>NW_026136719.1:7975121-8678454 GCF_905237075.1 Dicentrarchus labrax
CTGCACTGAGATATTTTCCCTCTACTCCTATAGGCCGGGGGCAACTGTTTCCAAAATCAAACGGAGGAATCAGCCCCGGAAAGTAAAAAGATACCAGAGCCACAGCAGGTGAGCATCAGTTGAATTTATATGGAAATAATAACAGATGCAGACATTTCTATATGTATTCTTGCTGCTGCAGTGAATTCTTGTTCTTTTTTGGCCCCACAGAAAATTATTAATCAGTTAATCAGGAGAAATGTCTTACAGGATAAGGCTGGTGTTTCTTTATATTTTTCTTACTGTCACCAAATCCTGTGAAAAAACAAAACCAACAATGTGTTAGTCCATCTCACAATACTTTCTAACTTCCCCACCCTGTCTGTGGAACTCGGTCCCAAGCCCATTTAAAGACGGAAATCTTTAAAAATGGGTCACAAATTTTAATTTCTTTTTTTTTTTTTTTAAGGCTCAGTAATATCCTAAAACAGCTGGATGCTGTAGGTTTTATAAAATGTTGCTCAAATAGAAGTAAATAGTGCTTTTTTTTGGGGACTATTTTCAGCCACGGATTAATTTGGTGCAGTACTTTGTATTTACAGCACTGTCTATGATGTGTATTTTAGACTTTAACATTTTCAACCATTGCAACTCTGTGGCTGATTGACGTGTTTTCAGACAACCATGGAGATCTATGGCACAGAGGCACAAGCTACATATATTACACTTCAGCTACACAGTAAAATACTTTGTTGGTTTTGGTCTTTTAGATAAAAACTTCCTTTATATGGGGTAGACAATAAGCGAACTATTTAACGCTATCTAAAAAAATAAATTGTTGCAATACACAACAATCTCATTATCAAAATGTGAAAACCATGTAGCATGACAAGCATGTTTTAAAGGACTTGGAAAGGAATGAAAGGCTAAACAGATGTAACAAGCCCAGTGTGACTACACAGTGACTGACAACTAAAAACCTAAAAAGATTCAACTCGGTGTACAACAGTATGACACAAAGAAGTGAAAAAAAAGCAAAGCAGATGATACAGAGTGTTAGAGAGATAAAGAACACCTACATCACATTTCTAAATGAAGGCAACCAATCTACTAAAACCTTATATACAGCTTACCAATGTCACCTATAGTATGTTATATTCAATGCTTTGCCAAATCCTATGCATAACTGCCTCCCTCATCATATTATTGAATTGAGTCACACCTGTTTGGCAGTGGCAGATGGTACGGCAAAACAATGCATCTCATTCCAATGCAGTGCAATACTCTGTAACTGAGCAACTGTCTTGCATTCCAAGTGGCAGCGATCCATTTTTAGACACACAGACTATTTGCACAAGAATACGAGAATATTTCAAAAGAGATCTTTACAAATGGGCAGATTTGACTTCACTGGTTTGTTTTGTGCCAGAAAGATATTCAGTGAGAGTCTGACAACTGTTTTTTTATGTAATACAAGAGTGGACAGTGTCACTGATTCAGAGCAGTCCAACATAATGGTATTCTGTTTTATATTAGATGTAGTGAAATAGCTCTACATAATATGTTACATGTTATTGAAGTCAAAAGCAGTTCATTCCCCGAGGCATATCAACACAAGATGCAAAACTGGCAAAAAATACAATAATAGAAAGAAATATGAGTTAGTGAACAATGTATATATTAGAACAGTAGGGATGTTTTTTTAAAACCCAAAAGATGATTGATTTTATCTTCCACTTTTTTAAAGTTATATAATTTTTTTAGGAGCAGTAGCAGAGTTGACAAATAAGAAGCAATGCCTTGTAACATCTCATCTCATCTCTAATGACTGTTTTAAGTGTTATCTTTTTTTACCTCATTAATTGGTAAATTTTCACATTGTGTTGCAGCACTGAATCTATAATAGACTTTTCCTGCTTTCTGTTGGTATCCCTCATGCACAGCACTTGCCATCCATGGTGTAGTAAATAATTTGATTAGTAATGATTGGCATTTCGGTCTCTGTGGATCAATCTGCATTAAAGTGCCCTCTATTCCTGTCACTACTCTACCTTCATTATGTGTTCTCATGTTCGATTGACTGTGAGACTGAGAACCAGAGTGGCATCTCCCCTTATGTTCAAATGTTTTTGGAAGGAAGGGCATTTCTTGTAATCTTGCACCTGTTGTATTGTATTGTACAGTGCAATGAAGGGTTTAAATAAACCAGACCAACATCTGCACTTTTAGGAGAGATATATTGTACAATAAGCCTTCGTCTATTCACTCAGTCTCTCCTGGTTGACTGATCAGACAAAGAAGCTCTCATCGATGTGGCCTGAACATCGACAGTCTGACAGACCAACACCACAAACCCACAAAGGAGTTTTCACCCAGATGAACTATAATGTCAGCAACATGGAGGAAAAAAACATTGTTCTCTCTTTGTGCAAGCTTTAAAGCCACAGTGTGCAAGTGTGTTTATTCAGATGTTAGCTGTACCTGCTTGAGACTATTATCAAGATTCTTTGAGAGTAAACATTTTTGAAGTCAAAAATATAATACTTCAGCCTAGCATTCTTAAACAATAGAGCAAACCTCTGAAGCACAGTGGCATCAGTATTGTTTGTTTCTGACATTCCTGAATTCATTAGAAAGTTGAGAGTGGAAGAACACAGCTGGAATATAAAAATCACAAAGGTGAATGTGAGGAAAAGCAAAAATAATACATAAATAAAGATACTGCACTCAGTTGTTCAAAATCATTAATTATTAATTATTATTTTAAATAATGATGATAATAAAATAAGTGTGTTATCTCTTAATTCTTGTTAGGATTCATAAAATAGTTGAATTTGGTCTGTTTTGCTAAAGACATTTTTAGGCCTGTGCTGTGTTTGTTAATGGATTTTACAAAAAGTAGAGTTCAATATCCAAATATACTAAAGAAAATGTCTTTCATATATTGTAGAGGGCATTTGTTTTAGTTGCTAACATATTTCAAGAAATAAAAACCATCTGCCTGCTGTGGCACAGTCAGTTAGTTAATTAGTTAGTTGGCGTGCACCCACATATGACGCCTACAATGAAACAGCGCAAGGGAGAGGGTTACTTCATCTTTACCAACTTGTATGTACTAGTACATAGTACCAATCCGTGAAAAACCATGGTGAAGACACCATAAGTCAAAATAAAGTCATGTACCTCTGTAGCTTTAGTTTTGTCAGATATATCGTACATTTGTTTTAAATCAACTTGATATTGGTAGTGCTGCTACTGACAAAGCTGTTGCAAGTTTTTCCAAAAATCCACCCTTCCACAAAAACTTTTGGATATCCTTAAGGGAGTTTTTGCTGATGATAAAGAAGATAGACACAAAAAAGGAAAATCCCAAACCCACATCAAAGTGGGCGGTAACTGAGGTTGGCAAGAAGCCACAAGAGTGCATTAAGTGAGAGATGTTTTGCCTGCAGATGGAAGTGAAAGTCATTGAGTACCTAGCCTCAGTCACTGAATCACACACAGTACATACTTGGGGTAAAAATGTACTACTCAGTATTTTATAATCACATAACCTCCAAATGATATGGTCAAATTCAAAGTTTACTTCAAGCTCCCCTGAAAGAGATGGGATAAATGTCGAGGTACATGCTGCTCTTTTTGTTTGTTTTGCTTCAAGCCAGGTGATAGAACTATAACCCACTGCCATGCAGAGTGATGTTATAATAATTTGCAAGCAGCCAGCAAGCCTTAAGGCATTCTCCAAAGTGACATTGGTAAACACAAAACAGATGCTTTGCTTGGGGAATTGGTTTCTAGTGCCTGTGTGCAGTGCTTAAACATGTTGTTGCCAAAAATGACTGGAATTATTCAAAATACCAAAGAAAATTGCATTCCATTAATAAAATACATTGGAGCCCCATCATTTTGTCTTTAAAATGTTGATGGGTATTTGTGAAAATAGCAGGATAACAGGAACACACATCCCCCAAACACACACACACACACACACACACACACACACACACACACACACGTAAGGGTACATTGTGTTTCAATGTGCCACTGAACTGTAAACAGACTGCTGTTGCTGTCAGAATGGTGTCAGAAACCCTGAGAGCTGCTGGTTTTCCAACCCACCAGGTAGTTAATTGCATTCATTCCCAGTGTAACTCATTTTCTCAATAGTTAAAATTAAAACCAGCAGGACTCTGTACCTGTGATCCACTCCTTGGGCATATAAAAACCTGATACATCATAACAAGTTCACATGGCTACATTTACCATAAAACTGGGCCATTTAACTACAGTATTTAGTTTCACTTATTTCCTTTTATCAAATAAAATCAAGTGTTGTTAACTTATAGGCCACATTACCTTGTACTCCACACTCCCAAATTACCACCCAAAATGTGTATTTTGAATGAAGTTGTTCAAGCTACAACTGGTTCTTAAGTTGCTCTTTAAACTTGTAATTTGTGTACAATTTCACAACTCACACTATAGATGCAGCAGCGGTGAAGTTGCAGATTGTAACCAACTGAATACCCCTCACCTAAATGGTGTTGGATAAACTGGCTGCAAAACATGCAAAAGGTCCTATCTAGAGCCAGTGTTTGGTTTGTCAATGCAGCAGAGCCCACTCCCTTTGTAGATTAAAACGGCTCATTCTAAGGTAACAAAAACACATTGAATCATATAGTTAGGTGATTATACACTAATGAAAACATACCTATGAATGTTATATTCCATTTCTTTTGCCAACATGCTTCCTCCTAAAACACTGGACCTAAAAGGTACTTTTTGGACTCTAGCAGTCCCATGGGGCAATGTTTATATGAATGGGTCCCCATTTTTGTTAGCAAGCGCGTAAAACAATACAGGATTTAAAACATTAAACATTAGGAAAAGGGGGATGTCCTCTAAATGTTTGTCAGACATGTTGGCAACTTTCTAATTTAATCCACTATTAGCGTTCTGCTACTGAGGAGGAGCTAACTTGCAAACTATAGTGAATTTTCCAGTCACCCTGTTTGGGGATGATGAGAGTGTTCAGAACAATCGTTTTTCAATGGAACACCTTAATTTGGCTGCATCAACTAAAGTAGTAGCCATTAAAATGGGAGAGACATGTGGTGAGAACCATGACTGAGAGAGGAATTAGAAACTGCTTGATTATAAAGCCCAGTAATGGCAATAGACAGCTCAGTATTAACAGTAGTATCAGTATAGTATAGTATTGTCTTTAAGTTAAAGAAGATACGTATTTCTACTCCCTTTGCATCCCACAGATACTTAGGAGCATTTCCTGCTGAGATTACGGACCACCACATGTCTACTGTGGAATATTATTGTGTCAGTCTTGCTCATTATGAATCTTTATCTTCTGAACCTAACAGCAAAGGAGCCAAATGCAGACTGGAAAATTCAACACAAAGCTCTCAGACGACAGCGAGGAGGCAGAGGGAGGCAGCAGCAAAAAGACAAAGCCACATGAATACAACTGAGCGGACGGCATATTATCCAAAATGCAGAGCCCCTGCATTGCCTGAAGGATCTTTCTAAGAGCACACACTTGCGCACTCTCACAAAAAACATATGTGCGCCCACACACACACACACACACACACACACACACGCATCAGCATTGTTTGCAAAGGCTGAGACACTGGAATCGTCAAAATTTCAAACTGTCATCTGAAAAACCTCCATAGTAAAATGGCATGCATTCTAGAAATTCTTTTTAAAAGGTAGCAATGGCACTGGTAACTTGTTTCATGATTGTTCATTTGTTGTTTACTTATCTGAGTTTTATTCTGAGTGAGGACACTGCTTTCTAAATGTGTGATCTTTCTAGAAAAATCCCTTTGCACTGGTGAGGTCTGACACTGTATCCTGTGATAAATATATCAATTGACAAATAAAAAATACTCCTACTACTACTATTACTACTACTACTACTACTACTACTACCCAACTTAGAATATTGTTTGTCACTCATTGTAGCAAGGTTAATTTACTCCTCCACATTTTGAAATATAGAGGCTCAAGTTGGCTGGCCAACTGTTCAACATTTAATATTTCAGCACTCTTTCTGCCTTTAACACTCCAGAGGCAAAGAGCCAAAGACTCACAATGGGTCGTCTCCCTGAGAATGTGCCATGCACTGAGTAGTAACTCCTAGCTACATGTATCTGTGTTATATGACCTTTCTGTGTCCTTTCAATAAACTGTAATTTTCAGTAAATGTGTGAAGAATAAATGGTTCTTTGTGGGAAAGAAATGAGTGAATATGTTTCTGATCAACAGAGGAAAAAGTTGCAAAGAATGATCAGGATTTACACCATGTGAATATTAATTACGTGGCCAACATAAGTAGAAGAGGTTGTTAAATAAGGCACTGACATCTGAGGTCAGAATAAAAGTCTGTTTTTCAAAAGAGAAATTATTCATCACATCATTTTAAAAGTTGACTTTGTTGAATAATTATCTGACACAAATGAGTTAGGTCACAGCATGACTTTTGTCCAAACTGCGAATCCAGCTTCCTTTTGCTGAGTACTTGCAGATATTCTGTGACGTCAATTAATCTTCATACACAAGTTGTAGAAATTATTCAGTAAGATTCATGTACTTTCAAGTTTTCTTTGATCGCTGAAATCCACCTCTAAATATGCTGCTTTTGTACATTACTGTACAAGCTTGACACCAGCCAAATGTAGCCTTTAAATTATGTTGGGTATGTGCAATCACACGTCCATTAAGGCTGCAACTAACGAATTATCTTCATTATCGATTAATGGGACGATTATTTTTCTTATTCATTAATCAATAAATTGTTTGGTCTAACAAACATTACAAAGATGTGAGAAATATCCAAGAGCCCAAAGTAATGTCATCAGATGTCTTTGAAATAGTCAGCACTTTATTTTCTGCAGATGGACTTGAGTTGAATTGATTAATCACCACTCTAGTGTTAATGTTTATCAAAGCACATATTGACAGTGCAAGGACATTTACAAAGGAAACAGCACGCCTGATGTTTGCTCTAAAGAACTATAGCATTGTTGGATTATCACAAATACTACAGATGGTGTGTTCAGACTAAACAGGAAGCAGATCACCTGGATGCTTATTAAGTCAATGCAAAGTGGATGCAAATCAGCCCCGTTAAGAGTAAAAGTTAAGATGGTTTCAAATTGAGCAAAAAGATTGTGCTTATGCCAGTGCTGAATGACACCACTTCCTGTATGTCAAGCAGGAGGAAAAAGAAAAGAAACAACAAGTTCTTGGGCGACTCACACAGCAGTCACATTAAACACAGGTAAAACAGTTCAGAAGTCAAATTCATAGAGAAACTGTGTAAATAAATCAGAAATAGCATATAAGCATAAAAATATGTTTTTGAAAGCCACAGCCATTCCCTCGCCTCCCACTGACCTTATTACCCTAAAATACCCAGCAGTCTCCAGCTGCACAGTTGTGAAGTTGTCATCAATGTAACTCAATGTTATGGTGTTATGTAGAGTATGACATTTCATTGTCACAATTTTAAAACCTGATCAAGTCTTTGTTTTCATATGTTTGGAGTCCAGAGTTGTTTGTGAAAGCTTCTATGGCTCCCCTTTGTGTTTTGAAAGCTACCAACTGCTTTATGCAGGTTTGTGCTCACAGCATCCCCTTCTTGTGACATTTGGTGCGGTCACTGGATCCAAGAGTGTCCATGCTGGAAAATGTTAGGCGACAGGTGCACAGCTCTATTTTAAGGCCCGTAATCCATCTTTTTTGCAAGTTTGAGAGCCTCCTCTAGGTCGGAGCCTACGTCTTGCTGAGAAGGGAACAAAGGGGCCTGTCGCCAGGAATTGGAGACCAATGGCAGATCTTCTTAATGGTGCCATTAAACCTCAGAGCTGACAGTGGTAGAAGCAATGTGGAAGAAGAAAGATGTTCAAGCTTGCGATGAAGTAAACAGGCTTGGGATTTGATCAGAGTGACAGTGTGTTTTTTGTATGCCATATTCATTTTACTGCTTCCCATTCACAGATTTTTGAAATGATCTATTTTTTTAGGACAATTACTTTATTTCTTGCTGAGCTACACAAGAAACCTGTTTTCAAATGCCCCCAGCCGATAGGAAAATAGTTTCTGTTTAGTGTGAATTCAAAACACTGCCTATTGTAAAGATATTACAATACAGGAGAGAGAGGCACTAGTCTCACACAATAAGAAATTAATATGAAAAGAAGGTAGTGGACTTTTAAGAGAAAAGCACAATGACCACACTGCAGTGCTGACAGTGCCGACAGGACTTTTGGAGTGCCTTGTTAGCTGAATGCTTAGAGTTCATGCTGCATGGTCACAACTTTTGATGGTTCAATTCCAGCTGGTGATTTTTGTTGGACGTCATAACCCTCTCTCTCCCTATTTCCTGACTCTTCACCCATAACTTTCAAATAACAGGCGAAAATGCCCAAGAAACATATTCTAAAATGTATATACACAGTATATTTCAGATCCTTTCTTTACTGATGTGTATGTGATGTTTGATGTGATCTACTGTCCGCCTACGCCTGCAAGTGCTGCAGCACTTTTTAATGACAGCTGGGCTACATTGCGAGCATTTCACTGCATATGTGAGAGAAAATGTGAGTGTGTAGATGTGAAAAACTGGTGACTGACTGTGTTGTGACACCTGGGTTGGCTAAATTTGCAACAAGCTTGGACTGTTATCTCTCCTCTCTCTTTTCATCAGCAAAGAGCAAATTCAGAAAGCAGCTTCTCATTTTTAGTTGGTGCAGACTATCCTATAACCAGCTGCAGGTCAGATCAGGTCAGGTCATGGTTAGCCAGGTTGGTCACATGTTAGGTTTCATTCATTCAAACTGGATTTTTTTTTTTTTTTTTAATGAATCCCTACCACAAAAACACAGACATTTGTACAATCACAAATACACAAGAGAAAAAAAGTCCCTGTGGGTAATGTTTCAAACTTCAAGTTGCATTAAGATGTATTGTATGTACAGGCTTTTTTCACTGCAGACTGACTTTTGTCACTATCTTGTCATAGTAGGAAAATCAGGTGTCAGTAGTTACTACTAACACCTGCTGTTCCTTCTAGTCCTGATGTCCCGTTCTATTGTAATATAAATACATACATGTCCCAGTAAACCATGACCGTGAGCCAGCATGCACTATGCCCAGACCATGAAACTGAAACAGCTAAATGCAATTAAGCAATCATTCATTTTATTTATTTTTTTATTAAGCATTTGAATTTAATATAACAGATGAGATGAGTTGTGCAGTATGTGCACCCTCACGTCATCATGACTACAGCCTCAGATGTAGAAACATCCAGCCTCTTTACTAAAAATGGTGCTTTTGATACCTTTACTTTAATGATACAAAAGTGAATGGCACTGTGGTAAATGGTTTAAACATAGTGACAGCAGCAAGAGCTTACCTGACACAGTACTTCTACAGTAAATAGTACAGTAAATTGTAAAGAAAAACAAGCTCTTTCTCATGCATATAAAAATATAATTAGAATTTTAAGTTCATGATTATATTTCTTGTAGGCATTTGGCCATCTAACCGAATCCTTAATAATCCCTAATTATTTATAATGTTGTGCTGCATTAATTAAATCATTGAAGGTAAGAGTATTTTTATATGATTTCATTCTTCTACACACACCAGTCTACCCAGTTATGTATTAGAGAATAACATTTTTGGACAATTACAAATGGAAAAGATGTGGGTGGCTAAGTTTCAAGACAGCAAAGGTCAGCTGTATTATGACAGTGAATAACCATTGCTACTTAAGCACACAAACCTAATTTAAAAATCACTCTGGTTACATAGCCCGGAGCGGCCTCTTCTTTTTAAACTCCGGCTATTTGGGGGTGATACTGAATTGAGACACACATGAATGACTGCAAAATCTTTATAGAGCGCGCACAAGTGTATCGAGATTGCCCACTTCATCTACTCTTTTATCCACAGCTCTTAAAGCTCAGCTTGCTAATGCACTGAGAGAGTAAATGATTTTAATGAGGTGGAGGGTTGTGATGGAAGAGCTGCTTTACACTCCCATCAGTTCTGAACAGTGTGGGAAGCAAGCCCGGGTCAAAAAGCCGGTGCAGATACATTTTTAAGCAGTTATTTTAAACCTGAATTGAGTACCAGAATAAGGACCACATAAGCACGCATCCAGTGGTGAGTGGTTAGATGTCAGTCACAGATTAGCAATGACTTTGACTTTTAATATTCTCATTTGATTGTCTAGCACTCATTAGTGGCAGGACTCCCATTTGGCAAACACAACCCACTTGGCACCTAATTAGACAACAGGAAAGTGTTTACAGATACACATTTCTTGTACATCCTTGTACCCCCAGGTGTTTAAAATGTGTTAATTTCCTCAATTTCATTCAATTTATCAAGAGCTAAAACCAATTAGGCAAAATAGAGTCTAACAGCCTTTTTTTTTCCTGAATGACGCTGCTGATTTTGACAAAATTAGTTATTGTGTAAGTTTACCCACCATCAATCAATTTGTGCAATATTTGAACTTCAAGGTAAAAAATGTAATTCATAAGACAGAGCTGGGTTATCTTATAATTTAGCCTACTGTATGAACTAAAAAATTATAAGCACAATTCAGTTTACCACACATTTTTATAAGAGTTTTAAGCTTAAGAAGATAAAGGAACGTAAAACATTTTTATAGGGAAGCCAAAGATGTACCTGTAGGAAAAAAAAACAACTGTCTGCCATCTCTCTACTTGCTGACCAGACTGCTTTTTGATCTTTTTCCATTTAAGTATGATGTCATTTCAATCCATCTCTACTTCCCTGTTTTTGCAAATATCAGCAGTTTCTCACTCCCTGCACTCGCTCCCTGACCAACGGTAAAACGTCTTTTAACACCATCCTTTAATGTCAAGGAGAATATGGTAAAAAGATTTTCAGGGTCAATCAGCGTTCAACTTGAAGATCGTCCTCCCTTTACTGATTTGACAAGCTTTTAACCGACATGTTATGCGTGGCCTTTAAGTGGTCAGAATCTACTTTATCTCACATTGAAATTCAGAATAAAATATCCTGCTACTCAGGGCAAGGTCTGTTCCAGTGTCATAGAATGAACCAAAAACATTAGCATTTTGTGTCTTGTTAAATGAAAAGTGTGAATGTTTAAGACTTTTCTATGACAGACATAGACATAGTTCGTATAGGATGAACCCTACAATGTCTGCACTAATGTGTTTGTGGAGAACAATGATTTTTTTGTGCAGCTACAAATGGATGAACATGGATGAGTGACACACACGCGCATGCTGTGCCCTGCACAATCTTTCTGGTCAACAGGATATCAGTGACAAAGCAGCTGCTGCCCTCAATGCTTCCACTTTCATCTCGTCACATACTTCCTTTTTGCTTACAGCTTAAGCGTACTGAACAGTCATTGTCATAGTCATAAAGTCATTTTATTATTGAATTAGCTCAGTTTCCAGGTGTTCCTCATTGGGTATGATTGGTTGGTAGCCTCGCCCCCATATTTAATGGAGGCTGGAGAAACAGGAGCTGTGTCTCTCCTGTCAGTTAGCATCTTTTGCTCTCTATTTTTGTGATTTATTCTTTGGGGATGGAGGTCTGGTAGTCCAATTTTTGGTTCTTTGTTTTCCATGATTTTGATTAGTTTAGGTAAGGAAACTCTAGGTCCTAGAGACCACTGTGTGCCTGGCCCAGACTTCCTCCATCCTTTTGTTCTTTTTGGCCAGAACCCCAGACTCTCACCATTTGTTAATTACTGGCATAATTTATTAATATAATCATTCTGTTTTAAATCTGACTTTTGGGTTATGGTGTCTGCTTCATATTGCTGGTTACAAATGGTTGAGCCAACACGTGTGTGTGTGTGTGTCCCCATTATGCAAATATATTGAGAACAAATTGAAAGTTTTTACACACTGGATTAAAGTTCCACAAACTTAACTGGACTGAAAAAAGGTTAGCATTTCCTCATCAGGCAAATGGTCAAACTGTACATAAAAGTGATTACACCCTGTTGACGTAATAGTCAATAATGTGATCAAACAAAAACTATATATCAACACTACAATATCATCCAAAAACATGATAAAAAATTGAAAACACTGCACAAAAGTATAAAGTAGTAGAAATCACAAAAAGGGCAAAAAATGAACCCACCAAATTAACTGTTTTCACATTGTATATTTATTTGTATGAAAATAACTCAATGCATTATCTTAGGACTGTCATGTAATGTTGGCTAGTCTTATATGATGTTTGGTCATAGTTAAGTTAGTTGTTGCCAAGAAAAATACACCAGCAGTCAAATACTTTCCTTTTTCTTACAGCTGAAGAAAACACAGGTCTACTTTCAACAGAACAAACCAACCTTATCATCATTTGACCGAAAAATACCACACACAAAGAAAAAAAAAATGTTTTTGTCGAATAAGCTCAGTTTCCAGTGTTATGTGCTCCCCCTTGTGTTTTTCCTCCCTCCTTTTTCTCCTTACACTCTCAGGTGTTCCTCATTGGGGATGATTGGTTGGTGGCCCCGCCCCCCTTTTTAAGGGGGGCTGGAAAAGCAGGAGCTCTTAGACAAAGCAGCCTGCTTGTCCAGTCGGTTATTTCTTAGTTTAGTAACCATGATTTTGAGAGTTCAGGTGGGAAAGCTCTGGATCCTACGGCCCGCTGCGTGGCTGGTCCAGACTTCCACTGTTCATTTGTTCTTTTTGGCCAGGCCTCCAGATCCCTTAGCTTTTGTTAATCAATGGCAGCTTTACATGGTGCTGGTAACAATTGTTTGAGCCAACATGTTTCTTTGATTGAGAGGTTTACACACTGGATTAAAGCTTCTCAAAATTTATTGGACTGGGAAAGGATAGCATTTCTTCATCAGCTAAATAACCAATGTAAAAAAGTTGTGATCAGGCACACAATATCATATCATTGTTAATATGTGACCCAGAAACATGATGAAACATAGAACATTTTCTTTTGTCAAAAATAAGTTTTCAGATTGTGTATATAGTTGTTTATTAACCCTCCCAATGCAATACACTCAGCACTGTCATGTAATGTTAAACATGTTAAAGGTTACTTGGATATGAAGTTCATCCCAAGTCAGTTTTTACTGAGAAACATACAACTACTGTATGTTTTTTGGTTTGTGTGTCTGTTTCAAGTTGTCTCAAAAGTCACCGATTATGATGCTTTAAATGCTGGTAGGGTCAAAATCAAGGACCAATGGACAGTAGATCTAGATGGATAAATTACCCAGACTGATATGTCGCCCAATATTGGCTTATTGCATTTGCCGATTAAGTAACGAGAAACTGTACATAACAGTACAGAAAAACTAGGTTTTAGGCCATTTAGAAATGGTGTCACCATTACAAAGTGTGTCCACAACAGGGCACTGATTAAACAAAAAAAATACTAATTGAGGGATGTTTTGCTATCAGCCGAAATCTTGAGTTTTTTGTTTTTTTTTACACTCCCATATCCGTATCAACCTCATACTGGTTAGGCTATAATGAAGAGTAAGTACGGGCGGGGGTTTTTGCCCTTTTGTTCAAACAAAATGTGTTTGTGCCCTAATGAGACAGTGCCTAAATGTCACACCAGAGGGCCACCTGAGCCACCCACGAGCTTCTGTGATCAGCACCTCCGGTCAACCAAATGCCCCTGCTGTCATTCGAAACACACTTCTGGTGAGCTAAATTGCCTGCCTGGTCTGGCCTTTGGGTGAAAAAATGAACATCTACTCCAGATGCCCCTTTGCCACTGCAAGACCTAAACCTCAACCGTTCTTTTTTTTTTTTATATCTGACCGTCTACACTTGTATGTGAGTCTGGATGAGAGTTCCAGCTAAAGTATTAAAGCTAAATTCGTCTCATTGAGGAGTACAAGGCAAAAGAAGACAAAGACTGAATAACAATTATAGATAACAGATATGAATTTGATATAGAAAACACTTCAACAAACAAAACTTTTAATTTCAATTGCTTTATATTTACACCATGCATATTTTGGTTACATAAGCTCTCATTTCAAAGCAGACCAGTAAGCAAAGCTTTGTAAATACACAATTGTCATTTTTTTAAAAAAAAAAAATTTTTATTATTTTTTTTTTTTTTTTTTATTTTTTCCCCAAAAAAAAACTTTAAAAAACCCCCTTTAAGGGAGAGAGAGAGGGGCAATATCAGCACTTCTATTACCGTATGGTACATTGTTACTGCTTTTGACAAATGACAAGATGACAAATAATTAAAGAAAACGCAGTGTGCTTAAGGATAAACAAAGTTGAAGGTTAAGAGAAAACAAAATCCACATTAAATGAACTGAAGAAGCCTGTCCGTGATGAAATACTTCCACAGGGACATTACGTAAGTTAGGACAATTATCAACTTCATTGAGTAACTGAGGAATTGCAACAACATTGACAGGTTTCTGGCACAGTATATATCAAATAAGCTTTTTCAAGGTTTTACTGCCACATAGCACAAAATGACCTTAATATATCTGCCCAGGGTGGAAAGGCTTGTTGATCAATACCAGTGAGGTGAGTTAGATTTCTGGCTTACAAAACTCGTTTTCCGGTCTTTACACCGTTTTGGAATCCAAACTAAACTCTCTGTCATCTAAAGTTTGACACCATTATTACCTACCTACTTGTCTTTTGATGTCATATAGTGTTCTCAAAAGGACAATGACTTGTATTTTAAGGCATTTTTAAAGACACAAAATATGACAAAGCCAGGGCTGCAACTACAAATTCCAGCCCCTAACATTTTGAAATTACATGTTTTATCCAACCAACAGTCCAAAACCCAAAGATATTCAATTTAATACCACATATGAGCATCAAATTATCAGATCTGAGAAGCTTTATCTGCAAATGTTTGGAAGTTTTGCTAGAAAAATTCAATTCAAATAATTATTGAAACATCAGACAAATTCTTTACAAATCTCTATCAATGAATCCGCTCTAGACAGCACAGCTTTATTTGCATCAAAGTATACCTGATCACTTAAAGTTTCTGCTCTGTTATTAGCCAGCCTTCACTTTGACACCCTTAAGTGCAGACTTCCATAAGATGCAGTTGAAATCCCTCATATGCATAGGGGCCAACTGCAAGATAATGCTCTGTGGGTTAAAAACAAAAGCCTGCAAAGGGTCCAGCTCTCAGTAAAAATGTTGCACAATCAGGCACTCACTGAGAGCAGTCGGAATGGTTTTAGTAAACAACTGGGCACCATTAAAGTTTGGATGAATACCATGTTTCACTAATAGCAGACCTTCTCCAAAGCCTGAATTTAAAAATAGGCTGCAGCTAAAACACTACTTTTTTGAATAATTTACAAATAACATATACAGGCCTCTAGTGAAAATTTAACAATTCTGTCTTAGATGCTGTGAAAATGCTCATTAAGCCCCTCAGCTATCCCAAACAAATAACAACTGTCAACTCTCTCATTAATACCAATGCCATAAAAATACATCCTACAGTGTCCATGTCTCTGGGCAACCTTCACTAGCCTAATACACAGAAAACAATGTAATGGTCAAATGCATCTTGCTCATCCCTCAAGCCACTTAACACTTACAAAGCAAAAGATACTTCCCACAAAAGCAACTTAAAATGAAGTTCAGGTAGAATTAAGGTCCTCAGTAAGGATACACAACCTAATTTCAATATGTCATATGTGGTAGAGAACAACACTACATTATTTAGCTATTATTTAATTTTTACTAAACGCATTACCATGGGTCTTTAAATAACTACATTATGATCACAGGAACAAGGAAATATCATTTTAATATTTCATTGGTGCGGCCCAATAAAGATTATATGAAAGTTCCATGTTTTATTAAGCAGCAGCCCCCCGACACAGTGTGCCTTCTGTGTACTGTACCTTCTTCACTGTGCAGCTGCAAGAAGGCATTTGCATGTTTTTGCTAGATCATAAAAAAGCCATTTGTTAGTAAAAAATGTCTGGAGATAAAACTGCTTTCTGTAGTGCTCGTACAGAAAAATAATTGTTTCTTAAAATAAGGTTGAATTTAAGCTGCTGTAGGATCCAAGATATTTGGCAGTTCAACAAAACTCTCTGCTAAGTTTCAGTTGTAAAACTGATAATCAGCATCTGATGATGATGATGATGATGATGATGATGATGATGATGATGATGATGATGATGATGAGCATTTGATGTTTTCTTTTGTCCTATATATGACAATTAACTGAACATCTATGGATTTAGTCAATTAAAACAAGAAATCTCACCTTGGGCTGTGGGAAGGCATTTTTTATTATTTTCTAACATTGTATAGACAAAGGGATTAATCAATTAATTGAGAAAATAATTACTAGATTAATTGCTAAAGAAAATAATCATTAACTGCAGTCCTAGTGTAACCTTGCTGTGTAATAAACCATCTGGTGCAGTTGGATTATCTTTGTGCCCAGCAGATGCATAACAATTATCAATTATCAGTTGTCAATTCTCATCTGATGGATGTAGGTAAATCCACCATTCACTCTTCTTTTAGATCTGCTTTGGTCTCAGCTACTTGCAAGAAAAAATATTTTGTCTGCAACTTTGTGCTTGATAGGAAGAATATAATGTGTACCTAACATAACATTCTACTGTTGTTGGAAAATAGTTGATAAAAGTGGTGAAATCAAGCCATTAAACAATTAGCTAGACTGGCTAAAAATCTCAGTACTCCTGCATAGTTGTGTGGTTTCTGTGGTTTGTGTGTGTGACCCCTTTCACATTACTAATATTTGATTTAACATAAACTGTTGCAGGTCTAACATTGTTTAAATTGTATATATTCTACTACGTCTATAACCTGAACTGTAGCGCAGATTGTGTACTGTGCCACAAACTGTAGTACCAACAATAACAACCCTACCCATTTCCCTTTAATTTGAGTCTCAGGCCTAATCAAATGTTTTCTGTTCTTCATGATGATGTAGTTAGCAAGGCACATACAAAAAAACTGCATAATGATGCCATGCATCTGCTTTTGTTTTGGTGGAATTGGAGATATGAATTTAAAAATATGCAAAAGACTGCAGATACTGTAGACCTGCACAGCATGGTGTCCCATATTTTTTTAAATTAACCCAGTGACTTGAAATACAAACATGCTTTGTGAACAAAAAACTGGGAGAAATTTTGCATATGTTTCCCACTACTGAATGAACAACACAAGCACACAAAAACAACAGGCAGGCACCGAAGTAGTGTGATTATAGCAAGTAAGGCAGATCAGAAGCAATGGCAAAGTAACTTCAATTGTCCTCTGTGGAGTAGTCCAGGTGGTCTCATAAGAGTTTCAGAGAATACTGGACATTCCAATAAGCTTTCAACTATAAGTGATGTTTCATGGTGAGCATTTGAGCAGCAGAGATTGCTAAATGTTTCTCCACTGTTAAAGTGTGCGTGTGCGACTCGAGGAAAGAGACTTTAAATGAGAATGTGAAACAGATTGCTCTCGATTGGATGTCAAGCTATAAGCAGTCTTGGCCATTTTAGCTCTAGCTTTCACTCTGGAAACAATAAGCCTTGTTATACTTTCTATACTTCTTTTTTTCCTGCCAGTGTATTTTCAAATAACATTTGAGTGTCTTTAGGTTCCCTTGGTGGGAAGAGCATTTTCTATACTGTTTGCTATGCTGTCCAGCATGAAAGTTTCCTAGTATGTTTTTACTGTTTAGTGCCTCTGGTTCTTGGAGACGGGAGTGGAAGTCTAGACTAACAATAATTAATTTCTTTTGTTGATAATTTCAGTTATTCAAAAGGAAAAGGAAAATGTTTGCATGAAGCAAAAGCCAGAGAGGAGAAAGCGGTTCATCAATGACACAAGGAAGGACAACGAAGAGACACAACACGAGTTGTTGTCGACTGTCTGACTGCCACTAGTCTAAAGGTACTGTCGCACCAGAATTGCCAAGGTGAAATAGCTAAAATTTTAGCAGCGTAAACATAGCCTACAAGTCAGTTGACAACCCTGAACCGTTATTTTACCTTATAAGAAAACAACGACTACAAGTGCAGTCACAATATGCAATGTGTGGTCAAGAAACATTAAGTTTAATGTTCATGATGCATGAAATTTTTTGAGACTCTGATAATAATATTAACATAATTGCCAATTAAATAGTTTTCAGATTTGTGGCTCAGGAGGTAGAACAGGTTGTCCACTGATCACAGGGTTGGCAGTTTGATCCCCAGCTCCTCCTGTCCACATGTTGCCCACTGCCATTGGGGTGTGCGTGTGTGTGTGTGCGTGTGTGTGTTGCTCGTTCTAGGCAATGCTTTAAATTCCATCAGAAGCACCATAGCGTGTGGAATACGCAGCAGCTGGTCTATTTTTCACAGAGCAGATCGCACTGGCAGGAAGTCGGACACAGAAATGGCATAGAAAAGCCAGTCAATTTTCAAAATAAAATACAGCATGCAGACTCTTTTGTAAGGTAAAAATTGTGGTCACAGTCAAAGTAAACTACTTTGTTTAGATTAAGCTGCGCATACATTGTATGATTTAACAAATGCTGTTTTGTTGTTGTTTATTACCTACTTCTACTGTATGAGTACATTGTTTGCATTGTAAAGCCAGTGTGAGTGCTCACTCTGTACATGTAAAATATAAAATAAAACAGCCTGTCTGCCCTTGTGAACCATTACAGTTTCCCTTTCTCAGACACAGCAATCATTTTTTGCACAGCCACAAGAGGATGCTTCTCTGGAACACATAAATATAGGTTGTCATTTTTTCCAATGAGAACACTCTCAACTGACAGCTGATGGAGAATTACAAGAGTCTTACTACTCTTCAGACACAAGCATTTAAAAAAAGCCCCAAATGCAGTGTATGTTAATTAGTGTTCATTGTGCTGAATTAATCCTCATTTGATGTATGTTACCCAGCATTAACAAAACAAACAAAAACCTGGCAGCCCATTAACGCTGGCATCCCCTCTCACTCTGCAGGAGGAATATTATTGTTGATATATATTCTGCTCTCATTTCTAAAGGGTTCCAATTTAGATTAAACATTTATTTAATGTATTGCATGTATGTTAACAATTAATTACCAGCAGATGAGATTTGTGTTTATTAATGGCATAATCTTACACTGAATATATTATCATGTTTTATCATTGGTCATTATGTTGTGTATTGTGTTCCAGTGCCTCATAACTAGCTAACAAAGAACAAACCTGAGCAAAAAGCAGGTATACAAAACTAAGACCCAACTTCCGTCACCTTGATTCTGATTTGATATCCTAAAAGTACTAGAACACACTCAAAATTGGTCTGGTCTCAAGTATTATTTGAGCCCATTTATAGTCCTCGTGAAATGACAGCTAAATAAAACTAAAAGTGTCTATCAGGAATATTAAAATTAACAACACGGATCCAGAGTGGTTATTTATTATGTAATCACATCTGTAATATCCTGAATCAGACAGTCAGCTTCTGCTTCCAGCTTTGTCACTAAATTAAACTTTCAAACTCATAGGCACAACAAGCCCTTTTGAAGTAAAATTCACTATCAACTTGACCTATTGCATGTCCCATTGAACTATCAGTAAACTAAGCCAATAAAAAAAATGGATGAGGACACTAGAGAGCAAAGCCAGGCTGATTGGACAATCACAACACCGAAGCATCTGAGAAGCACTGTGTGCAGGTATTTTGCTTTCTACACCATAGATGCTAAAATGACAACAAGGATAAGGGTGTTCACTGACTTTGTAAAAAGCAGCTGCCTTACTCCACACAACAACAAATCTGAGAACATACCTGCAATTGAGGCAGCTGAAGCACCAGAAATGAGTGGAGCAACATCAACACAGAGTGCAGTTGAATGAGACCACGAGAAGATATAAAGACTATACTAAAGGGTACGACACTATCTCCAATACCAACAAATGGACACCACTGGACAACCATGCTTATATGATAGCTGTTATGAAACACAGCTAACTGTATTTCAGATTCACATATGCTATATGGGTTGCATTCAAATCAATACAACTGTACAGTTCAAATGATGTGTTAATTCAAATTCGTTCGTACAGCCCTATTAAGGACCACTGAAATTATTTTTAAGAAACAAAAACATTAAACTACAAACCCTTTACTTCTGCGTGGATCGTAAAATTGAATTTCAGTAATGAGACATTATGTAAGCCCAAAAGACTTCATTTTCGTTAGTCTATGTATGAATATACAAATGTAGCACATTATTGCTGCTATTCTATCAGGGCAAAACTGACTGCTTTGAAGGATGGAATATTGGTATAAGAAAATTTTAGAAAATTTACTTTTTTTTTCCGTTTTATGGATCAATTAATCGATCATTGCTAAATATCTGTTAAATAATGATCTGTTACAACCCTACAGTATACAGTAGATTTAATGTGAGACAACTAAAAGGAAAAGCATTGTACTCACTTGATGCCACAGGCAAATTACTTATGTAATGTATGTGAGGACCTACTTGGCAATAAACCTAGTTCTGGTTTGCCCTGTTCGCATTCAGTATACTATTCAAAGGCTTTCTTCTGAAGTTCTAGTCAGTTTTGGCAACTGACAACCTTGTGTTGTATGAATACAACCTGAATTCATAGAAAAGATCAATTTACTCAGTTTTGTTTGTTGCTCAAAATATACTTTAATATTTGATGCACTACAACTCAGCTTTCCATTTCAAGAGTTGGAATTGTTGTAAATATCTAGGTGTTAGTGTCCCTTGACCTTCTTTTTAGAACCCAATGTCTCACCTCTGATGGATAATTAGATGTCAGACCAAGAGCACATCCTACCCTTATCAATAGGAAGCTGCATCAAATTGGCTAAAATGAACAATGCCCTTGGAGTTCAGTGTCTCTTTCAATTTGTTCATCCTCATTTACTTGGCTGAATGGGGAAAACAAATTTTAACATTTAATTTGGGCTGGTAAACAGCCATGAATCCAGAATGGTAAGCAAAATTATATGTTTTGACACTACCATGGGCAAATTAAATTTAAAAGGTAGATTAGTAGAGAGAAAGTCACTGGCACCCGACTGGAGTAGATCTTATAACCTTCCCGGCCATAAGCCACTGATATTTTAAATTAATAATCTTTTGATGACTCACACACGTAAAAACGGGTTGCAGTTCAGGAAACTCAAACCTCCTCTGGTATGACACTCAGTATATCAAAACACCTTTTCACACCAGTTGGGGAAAAATCTGACTTTTTTGTGCCTGGCATCGAAGTGAGACTCAGTTCATCAAAGACTTCTGAAACACAGTTTTCAGTCTGTCTCTGCTGACAAGACATTTGAAAATATGGGAATAATTGAGGTGGAAAGCCACAAAGAAACACTGTGTGTCTCAGTGATAGGGGGGTTCACCTCATATTCTCATTACAGCTCACTCTAGCTTGTTAAGCCTATGCTATAGAGAAGGACACCGAGTCTCAGTATGCTTTTACTACTGAGGGGTCACTGTAGGTGGAGGACTTCTTCCTCTATCCTCTATAATCTCCCATATCTGATATTGAAGCAGACAACCGAGAAGATCCAAATGTCTGTTAGCTCCACCTCAACCCCCCAGGGTGACGGCTGAGCTCTTAGAGGATGACATTACAGAGTGTAAGAGAGCATAAGGGAAGGAGAAGTCTTGGAGTGGTATGACATTGCATGTTATAAAATGAATAATTTTTGCGTTAGTAGTCATATTTTTGACCATATGAAAATCATACAAACAGCAGGGCCTGAAATTTAAAATGTTTCACTATTTTTTGCCACTTTTGAAATCTATGATTAATGAAAGATGGCTAGCCTTTGGATCTGTTCAACCAATTAAATTATCTGTATTTGTACCTGTACTGAATCTGGACGTGGGTGGGACTAACGTTTTTTTGTTTTTGTTTTATAATAGTGAGAAAACTATTTACAAAGGGTTTTTTTTTAAAAAAACAGAAGTTGCTATATTTATTGTTTATTAGAAAATACACTTTTACTCGTGAAAAGTATATTATCTGTACCAGATACTTAAGTACTCGTACAACCCTATGAATGACATTTAGATCATTTACACATCATTTTAAGAATGCTGTAATTCAATGTTTGAAATATTTACCCCCAAAAAATCACATACATGGTAAATTCATTGCAGTTGAAATGTGTTGTGCATACTATGACAGACAAATGACTCCTTTGCCACTGACCCCCAGAGAGACAGACATCAGAATCAGAATACAGTCCTACTCCCTTTTGCCCTTTCCATGAAGCATAGTCTCTCCTCCACCAAGAGCCTAACTGGACAATCAGGAGGTCTGACAATGTCTCAGACTTTAGTCTCCAGCATATCCAGTTGTTTTTGACCAGCTTCATAATGCTGAAGCATCTCTCACAGCCATTGATGAAGGGATGGGGAGAGCAAAAGGTCAATAATAGCAAGAACATCAGGATAAAGGTGACCTGCTCTTCCGTTGACCTCTGCCCAGTTGGCATCTTCTATCCAGTCTTCTTGGTATAAGTGGGTTTCCACGAACGTCCACTGATACACACAAGACAGCATCACACCTGCAATGCTGGAAATACTAGATGTGTTTAGAGTTGCTCACCTGCACCGTTCATCTGCATCTGGCCAGCCATGGAAGTTGATTACCTTGAAGCAGACTCCTGCTGACCATGAAAGTAATTTGTATCATCCCTGAGGGGCAATTTGTTGCACAGCCAGCAGTAATACAATCATCGCACAAATCAACACTCAAACCATTTACACTAAAGTCCACCTTGAGAGCAACTGTGATGCTATACATTTTGTTCATACAAGTTGTGCTTTATGTGCTTTACTCTTTATAGACAGTACCCCAAGTGCTGCAGGGTAAAAGTTTAGGGAGACTTTTGACAACAAATAATTATGTTTAATCAGTTTTTTGAGTTTGTTTGGGGACAAATTACATATCTCATCTAAAAAAAAACAATGGGTAAGAAGTGCAATGTTTAACTAAGATTACATTTTGTTAAAGCGGTAAAAAGTGCATGTTAGGGAAGTGTGGATATCATAATATTTGATCATATTTCATCAGTGTTTAAATGAATAAATTGTTAATGCCACAAAGTAGCAATTGTGACTAGACTTAGACCTACTCTACTAAAATGTTGGACTATACCATTAAACAATATTTGCATCAACTAGACATTTTCACAAGGCCAGTGTGTTATACAGGAAGATCTATTGGCATAATAATCATAATCTGTGTTTTGTTACAATAAGCCGTTTTTATCTACAGATTGAGTGGGTCACTTTCCATGGAGACTGCCATGTTTCTACTGCAGTCCAGAATGGACAAGATGGACTAGATACATCCATTCGCTTGGAAGGGGAGGGGAAGAGGGGAAGTTGCAATCTACAGCTAATCCTACACACTGGCCCTTTAATAGTCAAAGCATTATGCAGAGTTATGTTTGCCATTTTTAAACATCTTTATATCACACCTATTTCCAAAAGCTGCAGTGAGCTCTGTTCACTGAGGATTCACTTCTTGACCTCTAAGGCAGTCACTAATTGCAAGTGACTCTTAGTAGCAACTTGAGGCAGAAATGAATATAAATCATCTCACGTTACCAGTAGAAATCCAGATAAAGCCTTTTCCTGAACTTGAATGAGTAACATAGAGTTTGACATAACAAAATGCTTCTGATCCTGCTAAGTGTCAGTCTATGTCTACAGAAAAGCACAAATCAATTATTTGAAAATGATTGTCACTGTGTTTAATATAAGTGGTTGGGATGTCGATTGCGATTAATTAATGAATCAATCAAAAGAAAATTGACAACAATTTTAATTTTTATTGATTATTTGTGTTGGTCAGCAAAAAGGCCAAATATTAGGTAGGTAGATGGGTAGGTGGGTAGGTGGGTAGGTAGGTAGGTAGATAGAGTTTGTTTAAGTTTTAATCAAAGTTGGGACAATTTCATGACTGTATCACAAACTTGTAACATAACCTTTTTGGCTGCTGAAGACATTACTTTAGTTCATCTCTTCAAACTGGAAGCCAAAATGTCCTTAAATGCTGGTGATACAGTAATTGATAGATACCTGGTGTTTTGTTGAGCTAGTCTGGAAGTAAGTAGGTGGCTTGACACAGGCTATATATCAAACCAGGGCTCTCAACTCCCCAGCTATGACTTACAGGCTTTATTAAAATGTTCACTAAAAGTCAGCCTCTATAAGGCCCAGCAGGTATGAGTGGTAAACTTTTTTGAGGGGTTCCTGCATATAAATTACAAATTTGTACCATCAAATGAATAACATGTGTGCATATGAATGGTAATTAATATCCTTAAATTGCTTAATTTGTTATTCTAAATTACTTTGTTCGCTTGAATTAATAATTTGCACAAATTAACAGAAAATAGAACATTTGTAAAATATAGGATAATGGATTGTTGTGTGGGGCAAAGTTGCCACCTGCTTTCAGGTGGTGCTGAAAACAATAAACAAGGCAAAGTGCGTTACATTTACTAAAAAGGTCTGTACAACTAATGTTAGGGGAATTTCTTTATTTTTTTTTTTTTATTGGTCCTGGGGAACAAAAGGCAGGTGCCAAATTTTTCCCATGACTCTCTCAGGAGGGTAGCCTCTAACCTTGTTATGTTTAAAATTCAAGACCTTTGGTTGGTGAAACCAAGAGGCAAAGCCTCAGGCAGTAAGTCCCAATTCATAGGCTATTTGGAGTGAATATATAAATTGTTATAATATACAGACTGGGAGGCAAATTATAACCTGCCTCTTTGTATCCCTGTTTGAACACAATGTCAGATCAATGAAAAATATCAATGTCATTTTTCATAAAAAATATTCAGATTTTGGCTATGGCATCCTTGTACACAGCATGGTACCTCCATATTAGATTTATATTTTAAACCCACATAAGTTTGACATCAAAACTACAGCATAGTGATAATTAAGGTGCCTCACAACTCCAGTGTTACTTGAAAAGCAAAAAATCTTCAATGGGATTTGGAGGTGAAGTGCTGTAGATTTGGGAAATGAGCCCATCCATGAGCTGTCTCTAGGCTGCAGCAGAAGTCGTGAACAGCTTTTATTGGCTTGTCTGACAATATGAAAGCCCATAATGATGTATTGTAACTGACTGAATCAACTGAAAGAGAACTGTAAATACCTCCCACACACAGACAATCTCCTCATTTCTGCCACCCACTGTGACACCATTTTTTGGCAATAATTGGATAACAATGCGACACAGACAGTCTTTACTGGGCTAAAATGTTTGCTGGTAATGTAACAGTCATTTGTTATGGTTAATTTGTATCTGGTTAAAGCATGTTTGTTTCTAATGTTTTCAACAACAATGCCAAGATTCACTCGTTATAAAATCGGGAGGATTTTCCACCATTTCTTCTACATGCTTGGAAAGGGAAAGTGGGGCAAGGGGGTTGCAATCTGCAACTACTGCTAGATGCCACTAAATCCTACACACTGGTCCATTGTAAGTGGAAAATCATTGGATTTAAGACTGTGGGTCAGGCAAGAGAAGTAGTTTCAAGATATCACATAGGACTCTCTGGGAAAATATAATGGGCATTTTTGACTATTTCCTGGCATTTTACAAACCAAACCTTTGACTGAGAAAAATCTGTAAATTATTTAAAAAGTGACAATAACTGGTCTACAAATTTAAGATGCTGACTATGGATTCACAACATCCTCAGTTTGAGTCCTGCTGGGGCCCTCGGTTGCATGTCATTCCTCCTCCCTTCTCCATCTAATTTCCTGTCTATATGTTAAAAAAAAAAAAAAGAATCAAATGGTAACTATAAAGTCAGAGATAACCATTACGCATATTGTATTGTATTGAGACAATCTAACAATGTAAAACCTTGGGTTGAAATTACACCCCCATTTCGTATGTGTGTTTTTTTTTTTTTTGTGTGATTTTAAAATGTGTGTTGGCTCATTTAAACTATTTACATGAACAACTGCAGTACCACACAACATAAAGGAAACTGCTCTGTGTGAAACTGGTGAAAAGGGAAAGCTGACTGATTTTAATTCATCCAAGTCATGCAGGGGAGATGAAAACAGAGATGAATAGCTGATGATTTTTTTATTTTTTATTTATTAATCACATTTTGTTGCCAATGAGTCAAAGGGTTTTAATGTGACCTCCCCCGACTTTTTCGGTTGCCAGTGGACTGATTTAAATGTGTTTTTATGCCGGGATGTGGGTTGGATTTTCCACAAAAATCCAAAGGATGTGATGGTTTTTAAGCATTTCCATCTGCTCTCTCTTTCTGCTTCACTACAGTGTCATTAGTGTCAAACTGTTGGCTAGTTAGTTTAATGCACAGAGAAAACAGGCAAGCAGAATAGGCTGTTTACATGACCCATATCAAATTTGGAATATTGTCATTTTCAAAATAATAGTGGAGGATTAGTGTGCATGTAGACATTCTGTTGCGAGTATTGTGCTTGTTTCGCTTTGCCTCTACCTCCTTCTTTGTGCCCTGTTCCAGGTATCGCCCTCTCCTTCGACTGGTCAGGCACATCGGCAGTCAATTAGTTCACCATTCCAGATGGCTTTAAAAGAGAGCAACAGCAAGCCAACAGGGCCAGACCGCTGACAAGAGCTCTGTGTTTTGCATTCTGCTGTGTTTTTTCTCCCTTAGGGAAGGTGGCTAGTGTTTGGTTTGGTTAATTGATAGTTATCTATAGCTATATTTATAGTTATATATTCACTTTCTTTTTTTAATCAAGTAGACTTTAGTTGAGACTTTGAGCTTTTCATTTGTACGTATTCATTTATATTGTTAATAAACACATTTTTGTACATGTAACAAATTTCACCATATGCAATTTAAAAACAAACAGATTCCCAGATTTATTTTGGAAAAGAAAAAGCCAAAACAAAACAGCCAAACAACAATAAAAACATGTTCTCTTTCCATAACTGATATCTATGTCCCCTTCAGCAAAGAAACTCCAGCTGCCCCCTTTTAGCTGCATGATGTGCAGTACACGTTCTTTTATGAAACTGTCATGGCTGACTCTTTGGTTTCCAAGGCACCATCTGAATCTTGTTGTTTCATTCCCAGCTGCCTAGAATTGCCTTGATTACTCCTCCACTGCTTCTAATAGCCCCAGTCAATTTAAACCAGTATTACCAGTAACTCCCTCATTAGTCTCACATGTGTTGAGACACAATACAAATCACTAATTATAAAACTTAATCTATGTACACATGTTGATTACACATCTGACAAAAAAAACTGTGCTAATGTATTTGTGGAGCTACTTTTAAATGATTAGAGACACTCAAAGATATTCCCCAAAAGATAGCATTTTTTATAGTGTTTTGTTAGTTTGGTTGGTGAAAACAAAATTCTTTGTTCTGCTGCAGTAGAAATTGTCTCTCAAGTTTAGGAAGTTAGAATGCAACTTCAAAGTGTCCTTGAATAGATGGATTTTTAAAAAGCTGTGGCCTACTATGATATGAGTTTGGAACATATAAGTACAACCATTCTTCCTTTGCATGTATGTTTGTCTGGTGTTATTGCTTGTGTCATTTGTACCATGTTCGAAACCTAGTTGAAAATAAGCCATTGGGCTCTATTATGCTATCATCAACAATGGTAATAAATACTCCAGTGCAGAATGAACGTGTTTGCTGTTCAAACTGATTGTGCTGTAGTACCTGCAGGTTTTTGGCCAAAGGTTGGATATTACAGTTGCTCAGAAAATGACTGCCCTCTCTTACCTGTACAGTGTATTATGGATGCACTGTTCCAATATATGGGATTGGTAATGGTCCCCATACTAACCTCATTAAACATATCAGCTATGATGTGACCAAGTCACAATAAATGCAGTTCCTTTGTTAATGTAAAATTTTGTGTTTCTGCTATCATTCAGTCACTGCTCACTCATTTTATAGCACTTTAGAAGAAAGGGAACACTAGTATTAGATCCCTCTGTATTGACAATGCCCTGGGTGAGGTATTGGTATTGGTAACGAGAGTTGGATTGGCGCACCAGCTTCCTGCCTGAGCCCATCTGCTGCCCTCAGTCTTCTGCTGAAACTCCAAAGTCCACCTCCCCTGATAGTAGACCACTACAGTCCACCAACCTTTCGTTTGATTGTCATTAATGCCTCATAGATATCAACTGCCCCTGAGTCAGAAATGGAATTTGTTTGAAGCTTGGCTTAGGCCTGGATTCATAGCCTCCAATACCAGCTGGGATGTTGTTTGCACTGGTCTAGATGGAAGAAGAAAATGCCAACCTGCGGGGGAGCTTGACTATTACAGAGTGTGAATGAGAAGGCAATTGGGATGCACTAGATTGTGTTTGAGCCCTTCTTGACTGCTTAATGGGCATCCTCTGACAATGTGTGTTTCATTTACCTGAAATGAGATTCAGCGTGTGACTCTATCAGGACATCTATGTGTGACACACAGCATGTTTCCACTTTGCACAAATGACTAAAGCCATTGCAAACAGAGGCCTTCTTATCAGAAAATGTCAGATTTGCACCTGCTCTTCATACTGAGTACTCAGAGACAGCTACAGTCATTTCAGGAAGATATTTAATGAAACACCTTTTAATACCTAATCCTTTGTATTTGTGTGATTATCTCTTAATGGCATAATGATTTTTACTCAGTTTGAACAAAGAACATTTTCTAAGAACTTGCCCACTGAGTGGATACTAAAACACATTTTCAAACAAATCTAACAATACCACAAAATGCTTTTGAATGAATCTTACTGAAAGTGCCTGTTATTGACATTTGTACAGTTCGTTGTAAACACACACACACACAGAAAGGAGAAAAGGGCAATCATATGCTACCAGAGTATACAAGGTTTGATTTCTAAGCCAAAGTTCATAATTAAATAATGGATTAAATGTTTAAATATTTTTTCAATGAAGAGTGCCAAACATTTGATGGCTCCATCTTTTCAAACATAAAATTGTGTTCCGTAAACTGAATAACTTGAGTTGTGGACTATTGGTTAGACAAAAAAATTGATTTACAGATGTGAACTTGGGCTGTTGGAAGTTGTGGTGATTATTTTTTTGGACAGTTTTCTGATGTTTAATAGACCAATTGTTAAAATAATCCTCAGATGCAAGAATCACTTTGTGTCTCTGTAACATTCAGATGTTTCTTGAGAAGAAAGAGTGTCTGCCTCACTGGTCACTCAAATGAACCCTTCATGTACCTGGAGGAGGCTCTGTGTGTATCATTACTACTACTACTACCTCTTGAACACAGGAAACACTCAATTCCAGAAAAGAGACTTTATCATGCATAGATGGACAGGGCTGTTACCTTTCAAGTATCGTGTCTTAAATCTTCATGTCCATGCACTCTAATTTGTTGAGGCTATTTTTATTTGCAGAAGAAGCTTGTTTCATGTCTGAAGTGCACAAAAATTGGAAGTGCTTGGTGAAGACTGAAGAGGAGGGGATTATCCAAATCAAGACAGTGCTGTTATGCTATGGGTCCTCAAGCTAACCTGGTTGTATCTCACTATTAATACTGTATATTTTCTAAGTAGGAATAAATTCAAGGTTTATATGATATGAGTTATAACATTTGTGTGTTGCCTATATGTATTTTACAGTGTAAACAGCAGAAAGAACAAATCAAAGAACAAAATTAATACAGCACACACATACAGGTACACAAAGGATACTGTGCTTCTGGCCCCGTTTTCTTCTTCATTGTTTTGATGAAAGATTAAATAATAGCTAATGGCAGCCAGTTTGAGCTTTCAGCATATCGATATAAACATACTGTGGGCTATTAATGACATTTAGACATCAAACTTTCAAACTGAATGACTTGAAACAAGATCAAACATCTGACATTTTTAATTATTTAATAAAAGCTTCCCAAATGACATGGGGGAAAAAAGAAGACATTTATGTTCACTGTCAGAATTAGCTCAAAAAGAGCTCATGTCTACGGGCACTGTTGAATTACTCAAATCCACAGAGAATGCAGGTGTATTTTTTGATGTTGAGGAGGATTCAAATCATTAGTAATTGGCTGTTTTTTTTTCTTTTTCCCTTAGAGTATTAACTAAAGTAAGTGACGGTAACTTTGAAGATTACCAAGAAAATGAGAGCAGGTGGTCATTTGTTTTGGTTGTCTGTCCTGCTCCTTCACCATTTTGGTTCACTCATTGCTCTTCCCAACCTTGTTGCCAGATGCAGCATGCAGCTGTTTTGAGGGGGAAACATCCCTAAACCCATTAAAAAAGACAAAGTAACTAGCTAGTGGAGCATTTAGCTGCCAAAAGCCAGATATATTTCCCTCGAGATTTGGTAGAGACCAAAAGATAAAAGGAGACTTAATATTGGGGTTTCATTGGGTCTGTTAAATTCCTTTTTAAGAAAAGAAAAAGGCGATAACACGACAAAGGAAGTTGCAGGAGTCAAAGTAGAAGTGACTATCAAGTGATTTATTTACAATTTAATACCAGCAAACATACAAAGGTTCTCAGAAATGTGAGAGAGGGTGGGACATGGTGGTTAAAACAAAACTTAGCCTCACTAATACTAACTACCTCTGAAAACGAAAATACAAACATCAAGTGGATAGAAATACAAAATTAATAATAATTATATCCACCAGATGTTTAGTCGTGTGTGTCTGCCTCTGTTTGCAGATAATCTCGCATTCTACTGGACCCATGAGTCTAATTTCTTGTGCACATTGATGGCTGTATGCTCAAGGACCTGTTGTAGCTGTGGTGATTCACAACTGTTGAGAAACCTGTTTTTTTTATGACTGCTCTGTTTTATACCACCATTAATTGCTGACTCCTCGTCCCTCTTAACAGGCCTTCAGGGGCCACAAGTAATTAACAACAGCTTTAGTTTGGATTTTTGTTTCCGCTAGGGACAACGTACATGACGGTCAACATGCACCTGGTGGAGATCTGCACTTTGCGGAGTGCACTCTAGTTTTCTTTTTTATCTGCTGGATGTATAAATATGCCACTGTTTGCACCACATAGCAACTTGAGTGAATGATGATATGTCAGTGTTGTGTTTACAGCTTGTTTCCACTGACCCCAAGTGGCCAAACAAATAAGAACACACTGTTTATCCTTTCTTGAAGCTACTCTAATAGGAATAGAACCATCAATCATTGACAATATTCTTTCTGAACTTTTATTTATACTCGTGACGAACAAGACCATCGCATTCATGTTATGAATCGTCATCATCATCTACTGTCAAATCTCTAATAAACTAGAGTAAGAATAACTAAACTGTTTTAATTTGTGAGAAGTGAGAAATTCAGTAGCTTTATTCTGTATTTAGGGGAACCTCTCTACCTCCAAACCATTAACTTTTTCTGCATTTATGGAAACATTCTACCAAGATACATTTCATTTCCTTGCACAACTGATGATTTCTCAGATCAAACAGAATAGTAAAGAAATGTCTCTCACTGATAGGAGAGACAGCTGAGTTTGATAAATTGATCTTAATGAAACCAGCATGCAATTACAGCGTATCGAAATACATCAGTGGTTTCTAAATCAAGTCACGGTTGCACTTACACCAAAGAGCAGTTGAAATGCATTATGTTCAGCCTCAGCCACAGCAAAATCATTAATGTGTCAAAGAACAAGTTGACTCATCGGTAAAGTGACAATGTTGTTTGGTGCAAAAGCAGTGGATTTCTGATAGAGGTTAATGTGTAGGGAAATGACAGACGGGGGGTTGCCAAAGGAGAGCGTCCCAACATTTGCACTCCAAACTTTGAAAATTATCTGCCTGTGTTGGCATAGGCTGCATGGCGTGCTGTAATCAGACGTGAGATTAAACTAAATAAGATGGTTAGAGAGAAGGAGGTGTGTAGTTTCTTGCAGAAAGGAATTCCAATCAAACACTTGATGAGAAGAGTCTGTATGGATCATTGTATACTGACATCAGAAAAAATACACCTGTATTACTGTATTGCTACAAGTAGAGGCCAAGGAGAACATGGAGCGACAAAATAAGCCCTCAGCATCGAACCAATAGGTGTGAAGTCTCATCTGACTTATCATCCGTTATTATCTGAGGAGCCTTGGAGTAGAGTTTGCTTCATAATGAGGTCAGGAAGGAGTAGTTGTTGCAGAGATGCTTGAGGGAAGTGTTTGTTTCCAGCTCAGAAGGATATGGTTGTTTATTGCCTACAAGAGTAATGAAATCTTCAAAATCCATAATGATTTGAAAATTTCTCGCAATGGCATCACAAAGTTTTATCCTTGTCACAACCCTAAATAAGATTCCCACTGCCAACACACCTTCGTGGGGTGGCGCCTACAGTGTGCTACACCACGCTATAGATGCTGTAGTTTGGTCTTATGGGTGCATGTTAGTGGGTACTCCTAGTGGGATTTTTGTGTTGGTGAGGGATGAGCTGCAGTTTTCAGCACTACATGGCCTGCAGCTACAGCAATAAACATCAACAACAGCATAACACACATCTTTTAATGGGAGTGGGTGGGAGCGTGAGAAAGCTGCAATATTCCTGTTAACGCTAGAGAGAACAAAGAAAGACACAGGGTTAGAGAAGCTAGAATAAAAAAATGTTTGATTTACCCTTTCATCTACTATTTTGCTAATCCATGTAACGTTTTGCTGCTGCTGGGTGGCCATTCTTTTACTAACACAGCTCACTGTGTTATCTCAAACTCAATTCTTTGATCTCAAAACAATAATCATTTATATAGAAATGGTGCCCAGATGATGGCTGAATCTGGCCTTAGGAATAGCATTTTCATATGTAAATTGCACTGCAAAACATTCCCATCTGCTATATTTGCCTCCAGACGGACTTTTGAAGTACTTTGGTTTCTTTCCCACAGAAAATCCAGAAGCTTTTTAAGACAACTCCATCTACACAGCCTCGTGATGGTACATCAAGCCACCCATTTATGTCTAGAAAGCAAGTTTTATTGCTCTCAAACAGTGGTGCCAAATGGGTATTTGTTCTATTGGATGAGTGAAAGCAACAACAGGAGTGGACACAAAACCATACTTAATTTACCATGCTCTAATTTAAAAGCAAAAGGACAGCTAAATTATTCTCTAAAAGCTAGCACTTCAATGAACCTTGAAGGACAAGCTGCTGCTGTCTGACAGTTGATTGGCATGAGGGTGATTCTCCAGTGGTTTTTCAGCCTTTTTAGCTTGTGACCCCTAGATTAAACAAAGGACTTTTTTAAAATGTATTTTGCATTTGTTTTTTTCTGAACAAATTTGGAAGCACATGGAAATGTTGAACTGTTAAAAGTGTGATTTATGGAGCTCTCTTTTTGAACAAGTTTTTTTTTTTTTTTGGGGGGGCAATTTAAAGTGCATTACATAAAACACAAAAGGCATCAAGACAAAATGTGAAAACAATAAAGGGCCATATAAAGGGATATTTAAATATAATTCAAATAGTTAAACATCCAATAAAAATAAGATAAAACAGAAAAGTAAAAGTTAAAAGGACAATGTAGGATATTAATTAAAAGCCTCAAATTTTATTTAATAAAAGACAAAGACAGAAAAGCCTTTAGCCTTGATTTAAAAGAACAGAGGTGGGGCAGACCTGCACTCTGGGAGTTTGTTTCAGATATTTGGTGATTAAAGATGATTTTATTGAAGCTGAAAATATTCAGGAGACCATTTATGGCCCTCAAAATTAAAGAAATACAAAACACTTCATGGATAAATATTTTTCCTTGACAATTGTCAAAACATACTTGGCATTTACTTTAATAAAATATTTAGCAACTCAAATACATTGTAAAGTACAGTGTTTTTTGTTTGATATTTTAGTTTCAGGAGCAAAATATGCCTGTGCCAGCAGGTCACATGATGTAATCTGTTTATAGTCAATGTTTGATTTGCCACAAATCACTGAACTATGAAATAAGCATGTTAGTTTTTATAGAGGTCATAGGAGATAAAAAGAGTTTCTAAGGAGGTCTTTAGAGACTCAGTAAGTTTAAATATATTATGCATCTTGCACGCACTTCCCAACTCTCTGGAGGTTTTTCTTACAGATCAAAGCACTTCCTCTTTCTGAAATAATGAGGGACGGAAAAAAATGGAGATATCCTTATCAGACATGTCAGTCTCCCACCTTGAATGTACCACCAGCAACCTTCAAGCCTCAAGTATTATTTTAGGAGAAAACTACAGTGAGTGTGGGGACACATGGCGAGCTGGAAGCCAAAATAAATAAAAAAAACAACTGGGAGCAGAGCAGACACACCAGTCCAGTTATTTAAGGAAGAATATTACGTGGTCAAATCATTTTGCATCATGAACTCACCTCAAGCATCTTCACCGTGGCACCCTCCTTTTCACTCACACACTCGCATGGTTACCATGGAAACAAGGAGTCTACTGTTCTAGCCTCCTTACAAAGTGCTGCAGCCTTACAGCAGACCAAACCCGCCCCTGTCACAGCGTTCCAAGAATGCGGCATTGTCTAAACCAGCTGCAGACAAGTTCATGTTTTCGCAGAATTTGGGAGTAGATATTTTAAGCCTACAATAATACCATACTGTAAAAAAAAAAGAAAAATTAAAACAAATAAAAATCCTTGAATAGCAATTATATATTCATGTCCCAAAAGTAACTGTTTAGAGTCCCAGGATAAAACCCTCCAAAACTAGGCTAAGCCTATGGTGTTTAGTCCTTTGATGTCTGAAAAGACCACACAAAGGGATTATTAACAGGATGTTACTCTGGTAAAACCAGCTGTAAGAGAGGCAGATTTTCTATAGTAGCATAAGTACACTTAAGAACAAATATTACTGGAGTCACTACAGAACATTAGAGATTAACATTTAAACAGAAAACAAAGGCAAATTACACTCAGATGTGAAGCTTCATGGGCATGTTTGCGCTATAATATCATTAGCATGATATCTTTTTTAAATCAGACTTTGAGACGGGGCTGGAGGCTGAAGTCCAACTCCTCACCAAATCTTTTTGAAAAGATTATATTGGGAAAAGTAAATCTGCTTTTTGAACAGATTAGGGCCCAATCAATAAACAACATAATGCAATTTATTTTGTAAGTTATGAAATGCTAATTAGAAAATTGTTTTCATAGCAAGAAAAAAATGCAGTTGAAAATACCTTGCTGGTAGTGCAGAGACATTCACTTAGCATTCACCTACATCTGAAAGTGTAAACTGTTCCAGGGGGATCCAGGGGAAGAGAGGCGCAACAATTAATAATTAACCAGGTGTTAAAGAAGGAGAGGAAACAGAAAGATTTGTACTAGCAAACTAACATTTAAACGTAAATTAGTTCAATAGTAACATAAAACAACTTCCTTAAAACATAGGAAGTGAAAACCATTTAAAACCATTTAAACAGAGGCAAAACACACTATACACATAACACAAACATAGATCTTGTTAACACTTGCCTAGATGATAATCATTTTATTGCTTTAAATATGGAGGAATAATCTATTGACCAGGTGCTCAAGCATATTGTATGCCTGGAATGTAGATGGTTGGGGAGAAGGCTCATTTTTCCTGGCTGATATTAAATTTAAGGTGTGTCAGTTGTAAATCACAAAAATGGGTGATGAGATTAATCAAATCACTCCAACTGTGTGATTTACTAAGCCATAAAATGCTGTTTGGCACTCATTATTAAAGGCCCACTGAAAGCATATCTTAACTTCCCACCTTGTGCTAAATTAGCCGATAGTTGTGAGTGTCATCTTCTAAAACATTACGTGGAAAGATGATTTGATTACAGAGACCAGAAGTTTTGACCAATCTTGAAATGAAAACAGAATTCATGAGAACGGCAAAATCTTCAAAAGATTCATCATTAATTTGATGATAAATGGGACAACATGTCCATGTATGGGTATTTCAGCAGATTGAGCATTAAAGAAACATATTGGTTTGGCAGTCTATAAATCATTCTACAGCTCTGTTTTATTTTTAAGCCTAAATTGATAAAAATACATGTATATGTTGAGGGAAAGTAAATGTGTTCAATAGCAATTTTTATATTTTACCAATTATCACAGCAGCAGTCACAAAATGGGTTATGCATAAAAGAAATGTATTCCTGACAATTATGACACCCGCAGTACTTTTCTTCTGTAGACTACTTTGCCATTTTATGTGATCATGTTAAACATAGACTACAGGCAGCCTCATGTCTGTAATCAGGGGCTATATATTTTTTTTTTCATTGCAAAATCATTGTTGAGCCAAGAGGTTGTTGCTGAACTTCATTTGCATAAAAGTATGTATTAAACAAGGCACTGCCAGAACTGTGAGAACTAATTTTAATGCAAGTGTGCAAATGGACAACCACCAAGTGAAATTTGCGTTCACATCAGTGATTGACTAAGCACTGACTAGCATCTGTAAGTGAGTAAGTAACCACAATTAAGGAATAAGCCCGGTGAGCCCCCAGTAGTCTAAAGCATCATGGTGGAAAGAAGAAACTGGGCACACACACAAAAAAAATCGTCTTTTTTAAAACCATTATTCAAAATTCAGTAGTATCTGTATTGTCCTTATCAGGGAAATTGGTTTGCAGTCAGGATAATACAAACCCAAACAAAACACCCACACACTGATAGACAGCAACAATCAACAGGATGTAGTGGACAAAGTGATTCAATGTCAAGGTCAAACTGTAAAACAAAACACAAACAATCTAAGCAATCTCTGCAAATAAGAAATCTACAGTCAGTTCACTATCTACCGTTTAACATGTAAGTGGCAGTAGGGCAAAGGAAACCTTGTATGTCTTATCCTTAGGTTGTTGGTTGAGGGTGCTTGTTATGAGGAATATCAGTTTAAACTATGTCCGAAGGGATTAGCTTGGCACTCAAGATGAGAAATAGCCTTTCTAAACACCTGCTTGTTATATAGGTTATATACACTTTGATGAGGCTACCAAGCCTGTTTTTGTTGGCCGAAGTCAAAGTCCTATACCAGATTCAATAAAACGTATATAAAGTCATCATCTCAGAGGAGAGATTAAAAGAGTACATTTTCCAGAAAAAAAACATTATAGGACCTTTTTGTGATGTGGAAGGAGCATCAGATTCAAAACACAGTTTGTTATCAAGAACAGTACCTAAGTACAGAGCCTTTGATGGTGGTTAGAAGTATTTATAAAGGTCCGGACACACCAACCCGATTATCGGCCGTCGGACGCCGTCGGACAGTCGGGCGAGGTCGGTAACTCGAGTCGGTTCGGTGTGTCCCGTGCCGTTGTCAGTTGGCGTCGGTGTCGGCATTCATTTTGGCCAATTTCACATGTAGAATTGGCCAGTGGCCGTCGGCCTCAATGACCAATCTGATTGGTGGAGCACTAGCCCTTGTCTAGCGAATCACGAGGTAACTGGAAGTGAAGATGGTAAACATATTACGCCAACGCCAGTATCTTGTTATTATTAGCCATCGTATTTTCCGTTCAGCGAGTAATGACAATAACGACCCATCTTGACTACTATCAACACTCTCTGATAAAAACAATGACTGACAACAGCGTGCTCTGTGTTTACTAGGTCTAGAGTGATCCATCATTTTCGGTTTTCTTTTTTTTTTTTGGGCGACAACACAGATTAGCTCTGCCTGCTGTTATGGGGATGCATTACGCCTCGCGCACGCGCAGAACGTACGCTCCAGACTGATCAGTCCGACTGCTTTTCTGCCGATGGTCGGCCGTCGGGTTGGTGTGTCCTGGCCTTAAAACTGATTAGCATGTCTTTAATTTTTTAGACATTTCATTAGTGAAAGGACTAATCACACCAGGATACAAAGGCATCGACCACAGGCCCATGATATTGTTTCTCCCCTTCAAGAAGACTTACAATCAAAGAGTCATCTGCAAATTGTGTCTGTTTGTATGGTTTCTGCGACAGTCAGCAGCAGTGAGGAGAACCAGTAGAACAGTGCAGCTGACTGGAAAAACACAACCCTGGGACCTATCAGTCAGGAAGTCCAGTATCCAGCCAACTAGATTCAAATCAAAGTTTAAAAAGATGAATCATTACCTTTTCTGCTGATAGATGTGGCTGCATATTAAAAACCTTGGAGAAATCTGTAAATAACAGCCAGGCATGAGTCCCCTCTAGATGGCAATACAGAAAATCTAGTTGTATATTAGCATCCTCCACACCTCTGCCAGACCAGTATGCAAATTGCCGAGGATCAAGGGTTTTCTCCACCTGCAATAAACCTCGTTTTTAATGAGCTTCTCTGGTGTTTTCATAATTAAAGATGTCAACGCTACTGGCCTGAAGTCATTTAATGTCGCAGGGGTTTTAGTTTTTGCAACTGGGACAATTGTGGAATCTTTCCATATCTTAGGGAACCTCTGTTGCTGAAGAGATAGCATAGAAATAAAATGAAAGATGCTGCACAGCTACTCGAAGAGATTTTGCGAACCTGGCCATAGATATTATCAGGCCTGCCTCTTACCAGACTTGGTGAGTCCCAAGTGTTTATCAACACTCCTGACATCAATATTGATGTGATAATGCCACATGAGCTGAACAAAGAGCTAGACCTCAGGTGCCTTTTTAAAAAAAATAATAAAATGATATACACTGTTCCATTTATTATGTGGATTCTCTTAGCTTCACTTATGATTTAGTGTAATATGCATCATTGCTATGTGGCTATGATGGTACTGATATGTAAAAAGTTAAGACAAGAATTTATGCATGTGTTGCAGATGATGACCTTCTTAAAAAAATGTGATTATACAATAGGACGATTTGTACATGTTTTTAAACAACAACTAAAAAAGTACTTTCCAACCAATCACTTCTGTTAAACCCTGACAAAGGTGTCAGCCAAAACCTTGGGCTTTGATTCAGCATAATTCTATTTTGACTGAAGAAGACAATACAGAAAGATTCAAGCCTGTGTGCACTCAACCTCCTCCCTTTGTGAAGTTGAAAGACCACCTACAAAGCACAAATCCATTCTGATTGAGCAGTTTATTTATTTATTTGAAAAAAGGTTTGGAGCCCAAAAAAAAAAAAAAAAACTTTTTATAAAAATCAGAAAGAAATTTGTCCTGTCAAGTGGTTTAGACCAATCACTGGAACTACTGCAAGCGTGATTTAACACTAGGTGCGTGGGAGAAGTGACTGTTTGCCCAAAAATAAAGATGTCAGCCGCTAAAAAGGTTAGCGTAGATGTTTCTAGCATTAGTTACATCAGAACTAGAATCCATAGAATCCCTTTATGATTGTAACCAACTTTTTTACTAATGTACTTTTGAGGAGCGAATACACAAAAAATGGATTGTGGCTGCTGATAGCACCGTGGATTTCACATCACTTGCAACCGCTATCTGCCCCGCCTCAAACTCTGATTCACAAAAGATATCGTGCTAATGATATTACAGCGCAAACATGCCCATGAAGTTTAGCATATGAGTGTAATTTGCTCTTGTTTCCTTTTTTATTGTTCACCTCAAATTTTCTGTAGTGACCCCAGTCATATTGTTCTTAAGTGTACTGAAGTAGCATCATGGTCAAGCAACGTTTGAGTCAAATTGCTATGAATTCATGCATGAACAAAACTTTCCGCTCGTATCTTAAAATGTTTAATGTGAAAGAAAACTTATTTAATTATCTATGAACTCACCCTGCTCTATCTGCAAGTTTTACTATGACTCAGACTTTATGGAGTGTTTTCACAGAGTGATTGTTATTTGGGGTGCTTTAACTGTGCTGTGCAGCTATTTTCTCTCCAGTGCCTAACCAGTGTGTAACTGTCATCTCCATTTCTCACAGCAGTAGGTTTATGTTGTTTTACAGTTTCATTCCTTGATGGTGAGTATCAGGTATTGTACAGTCTGTGCCATCTGTGCACATATAATGTACTGTAATGTGCTATTGCTTCACCTGGCTACAATCACTGCTGCCAGTGTAGCCCAGTTAGAGGTGTATTTCACCCTTTGCAGGTGCTTTGTGAATTACATGGTTTCTTTTTGTCTTATTTGTGCAGGTTATATGGCCCCCAAAGCTGTGCAAACCTTTAATTTTTTTATTCAACTATTTCTATGTATTGTAAGTACTGCTTTGCTTTCTAGTTGCATTGTAGAAGATACACCATGGTTCACACTCCTAACGCAGCAAGCAAGGAGCCCCCATTTATTTCCAAATCCCATGTTCACTGTTAAATGGTCTGTAGCTTCTGCTGTTAATCTCATGCCTGATCTAGATCTTGAAGACTTGGATGATGTACAGTTTATACATGCACACCACACTCTCCTTGCAGCACATACCCATACACATTCTCCAAATCGTGATCTAAATTTTAGTACACACACCACCATACTGACACTGTATTCAAGGCTAGGTTCACACCATCTACAGAAAATAATATCCAAGTGCAACATCAATCTTAGTAACAATGGGCTTTGTACTGGCAATCAAACACTAATGGAACAACTGAACTTGTTGCCTTGAAACAGTCCATTCAGCATTTAGTGAACCATGCTGTACAGGCAAACAATAGCTCCAATTATGTAAAATAAATAAATACACCAGGACCTGCGGACACTGAGTGGCTACTTAATGCTGCTTTAGTAACAGTACCTTCAAATGATAAATTGAAGCATCTATCTTAGTTATTATTGGATAGATTTTCATACTTTCTCCTGCTGGAGCCACCAGCTGCTTTCTCAGTTGCCTCTGAAACTACCAGGAAGGCAGGGTTGACATAACCCTATCCCGAATGTCTGACTTACTGAATACACTGGTTGTGGGTTGGGATACACAGAATCAAATATTAACAAAGGATTTCCCAGCATTCATAGTTGAGCTTTTGCTGCTGATATAGTGAGTCTTTACTTACATGCGCTTCTTATACGAGCATTTCCCATTAAGGGAGCATGATAAGCAGAGATCAATTCTGAGACAATACAATATACAGTAAGTGAGGAGGAACAAAGCTGCATGTTAAATGAGGCGAAACCTGCCTCACAAGTCGGGTTTACATCGATAAATATGACCTGTTTTTACTCATTACTTGTGTATAATTTATGTATTCAATTAATTACATTTCTTTGAGCACTTTGATATATGCCTCTAATAATAAAATTACCTGTTCTGTATTTTATCATTCGTGTAAATATTTTATGCAATTCCTAATCAGTTTTTAACTAACACTGAACACATTTTTAAGGCTGAGTTCCATACATATCCCAGCTTAATTAAAACAACCTGTTTCTGTTCAGTACCAAAGCAAGAACAAGTGTGATGATTGATTGTGATTTTATCGCTTAGCAAAAGCTGCAGTGAAAAGGTCAGGGCACAAAGTCCAGTTTTCTACCAAAAGTCAACGTTGTTTTCCTGAAGAGAACAGTCTATCCCTAATCCTATAGGACCTTCACACTCACACAAATATCTTCAGTTATTCAGGATGATAAGACCTGTGTTCAGGTTGAGGTTGCTTGGAGCTAGGAATTAAATTATGTCACCAAAACACAATGTACTCATTTTAATGGCTGTGCTCCAAAACACCGTCAGCACAGTACTAGTTTGTGCCAATTTAAGGCAGAGTTTCCATTATATTTAAAACTGTCATACTAATGTGTAATATTTATGTATTGGTAGAAATGGAAAACAATATTCATGGTATGTTTTTATTTGTGTATAATCACCTGAATATAGGAATCCTGTTTCCGTTACCTTAGAAAGATATTTTTCCTTCCATGGAGTCCGCCATGTTTCTACTGTAGCCCAGAATGGACAAACAAAAAAAGGCCGTACCTACAGCCAATGTTTGGTGTTTTGTTTCTCCGACATGCTTCACAGCCTATTCTCATTCCCAGGTTGTCAAATACAGATGCGAGCAGTGTTCACTTAGTTGCAATGTGCAACTTCACTGCTAAATGCCACTAAATCCTACACAATGGTGGACAAACTGATACTATGGTAAGTGCATATCTTGACATGGCTGATTCCCAATGGAAAAGCACTGTACTGTCCTTGCCAAAATGCACAAGCTGTCCAAACGTGAGTTTGGCTGAAAAAATAAACCTGCATAAACCTCAAGGTCCAATTTTTGTAGTCAAACATGTCAGTGTTAGTGTGTTAAATGTCTTGTTAATAGTTTTCTTTTATTAAAAAGAAGAAAAAAATCATTGGGGACATATCAGAAATACTCCTTTTCGTCTCAGCCGGCTGGAGGGTCTGTGCTTGATTGACAGCAGCTGGGAGGCTGCCAGAGTGTTACACTGTAGGGGACAAGAGACAACGTAAACAAACTTGCGCTGTAGTATACATGTAATGGGCAGACAATGTGTTGTTAGTGGTATTAAAGGGTAAAGACCACACCAGCATCTAACTGGGACCCAAGTGACATTTGCAGGTATGTTTTCATCCTGTTTAATATGCTGCAGCCTAGCAGCTAATTAGCTATCTGCAAATTGATGTCAGAAATGCACTTTTGAATGTTTATTTGGTGGCTCGTTGGGTGGCTCATCCAGCAAGCTAAGATGCAAGACAAGACATGTGTTAATGTCTGTAAGTTAAATAAGGGGGAGACTTTAGCGGAAGGCCAGGTTGAGTTGCAAGATTACAGATGGATGCCAGAAAGGTATTCCATCAAATGAATGCAAAACTCGGGGGCGCCATCATGAAACCAACAAATAAAAAAATATAGATCTTTCCCTTTTGGTTTCTGTTTTTTATTAAAGGACAACACATCACATAATTGATTTACAGAGCTGACAAATTTAATTTAATTTCAGTTAGACTTTTTTGGACGGTTTTAATATGTTATGCTATCTGATGTTTTGTTCTACTTCACATTAGAATAACAGGATACTTCCTAACATTGGCCCCACTATCTGTTGTGGTGATTAACTGATTAAATCAACACTTGACAATCCTTCTTCAGTTATGAGCTTCACCAAATGCTGTTACATGAGATATGAAAGGACAGCTGAATGGAGCACAGCCAATGATCAAGGTTGCAACAGTGCAAAAAGATGAAAAACATAATGGACCTGTTGCCCACAGTTCCCCTCCTCTCTCCCTCTGCATCCATCTCCTTTATGTAAAAAAACGAGAGTGCCATCAACTTCAACAAGTCTGAATACTGTGTTTTGGGTTCATTATACATTCTCATGGAGGCACTGGCATGCCATCAAAGAAAAATCTTAAGGAATTCAAAGCAACATGAGGTGAGTAATTGATATACAAATCCTTTTGAGGTTGAAGTGCTGCTTTAGGTTAGTTATCATGCAACAGACACTTCAGGCTGCTGTCAGTGCTGCTTGTCAGCCAAAGAGTCAATCACAGTGAATGGCAGCTGAGGAAGTTGTACAACTGTCTTGTTTAAAGGAGGTTTAGTTAACCTCACTGATAGTTATCAGCGAAGCAGAGAGCATCAGAGCGGCCACTGCCCTGCCTTGTTGTCCAATATCAATTGCTGCCCTCCTTTTCTATCACCCCTCTCTGCTTTGCAGTTTGGTTTTTAGATTATGGTCATTTTCAGACTCAGTTTGTGAAGTTTACTCCTCATTATGGATGAGTCCTCTTGCACACGCTACCCAGGTGCCACCCCTTGCCTAAATCGAATATTTCCAACATGCAAGAACACATCTAATACGGACAATCTCCTGTTGTGTGGGGAAAAGCAACTGAGTTCATATGGGAAAACGGCTCAACTCAGGCTTAAGTTTCTTTGCATGATCAATTGGTTTTTCATGATACTAGAAAAGTAGAACTAGAAAACATTCATTCTGATCTCCTCATCACATTAACAACCAATGGTGATCAATCTGGGCATCCCTAGAATCAAATAGTTGTTTGCTGCTATATTATGTTAAAAATCTCATATATCCTACAACCTAGAACTCAGGGTTTTGTCCTAAAAATAGCAGGTTTCTTCGTAACTTTACATAACGTGAAAATAATAATATGAAACAATTACAGGTCATTTTTATTTGAGTTTCCTACTTCCGTATGCTCTCTGACCCAGGAAACTTTAAAGAACAAAAGGAGGAAGATCAGTGAGTTTAGTGAGAGGAGTCATGGCTCTCAATCCCTAGCCCATGTGAGAGATCTTACAGTCTACGTTTGATCATTATTAGAAGACCAAGCATCAAAGCTGTAGTGGCACCCTATTGTTTCTGTAGGCTTTCTTTCTTTCTTTTTCTCTTTTTTTTAATTTATAGTTTTTGTCTTTAGGCCTTCTCACATAAGACATTCGGACATGTCATAGCAAGACAAGCTCAGATTATTAATATTATGGCTTTGATTATGCCCTATTATTATTATTATTAGCCAAGTGGCATGGCTAAATGGGACATTTAGTTTTTCATTTTCTAAAATGTTTGAATATTTCAGATCATTTACCACTTATATTTCATTCATATTAATTTGATTTGATAAAGATTTTACTTAAACCAAATTATGAAGTACAGTAAATAGAATAGTTTTGTAAACCAGATATTCTTAAGATATTGAGGAGTTTGAATTAATGTATTTAAGATTCTCTCAATCACAGAAACAAGAAACCAAAAACTAAAATCTTCAGCAGAATATCATTAAGTAAAACAATACCAAATAAGAGATCATCTTTATGGGAATTGAGGATGTGGGTGCATTTTCTACCACACAACTGCCAGCACTATGAAGAAATTAAGTTCACTCAAGGGTAAACCTTCAAATAAATGCTCCATCATTTCACAGATTCAGCCTCCTACACAGTGAACCAAAGCACCCGCAGCATCATGGATTTGATTGTTAATTTTCTGTCTGTTTTGGGTTTTGTTATTGCCCAAGTTCAAGTATAAACTGACTCATAAAGCGATATGAAAGATTGTTTTGGAGTTAGATTTTAGATTTATTTCCAAGGTTTGCTGGACTGAAAAACAGGACTTTATATCACTTATCCAAAGAAAACAATCGCCCAAAGGCTTGCATTGCATGCAATTCTACAAGTTTCAGAGCATTTTTGTTTGCAGCAGAGAGGCTTGCCTGTCAGTATATGACACAAGGTTTGAAAAAACTGGGTCAGAATGAGGCTAAAGATTTGAAAGTGGAAAGTGTGTACCTATGCTTATTAAAGCATGTCAGGCTTGGATTGATTGAACTATACGGGGTGTCTAACTTTGGGCAAAGAACATTTATATTTTGAGATTTTTAGATAAAGATATTTCAGTGAGCATTACATCGATTTCTCTCAGAGAACAGCAGTTGCCAAGATGTGAGAGATTAAAGATGTCAAGAATTTTTTCACCAAATATTCCTCATTCACATTGCCTCGCCATATGGCCTTTATGAATGAAATCTTATGTTATTGTTAGGAGAGGTTGATAAAAACATTCCATGCCACAGAGGTTAACACAACCCCCAGTTTTTTAAAAACTGTGACTTGTACAGTGTAGCTGGCTGGTTGCACAGAGGAAAGAGTGAGACAACTTCAATGTGTCTGCTTTTACCTTACAGATGTGCCCTGGTATCCTTTTTTTTTTTTTTTATCATCAAATTATCCTCATACAATATTCTTAGAGTGTTCCTCTCTTTTCTTCCCCTCATTGTTGTGAGGTGATGTCACCTTGACGTGAAGGTAGAAACATCTTGCATTCCCCCTGTCGTTCTATCTACGTGCTGACCTGTGGGTCGCATGGAATTCTCAACGGGGATGGACTTGCAGCAGAGCGTCTACCTTTATCTAATTATATGACAGCTTCAAGGGAGGGAGAGCTGCGGCTCCACGATCCCTTCATGGTGCCTAATATCCCATTCCTTTTCATATTGAATCTTTTTGTTCAAAGCAGTCCTTTAATGCTCGCTGCACCCTCATCACCCAGGAACTGGAAGAGCGGGAAGAGGTACAAGCGTAGAGCTTCAAGCTAGAAAAAGAGTGAATCGTTAGCTTCTCCAATCACACCTATTGAAGGCTGTGTCAGATAGATTGCATCACTTCATATTTAGGCCCTTCCTAAAGTTTTTCCTGTGTGAGGTCCTGTGTGGCTCAGAGCAGATGAGATGCAGTGCTTGTGTGTGTGTGTGTGTGTGTGTGTGTGTGTGTGTGTGTGTGTGTGTGTGTGTGTGTGAGAGAGAGAGAGAGGAGAGAGAGAGAGAGAGAGATGAAATGTTGATGTCTTTGATGTTATCTAAAAGCCCAGTTAGATTTAGATCAGAACATCTGAATTTGCTTTATGCATGTCATTACCACAGTGAGTAATAATTCATGTTAATGCTACAGAATGGTTTTATGTATACTGAAAAGCCTCTGTCTAAGTGTTGCATCTTTTATGAATGAAGAAATCAGGTATTTGAGTCATGTCTACTTTACTGTATGTTATAAAATCTATCAGGACCGGTTAGTTTGTTTCCCTTCACTTCTAACTTGCTTTCAAGTTTATTCAGTTGTCTTGTATTGCACCATAAAGGTTCACTGACTTAGACTGAGTGAACCCACTTACAAAAACAAATAGCTCACATTTTGTCTTTTTACCGAACATTATCCTTACTCCTGATCCATCCATTCATCCATCTTTTTTTTTTGCCAGTCGTGGCTGCAGCATTCTAAGCAAGGTAGTTCAGACTTTCCTCCCCCCAGCGATATTTTCTTTATCCCTACTACTAGTTGGGCGTGCCCTGATAACCTACAAAAGATGGCACCCTGGAGGCAAAAATGCAACAATTCTTATTTTTAGGTGATTACAGTAATGAAACATGTTTATGAATATTATATTTAATGTCTGCCAATAGAGACTTTTAAATGTTTCACACAGGACCTAAACCAACTCAAACTATGGCTACATACTCTGAACATTACTTCATACACCAGAAGAAGATATCAAAAAGTTTTGCTGCTCTCTGTTCTGAGCATTTTATACTTAGTATACTTAGTAATGGGATCTGGTTAGATTTTATTGATGCAAATGCTATTATCAATTCAAATACCAAACAACTCCCCCTTCTGTTTCTGTTAAATATATCTAATTTTTAATTGGTCATCACTTTGAAAAGAGACAGGCTAGCTGTTTTCTCCTGTCTCCAGTCGTTCCAGCTTCCCTCTTTTGAAAACAATATGCTGGAGGTTCCACAAAAATACATGTCCTTCGCCAAAAACGCGGCCGCAAAGGAGATGGTACGAGGACGGATATTAACCTGGGAGTCTCCCAACGTGGCACAGAGGCAAACAATGTGCCCCCGTTGGGAGACAGAAGACTGATAGAGACACACAGTATTGAGGTCATGCCTGCAACCAGTTTTAGTTCAGCAGAGCGTGAAATCAGGGTAATTAGTGATAAAAAAAAATAATTAAAAAACTCAGAACATATCACAGAAAAACCTTAAACTTAACTTCCTGTACTGCAAATTGTGTTTTTGAAATCCCAAGTCCTCATATTCATTGTAAGGTACAAGACCTTTACTTTTTAGACATGCAGTAATTAAACCCATCTAATCACAGCGTTGTTTTCAGTTTTTTTGCATTGTGAACCTTCACATTTATGCTGTGATGTGAATGGTTCTGGCCTGGATAATTTAGGTCAGTGGCCAGGATTTTTTTATTGCAGTGGCTATGGCATGAGAGTGTACTGCTGCAGTAAAACAGAATCATCCACTCTCTGGGAGATCTAACTTCATGAACGTGTGAATGAAACATTTTTTTACTCAAAAGCCAATATGTCAAATGTCCCTCAGAACAGGACAAAAAGATGACTTCTGCACACTCAAGGCTTCAATCACATTCATTAAATGAAATAACTAATGTACAGATATCAGTGTAACTGATAACCAGCTTAATTAAAATGAATCATCTTCGTCAACTATTATACTAAATGCTATAAGTCCTCAAAAAACAATGCAATTAAATAAACTCACTGAGTCTGCCCACGCTCCTTAGATATCTACATGCATATATGATAGCATAACATAGGAATACATTTTACAGCAAAGTAAACTTGTGCAAAGTCTGTTTTCAGACAACTATAGATTAGTAAAGAGAATGCACATATGTACAGAAACTACACAAACCACCCTAACCATAACCTAATACTTGTGGTCTATGAAATTCATACTATTTGACAACAAAGCACACATGTGCAACAACAGGTCTAGTGCAACATACAATACTATAGTATTAGATAGCTGCAGTGTGTATAGGTAAAGGTTCAATCATAAGTACATGTAATGTGTGCCAATACATGATTTAATTAATTAAATTGAAATCAGTTCCAGAGGAATATCAGAGGGGACACAGGAACTTGGTTTGTGAACACCATTAAATCACACTACGTATGTTAGTAACCTGAGCTGATAAATCAGTTGCACCTGCAGCAGAGACTGTTGTGCTGACTTTCCTTGAACCAGGTGATTAAAAATATTTTCATCACTGAACACTATCATTCTAAAGGGGGATTTGTTCATTTTGATAACAGTGACAATATTTTTAATGATTGCTTCAATCTAACATAACATGTCAACTTTATAACCCATACCAAAGGCCCTATCCTTGACTTCCTCTGTTGTTCCGTCATCACACCATATAACATCACCTCTGCTAAACTAACCATAAAGCTGTGTTATTCATCACCAACCTACCATCTCATAAGCTTAATTACCTCAAACGCAGGTCCTGCTCCCACCTCATCACTCCTGGATCTAATGGACTTCGAAGACAGTTTATCCTTTGCACTTGATAACCTAGCCCTTCTGTGGAAACATGAGTTGTCTCATTTGCCTGTAGTTCTTCCTGGTATACATCTGAACTCGAGGTTTTAGGTCAGTGCCTGGAGAGGCTCTGCATCAAGACTGAACTTCCTGTTTATTAACATATGTATCATGATCCTACTACAAAACCACTCTCTCAATGGCTAAAACCTCCTATTATGCAAATGCCAATAATACAGGTTTAGAAAATTCAAGACTTCTCTCCTCCACAGTGAAAAGGCTACTTAAACCACCTGAAACCACTTGTAGAGCAACCTCTTTAATGATCACTGCTCTGCTTTTTTGAAAAATTACCACATTTCATGAACAACCGGCCTCTGCTAAGATCATGGAGACCAACTTATCATCAGCAAGAACAATAAAATCAGTCTTCAGACTTAGTCTTCCAACTAAAAATGGCATTATTGAAATTATTACTGACTCCAACACCTCCACATGTCACCTAGATCAAATCCCCACAACCCTATAGTTAAATATGTGTAACATGTAGGAGGATCTATTGGGAGTAATATAATAGCCTATTCATAGTTACTTTTCATTATTGTATAATCAACTGAAAATAAGAATTGTTGTGTTTTTGTTACCTTAAAATGAGCCCATTTTACCTACAGAGGTAGCGGGTCCACTTCCATGGACGCCAGCAAGTTAAACCGCCTTTATTTCTACAGTTGCCTAGAAGACACAAACCAAACACCGGCTGTAGACAGGGCATCTTGCGTTTTTCACAAGTTTTGCAGCCACCATAGTTTCTCCTACACACTTCGTTGAGTCAAGGGGTTTCAGTTGGTTGCAATTGGCAATCTCATCACTAGATGCCATTAAAGCCTACACATTTGTCCTTTAAAGCATGCTTGCCCTCTATCATATACTCCTCTCTGTCCACTGGTACAGTCCCCCCTTCACTAATCAAAGGGGAACTGCACCAGTAATCATAGCAACTGTGAAATATGGTTTAGACTTCAAGGACCAAAACAACTATTGGCCTATTTCCAGCTTACCATTTATCTCCAAAATTCTTAAGAGAGTAGTTGCATCTCAACTCCAGATCCACTATGGTATTCATTTTCACTGTTTTCACTGTTTTACTGATGATACACAGCTGTAAGAGTCCAGTAAGCCCACTTCCACTATCCCCTCCAGTACCCTCATGGTTTTTCTACATGATTTATGGATATGGATGACAACTACCTCAAATTCAACAGGAGGAAAACTGAAGTACTCCTCATTGGTTCTGAATCCACACTCTCAAAAACTAATAGTTGTTCACTCCACTTGCTCAAGTCACCATAGCTGTCACAACACAGGTCATGAGCCTTGCTGTTATCCACATAAACAGCCTCATAAACAATATCTCTGCCTTCTTTCATCTGCTAAAATTCTCGAGACTACGCCCTGCCTTAACATAACATTCCACTTAAGTTTTAATCAATGCTTTGGTAACATCATGCATTGACAGCTCCAATGTAAGCCCAGGACTTTTTGCTGTGGCATCAAAAGAGGTGGTGAGAATTGTTTTTTTATTTTAGTATTGTACCAAAGTTTAGAATTCTGGTATCATGACCTTACTCCTCAGCGATATGTTTAAGTTGTCTGTTGCTTAACTTTTTTTCTGTTTTTTTAATTAGTAAATTCTGTCACCTGTTTCCACCAGTTTGGTTTCAGTTAGCCCACCCAGTCTGAAATGATATGCTGCCTACAAGTACCGACCGTAATTATGAGTAGTCCTATGAAGAAGCAGTTAATGTTACCCTCCTGGATGTAATTCAGAATTGAAGATATAAATAGCTTTCAGTTACAATATCTCCTATAAAAGAACAAATGAAGCAAATTAAATGTTGGGAAAAGGACCTCAAAGCCATTATTCTAGTATAAATTGGTGGATAACAAAAGGGTTTTCTAGTTCTGCCCACGTTCTATGTTGACAGTTTAAATGTAACATAATACAAACAGGCTCTGTGCTCATTACTGTGCTTGGGAAAAGGAGACAGTCTTTCCGTATGGGCCACGTGAAGCATCCAAGATGCAGAATCTCATTGTGTTTTTATCTTCTGTCATGCTTTGGTTTTATGCCTAGCACCTTGTAAGTGTTACATGCTATTTTTTATTTACCTTCCACTATGACACTGTCCCCACGAAAAAAAAAAAAATATAAGTTGTTGCACCAAACACTCATTTTCTTTCCCGACATGCCACATCTCTCGGATTGTGCCATTTTCAGGCTGATGCTGCTGTCGGATTTCAGCATTAGTGGTGGCTAGGAGGGTTTCAGGGGTGACTATAGCTACAGAAAGCCTTTACTGCCCATGTTTTAGTTTAAGAATAAAATTTAGGAAATCTCACTTAAAGGTGAAGAGTGGCAGGAAGTTAAGGGAGCAGGATGCAGCTCATCAGGATCAACTGTACCATGGTGGATTGGGACAGGTAGTGGCAGTGTAAAGAACTTAACTGCTTCCCAACTGTTCATTTTATATCTTGATGAAAGACAAGCTAACACTGACTTGAGGAGGTTCTTCAAACAGGTAGTGAAGGATGAAACAGACACTATCTGAGGGAAGAAAAAAAAGCAGGGGAAACCCGCTGCTGCTGCCAAGAATACCAATTGTGTATCTCAAGTTGACCTAAGAAAGCAGTACAAATTCCTAGAAACCACTGGGCAAGCTGGACATTTTATGGTTGTCTGCTGTATGCAAACTTGAGAGCTGGCTGTTCCTAGAGAGATGAAATGGTATAGGCAACAATGGGGAGGAGAGCCAACTATCAAGACCTGGAGAAAGAGAGCTGCAAGCAGTTATGACTGCAGATTATTGAAAGCACGATGGTCATTTCTTGAGTACATACAAGTGAGGAGCCATCAAAAACTAAAATGCTGCGGAGTTGTGTTAATGATCAGGAGGAGTGATCTGTGGCCCAAGCATGTGACTCAGACACAAGCTGGTTGAGCTCAGGGGAATTTCTGTTGTTTTTCTAGGACAGTTTAGTGCTTGGACAGTAAAAAAAAGTTATTATGGAAGAAGATATGCTGTAGTTTTCAATGTATACACTGCCTTGTGTATAAGGATCCCAATGTATGATGGTGCAACTTGGTTGAATGTGCTCAGGTCAGTGCAGCCTTAAGAGAGCACAATTCTCCACTGTTCTTTTCTTCTGTAACTATTTTTAGCTCTTCAGATGGACATTGTGTGGCTGTGGCTCTGACAGGAATGAGGCCATCCGAATGCGGGGAATGAACCTGTGCCAACTGCCAAGAGTCTCACCCCCTCTGCATATTCATTGTCCAAAACATAACATCTGGGACGTTCTCCTGTCAGCCTGATTTCCACACTCACTGTAATGTCCCACTTTAATCAAATGATTTGCTCATCTCTCCATCCCTGTGAACCATTATTTGAAAGGCCAAATTAGGGCAATGCCAAAGAGGGTGTGGTACATGACAGAGATTTGGCCCGAAGTGTGTGTGCCATACTTTGAAAACAAATTAAATGCTGTTGTAGCAATTTAAGATTTGATGGATATGCATTACTGTGCATGTGTATGTCTGTGTTGTGGAGATAGGCCTGCAGCGATCCAGAATCTAGTGAGAACTGGCTACCACTGGCACATTTGTCCTGTGCAAGCATGAAGTGCCATCAGCTGCACCATATTTCCACTCTTCCTCTCTTTTTATAACTCATTAAACAGTGCTTGTTTGATTGGCTGGTGGGTGTCCATTCAACAGTGCTGGTCAAACAAATGTACTTAATACAAACCAACTTTCCTTTAGAAGTTTGAAATTTTGAGAAATACGCTTAATTCACTTTCTTTCCTAAAGTGAGAAGAGAAGATTGAAGGTGGCAATGCAACTGTAGCAAGTAACTCAATATCCCTATCCTAATTCACATTTTAAGATGCTATCTTGCTAAGCTAAGGCACGGGCTGTTTTTCACCTGTGCAGTCTGGTCTTGCTGCTCAATGGTTCATCACATGTGAAGCAGGCTAATCTTCAGTCAGAGCAAACAATAAAAGAAGCACACCTGAAGAGTTCAGTCTCTCTCAGTTTTGATGTGCTGCTGCTCTTGATATGTGGCGGGAGCTTAAGGACTTGAGTGTAAACGTATTTCTCAAAATGTCTAACTATTCCTTTTTAAAAATGGACAAAGAAAACACAGCCTCTTAGTTAAGTGGTTATACTGTAGATAAATGGCCATGGTTTATGACAATACACTCTGGTGTCCCAGTACAGAAAATAAAAGACTCAAGGCTTGGTGGATTTTATATATCAGGACACCTTGTCATGTAACTAATGTATTTCTTGATTCTACTGTGCATGGCGAAGTAATAATTCGATCATCAAGTATTTAACACTCACCACTTGTAGATTTACAGAGTGACTGCAAAATGTCTGTAGATTACTCCTTAGCCAGGACATCAGCTGTTATTCCAAGAGTGACAACTATTTTAAGCATTCATATTTTTGTCTGTGTAAAAATACAAAACATGAATTCAATGTGAACGGACAAAGAGCAATCATTTGTGGCCCTACGTGTCTTTATGTTGTGTATTGAATGAAATGTGGTCCAAAAAAAAAAAAAAAAAAAAAAGTGAAACCTTAAGAGAGCAAGATCTCTTTCTATAGCTGTTATACCTGAACACCTGAGTAGAGGTATGTTTCACATTTAATTTATGATTGATCCAGTTAGATGAAAATCAGATTCCCTTTATCTATTATGTGATCAGATCATTACTAGAGGATTTGATGTTCATATAGTTCGCAATATGATATTAGAGTTGAGAACTTCAAGGTGCTGTTCATTTGTTAAACCCTTGAATTGCTTGACATTTAAATAAATCTGTGGCAGTCAATTATAATTAAATTGCACTGTTTTTAAAAATGAAGAAAAGGTTACATACATAACTTTTTAAGTACATACATTATTTTGAATTTTTTAATAAGTCTTCATCATCCTTAATCTCACTATAATTGTCTTTGAAGCTGCAAAGACTCTAACATTATTGAATACAGGTTTAACTGCAGATCTGCAGAAAAAAATAACTCCTGAGAAACCTTCAATCCCAGAAGGAAAAAGTAGCTTCTCACTGACTAACTGACTTCACACTTAGTAGCAATTTTCTTCTGAGAAGCTGTAACCTGCGATTAGCTCCAGTACTGTAAGTATTTTATGGGTCTGTGGCTTTTGGTTAAATATACAGTACTTGGCACGCTAAAAATGAAAAGCAGCTGAACCACTAGAAACCTCAACTTGGTTTGACTGTCAGAGTAAATTTCTTCAGCGCTTCTTTTTTTCATGGTTGTTTGCTGTGAGGGGTGGGTAAAGTTCAGCTATTTGTGTTTGTATTGCCAAGAAATTCTACTTCATTTAAATAGTAAATATGGTCAAATTTATCCTTAGTATATGTTTGTACCAGGCGTGGTGGTGGTTTGAATACTTTCATTTCATATCCTAAACTGGATCACTTTAACTGACCTTAGATTTGTCAAATTTTAGTTGACCGAGAGGACCGAAAGTTTTGCCCTAACCCTAACCCTAAGCACATGGATGAGAGGACATTGTTCAGAGCAGTCATACTGTAGTACAGCGCATGTGATGACAGCTGAGATGCAGAGTCAGCATTAAGCTGAAGTCAAATCAGTGAAAGATATATGGCCTAATAAAGATGGCAAATTAGGATTGATGCTTTAATTGCAAAATAATGTTAACCTCCAGAATACGTCAAGGTAATAGAAATATTAAAATATTCATTAGTGGGAATTCAGTCGGAAAATTAAGGCATGGATTTTCTTTTTTTTTCAGGGACACAAAGGAGATCAGTGACCTAATGCTTTCCAGGAACCAATTTTAGCTCATGACGCTAGAATTATTGTAATCTACACCTGACAATAGTCCCAGATAGCTAGCCCCTAGCAGTCCATCTAAAAAGGAATAGCAAGCTGATAGCCCCCTATCAAAAACATAGCAGCAGCCATAATAGTAGTTTTTCTTCTCTAATCTGACAGTGCAGCAGTCACTGCACACTGACTGATTGTTGTATCCTAGCAGCAACCAACTGTACGAAATGTAACTTAGAAGCCTTTTGCCATTCATGCCCAAATAGAACACTGATATGGCCCTACTGCCCTTTTGCTCTTAGAAAGCCAAAAGCCTGTCTCATTTACCCCTCCATCATGTTCTCACTTCTTCTCTGTCTTTTCTTCCACCACAATGTTTGACCTTTGTCAACATCTTGTCATTATTCTGTCAGCAGGGTGCTGACAGCTTCTATGCTGGGTTAAATAGGTATAGAGTAGTCAGGGGTTGCAGGGTGAGCATCAGATGATATCAGGATGAAGAGATTGACTCTGGTTGATACAGTGTGTCTGCCTTCTGAAGGGATGTTTATTGTGCTTTTTTGACGGACACAAAGTGCTGCCAGTTAGATGTTGTGTTGATAATCGAATCGGGTCATGTGATGTGCACTTTGTTTCCAGAGCAACTACCCTACCTTTTGCTATCAGTAAATGCTATGTTGCTGTGCAACTCTGTGTTATCAGAAAATGCCTTTCCACATTTTGTGGTATTCTGGAGTTTTTTTCACCAACATTTATACTTCCTCCTTTTATATTCTGGTTTTAGCTGTCTTTTTCCTGCTTACTACAAAGCACCACCTTTTTTGTTGAAATGAACCAGACCTTCAAAACTATCAATTTTACAGTAGTTTGACCCTGCCTTAGTTGATCCTAATACCTATGAAATATTTTTGTTGGAACTGAAGTAGCAGTGAAACAGCCTTTAGGTATTTATGTGTTTCAAACTGGGGGGGAATAGCGCCACCACGATGCAGCCATAGCTGTTAGCTTACTCTGTCAGAGTGAACAGCACAGCCGGTCCAGGACTGAACACAGTATCTGTGGATGACGGATATTTTGCCAGGATATTATATTTTGGTTCCATCTTTCAGATGGAAAAAAATGGAGACACAACGTCCATCTTTTATATGTCGATTGTCTGGCTGTTCTGGGTCCAGGTCCAGTTCTGTTGGCTATACACAATATGACCGGGGATGTGACCTAAAAAAGGTTAAAAAGCATTTTTCATTTAATGTCGCCTTTAAATCAAATACTTGAAATTGTATTGAATGGTTTAAGAGTGGGTGTGTCATAGGTCATAGAGAATATAGAGTGACACAGAGCTGCAGGACTGTTGGTCTCCACTTACACCTCCCTTACCCACATTGTTAGATTTGACGACTGAAATCTATGACATTGCTCTAATTACCACAACCCACAAGAAAATGGTCAATAGACCTTTTTGAATGCAGATAATTTGGCATGTCATTGTAGGAAAAGCATAAGTGGAATTGATCACATTAAACTGCCATTCAGGTGAGTAGTTTCAGGGTCCTGGTATACTGGCTCACTAAGAGGATTCTGATAAAAAAAATCTAATTTTTTACAAATACATTTGGCATATACAACTAAACCTTAAGGTGCCCTAAATTAAAAGCAAAATACAGATAATACAAATACAAATTCATACAGTTTTTGAAATCAGCAGGAGGTAAAATTGCATTGAATTACCAAACCTTGTTTGCCTTTAGCAATGAAGAAATTGCAAACCATCTAAAACCTTTTAGTATAGCTGATTCTACAGGCCTGTGAGCCTCATGTGAAGAGTGACATTTCTCCAATTATCTGGGGTTTGGGGGGTTCTCAAACAAGCTTGTGACATGATCTTACTCACTTTCTGCCATGGAAATATTATATTGCTCCCTGCTTCTTCTCATATTGTGCTACAAGCTCAGTGGTCACACTTTGAAAGGTGAGCTGCAAAGCTCCAAGTTCAAACTGATTGACCTTTCACAGCCAGTTGGAGGCCAAGGACAGCACAGTGGTGAGCTCAGTGTCACATCTCTCCTCATGAGAAAACAATGGTCACTTTTCATGTGCTGGCAACTTCAAACAAGGCAGTTACTGGGCTGTTCAAGCTTAAGTGAGTCAGTGGGCTCCATTTTTGTGATGACGCATGTGGTGATTTGTGCCAGGAAAAATGGCATATTCATCAGGCACACTGAGGGTTTTTTTTTTCTTTTTTTCTTTGTAATTCTGCCTGCACCTGTTTGGAATTAGTATGTCACCTTGAACATAAGTGTGCCAAAGTGGGAGGAGAGGCACATGCAGGTGATTCACTATAGTGGTCAAAAAGTGTAAGGCTACCAAATATTACCGTACGGCAGTTGGCATCATCTGCTTGCTCAAAGGACGTCAAAGGCACAAGCCACAGTCATGTTCAGTACTATCATTATTATTATCATTATTATTATTATTGTTGTTTTTTTCCAAAAAATATACAGAACACATCCTACTTAATGGCTTATAAACTTTTTTGTAGATGTGTTAGTCAATATCACTTTGATTTTTCAAGCATAAAAAAAATTATAACATACCAATACCAGCCAATATAATGACACATGCAGCAGATAGCAACAACCAAAGTGATCATACAGTACCCAAACCTGCAACATACAGGACCACCCACACATGCACAGTAATGGTCCATGGTGCTGTGTTTCATTGCTGTGTTATTAGAGAGAAAACTATGTTACAGATTTGACTGTGGTATTTCAGCCTCTTGTTGTTTGTCTTCGTCTTTTATCGCTATGAAGTCCATGTTGCTCTTTTTCCTGATTGGCTGAGAAGCGATTTGATTACCATTGTGTGCCATTACTAAGTGCCTGAGTGTTGCCAAAAACTGAAAGCTTTCTGTTGGTTTGACATGAAATTGTGGCTGTGGAGTGCTTGAATATTTGTGAAACAAGGTTTGCTAATGGAATGGAAAAGAAGTTTTTATATAACATTTTTTAAAAACATCTGCTTTCAATAATGCACATAAAATTCAAGAACACACAAATTTGAATGACGAGAACATGTCATTTAAATTAATATGGGAAGTGGCCCAACTCTTACACCATAAAATCTGCCTACAATCACTGATAATGGAGTCATCTTAACCACACTGCCAAATGTCACATTAGAGATGTGGGTGTAACTACAGCAGTCGGCAATGCAATCAAGAACACTCTGAGTGGTGGTACCAATCATGATAATCTGCGATTGTGTCAAAATGTCAACTAAAGAATCTGATTAAATAGGTCCCTTTTTATATGTCTGGTTTAGGTTTTTAAGGATAGAAATGGGTGCAAAGAAACAGCTTCATGGTGGTCCAGCAGTGGCAGAAAAGTAAGAGAATCAGACAAAGGGTGTCAGAGAGGCAGTGATAGAGTGATGGAGACTTGGCAGACAAGCTGTAGCAGAGTGGCAGAGAAGCAGCTCAACGGTGGCAGGCTGGTAGCCTCTGCCAGGCTAAAACAAGGTGCCTCTGTGTTCACTGTATTTTTGCTAAATTTTGCATTATTGTCTGAGCCTGCAGGGATGTTTTTCATTTATTTATACACAGTCTTACTAGATAATAATCTAAAAGCGAAAAATTCACCAGCATACAGGTTCTGATATATCAGGGCTTTGTTCTATTTTTGGATGTGAAGAAATGACTCATAAGAAAGCAGTGGCAAGGATAAGTGCATTGAAATGTCATAGTAACCCCAAGCTTCAATCTTCAAAGTGTCCCTGTGGAACTTCTGACCATTAGCAGTGCTAGTGGACCAATGGTTTTATGAGTGGTCCCCTGTTTTGTGCACGCACAAGCACATGGATGAATCAATCCTGCAAATGTTCAAACTCTATTCTGCCAGTCTACAGGTGGGGGAAATACACCAAGGATTGCAGGAAAGCAGTGAAGAAGAAGACTGCTACTGTGGCAAGTAAACAAGGAAAAGGAAATTTTCCAAAAATTGGCTTTGGAGATCTTTTGTGTAAAAAAAATGCATTCAACACATTTGTTAGGTTTCAAGGATACAACAAAGACAACACTTTATTTTTTACAACACTTTATTCGCTAGAAAAGTCGACGGACACTTTTAAATCTCTCGGATACACACATGCTCCTGCTTATAATACACTACCTGGCTGTAAGTAACAGACCAATATCCAAATACTATATAGTTTTTGACTCCCAGTAAAAGCGCTGAGCACAATGCTGCTGAGTAGTGCTCATCTTAGTAATTTGTACGGATAGATAACTAGAATACATATGTCACCCAATGTCAAGGTATGGTTATTTTATGTGTTTTCTGTCACTCACTTTTATATATTATATGATTTTGCACCTCACAGTTTAGAGGGAAATTATGTTTCAACATTTTCCCATAAATGTGGCTATCATGGGTCGTGCTAACTTCCCAATGGCTACCTCCGTTTCGGGGGAATTGTTGACTCAAACGCAAAAAAACAACATGTAACAAGTTGCTCAAACCTCCTACAGCTTTCAGAAAAAGAAATTAGCACCCTGAAATAGACATTATGGGTTCCTGTATAAGATAAGATAAGATATTCCTTTATTTGTCCCACAATGGGGAAATTCCAAAATATGGGGATCTACAACACTTGCCTTTGTAGGAGAATATATCAAACTGGTTAGTTCAGACTGCATACCCCTGCCTTTATTCTGAAACAACTTTAGGACTAGATTGTGGAACTATGGAGAGTAGGTCCGCAAGGCACAGGTCATGCTAGGACACATAGTTCTGTGTTTGCATGTCTTAGTTTTGATGAGCTGACCAAGATAAACTACACTGCCTGTGTTGATTACAATAAAGGAATATGTCACCCAAAGGCAGCAGCATTTTGCATTCAGCATATGAAAAATCTAAATGTGGCTTTACAGAAATCCTTTTTTGAGGAGAAATGTATTGCTGGTTTTAGTCTCCTCAGGGAAATTGTTGTTAATAATAAAAAGAAAAAAATAACATCAGCCTTTTGCTTTTAAGAGTATCTCTACATATTTAAAGAGGTGCTTGTAAAATACTGTCATAACTCCTTTCTTCTTTGTCCTCTCTTTTTTTCATTTTCCTCAAAGACTCCCTCTAGTCAGTTCTATCAAATGAATCTTTGTTTACTTGTAGTATATTGACACTTCCATTCTGATCTGTCTGATCTTCCTTTCTGATGTCTTTCTCTGTGGCGTTTTTTGAGCTGTCTCTTCCACACTACAGCTGTTTGCTGTCGCTTACACCACTTTGGTTCTGAAGTTGCCTCTTTGTTTTTGTGAACTCCACACCTTTCTTCTCCTGATACTGTATGACATCCTCCGACATGCTCCATCTTATCTGCTCTGCTCTCAGCTCTTCCTTTTAGCCTGTCTAGTGCAGTTTGTGAGCCAGTTTCACCATTCCCTTTTGTCAGTAGCCCTAGGCCATTTTACTCTGGATGCTTCTGCCTGCTGGTCTTTCCCTTCTTTGGCTGCTTGAACTCTTGACCCTGCAGACCCAGCATTTTAGCGTTTGTATCTACAGCTTGGTTTCTTATGTCTCACTTGACACGATGGATTGTATCTTTGACTTCTCAAGAGGTGCTGATCAATGTGAGGTCCCTGATTTACCTTCGTGAAGCACTTCTTTTTCCTGAGTGTGTTTCAAATTCTTATTTTCTAAGTTAAGGACATTCTTTATTTTCTCTCTACTACTGTGTTCTAGCCATGTGTTTGCTTATATTCATGCTATTTGAAAACATCCTAAAACTTAAATTCTCCCAAATAACTAACTTTTCATAGTTTTTAGTGGATGGAAGCAGCATTTGAACTGGCCTTGAATACAGCTCTCATGGGTTGCAAGCCCATTACATACTCAGTTGGGTCTTTTCCCTCCCATCAGCTATTACTAATTTTATTGTTGTTGCATGGTCTTTCAACAGCTGTCAGGAGCAATATTCACAGCAGTCATTAGATGAATCTCAGAGAGACAATTACACACAGGATCTGAATTGAATAAACTACATGCTATACACTGTGGGGTAGAATAATGGCTCTGATGTTGTAAAATTTAGTTGAGGTCATCAGTTAAGTTGTTCACTGACTTCCTGTGAAGGAATTGCTGAATGTGACATTTAAGTCAAACTGATAAAATGTCACATTAAGGAAAAAACAATAATAAAGATGGTTTAGAGGAGAAGATTTGCTGTTGACAGTGACAGAGAGAGGCAAAATGCTGAGTGAAACCAATACATTTAGTGAGAGAAAACAGTTGAAAATATTGCACCATCAGGCTTTCTTTTAAATAAATTTAAAATCTATAGTGAATATCCAGATGAGGCCAAATAAGGATGCTGGGTTTTGGCCTGCTTTCTCGTTGAAAAGGCCATGCCAGTATCTCAAATACTGGGAAGCTGAGTTTAGGCATAATGCTTAGATTTGACACATAATGCCAAGCCTTACTTGGCACATAAAGTCGAAGCACTTCAGGACATACTATACCACTTCTTAATGAGATGCATTAGTTAGAGTTAAGCCAAGTTTCAGTTAATGCTCCAGAGTCTCATCTGTATAATGTGATTCCATTCATCCAGTTAATGTAAAGCAAAGTCCAAATAAAACGATTCACTGGACTTTTGTTATTAGAGATTTCTTGCTGTTTATCCAGTTGGGTTCTTTCTAATGGCAGGCAGGATCATCGTCTTTATCTTTCCTGTTGGGATACATCCTCATTCCTCTGATGGATGAAAGCCTAATTGATGCCATCTGTTCAGAAGGTGTCAAAAGTTGAGCACCTTGTTACTATGATGTGCCCTCTCCAGGTGACCAACGCCCACCTACAAGGACAAGTTGGTGTGTTGGAGAAATACAGAAGCAGAGATTTTACGGAGGCATTTTAGAACCATTTACAGAATGCCTATTTAACATTTTATAGTAATATGGCATAAAATAAAACTGGCTCAGAGGGACAGCTCTAAATGAACAAGTGTTATCTAGAATGTAGTGAAAGCAGATCTGCTCTCCTACCCTACAGATATTTGTGGTTTTGTGCAGCAATCATGCATGTTGTTTTGGGCAGTTGGCCAGTTTGCTGTCATCCTGATTGGATGTGTTTTCTTTCTAATAGGCTCACCTTCCTCCAGAAATTAGAGGACTAATACAATCCTAATATAAGAAACTGACCTTTCTGTCCCACTCTACTCTTCTCCCCTCACCATTACCTCTAAGCCACCTTAGGCCATCCAAAGAATATTCCATCAGTGGTGGTATGTCTTATGTCACCTAGGTCATTCCTCATTACCATAATCTTTTACCATCTAGAAACATGACCTATAATGTAGTAATAATGCCTTTTGTCATTTGCAAATAAAGCCAAATCTGTTACTATTACTGACCAACGTTATCTCCTACATACTACATTTATATACTATAATGTGCAGCAGCAAATACATTTAGGCAGAAAGGTGGTGCCAACTAAATTACATTTTTTGTACTGAGAAAACATTTTTAATTATCAAATATGCAAAACATTTACTGACAATATCTAATATCTATAATCTCATTTGTTTTGCTGCCAGTATTCACTCTTGAAAATACAATATCAGTTTGTAGCAACTGATTGTTTTTATGGATGTGTATGGCACTCAGCAATTGGTTTTGATTAGAGAAAGAACTTGGTCTTGGTCAAACATAGAAAAAGACAACAGTGTACAGTAGCCCAGAATGGACAAACCAAACACTGACTCTTGATAGAAACTGGTGTGTTTTTCCACCATGATTTCTCAAACACACTCCACAGCCCGTTCTCATTCCCAGGTGAAATATAGAGGTGAGCAATGCCACCAAATCCTACAAAGTGGTCCTCAAACTGAAACTATGATCTTTCCAAAGATCACCCTAAAACTAAAAAAAAAAGTGAGAAAATTATATCGTATCGTACAGTATTGAGAATTATATCTAATCATATGTTGACTGTATCACCCCCTTGTTGGTTAAACACTGCTTCCTTCAGTGGAAAAAAACATTGCAAATGAACATAAACCTAGTAGCAATTCATCTTACCTGCAAAACTTATATTTAAACAACTTAACAGTATAGAAACATATTTAAGTTTTGAAGAGACAGGGTTGGAATGACAAGTGATTTCAGCAGGCTGATCTGAGTGACACTGAAAGTGACAAAGTCACAGATTTCAGTGGGCATGACATTTTATGAGGATAGTATTTTTGGCCACTGTTGCATTGAGAACGAATTTCCCAGGGACACAAGACAGGAAAGAGTAGTAGATTGAGGTGGGACCTTGCAGTGTTACATGAGGGTTATTTAAGGGAAGGGATTTGAAAGGAACAAGAAACTGTCTCCTGACTTCGTTGGGAAGGAGAAGATATTCTTAGAGTTGGCAGTAAAATCACCTGAGGACAGAAAAAATGCTTTTTGGTAAAGTAAGTCAGGTAGAGAAGGAGATGATGGTGATGATCAAACTATGTGCTCTAAGGTGCATGAAGACTAAGCTGGGTTGGTTAATGAGTCAAGCATTGTTCAGCAATAAATCTCATGCCAAGATATATACTTCTAAATAACATAATTAGGAGCAGGATAACAAGCGTGCAGCTTTCTGTAGATTCCTTATGATTACAGAATGAGGAGTGACATTGTATGTAGCAATACAAAAATGTAATCTGAAATTAAGGAGACATCCCGATGTAAGTAAACTCAATACTGTAGTAAAACAACAGAAACACGTAATAAAAATCAATAAATAAAGGATGAGTTCTAGGGAAATTACAGAGACAGATTTGTGGGAAAAAAGAGAGCTGAAATTCTCCACACGGTTTCCATTTCCTCTTGAATTGCAAAACTAAAATCTTGCTCGGGGCAGAACACACATAACACTGCAGAGACTAACTAGTTTGTCACAGAAAGATGTGGTGAGCACTCCAACACGATCAACAACAGGAAAAATGCACAAGTTGGAATTATATCACGTTCACAACCTTAGTACTGCACACTAATAGAAGACATATATTGCATGCTATTTGTTAGTCATATGAAAATGTTGTTACCTTTAACTACACTTGCAAATTTAATCAACCTCTGTGTTTTTCTTATGTGAGTCATGGATGCTATTTTATGTAAGTATTTTCCAAATGAGTTTTTTTAATTTTTTAAATCTCCAAACGAGAGGACAATAAAACAGGACCTTAAAGACCTTATCCTGTCAGTTGATGTAGTACTTTAATATATTCCTGTATTTCTAAACAAAGTTACAATTAACCAAATTACCACAGACCCATTCTCACTGGTGTTTTGGAAATGCGTAAATTGGTAATTTTCCACTATATAATATTATTAAATATTCACATGCAGGAAACACCAGCAGCATTTATGTGGAACATTTCATTCTGTTAATAATCAGAATAGAAACATAATCAAAGTCAAACTGCGTCATGTAATCACTTGTAGTCATTTGAAAAGGGTGATCTGACCTTTTTGGCAATCAATACATAAACATAACATACTGTTAATCTACTCTGCGCTCCACTGGGTGCACAAGTATATAATTGTCAATGTTAGTTGCAAGGCATGGCAATCAGTCCACTGTGAGACCGGCTGAAAGGCTTTTGTCTGTAGACAGCTCAAGATTTGGGCTTCCTGAGAAAAAAGAAAATGAAACAACACAATATGTTGTTTATCCATGACCACTAAAACAATTGAACTACAACTGTTTTCTGAACTCTAATTGACAGGACAGGAAACAATAATGGCTGTTTGATAACTGACCTCCTCCCAACATGGACTGTACTGTACTTCACTATAATAACGTTACCTTAGTTCAATCATAATTAATATTGCTTCTGGAGGGTTTTGTGACTAGAACGTAAACATATGTTGTTTTGGAGGTACTTGCTGAAATGACTGATGCTGTTGGGAGGATAGTCTCTCCTGAGGGTTGCATGTTGTGGGAGCCTGGGCAGTGGCGTGGCTAAAAGAAAATCAAAGTGACGTGACTCATGGGTCACTGGAGTGGGAATGTCTAGGAAGCAGCTATCAACAGTGGGACAATGTGCAGTGCAGTGAGCATAACAGGTGACAGTGAACATAGATGTCCTCTGACTCATTTTCTCTTCAGTGCCCAACAATAGTGACTGAATCCATAAAGACATCTACTTTCTTTTCAGCTAATTCTGAACAGGTTAATAAAGTAGGCCTTACATTTTAACTCACTTCATGATATTTTGCCCATCTTATTTTACTTCATTTAAGTGCCTACAAGGCTGCTGTAAACAACTAACAGACTGAGTTCCTTTGACCCTGCTTAATGTAAGGTTTACACTAAATTATATCCTGATAATGCTTTGTCTAAACAGCATGCCATCTAGACTGACAGATTTTCTGCAGCTGTTTGCGTTCCTCATCTACTATCTGCTTTTTAGCTGTCAGAATTCTATTAAATGACAACAAAGGGGTTCAAACCAGTGTATAAGTTTTGTGTTTCTCAATCGCATTTATAGTTCAAATTAAAAACGATGCCAGAATCTTGCTTCTGGTCTGGGTCTAAACACTCTTAAGGGGAGAAGCCATCTCTCTCTTTGATCACTGGTGTATTGTTACTCCATCCCCTTTTTATAGCAGCCATTACAACCTCATGAGCACACTGTGAGCTCTCATATTTTTAATGAACATCCCAAAAAACTGTCTCTTTTTTGTCAGTTTAAGTGAAAACAGCACAGGCTCCCCCACAATGCATCTGTTAATGATTTCACCCAGCTGTGCATATTATTGCTCCATCCACGCAACAATCAAATAATCTGGAATAAGACTTTTTTTTTTAAACTTACCTCTCCAGATTTGTATTCACTTCTGTTGATCACTTTGTAATTGCTGCCCCGACAGGTGTTCCTGCTGCTCCGATCGTTAACTCTGAGAAATTATTAACTGTGCAATCATAGCACATCAATTCACTGTTTCCTCTAATGAATTAGTTCCAAGCTGACTTTTTAAGACACTTCACATCAACTTCACTGAAGGACAAGGGGTTGCCTAGCCGTATATATATTCAATATTATCGTCACTAGCTCCACCAAATATACGAGAGTAGACAGGCAGTTGCTTAATCTGTACATCCATCCATACATCCAAGAAGCATTTAAGATGGGCAGAAATCTGATTGCTGAAAGGATGCATTTTAGCCAGATGTTAAAAATGAAGAAATGTGAATGCGTCCGTTTCTCTCATATGTTTTACCCCTCCTTAGTACAGTAACTGCATCAGTAACCACTCTGTGTCTACACTAGTGTCCCAAGTGAAAACAGAAGCTAAAGTTACAATTAAATTACACAGAATTAGCTGTTATTCTGTCTCTGTTGAGGAAAACAGCTATTTCAAGACATATGGTCATACTGAAGTTCCATCGAGGGGTTGAAGCATTTATCTGATGTCTGATCAGTACAACTAATGGATGGAGCTGTATGGTTGAGGGAGTGATATAAATGATGGACTGTGAAGACAATAAAACTTTTGACATGTAATTCATAAATATGATTGATCCATGTGTTTGTTTCAATTTATGGATAGTTGGTAGTGTGTGTAACTGTTATTGTTGTAACTAAATGGCAAAAGTGCTTCTTCTGTTTGTTTTTTTGTTGTTGTTTTTTTTGCATGTAAATGCAATCAAGTTTATGATCAGGCCAACAGAGACACATCAATGTAGTATATAAGTTAAGTATAAATGAAAATGTCATACATTTCATCTGGATTTGAGCTGGATATGAAAGACTTGAAATGACAACTGCCAATAGGTTTCATTTGAAAAGTCTTTACCTCGTAAACTTGGTAGCATCAGAGGTGGAGGCTTTTGTAAACCTATAGCATTCAAACAACCATTCTCTGGATTATTAATTATCATCATGTAAATGCATACTCCAGCAAGTGCTCAGTGCGCTGCTTGACCTAAGCCCACCCTGGGATGTGATTAATCATGTTATTGTAATTGATAGACTATGGTGGGCTGGTTCTTGTTCTACCCATCAAACAAAAACTGTTTAATCTCCATTGGTGATTATGCGTCTTCATGCTCCATTCTGGGGCTCAAACTGTTTTATTTAACCTTTGGCTCGTAGTATTTGTCAGCAAGCATTTCCTTTAGCTGCTTTGCCAGCAGTACTCAGTGCCAACTTGTAGCTGTAAGTTGCCAGTAGTAAATGACTGTCTGGCTAATGTCAAAAGATAATAATAAATATATAATATAATATAATAATAAAATTGAGAATATTGTTATTTGCTCTAAAGTTATTTCTAGAAAAATATAATTGTCTTTTAAAGCCCTTTAAATCCATTTATCAAAGTGATATTGAAGGATTCTTTGATAAATGTTTAAACCGTGAGCAGCAGGCTACAAATCTATTTCAGGCGTGGATTAGCCATCTTAGGCACACTGATTACTCTGGTTTTGTCTGTTTTTAATAACACGGAGAGCCTTATGTATTTTTAAGCACTACTTTACATCATCTCTCCTCAACTGTTACAAAGCCCTGTTTTTACAGGCTCAATTAACAAACTGTGTTATGGCTTCATACTGTGCAGAGATCCACCATAGTGGTAAGCCTAATCATATTTTGTGGAGTAGCTTATTTTAGCTTCTCTGCAGGGATGCAGTCAATGTGACTGACCCAATAGTACTCAGTAAGTTTTGAGTTTGCTTATGTGTTAAATTCTATTGGCAATTCTGCTGCTATCTTTCTATAATTAGATATTCCTACAAACAAGGTTTTCCCAAACTAGATGAGGCATATAATGTTCTGGATCTACACTGGAAAACCTCCAAAAGAAAGCAGCAAGAAGGCATCCTGATCAGATGCCCGAACCAGTTCAACTGGCTCCTTTTGCCGCAAAGAAGCAGCAGCACTACCCTAAGCTCCCTCTGGATGTCTGTGCTCCTTACCCTCTCTCAAAGGGTGAACCTTGTCTTTCAGCTCATCTCCCTCTTCACCACAACGGTACAGTACAATGCCAGCATTGCTGCTGATGCTGCACCAATCTGCCTGTCCATCTCACGCTCCATTTTACCTCATGAACAAGGCTATACTTGAACTCCTGCACTTGTGGCAACAACTCACTCCCAACCCGGAGGGAGCATCCACTGTTTTCCACCACAGGACCATGGCCTCAGACCACAGAAAAACTACAAACCTGTATATTCCTGTATATCACAAAAGAAAATGATCACACATTACCTGTTTATCTCATGTTGACATATAATGTTAATATTCTACTACAATGAATATTTATTATATTTCAAAGAATATACATTGAAAATATATAATTACATTTATGCCAGGGGACAAAACAGATGAGGGTCTTCCTTACAGTGCAAATGGAACAGTAGGGATGGTAGTCTAATAATTTGGGAGAAAGGAATTCTCCCTACCAAACCTCAGTCGCATTATCTATGGAGTTAAGTCATATTAGATCATTCTAATGTGCCTATTTATGAGGCTACATGACATTATTTGTTTCGATACATGTGACTATTGCTTAAAGATCCCCTCCAGACATGTATTAGGACATATACAATTAATGTGTGCCTTATATGTTTTCCATAAAAAGAAGTATAATTTGTACATTAAAATCCTTGAAAAGGCATATACTTTTTTTCAGAACAATGGACAGCGCTGAGAGAGAGCGAGATTGTTGTGTCCCTACCAAGGTGAGACCAAACCTAGACTTTTGGTTTACAGTGATTAAGTTGATTTTGAAAGGGTCCTGGATTTCAGATGTAGAAAAAAGCAGGCTTCTTATTTTAAAGCAGCTACCATTCATTTTGGCTGAAATTCAGTTCAGCTGTAGCCAGCTAGCTAATTCCATATGCTATGTGTTTTATTACAACCTTGCAAATGTGTCTTAAATATGTGTTTGATGGTACACAGTACGTTAAGGCAGCACCAATGATCCAAATGAATACAAATGTTATATTTATGGTTTATAGTTAGTACTTCCAAATAATATATTTCACTTCTACATGAGAATTGAGGATGAGTCCAAAATGATGATTTCATCATTTCATGTACATTTTCTTCAATCCAATATGTAGCAGGAGAGAGCCCCAATGTTCCAATGTTTATACAGTAGAGAATCTGGGCAGAGGCAAAAACAACATTGGCAACAATTAACAGGCAGGTATAACAGGCAAACAGGCAAACATAGCTGGAACACTAGCAAGGCATATAGGCATTCTGACAACTGTAAGTGGGGAAGGGGCTTGTATTTTTACACTGAGGGCTTAATGAGGAACAGGTGTGGTTTGATGAGGACTAGCTGAACAGGTGTGCGGAGAGGAGAAGGGTCAGGTGTTTGGCAAAAACGTGTGAATCTCTCTGGGGGCAACTGGTGGAAAAGTGGGGAATGACATGGTTCTTTCAGAAATAATATGAGCCTCCCAGGAAGAAAGTGTGAAACTCAGCTATTATCATAACAGATCATGTGGAAGATATATATCTGTTGCATAAGGGACTGTTGCTATAGTGCCAACTTCTCTACTGCTCTCACTTTCTGTTACTTTAAACTGCTCCTGATAACCACTGTGACTGCCTCTGCGACTATTATTGCAAAAATGCCAAGATGCGATAATTAATGAATACACATTTTGCAGTGAAGTCAAGTAAAAGAAGAAATGGCAGAAATATGAAATAAGCAGAGCTGTTATGATGCTTCAGTGGTGTGAAAATGAGACAGTAGAAAACTAACAATGTATTTTGGCATCTTTTAAACTTTATGCCCTTAAAATACAGAAGCTAACACATTGGATCAATACTCTATAACAAGGGATCAAGGCATCAGCATGTTGTTACCGAGCCCTGAAGTGCCCCAGTTTCCCTGGTATGTCAAAAGCTAAGTCATTATATTCACTTCACCTGTATCAAGTTCCTCCACCCAGCTCCTCAAGAGCTACACTAGTCTGCCGCTTTCACTGTGATGCCCCGAGGCAGTGCTGATGCGGTGAAATGTGCTGTGAAAATGCTTGGGAGAATACCCACAACTCTCCCGATCAATAGGATTTTTTTCCCCCCTTAGAAGTATACACTTTGGGGAGTTAACTTAGGTGAATTTCATTATAACGACAAGCAACATAGTAGTTTAAAATCTGTAGAAAGGATATTAGCTCTGACCTTTACTTTTATCTACCCATCATTTCACAGGAACAGTCAGTGTCTAGATGATATGCATCTGGGGAGTTTTTTGGATAAGGGTCGGGTTTGTTAACTTTCACATACATGAATGTGACATTGACATTGTTCATTGTTTGTGGATTAAAGCAAAGCCATAATAACAAAGTAAGAAAATAATGAAGTCTCCCAAAAGGACTCTGACACTCTGGGCGTTGATGTCTATTCTCTTATAACCCCAGAAAGTGGAAAGTCACTGTGTTTTTAATATTGAAGTGCTGCCTGTAAGCTTTAATTGTAATGGGTTTTTTTTTAGTATTACAAATGAGAACAAGTAATCAGGGGTACAGGCTGCCAATTCAGCCTTGAATTGTAATGTGTTTAGCACAGAGCAAAATAGATAGGCATGAGTGAATTTAAGTTTTTTCCTCCCTGCTAATTCTCCTACAGTATCAGAGCGAATTGATAGAGAAAAAATGTCATTCAAGGTTTTCTTGAAGCTCTTTAGCGGACAAGACAGTTCAAAGCTGAATTGATACCACAGACCGCTATTTGCTTACATTAGTTTATTAAACATATATTACATAAGACATTACAAATTAGTGGCTGCAGTGCAATCAGTTTAATCACCTACTTTTACATTCAGAGCTTAGTATACACAGGTGCACTGAGGCCTACTTAGAACATGCATAAATAAATAAATAAAATAAATACTTGACGTTTGGGTCATTCTGGAGAAAGATAGTTGATTATTGTTCATTCCTCTCTGCCATACAGAGCTCCACTGTAATGTTTCCTAAAGAACTACAGTCCCTAGATGTCTATTTTTAAAGTCAAACTGAAATTAAAAATACATTTTTCTAAGAAATTAGTATGCACAGGATTCACTTTTTGTTGTTTTTAATGTTTTGAAGACATTTAAGTTTTATTTATTTTCCTGCAATGACAGAATGCCCTACATTTTGTGTTCTCCAGGGGCTGACTGACAACTTTGTGAGTGGTAATTTGGCTGGTGTAATAACATTGTGACAGTACAAAAAAAAATATTTGTAATATTGCTTCAGTGTAGTGAAATACAAACAGCATGATGGGTTCTGCCAAATGTTAACTGTTATGTAAAGGAAACCAACTGTGTTCTGTTTTTGTTTTTTTTTCTTTTTTGGTTGGTTTGTCAATGTGCAGTCAAGGGGGGAAAGAGGGGGAAAAACATCTTGGATCAACATTCACGATATACAGGACAGTTGGTTGTGCATCATGGAAGTTGACATGCATCTCCTAGCAACACCAGCCCTCAAATGTCAGTCAACCACTACCATGGAAAATGCCCACAAAGAGACTTAGAAACCGTTTCCACAAACATGCCCTCAACAGCTGCAGTATCATCATAGTGTATATTTACTCACACCAAAATTGAGGAGAATTCAAATTTCAGTCCAACATTAGAAAACAAAATATATATTTGTTTTCAGCATCTGTTGATAATAAGAAAAATATAGAATAATGCTAGCCCTATCCCATATACACAATGTGATCCAGTTCCTTCTTCAAAAGCTAAAACAGTGCTCCTTGGTTTGCTTTGTATTAAGTATATGGACTCTAGATCAACAGACATGGTGTAATAAACAAGCACTCAATGCCTTTGATTTTATGACATCCTCCTTAGTGTTCAACAAGCTGTCCATCTGCTCATTTTAATCATATTAGACTCACATTCATCCTTCAGGTATATACAAAGCTACACAGCCATAGAATCTAAGGGCTCTCATGTAAGTAATTACAATGCATTAGACACCTCTTGAGAGATACACAGCAACTACATTGAGAGCAGCTTAACCCTGCAGAAACAGAACACTTCAAAGAACTGTATGTGCCAATATTGAAAACAGATCTTGCACACTGGCACACACACTGTTCCTCAGTAATTTCTTCTTTATTAAAGTGCGCAAGATTTGTAATTTGATTTGTAAGAACTGTAATTTCTATCATGGTGCTCATTTGGACTTGATAGATATACAGATTTCTAAAAGAAAAAGATGTGAATAAAAAGTCATTTTATGCATGTGTGTATAAACATATACAGTATAAAGTGTGTATATACATAGATAGATAGATAGATAGATAGATAGATAGATAGATAGATAGATAGATCGATCATTTTATATTCATGCCCAGTTCTATGAGGGTGCAAAAACACCCATTGCACCCAGTTTACTACATTGCACCCTTAATAACAAGCGCACGGTGGACATGGACTGTGTGGACGTCTCCACGTGCACCTTCTGATTTGGTCCATGTATGTTCAGCTGGCTGGGTGAAGGTGAATATATATCATAGGTGGTGGTTATTAAATACTGATTTTATTGATTTGGTGAAACCACTTATGATTATTTCCTAATAGACTAATGCTCTTTTAGTAATAAGTCTAATGAATCTCACCAACATGGTCATATAGATTTGGATTAAAACGTTGTCCATGAGGGTAAAATGGGAACTAAAGAAAGGATCAGTTATTAGTCATTAGTATTGATAGATTTCAAGTAGCCTAATAACAATAAAAATAAAGTTATTGGTCATTAAGGGTAAATGGTAGTTTTGGTAACTAATGGGCAGATATTCATAAAGTAATTATTCAGTATTCAGTTACCCCTCCAGTTACAGCTATACTTGAGGGGGTACAAAATAGGTAACTAACAGACAGGTATTTTTTAAAGCAATGATTGAGTATTCAGTCCCACTTTACTTGAAGGGCCAAATACTAGTAAGTAATAATAAGGTAGCTGAGTAACTGTATCACAACTTACACATAAACAGTAACTAATGTTTAGCTAATTATTAATGAATGAGTTATTACTAGTGTTGTGCCGTCCACCGGCTGGTTCACAGTTAATGACTCCTAAAAAGATTCATGGATATTCATGAACAAATCATTACCTAATGATTCATTAATATAGGCTCACCCAGTCCCTTCTCCTAACAAACTGCTATTTACCATATAGTCCTCCATTAGGAATTATTAGAAAAGTACTTACTAATAAATGATTAATTATCAAGTCCTTCCTGATTTGTTCCTCACTTGTTTTTTAATCATTAACTAATCATTAGCTTCTCTATAACATCTGAATGTAAGTCATTCTCACATCACACTCATTACTTAATGGTTCCCTAGCAGTTAGTTCCTCATTTGTTCCTCATTTGTTTCTTAATAACTAATGAAAATGTTGTGGCCCTTATTGTTCAGTGTTACTGATGATTGCATGTTGTCTTCTGCTGCACAATAAATGTGCAATGCACCGGCTTTGGTCTTCTGCATCACATCCAGTCCATGCATGTATTGTTTTTCCTTGTGCATGGGAAATTTTAATCCTACATGAGAAAGACGGGCGACCTCTTGCTCAGTTACTCTCTCCTTTTCTCTTCTTAGTATCCTCCGTCTACGTCCTTGTAGGCCCTTTTTCTCTCTGCCATTATTTATGTCCATAGAAGCTGCTGAGCCCGGTTACATTGCCCTATCGCCTGGCTCCAGTTGTGGCACGATGCTGGCACCGCTCTCCGTCAGCATTCCCCCAGATTTCAGGCCCAACAACATCCTTCTCCCGGCGGTCCCAACCTCCTGTGCTACCAGTGTAAACACCAACACTCCCCAGACTTTAACATTGTTTATTTAATAGTTGTCATCAAACTAAAAACTAAAAAGAAACTAATTACATCTAACAATAGCGTTGCATTAATTATAGCCACTGCGCACACTCAAACTCAGTCATGTACATATACACACACTGAAACAGAAATAGATCCTCGATTCACCCAGGACCACTTTTGAACTACAATGCTTGCAAGGTGTTACCTATTAATTCAGCCTTTCATTCATACTACATGTATATCTAACATGACAATTTCCAAGACAAGATTACTGCCAGTGCCAGCTGGCCTTGTATCCAAAGAGTGTACTGCAATCCCTGTAGGGTTGCACATCTTGTTGAAACAAATGAAGGAGTATATTTGTTGTTTTAACAGTCACTACAGTGGAAAACAACAACCACCTCAGGTTTTTTAGAGCTGAATCTCAAATTAACTTCGACCAGTCTGTTTCCCACTGCAGCTTACTAATAACAACCAGAGATGTGCATCATTAATTCATGAGTGGTGGGGGTGGCAGTTGAGATGTGTTGATGCCTCAGAGGAGGGTAATTAAACACATAGAGCTATTTCCATGCAGTAAAGTGTGCTTGCACTACGGCGCCACAGGAGACGAGATGTGTCTGTTGATGCTCATGAGAGACTTATAATTTAATATAACCCTGATACATGTATGTTGACTCAAACCTTACTGAGTTTCAAAGAGAACATGAGATGGTGTGGAGGAGGAGGGGGTTTAGCATGTCTCCCGCTTGGGTGTTTTGACAGAAAACCTGCTCTCAAGTGCTGTTATCATATGTTATCTCCTTAAGGATCCTCTGCTTGCTGAAGACCAAAGAGCATATTTCACACACTGTTAATTTACTGATATATTTTGTTTACATTTGAAGCATTATGAAGATATTAGCAGAGGTATAAAGTCACTAGGTACAATTACTACACTGATGCAACAAATTACAATTATGAAGTGCTTTTCTGGAGTATTTCTACTTTTGGAGATTCTGTATCACAAAGTTTTAGAAGGAAACCCAATAGCCTTGATGAATTAAAAAAGAAAAAAAGAGAAAAATGTCTAAAAAAGGTTTAAAAAAATAAGCAAAACTAGCTGGCAGGATGATAATAATGTTGTCAGCAAACCTTGTGTGAAATAGGTTTAAATATACCTACATTAGACTGTCTTAATATGTCTCCTGTTAATCCTAAAATCATGCATTGCATGTTTTAAACAGTATGCATGTGCAGCTTTAACCGTAGTGAAAGACACGTGAAAATAAGTCTGTAAAAGTGTAGTCAGTCACACAGACACAAGTATCTCTCAGTCTCACTTACAATGCATCCTTGATAAGTAAAACATTGTTCAACATTGCCATTTTTAATATACTCAACATCTAGCAGATGGGACATAATGTTTTTACTGCCCCTTAGGACAAAGTGCATTTATATATTACATCTGCAGGGTTTGAAAGCTGTGTTAATCTATAACAATGACTAAACAATTAATTTGCCAGATCCTGGATTTCTGGCTTTCACAACATAACTACAACACTCCCGGTCTACCACTCTCAAGCTCAGCAGCGGAGGACAAAACTGCAGTGAAGAAACAGCTTCATACATTTTAGAAACAAAACCTAATAAAGAAGCATTTTTATGATAGATAATGATTTGCATCTTTACTTGACATTTATGCCTGGTTTGTGTTTGACTTAGCCACCCTAACCCTAACCCTCTTACTTGTTTTCATGTGAAAATGTGACTTTATTGTTAATGCCAATAAAAAAAGCCAGTGTAGTAGCAGAGCACAGGAGAGGTGGAGAAAGGTGGTGCCAGAGATTTGTATTGGACAATAAGCCCTGTCAGTGATGTAATGCTGCAATTCTTATTGCTCACCTGTAGAGAATGATTTAGATGGACATAAAAAAAACATGTAAAACCTGCACACTATAATGCCCAGTACGATGGCCTTACAATAAAGGGCCTTGAAAAGGTTGAAATAGTCAGCTTTTGTTATATGACGTCCACAACCTTACTGTCTCCATTGCTACATAAAGGACACACTACCTCCTGCAATGGATGGACAATGGCATTGGAAATACATGGTGAGGTGCAAAATTGTTCCAATATAAATGTAACTCTTTTAAATTGAACTAATGACATCGCTCTGACTTGACCACCGTAAGAAGACCACAGTGAAATATTACAAGTATAAAACACGGAAAACAGCAGGATAATTGTAGCTAGCTTAAAGGGTCAAATAATTACAGGAATTGGGGGGCATCTAGAGGACAGAAACCCTGAATGATTTAGGGTGCAAGGAGACGGTGAGGAGCCCCAGAACATACAAGGTATTACAGGGATATTTGTTATTTCATAGCTGTGGCCGAGGTCTTTTCAATGCTGCAAAATCTAGTGTCAGCCCCGGCTGCAAGCTTTAATACTCCAAAATTTGCAAAGCTACTGATTTTAATGATCCTGTCACCTGGCTAAAGGTGTGTAAAATAATGAGCTGATTGGCTTGCAAAAACTCCTACAGCACCCACACACTGTAAACTTCTCCCCTGGGTTACTGGCATGAAGTGTGTTCGAGGGGTGGTAGCTGGTTGTGGAGAATCAGTGGTCATGTGGGTCAAGAGTGCTGTGGCATTTAGGTGAAGAGTCCTCTTCATCATGCAGATATATTTTCAATGATTCATTTGAAGCTTAAGTGATGCTAATAAGTTGAGCTGAAAGATAATCGACTGGGTCAAACTACTGATACAGAACACATTGAGAGTCTCTGCTCTACTGCAGATTGATTCTTGCAGAGGCAACCTGAAAAAATGCATCACCATTGAAGCTGGCAAAAAGAGGGTGTAGTGGTGCATTGATGAATTAGATGTGCCACAGAGCATTATTTTTCTCTGATGTGTTTCAAAGCAATAGGTTCAGAGGCACTTTGTCATTGCTGTCTTGCACCAAGAGAAACTCACAGAAAAATATATTTTCTCACTGTAACTCCAAATTTGATGGAGAGTAAACCGAAGCAAGGTCCCTCGGGGTGCACTCGATTTTTGCATTCTCAGTCAGATTAATAATGACCATCAGGTAAAATTGATTCCTTTACATTTTTTTCACATTTTTGGTTGACTTAATCAAAGTAGCTTATAAACAAAAGAACAGAAATGACCTCTACTTGTTCTGCTTCCCTAACTTACAAACAACAATTGAAAAAATGATTTAATGGGATGTGCATCCTTTGTGGCAGAATAACAATGCCGGGTAGGTTGTTTTAACCATTTAAACAAATGACCAATGCAGTTTTTCTGGTGAGGACACTCAACAGAAGTGAGGAACTGGGTCACAATACATGAAGTATGTGCTGTGCACCTACCTACCTCTAATCAAAGTTTCCTGGGTCTGGGTCTGCAACCTTGCCATCTGCTTCTCAGTCCATCTGTCTCTCTCTATCTAATAACAGATAAGACGACAAGATGGAACACAACCAAAAAAAAAAAACCACAAAGGAAAGCGATGGGGGATAGTCTCAAGGGGCTGCTAAAACGAGCCAAACCTGTATCCCTAGGAACTGCATTTATGTGCTTTTATGTAGTGAGGCAAATTTAAGGGTGTGGAGTTTGTGTTGGTGGATGGGTGTGTAGTGAATCCAGCTTTCATGCAGGAGAGTGGAGTTCATGTCCTATCACAGACTGTGAATTAATGTTCACCTTGTCATTAAACCGGACCTTTAATAAGTAATTGTCTTGCCTAATACATTTCGGCAGCGTTTCAGTAGCCTAACCATACCTTAACCATAAGTGGTGTGTGTCAACTGTAATCTTTCCCTAACCTTTTTTGATAGTGTGGAAAGCAAGGATTTTTGAAACATTTGCATTGGACGTTAAAGAAAGTGGCATTGAACATAATCCACAATTTTGTAGGACTGCCTAATATTGATATTAAGCTCTCACAGTAGGGTTGACCATGGTATGCAAGGGTCATGTGAAAGCATTCTAAGGCTGCTTTTTTGTAGCTCACTAACTAGGCTAATGTTAGTTATTCTGTAAGAAGGGCATAAAATCAGTGCCAGTGGAAAAGCTTGCTAATGCTAGTGCTATGTAGCTCCGCAACCCTCTTCTTGTATGTTTTAGTGGTCCAAGAGTATCCGGAGGCAATGCTGCTGCATATAATCTCCACTCATTTTTCTTTTGCTGAGAAAGTGGTCAGTACAGTGTTTTGCCAGGCTTGCTTAAGATAAAGAGAAGAGGCAGAGTTTCAACATGATGTATGTACATGTATTAAGTCTGGTCAATCTGATCGCATTCTGATCACAACTGCATGCATTTACACTCAGATAAGACACACAGATAAGATATCCTGATACACATTTCTTGTTCATGCCAGACATAATAATGCCAGAATGATCAACAATGTCTTTAATTATAAGATATATATATATGTAAGTAATTTTGCTTTAAAGGAGCAGTACTGCCTTCCCCCTTTGAGACTCTCCATTACAGAACTGTCTAATCTTTCTTCCATCCAGTCCTGAAACTTTTTTAATGGAGTGAACTGTGGAGCTGTGCAGTCAGTACTATAGGTGAGATACACTCTTACAGACCTGTCTAATTCCTCATGGAGAAAGAGTGATGGGCGGTGGTGCAGGGAGTACGGCAAAGCACGATTAGGTGGCATTAGTGGGCTTTTAATTTAAGTCTGGGCTTATTAGATGTCAAACACAAAAGGGTTGAATGGATTTTAGAGATGAGTTGAGTTAACCTGCTGTCAGGTGAGCATGACACCTGCTCCATTGCTATTCCCCGCCACTGAGGTGCCGCAGATTATATGAGAGCCTGCACTCTGATCAAAAAGAAACACAAAGCCTAGACAAGCACAAAAACTGAATCTATTGTTGAGCCCCAAATAAAAGTGAATGGGAACCGGTGCTGCGTGACACATGCCTTCACTACTTCAGAGTTCTTTTCACCCATTAAAGCTCAAGTTTGTTGGTCACTTCTTACTGTATAGCTGTTCACTGTGCCTGTTCAAGCCCCATATACTCTGCTCTCAAACACACGAACTCAATTTGACGCCAGCGCAATGCATATTTAAAGTGCATTGTACTAGACAATGTCATGGCAGCTTGACAGTGAATACAGGGAATAAAAGATGGCTGAGAAAGAGCATGTTTGATGACAGTCATGGAGGAGCAAAGAGAGAGAGAGTGTGAGTATGAAGAGGAGAGAGAGAGAGAGAGAGAGAGAGAGAGAGAGAGTGGCAGAGACATGAACTATGAAACAGAATAAGTGATGAACAGGTTCTGCCTGCCATTTTCACTCCACAGAAATACAAACCTACAGCGTTTGTCTGCACTGATGTGTTAATGAAATCACAATGTTCTTAAACTGAAGTCATCAGTGACAATTAGTGATGACATTACTGCAATATAATGAAAGTGAATTTAAATCTCATGGGTAAGTAATGACATAAACAAAGAATGTAACATCGATACAATAATAGAGTTAATCAAAGAAGTCTGGGTTTTAATGGCCAAAGAAACCAGAAATGTGTTGTTTCTGTGCACACGTTTCCATGCACGTGATTTGTTTTTTGTAATATGTGTAGTGTGTGTTTTTGTAGTTATGTGTAGAGGGGAAAACACGTGTTATATATGTAAACATTATATGACGTTGTCGTTTTTGATAATTTTTTGCCATGGCTGCAGCTAATTATTTCAGCATTTTCAGTTCAGTACTTTGTAACTCTGTTCGGACATGTGCTATATAAATAAAGCTTTTATTGATCCTCATTGACCTTTTCCTGGATGTGGAGGAGTCAAAGAGAAGCCAGCTCAGATAATCAGAAACCTGGGGCGCCTGGTTAGCTCAGTTAGTAGAGCTGGCAACCCATGTCCCTGTGGAGTTGCTGCAGTGGCCTGGGTTCAAATCTGACCTGCAGCCCTTTGCTGCGTGGCATCCCCTGTCTCTCTGCCCCCCTTTCCCGTCTAGCTTTGGCTGTCACTATCAATAAAGGCATCAAAAAAGGCCCAAAAAATAACTTAACAAAAAAAAGATAATCAGAAACCTGGATAATATTAGAAACATAGGTATACAGAGAACTGTGCAATCAGAAATATGATCAAAACCTGAATACTAGTGCATGTATATATACGTATATGTGCAGTGGTCAACAGAAAATGAATTACCAAAAATTGTATTAATTAATTAATTAATCATTGATGCACTTTGTCAGGACAATATATTTTCCTATCTATCACTGTAAAGATTTTTTCTACACAATTCATGCAACAAATGCAGCTCAAAGTGCTTTGTTGTAACTGAGATATACATTTAATATTTTGCGGTTTTGTGACTTTTTGTTTAAGATAAGAGATAAGATAAGATAAGATATTCCTTTATTTATCCCCCTTAGGAGAAATTCAGGTTGACACAGCAGCAATAGGGCAAAGTAGTGCAAAAACAGAGAACAAAGAATATCACAATAAAAATATTAATTATTAATATTAGAAGATAAAACTATAAATTAAAGTATATACACTATGCATTGTTCAAGTAGGACATGGAGTGCAAAATATAACCAGAAAATTAAACTTGACTACAACTAAAAAACTAAAACTAAACTAAAACAACTAAACTACTAAAGTGGAAATTAAATATAAATAGTGCAAAAGGCTTGTGCGTTGTAGGTAGGAGTTTTAAACCAGTCTTTGTCTGCGGGGGTTGGAGGTACTGGGTGCTGTGGCGTTATGGAGTCTGATGGCTGATGGTACAAACGAGCTTCCAAACCACTTCGAGGCTCGGGGCTGGGTCAGTCTGTGGCTGAACGTGCTCCTAAGCTGCCTCAGCTCAGTGTAGAGAGAATGAGAGCAGAGATGTTCACAAGTCTTTTTTTGCAAGTCTAAGTCAAGTCTGAAGTCTCTGGTCATGAGTCCAAGTCAAGTCTCAAGTTTCTAAAAAAATAAGTCATATGTCTCTTCTGGTTGTAATGAGCCTTCTGTCATCTGCGGCTATCCGGTCTACTAAGAATACTGCACAGCTATATCTAAGAAATTCAAAGCATTTACTGTATTTTTATCACTCCTTATCTATTAGCATACAGTATCAGTACTGATTAGTTGTTTGTTATATGATCACTTTAAACAGGCTATTGCAATGCAATATGAAGAAAACACACAATGAATGCTTTCCTTTAAAGGAAACTGTATTCTTCCAACATGAATATACAGTTACAGTATAGCTTGCCCCCTATTGTGCATGCTCAGTGGGACCATAATAAGAACAAATATAGAAAATGTTACACCTCACCCAGTCACCAAGACATTGTAATTAACATCATTCCAATTAGTGCAAAACATCACACTTTAGCTAAATGCAAACAACTTGTAAGCAAACCACTTAAAAGTACTTTAAACACTTGTATATGTTACTTCTCTGTTATTTGCAATTAAACATTTGTTCACAAAAAAAAGGAAAACTGTTGCTGCCATATTATCTGAAACAATCAACAGTGTTGTTATGCGTAATGGTAACCTGGTAAACCTGTGACATTAACATTACGTGGTCAACAATTAACCTGTAACCTGCCTGTTAAGCCGACAGTATAACTATGTATTTTTCTACGGTTAACGTTAGCCAGTAGATGGTGGCAACGTAGATGATTAACATTACCCGACCTTTTTTTTTTTACGTCATGTCAACGCCACTCAATGCAAACAAGTGCGACAAGCAAACTAACATTCACTCATCTTTTCAAATATTCAGTTACAAAGCTAGTAGCAAGCTAAGTGAACGTTACATAGCTGATGCTGAGCTAACCGTCCATATGCACTAATGTGACTGAGCTATCCGGGTGAGTTTTCAGGTGTCTGATAAAATTTGATGTGGTGGATCCAGCATCCTTTATTCGGATACTGCAGACTTTGCAGTCAGCGTTCCTTTTGTTGGTGCCGTCCTGTTTGAAGTTTTTATAACCAAATGTAATCACAAATAGTACAGCAGCAGCTGCAGGTGTGCCGCCGGTCGCCATAGTCGTCATCCGAGGTACTAGTGCGTGAGGCTGCGAGGCGCGCACCCAGTGCATAATATGGTTAACCATGGTTACCATGGTTACCATAAAAAAAAGGAAGGAATCACATTAAGCTCGTCAGACGTTTCAGAGTTTCCTCAATATTAATATGCCAAAAAAGAAAACATAATGATTGTTCACGAGTCCCAAAACACGAGTCCAAGTCAAGTCTAAAGTCCCTGTGTGTACGACTTAAGTGCGACTCGAGTCCGAGTCGCAAACTCAAGTCCCCATCTCTGGATGAGAGGGGTTGTCCATGATGGCTTTCAGCTTCCCTCTCATCCTCTTTTCAGTCACAGCCTCCACTCTGTCCAGCTCCATCCCCACCACCGAGCTGGCCTTCCTCACCAGCTTGCTCAGCTTGTTGGCACCCCCAGTGCTTTGATTATCACCTTGCTCTTATAATGTCTGTCATAAATATTAGTGTTGTCTTATTTTGCAGTCAGTTTTTCATGTGTTACTTCCTGTTTAATTTTGTAGTTTTCCTCCTCTTGTGTCTTGTGTTGCTTTATTTCCTGTCTGTCTTTTTCCCGCCATTTGTGATTGATTGTCCCGCCTTCATTATGTTCACCTGTGTCTCATCAGTTTCCCCCTCACTATATATTGCCTGTGTGTCATTCCCCCTGTGCCAGTTGTCTTTGTTCCTACTGTCGAAATGGTCCAGCAATTCCTTGTGTGTGTTGAGTTCTGTTTTGTGTCCCTGCCCTTTTGGATCAGCTCTCTGGGGAAACGGTGATGGACATTGAGAATTCTATAGATATATATAAAGATCAGTTGATATTTTTTGGAAAAATATTGACAGATTGATGGAAAAAGTCAGTAGTGACAGCCCTAGTGTAACAAGAGTCAATGATACAACAATAACATGTGTAACAGAGTCATACATTGATAATATGTATTATAATTGCACAAAATCTGTTTAAATCGTTATAAAATGACATGCTAAACCTCTAGACTCTATATGTGGAATGTCTGAGACTCAGTTTGTGTTCCCCTACGTTCACTTTCGGAGGTCCACCTACTTCTGATATCTCCCTTTACTTCTGCCGTTGTATTCCTGTTAAATTACTCTTATAAGTTTACCTGCTAGTTTAAACTTATTGTTAAGTATGCTATCACATTTGACTGGAGGATTTTGAACAGAGATCTCCTCCAGAGATATCCTGGGCCTCTCAATCAAAACAATGTACACAAGACACTACCGGTTACACTAATATATCAACTAATTTAGTGTTTAGCCTTAGAGCTAATTCATGCACATTGAATTCCTTCAATTATTGTTGTTTTGTCTCTTTATAACCGTGTAGGATTATTATGTAGAGCACAGCAGGAATCTTGATTCTAATCAAAAATACTAATAACATCCTCATCTTGCTGGATAAAAACATCTAATTTACAGTCATGCTTTATGAATATTTTCTACTTATTTTGTTTTCTTTTTGCTCTGGTAGTATTTTGTCTCAGCACAACAGCAAATTGCAGTTCAAAACAGAAGTTCTCTGACCATCTTGGCTTTGATAAAAGCACCTTTTCAGGTGCATCCGCCCTAAATTGATTGGACAGTAAAATGTGTAGAAGGAAAAACATGAATTTATTGATTTTCTCTGTACACTTCAATAATAAAATACGCCGTACCTTCCCAAGAGGGTTGCACACAGAGTGGTTTGAAGTATGTTTTGGATGAAATAATTAGCTGATGTCAGGCTCGGTCACTGGTCAGATAAAATAAAGAGGGACAATCAACAAAACAATCAAATAGCCAGCAGTTCTCAGTTTGCTCTCCTCTGCAGGTTTACGTTCTGTTAAATCCAATTATTTTTTCCTTATGAGGGACCATTCAGGTTTGATAGCTCAAAAATTGTGAACTCGTAAAATAAAAATAGTGTCTCTGGCAGCTTTATCTCACTGCTGTATGAGAGTTGCAGATTTTTGCTGTCCTGCTCACATTTCACCTTTTAATTGTTATTAATAATCAGCTGCCAGGCTTAAGGTCAATTGCTTGCTTTCATTTTGGAAATTAAATGAAAAATGAAATCACATTAAGGAGCCTTGAATCCATTTTCATGATATGCACACAGTGGATTGCTTTTGATGTATGAAAACCTCCTTGTTATATTTTTTAATCTTTCTTTTTCACTTGAAACATTATATTAGTCGGTGCATGTTGACTCTCCAGCCTCTTTGGCTTCTTGAACCCTGTTAAAAATCATCAGATAAGTTATATAATTTGTCACCAGAGTGAAAACAAGGCCATTCCTTCCATCTATCTCAACTTCTTTTCTTTGTCAAACTTTTATATCCCTTTTTAAGTATTATAGCAAGACTGAAAAAATCAACAATCTTTGTATGTGACTGTGGATTCCCAGAGTACTTTTGTTGATCTTAGTGTGTGCATAAATAAATGTCTTGTTTTTTTTTTTTTTTTAATTAAATGGCTCGTAACAGTCTGATCGCCATTAGATTTTGAAAAATATTTGTTCCTTTGCTGGAAGTGTGGTTTAGAAATGGGATTCAGTCACATGATTTCTAGAGCTGTGGTCGGAGCAAACGGCAAGTCAAGGAGGTTTAACGGGGAGCTTGGAACATAGGAGCGTGGGCCATAACTCATTCAATAGATGTACAGTCTCAAAAGATAAGTCGCAAAGCTGCTGGGGGAATAGCACAGTCTCAGATGAAAAACAACCAACGCTCTCTGTGATGCAAAGAAATTAATCATTCATTCACCTAACATTTTATAGTAAATTGATGAAAGTGAATGTTTCATTGGAAAAAATATAGTAAATGGTGAAAGACTTAACAATCCCTGAAGCAATCATTAACAGTTCCCATGTTGGGTGTAAATGTTCAATGAGGGAATGGTGTTTCTCAGCAGTTTGCAAAATGGCAACATCCAGAAATACAGAACCCATGCAGCAATATATACTGTACTGTTTACATTGAGTAAAAGCTTCCTGATTTGACTGCATTTGACAGTGGTTCCCAACCTGAGGGTCGGCACCCACACAAGAGCTCATAGAACAAATATGAGAGGTCACCATAAATGGGGTAGGAAAAACTTTTCTACTAAACCAAATAATGTTCAATTTTCAGATTTTATTCTTCTCCTTGCTTTTTTTTTCTTGTGAATTACTACTTTAAATATAAAAGTCAGACAAAATCGGTCTTTGGTTAAATTGGTTATAACAAATACAGAAAGAGGTCGAAAGAAGACATTGTATCATTTTAAGGGGTCAGAAGTGGAAAAGATTGAGAAGTAGTGGCATAACACGATATTTTTTTAGTATGTAACTCTGCTTTTCCAACAAAAATCTTTTAAAATTGTTATGTTTTGCATGAAGGCAAAGGAATAATCTTGTTTCCCTCTTCAATATGTAAACATTTTTACTTTCCTTTTTGCCATTTTCTCACGCCGTTCTCCTTCTTTCCCTTTAGTTGAGTTTCTACAAAAAGGGTCAAGACACAACATAAATATTGAACGTAACATTGTTTTTATATTCAGGTAACTTACTTTTACATAATTCAAGATCTCACATATTTAAATATGTTCCACTTAAAGGTCACTAAATTAAAATACCGGCTTACACTGAACTCAGTGAACCCATTGAATTCTCTCACTACATGTTTTAAGGTTTAAAAAAAAGCATGTAACCCAAAATGCTTTAAATAAAAAAACACTTTAAAAAATTGTTCACTTAACTGACCTTAGAGACGGAATATGCAATGTTCATGAGCCATACTGACATTTTAGTGGTAGTATTTTGTTTAAGTCTTGTTCCCTACACTGCTATTTGCTTGTGCTCTGGGCAAAATATCACTTTTTCAAACATTATTTATTCACAAACTAAAGTTTGTTCCATCTTTCTGACATTTCTACATGGATAACAGAAGATCTCAAACTGCAATTTGATGTTGCTCTTGCAATATTAATGTTCTCCAAGATACTAGAACTGGGAAGTCACTTACTTACTACTACCTCTCTAAAGTTACTTTTATATCAAGGATGACACATTTAAGGCCTTTATGGTTGCTCCTCTTACACACCCTGTTCAGTTAAAACAAGAAATGAGTAATAAATGCAAAATAGTTTTTAAGGGGAAAAAAATGACTAAATAGTGTTTTGAGCAGCAGTGCATTTACAGTTAATGCAGTTTTTTGGAGCCACTCTCATCTCTAATTTCCTCCCTAAAACAGAACCTTTATCCATGTTGACTTCAAACTATTTCAGACCTGGAGGTGGTGGCTGATTATTTTCAGTGGTCTGCTTTGTCACTAGCAATCACCAAATTTCCTTAAAGGCCATTAATGCGCTTTATGTGAAAAGCAGAAGCTGTTTCTGCATCAGTGAATATTAGTGTCAGGTTGTTTCAGTCAGCGTTCAACTTTAGTGTCAGCAAGATATTTAATTATGCTACACCCACCAGTGTGTTTAACTACACCATGAGATGTATTAAAAGTTTGTAAGGGCAAACAGAAGGATCAGGCTCAGAAGTGTCTTTAGTTAACGGGCAAAGGTCACATCAGAGGGCCATTCATTTGTTTTCTAATTGAACATTTGTTACTGATGTTGGAGGATGCATTTAAAACTGAGAGGCCTTTTGAAAATACTACAGTTACGATGTATGGTGAGTAAATCATTGTGACTATTTTTCTGGGGTGTCTGATAGTACGGCGTTCTTAACCTTTTTTGTAACTTAAGACCCACTTCTGATTGAAAAAATGTGAGGATCACCTTTCGAAATAAATGGAAAAAAAAATAATCTGCACTGTAAATAAATGATATACCATTTAGCTTGCTTTCAGTGGCTTTTGATTGAGTGGTTAAAGTTGTAACGACTCAGCTGTGTCTGAAGCCCATCCCTTTTCCTTAGTAAAATACTCTTTTGGCTTCCCAACACATCCAGGGTGCTTTGTGTTGAAGTATCTTTAAGAACTTTGATGGTTTTATTGCATCATTTGACAAGATTTCACCACATTCAACACACTGTGCTTTCGGCTCAACATCACTGTCTGCCATGAATCCAAATTTATTGTATTTCAAGGTCATGTTTCCTCACCAAACGCTTTACTGGCACAGGGTTGTCTCCTACATCACTTTTTCATTTCAAAATTTTGTGTCACTGCATCTGAGAGAGCGTTAGCTAGCTAACAGTGGCAAGACATTTGTCTGGATGTGTTATATGATATGATTGTCTTGAATCATGATATGTCATGATTGTGGGATGAAATTATTCATTTTATTTCTTGAGCACATTTAGACATAAAAACAAACTACCAACTTAAATGAATATAAAGTACATACACACATTTTAAGCTAACCATTTGGCAGTACCACTGCCTCCACCACTGGACCCACTGGATGGCGCTCTGAGGCCCAGTGGCTGAAAATGGCTTTAGTACATACTATACTGTGAGCTTACAGATACAGAGGTCTTAGAATAAAAGCTGTACAGAGGGGACACTGTTCTTTGTATTTCCTGTTTTATTCTGGTAACTAACATTCCCTGTCATTTCACTTCCTGACCTTGTGTTTTCAACCTTGATTATTCACACCTGTGCTGCCCCTGGGTTATGCCATCAGCCTACCCCGTTCTTCATCTGCCCCTGGTCTTGCCCTTAGTTCAACCTGTACATACAGACTTCCCTGTTGTTTCTGCTCCTTGACAGATTGTCTTTGGTCTACCTCGTGTGTTCATTGCTCTCTAGCATAGTGACTGTTTTCTTGGTTTTGGGATTTTGCCTATTCCCCATCTGGAATTGTTTGCTGATTTTAGTCCCAGTGTATGACTGCCTGGTTCTCCAGCAAAGAATTGTGACTTTTTGGATTTTACACCGTGTCCTGTGCATTTCTCTGTTTAAGTCTGTTTAACCAGAAATTGTTTCAGTAAAGGTTTGCCAACTTTTGGCCACCTAGCTTCAGTAAGATTTTGCTGATGACTATTCCAAGCAGGTGTACTGTACTTCCTCTTCTCTAAGACACTGCTAGAAAACATGCATATTTACTGTATAAATCCAAGGTTAAGTGACTCCATCCACATCATCTACACTACAAAGCTTACTGTAGAGCCTTATGCAAGTACACCCCCTGCCCAACAAATAGCAATTTTGGAGACCACTGGTGTTATAATGCAACCCTGACGTAAATGTGGAAAATAGACTGGAAACCTCATTAAGGGGAATACAGGATCACTTGGTGGAGTTGGGGGACAGCTTCAATAATGGATCCTTATATCGCTTTTAAAAGCAGCAGACAGATTAAATAGACCAGGCGGAAAAAGGCCAGAATAAAAAAGATTCCATCTACCTCACATTGTATCGATGTTTTGTTCTGTTTTGTTAGTATCAGTTAGTGTTTTCTTGTTCAGTAGTGTATTTGCATTAAGATCTATCTAGGCCCCCATGAAACTGTCAGAAGGTGAATTCAAGTGCAGACCCGGACAGTCCACCTATTAGTGACCTTGGAAGGGGATGAAGAAGGAGGATTCCAGGATAACAAGGGGCATCGCCTACTGAAAGTAGTCATATAGCTAGACTACAATTTACTGATGTCATGAACCACACATAACAGTCTTACAGTGAGCAGCTGAAGCTGGCTCAGGTTTCTGCCACTCAATGTGAGTCTAGCCAACTTGTTAGATTGCCCACTTTTAGTTAGCTCTGGCTGGTTTATTCGCTAGTTCTCCTATATTTTATTCACATTAATTAGCTTTTAAGTTCTTAATTTGGTAAATGGAAATTTGGAAATACATCAGTTACAACTCAGGTGGGCCTCTCAGTTGGCAGTCCTTTCACATGTGACTTTTGCTACACTTCTGCCATGGCAGATCTGCAAATGCATGTGGCGATTTGTGTATTCAGTTATACAACTCAGCACTCACATTTGTATACAGTTTTGCTGCAATAATAGTTCCATATGTGTATCTCATCAGGAAACATCTGCATCTAAAAGGTTCAACTATTACTTTTGAATTGACAATGACGTGTCTATACACTGCACTATGGGATGTCTTTGGGGATCCCAGGCAAACCAGATGAGGTCAAACTGTCATTGAGTTGTATTGTCAACGGGTTGAGTTTCAGGCTGTTTTGCATACAAAGAAAGAACAGCAGAGACGGTTCAGAAAGTCAAAGACAGTGATGAAACCAAAATGGTATAAACAGGGGGGCAGGATGTTGCTCATACTTTTTCATCTACAGTTAAAGAATTACTACAGTCCCCTCAAAGACCTTTCTCCAACAAGAACAGGATACAGCAATAGGATAGTACACCTATTTTTAAGGTCTCTTTGATGGTTTTTCCCTGTCTCGGGTGCATCTAAAAGTGCATTCATCTTCATCAAATGGACTTGCTACATCTTTCACTCGAACTCCTGACTCAGTGGAAAATGTCAGCATGCAGGATTTTGTGTATTAACTGGCTCAATTAACCACCACCTCAGTATTCTGCACTCTCAAAACACATTTTATGTGTGAAAAGTTATTGCTGGCCTTATTTCATGAAAGGTATTAAACACTTCCATGATTCACTCAGTAAAGTTAGTGAAGTTAGTGAACCACAAATCTCTCCATGGAAGTCCCTAAACTATAATCAATAATTACTTTAATATGGTGACTTTCATCAAATCTTAAAATATCTGAGACAAAAGAGAATCTTACAGCTTAGCCTACAAGTTATGTCTCACTTTGAACCTAAGTTTTATTTACCTAAATTCAATATTTGGTGACTTATAACAGCATATTTATAAATCCGGGAGGCAATGAAACATTAAATGAAGGGTTTATATAAAGAGAGAAGTCACATCTCATACATGCCCACTACCAAGTTGTCATTTCTTACATTACACAATCCAAAGCTTTTTTGATCCACATCTCACACACTTGTATTCTTAATTATCCACGGTCCATACTTTCTTACACATGAACTAAATAGCCTCACGGCACAATTATCTGTCATAAAAACATTAGTGGATTGAGCTAAACATTTTGAGTAAGCAAAGTTCTTTATGGTCATATGCCCAATTTAAATACAGGAATAAGATATCACATGCATAGAAATTCAATTAAATAAATGTATGTGGTGGACAGTTGGACAGTAATGGTAAAATGTTTAAACTGTAATATAAACTGGTTGTGCCTACATATGCGCATAAATATGGATAAACAGCATGTAGTATAGTAAAATAAATAAATAAATATACACATATATGCACATGGCACCCTATAGCATCTGCACAGGCCTGCCACAAGTCATGGGACCAGTATTTGTTGAGCTGCGAATGAGAACAGACTATGTATGAAGGTATTATTATATTACATAACATGTATAATATACAAATCAACCAAAAATTATCAAATACAAATGTGTGGACAGGTTATGGGTTAAATCTATACAGAATTACCTGGATGTATTAAATTATCTGAAATCTGAAATTTTCGAAACAGCTGAAAATGACTTTGATATAAATCCACGTTAGTGCTTAGTGGTTGCCTTGTTTCATTAGAAACTAAACATGTTTTTAAAGGCAGATTTGATTGAATTCTCTCACTACATGTTTTATGGTTTTAAAAAAGAATGTAACCAAAAATGCTTTAAAAATAAAAAAACAACAATTTAAAAATAGTTAACTTAACTGACATTAGAGGCGGAATATGCAATGTCTTGTAGAGGAGCACATACAAGCTAGAATTACAAACCTTGTGTTCTTTAATTTCTGCTTGTACATGAGAAATCTGAAATTTTCTAATCAGCTGAAAATGACCTTGATATAAAACCACGTTAGTGCTTAGTGGTTGCCTTGTTTCATTAGAAACTAAACGTGTTTTTAAAGGCAGATTTGTCTCACAAATGGAAAATCATCCTGAACTGTCAAAGTCACAATAGAACAAAAAGTAAACTAATTAGAGCAGAGACTCATTAGAAGCATCTTGTGAAGAGGTAAATTATCAAAACACAGTAAAAAAGAAAAAAAGAAAACATAATATTGTACTAAAACACATTGCTTTGTCATTTGGTTTTTGGCTGGAGAATGAAATGCTGGAGCAGGCTGGAAATGACTGAAAGCTGGAAATCACGACAACTAGTTAAATAACTGTTGAGTCAACAGTGAGCCTCTCACATCCCAGCAGCTGTATTATGCTCATATTGTCCTGTGGAACAGACTTGTATTTACCTAGGACAGTGAGCTTAAGATGGAAAACAATCTTAGATGCACCCTGCATAAATTGATTTTATTGCTTTTCTGTCCTTGACTTTGATAAAAAACCCAACCCTTCATGGTTTTACTCTTCATGTTATGGATTGCCCAATTCTGAGTATTGATGACGGGGGTCTGGGCCAAGGACTGCCCCTTTATCCACCCCTTACCACTTTCCCAGGAGGATCCTGTTTTACATACAAAGCTGACTTCCAATCCCCCAGATATCCCCTCTACCAAATTCCCCAAAGACTTTGTGGGAACTGGGGGTTTGGATACCTCCTTGAAGTGAATAGCTCTCTCTAATTAGGTTTCAGACTATTTCAAAATGACAAATGTTCAGCCTCTCCTGAAAAATACATATTAACTGTGGTCTTGTTTTAGTCCTGATATATACGTATGTCCTTGTCAAGAACAGGAAAACAGAAAATGTCCTTCGAGGCATCTGAATCATTACACCCACATGCCATTATACCACAGTACCTGCTAGTAACAGCAGAATCTTCCGCAGATACACTTAATTAACCCTCAAACTAATTATACAATAATACCTGAGAGAGTGCTTGACCGTGAGGTGCTGACACTGCTGTGCTGCTGTCACTGACCATACGCAACCTTTGGTGCATTATTGCAACACTTTTGTCAACAAATGTTCTTCCATGCACAGTATTTTTTTATTGAATGTCAGCAGCACAATGAAAAAACACCCACCTAATATATAAATATATAAATATATATATATATATATATATATATATATATAGTTTGTTTTTTAACCACTGAACAAGCTTTAAAAAAGATTTCATTTGGTGGAAATTTTACGGAAGTGGAAAAAGTATCCAGTTGATATATTCAATTCCTACTTTATTGCTAGTGTAACCTAGAGTGGTGGTTCCCAACATGAGGTTCAGAACCCCACAATGGGTCACAAATTGATGTGAGATTATTATTAGGATAAGAAATCAGAAAAAGAAACATATCTTTGATGCACAAAATTAGGACAGTCCACCAATTTTTTCTTGGGAGTTACTGGAACATTTTGGGAAGTTCAAGTCTTTTGTTTTATTGTTTTACAATATTGAATTAAAGAAGATTTAATTTGGCTTTTTTTAAACAACAGAAAAATACCCTTTAAAGTAAAAACAGATCTCTCCATACAATCTAAATGTATTACAACTATCAACTAAAACATAAAACAATTACAAACTGAGCAAATCAATTCCAGAGATGTTTTAATTTGGTATCAGGAAATGTAAACTTTTAATGTTAATGAGAATCAGTAGAAAATAGCTATTTACAAATCAATTAGCATTTATTAGCACCTAGAAATGCTGTATTAAATGTACAGCATGTTAATATACAGTTTGCTACTTTCTGTGGGAAAAACAGCATTTTTTGTGTAACCCTGATTTAGCCTTGACAACCGATGAGTTATATCAACCTGAAAATTGTGCTCTGGCTATTGAAGGACATGACATAGATAGAAAAAATCCAAGGAGAAATTGTGTGAAGTTGATCAGAGAGTAGGCAGAATTGATGTCTGAGTACAAACCAGTCCAAGATGCTTCTCCTGTCCAGTCCTCATTAGCCATACAAGCAATACAGTATTCCAGTCTTTTCAGCAGTTGCTCTCCTTCATGCTACCCCGGCTGCATGTTTCACTGCTTGTTTTTATTTTTTTTATTTTTTTCATCAAAGTTAGATCAGGATCAGGCATTGTATCTTTATCTTGACTTTCCTTCAAAGGTCATCGTATGAAAAATATCAAAAGTTCTTGTTTTATTGACATTCACATAGTGGAAACAAGTGATTTTGACACGTTGCTAGGTTACGGTTGTCTGATATCTGACAACATACACAAAGCAGACTTATATTTTTTTGCAGGGAGGTGTTGCTAGGTTACATGTGCCATTGTCGTGAGGTTTTGTCAGTCGGTGGAAAGCCTCTCAGCCGATCACGTTGCTCGAATGGTACTACCTGATGTATACATTTCTATCATCTGTAAACTGAGCTTAGAGCTCACAGCTCAGTATAAGCCACATTAAACAGCTTGTCTAACATGACATACAAAAAGGCCTTGACTTTTGTTAAAGCTGATAGGATTTTTTATGAAAGAACGTACATTATTCTAGTGACCACTGATCTGTTTTAAAGTTGTTTTGGCATTTTTTCACACATCACAGTATGGAAAGCACAGGTGTAAATAATACAATTAATGATGGTTGAATTCCATTTAGTTGCTTCAGTTTCCGTGTCCTGGTGTTGTGCCTGCTGCCTCACTGTCACATTGGTATGGCTTCGTGTTTTTAGTAACAACTGTGGTTTTCCTGCTATGACGAGTTGCAAAAAAGACCTTTTGTAATGAAACAGCCCTAGACAAGGTTACCAGTGCTGTCCTGACAAAAGACATTTGGCCATGCTCACAGTAAGAAAGTCAGAAACATTTTTTTGCTGCTTCACTAACGACTGCTTCTGGTTGGTTTTGGGGTGAGGGTGGAACTGGTGGTGACAGTGTTGTGCTCTCCTGGTGAAACTCATCATTAGTTGTTTAAAAGAAGTGCTTGGTGTACTTGGGAGTTAGCACATGACTGTCTATAACCTCAACAGGCCAACAGGAGTGTTAGCAGCTGCACAGCTTAACAAATTAAAATGAAAAAGTAAAAACGTCATTCTTTTTCATTTTAATTTCATTTGCATCATTAGTTCAGCTTCCGGCTGACTGAAGAGTGTACTTGGTGGCCTTTATAAACCATCAGCTCTCACGATTACTCTTATTCCTAATGCCAACAGCTTATTGCTGTCGCATCGCCGCCTCCAACTCCACCACCCCACCCTCCTTGTGACTGAGGCTTGATAATTGTGGATTTGTGGAAATGTTCATGTACACCTGTACATCACTGCAGCAAGGTGAGAAGTTAAAACACTGGAGGTCAGCGAACAAGAATTTCAGGGCACTTTATGTTTTTCTTTAAGTTGCTCTGACTGACTGATCTGATCTAGGTAAAAACACAGCTTAAAAAACAAACAAACAACAAATCTTATGGCCAAAAACACGTTTTTTTGGCCATTTTTTTTTTTTTTTGGCAAGATTTGATGACCATATTTCATACAGATTTTTAATGGGATACAACAACTGATTTATTTTTTATTTCCCATGTCATTTTATTCATCTTACAGTTGGTCTTGTGTGTTCTCTCATCAATTGTAACTTTATCTAACTTTAATTAACTGTGTATCAAAGAGTGTGAATAAATGTGGTAATCACACACTGATAACAGTAATTTCCTAAACAACTGCACGTAAAGAGCAGAAAATAATAATATTTTCCAAGTGTTGAATATTGTTATTTTTTGCTTTTTTAAAAAAAAAATCTTCTGTAGGGTGCAGGTGATTTGAGGGCACTTCAGCAAATCAGGCAATTAGAGCAGAAGAATAACATTACAGCTGTTGAATGAAATAGCACTCAAGAAATGTGTCGCTAAAAACCCCTGGGTATTCATCAGAGTATATGATTAATGTTTTAATGGACACCAACCTGATAAAATATGTTGCGGTAATTCTACATATTTGAGTTGAGAGCTGAATTTGATTTAGGAAGCCCAGCTGTTTTGTTCTCCAATAGCATTCAAGGGCAATATGGAGAATCATGAACAGATAAAAGAAAAGGATGGAGGAAATACATGTACTAGAAGAGAGTCACTTTCTTTTCATTCACAGCTTATTGGCCAGATGAAGTATCAGTATTCAGCTGGCAGAGTGAAACATACTTTGAATGCCTCAGGAATGGTTAAGACTCGTAACTTTCCAAGAGAGAAAAGAAAAGCTGCAGGAAACACATTATCCTCTTTGTGCGCTGTACGTAATCTTGAACATTAAGAGACAGAGCGACCACACTTCAGAGAAGCAGGTCTCGAGGTCAAAGACAACTGGATGTTTTTGATTAGATGTCCGAAGTCTGTGATGCAGCTATAGGCTACACTGTTAGGATGTCTTCTAAACCCATTATAGGCTGAAACACACTCAGACTCACTTTAGTGGCAGGTAAAGGATACAGAGAGTCCACAGCAGATTTGTAGATAATAAATAGAAAATCACATCTTATTTTGGCTCTGTGAAGAAGAGACTCCGGGCTCTGAATTTGTCAGAACCAGAGGAAAAAATTTAAAATTACACTGAAATAAAAACTACACTGTACATGCTAATTAACAGAATTTCCCTGTTCATGGACGGTGCTGACTTAATTTTCTTAATTTCCCAGAAAATTGAACAAGTCTTCTCCAGAACATTTCTATTTATCTATCATTCTGATGAAGGCTTGATCGCCGATTTGTTTGTCATAAAGCAGGGTGTACTGGAGAAGAGTTGTGTGATGTATCTGAATTTTTATCGACCTTGATTGAAGCTCACACTGTTTTAGACCTCACTGTTGTGTGTCTGCATGTTAAAAATGCATAATTACTTTCACAAAGCTCCACTGACAATTTTTGTATGTGCCCCCAAGAAAAAGTCTTCCATAATGATGAGTGCATGTAAAATGGATATTTTATTATTTCAGATTTTTGTAACCTAAACATAGTTAAATTGGTCACTGTATTTTTAAATTTGATTTTAGTTCCTTACTAATAAAATTAAATGGAAATGGTTTTATTCATAGTAATTTTAATAATAGCTGGATAAGTCCACCCTTTTTTAATGAAATCTGTCAAAGTCAACCATTGAATGTGCTGCCATGCCTGCGTTGTTGAGGTCTTTATTCGTCCACTGGGTTCCTAAAAACAACATAACTCGGGTCTGTGTGTCAATATGTCTAATAGCTTGATGGATCCACGCAGACAGCTGAGATCAAGTAGTGCATCATTATCATCACAGAAGACAACTTTGTTTTTTGTGGTAAGATGGAAGGCATGAACGATAAAGTACAGGAAAAATTACATTTTAGGGTTGTTCTTTTTTATCACAGCTTATTATAAATTGTGAATCATGCTGTGACCAGTGTCATCTCTTTACTTTTTTGGGCAATTACATTTTGGATTGAGTCTAATTATGCTTGGTTCTATTCGGACCAGGTCTGATTGTTCTTGCCCCTTGCAGTTTGTGTCACAAAAAAAACAAAAATGCACAGGTTTGGGTAGGTTTTTCACATTTCACATTCATTTTTTTATTTAAACTGTTAAAATTATAAATGATAAATTGTTTTTATTGCAACTTTAAATGGCAACATTTGAGTAACTGCTGTTTCTCAAATGGCAGGCTACCCCTCCTTTGGTTGGAGGCAGCCTGGCGATGTACATTTATATGCTGATGGCTTGTCAGCTACAATGCTTAAAGACAGGACTGTTTAATTTATGTAAAGGAGTGTGGGCGTACGGTCCACTCCTCTGCAGTAATATTGTGGATTTGAAGGCCAAGGAAGAACAGGCAAGAAAAAGATGTGACAGCACTCCAGCCGGCAAGGAAATGCTTGTTTGACGAGTGTATGATTTAAATGTTTCACAGTCGACAAGAAGCACGATTTGTCAATGATGCAAAAAAAAATTAACGTTTCCACATAGACGACCATAAAAGATTGGAGCAATTATTTTATGGTCCCCACCTTTGCTGACACAGGCACATGGAAAGACACATCCTTATAAAATCATCTCTGCGTCAACTCGGCTGAATCAGCAAAGAAAATCATTCATTTTTCTCAGATGTGGAAATTTCTCATGTCTCTCTGCCTCCTATAGCCTGATTAACTTCGAGTTATTCAGGCTGTATCTTGTGGAACTGGAGGAAGACTTTCAGTTGAAAACGACATAATTTAGGTGAATTTTTCATTAAAGCACAGATAGATTTAATACTCCAGTGTCCCCTAGTGCTTATTAAATCAGGTCAGTTTGAGATAATGGATCTTTAAAATTCTACAAGCAGCTCTAGTAATCTCTTCCCGATCTCCTCCCTCTCCTCCCGCTGGACTCTGTTCCCTCACACCATATTTATTACAGGATGATTCAAGTTTGGGGAAAGAGGGAGTGAGAGAGAGCGTGTGAAAGAGATTTCCAATAGATAACGTGTTTATAATATTAACTAAGAGCCCCCGTAGCCTAAGAATAGGTGCTGCAGGTGCCAGAAGTGCTGATGATTTCAAAAAGCAGCAGAGAGCAAAGATTAGGGAAAGAATAGCAATTCCAGTTCACACTGAGTCGACAGTCAATAGCGCCTTGCTGGGGTGAGGCACTAAAGAGGAAGTAAGGTAACTACACTGAAGTCAACTTTCTTCTTTGAGATCCAGGCGAAGTTGTTAAATCTATAGCTGTCACATTTGATGTCAGTATTGATTTATGAGGATGGCACACCGAAAAGACTGGCAGCTTCAAGGGATCTCACTGTTTAGCTATGCAAAGCTTGCTTTTAATCCCGCAGCAGGTTTAGGCGCTTCCTGCTTTGTGTGCAGTCCTGGCTCGGCACAGCAGAGTAGCATAATGTGTAATGATTGGAATATTGAACTACACATGACTAGAAATAACAAGAAAGAAAGTTTCTCTCTCCAAAGGAACCTCTCTAGGGTTGCATTTTCCCACATGGAGGGGGAATGAAATATGTTTTAGCAAGCAGCAAATAAGGAGCATATTTGTTGTTCAAATGAGTTGCCTTTGAAGGAGCATTTTTGTACAGAAGCTAAATGGAAAATAAATAAAGGTGGTAGCTGCGAGCCACAATTGGACAGGCCAAAGATAATACGTACTTCAGGGGGAAATGTTTTGCAGCATGGCATAATGAGACCTCATGTAAAATAAGAACGAAAATGAAGGTGAACATTTGACTTTAACTGTTTCAAGGTCATTCCTCCTCATCCGAACTTCAAATCATGTCTAAAATGGCCACAAGCTATTTTTTTTCTGATAGGCTTCCATTAATGCACCCGCCCTGCCCATGATGGTCTTATCACAGTTTTAACATCTGCCTTCAACGTTGGTTTTCCTCCGCCTGTCATTCCAAACTTTAGGCCTTGGAGTAAAAAACGTAATCATTGCAGAGATGGGCCTACAGGCCAATATTATGTGCAGCAGTGTGTGATGTGAACACCCACTCCTACCCAGCAGCATAATTTTACCTTCAAACAAGAAAGCACTCAGTTCTTGTTGTCAGTGTCGCCAGATGAGGCCTCCACATATGAAAACTCACTGTTATGAACAGACCGTTTTTCCATGTTTTTGTTTTCGTGACAGCCTTGTGTGCTCGGATGGACATGTTGGCACCATGACGGCTACTCTGCTGGGCTGATTATGACTTTCTGCACTTTCTGTATATTCTTCATATTTCAGAAACACTTTAATCTCTTTGAGAAATATATATTCTCTCTCTTCTCTCTCTTTTTCCAAGAATTGTGTGAACACTGTGGGAGTCTGAAGTCGGTGAAAGTTAGTAACTTGAGTTTCACATTAATATCCATGAAACTTGCTGTGCCTTTAGGCAGAGCTGACAAGGTTATTTTGAATATTTTGTTATCCATACACCCTGTTGTCAATTTATTAGGGACACCTGTAAAACAGACTCAACTGTATGGTCATTTTGGAGGCTGAAGGAGGTGGTGCTGTTGAGCTATACTGCGTTACACTGACAGGTGTTTCCATTGTCTATCTTTATTGATATAAACAGTGGACAGAATACAAAAAACATTTCAACAAACACTGAATATTATAACCTTCATGAAGGGAGTATTTATTGTAGGGCTGTTGTGTAGTCTAATACCTTTAGCTAGGTGTAACTAACAAATTAGCAAGTATAGTATATTTATGAAGGTAAATATTGATGGTACAAAACTTATTTAATTCCTCACTCGATACTATACATCTCTGACACCTAAATGTGCTGAGAAAGACATTCCAAATCTCCCGAACAAGCGAGTAGAGGACCTTGAGTAGAGATTGTTGTTGCCAGCTGCTGTTTCCAAGGTCAAGAATTAACTGTCAAGCTTAACTTTTGATCCAACATGGACAAAAGTCCTCGAGCTGCTCAGAATCAAAAGAAGCAAACCCTGCTGATGAAGACCATGATATGGTTTATAGCTCCAAAACCAACAGGTAAGTGTTGAGATTGTTTTGTTGCAAGCTCTCTTTTTTTTAGAGCTTGTTACGTGCTCTCCACTTGTGTTTTTCCTCCCTCACTCCCTCCTTACTCTCTCAGGTGCTCCTCATTGGGGATCATTTGTTGGTGTCCCTGCCCCCATATTTAAAGGAGGCTTGAGAAGCAAGCTCTCACTCTCTGGTCACAATTGGTTAAGCCAACATGTTTAATCGGTGGCTGTAACAGAGCTACATGGACGAACACTTGACAGTTATCCTTGAGAGAATGCTACCAGACCAGTTTCCACCTAAACATGTGACAATTTCTAAATAGAGATGTATGATTTTCATTAAGTTCTTGTTAAGCTTCTGTGTATATGCTAATAGTTAATATACTATGGGAAGTGTGATGCCTGGTAACTGTAAGGTCCCCTTGCAGGTTTTTAATTCAATTATGCAGCGGAATGTATGTATTTCACGTTTCACTTTCACAAGTGTTAGCTGATAAGAAAATAATTAAAAGTTTCCTGGTTGCCCTATAAAGTTAGTTGTCATTTTGTTAATGCGGCAGTGCCAGGGAGTACTTACGCAGTCTAACACTCAAACGTGCATGAACTTAAGTGTGACGACAGCTGCCTCAGCTGTTTTTATTTTGCTCATCGTACCTGCCTCCAGCCACTTCTCACTTCCCCCTGACCCATGTTTTTATCCAAACCTGTCATTCTCCGTCTGTCCACCAGATGCCCTCAGATTTTCCCACCAGTCCTGCTCACCTGTTCACATTCCCAAATCATCTCCACCTTTTGACACACCCGCTTGTCACTATCCCATCAGTCCTTCAGTGTGTATAACCAGCTCACCAGCCGGTGTACACTTGTGTTCCAAGGGTCACATATACAGTACAACTTAATGTATCCTATCCCAAGTATTAGGTTAGTTTAAACCTTTGACCCTACATTAAGGACACCTATGTATTGTGTTGCAGAGATATCTGCTGAAGTTAGCATGCCAACCAGCTAGCCCTGGCCCATTCTGTCTCATAATATAACTTCACCTCAAGAGGTAATAGTCTGAAAGCTCAGCCTCCCCTTGTTTGCTATTTAAAATACTTTGGTTTATAGAGCAGTTTTGTTTTCCTTCTTTTATATTAACCCACCTCCCAAAACACCCACCAGCATCCATTCAGTTCTTTACAACCTGGGAAAATCAACCTGCAGAGATGTTAATCGAGATGTGTAAATCTGTGAAATTCATATATGCTATTATTGTAGTTTTGTTATTGTTGTGTGGCCATTCACTTGTGAGTGTGAATTGATTTTAAAATCAGTGTTGCCTTTATGACGCAACAGTAACTTTTTAAACCATACAAGCAAACATGATTTGCACTACAATGGATTATCTTCAGTTATTCAAGCAAGTTTCAAGGATTTGCAAGCTCATTTTCACACCTTACAAAAATGCAAATGTAATGCAAACTACTGGCTGGTTTTAGAGCCTGGGAAAGAAAACACAAATCTATACACCATGGATTGTTGTGGAAAGTGGTCAGCAGTAATGTACAGTATATCTGACTTGTAGTAAATGGGCTAAACATGCAAAAACACTGATATGGTCCCTTACAGTAACACAGGCAGATTTTATTCTACAAAGACTAGACCCCACACATGCTAAATAAGCCACAGGACATAGCAAAAAATAGCATAAAATGAAAAGTAAATGTTATTGTCGTGTCTGTAGCATTAATATTTACTTACCTCACAGGGGACATGGTACATTTTTTATAGTCATATTCCTCATCTCAAGAGGAAGAAAATGATCAAATGTATACCACGTCCTACCATGATGAAGTTAGTGATACATTTGATTCACTGGCAGTCTTTACAGTGCAGTCAAAGTGCTATACAATAGATAAATTATTTATAGATCGTAACAATAAAAGGCAAAATACAACAACTCATAAGTACCAGTGAGAAACTCTCGAAACTGTAAAACACAGTGGAACAAGCTCAACATTTAAACTCAGGCAAACATGGTTGGAATAACAGCAGTCTGGCAAAAAACAAAGACAGGAATACAATCAGGAATAATCAATACAATAAGCTTAGAAAGAAATGGGACATAAAATGCAGAGTAGGGCTGACTCAACGTTATGAAACTTAAACCCACAATCATGACTTAAGTTATTTTAATCTGTTATCTTGGTCGGCAGCTGTTTATGCCGTATACCCTGCAGTGCTGGAAGAGATGTGCACTAGTCAGTATCAAATTGATGAATGAAAGTTATAGTGGTGTAGTAATTTTGCCACCTGCCTTCTATCCACAGAGCTGTGGTATGAAGTCCAAGCGACCCCGGCTCCTGAAATTTCATGAAATGAGCACAGTGTTGTAAAATTCAAATACATGCTCCATACATGAAAAGTGAGAGAAACACATTTTCCCATCACTAAAGGATTATGGGACAAGAAAAGAAAAGTCAGTGGTTTGAAACTGAGATGATAGAGGAAAGAGGAACAGTGTGTCAGTGGTAGAGCGGCACATGAATTTCCAGCAAGAAAGTAAAAATATGCCACCTACGAAGTTCTCTGCTTACTGTGAAAGATTATTAATATTTTCTATCACCACAATGACAAAAATCTCACATTCATGTAAAAAACTGAAGGAAAAGATGACAAAAAACAACAACTATAGTATTCAAGTTAAGATTTTCCTGAAATATCTGCCAGACATCCAAATCTGGTTGATATGACAAATAGTACCATGTGTTTTGCTTGATTACCTTTTTTATATTTTTGAATTTACTTCACTAAATGTACGGTATGTGTTTTCAAACCTTTTGCTCTGATGAACTAGATGAGAATGTATATTAAATTTATGCAGTTTGTGGTAGACAAATATATATATTCATATCCACATACTGCCTGTCTCATAGGAAATGTGTAATTATTGTACTGATGCACTGTGACTTTCCAGTGTAGAAATAAAAAAACAAAGACTGTAGCTATATGCCAGGGGGGCTGCAGATACCAGAAATGTTTTCTCCGACTTGTCAACAGGATTTTCAGCGAAAACTCAACCTCATGTCCCTTCTGGAGCTCCATCCAAGACAGACCAATTTAAATCGATGTAAGCAGAGCCTGTTTGCTGGTACTGACATGGCCAAAATCTATTTTACAACAATTATAAAATGATTTCTTGTCAAAAATGTAACAGAAAGTACAAGCCAGAGGGGCAGATATGCTAAATTCAGGATAAAATGTGACATTTGGGCTGCGTCACTGTTTGATGTACTTTAAAAAGGAGGATATTTGGGGTAGGACACTGTGAAAGGACGGCTGGAAACCAATGGGATATCAATTAGGGCAGCCCAGTATCTATCCATGCACAGTGCCAATGTTCAGTGGTAATGCAATCGTGTCCTTTAGTAGCAAAGCAGAAACTAAAGGGTGTGGAGGTCAGGGTGGTGGTGGGACATGCAGTGTGTCTGCCTTCACAATAATGTGGGAGACTGGAGTTTGCCTTGACATGGCATGAAAGGCATGAAATTAATGTTCACATTTTTAAAACTATAACCACAATTTTCCTAACCTTAACTATACGTAAATGAAAACTGTTTGCCGTAAGGGTAATCCTACCGTAGGCTCATAGTGTAGGTGGCACTGGATGTAATCCTGGGTTTAGCAGAATCAACCGATACCGACTTTCAGTCTGGTGGCAGGGTCGGTTTGGCAAAGATTATTTTAAGGGGAGAGGCACAACTGTTCAAAACTGGATGTAGCTTGAGTTAAACATGTAAGACACGTACAATTCCCAGAAAATAAAATGAACAGGATTTAGAAATATACCATTCATATCTTTTTGGCTCTTCTTGTTTAAGGCACATCTAATTGTTAACAAAATGGGAGCACCACCATTAAAATTCAGAGTGCAACATTAGAACCTGTTGTGACTCACACTTAATTGAGTCAGAGGTCTTTATGTGTAGTTTTTGAACACTAGAAGCTGTGTTTATGAGTGGGTGCTCATTTTGTTTGTCTCTAATGCATGTGCACTGTGATTAACATTTCATGCCAGTGCTTCCATGATAATAATGCACCAGCAAAGGTAAGGAGAAAAAACACATTAAGATAGCCAACATGGATGTAAACAGTGCAGCTTCTAAAGGATCAATGTGCCAGACTCCATGGCAGAGGACCCATTATGTCTGTCAATTAGAAATGGCAAATAATCAATAAATAATAAAACAGCCAATGAGAAGACCAATATTTTAAGTAACAATTATTTTTTTTCACCAATAAGCCCAATTATTCTTAAGTGTATGTGAGTGTATTAAATCCCACACTGTGGCATTAAATACAATATGTATATAATATAGTATGACTTTAAAAGTAGGAAAACACAACAATGTACAACAATGTACAAAAGGACATGCTCTGCACACTTACTACAGATTCTTCATCATGATTTTAAATAAAGACCAGTCTTGTTGAGGCATATTGTTTAAATATTCTCTTGTTGTAAGCACAGCTGAAACATGTTGTTATTGTATTTTATTCTGTTCAGTTTTGATCTCTGCAAACAAAATTTGATGCCCTGGTTGCTATGGAAATAAAGGGTCTTGGATCTTGGAGAATGCGTGTACAATCCAGCAGGAACAGGCTCTGTCAGTGTACCACCGTCTGGGTTAGCAAAGCACACAATGAGCTGGATACAGATTTAGAATGGAAAGCCTGTGTTCCTGCTACGCAGGCGTGCAAAATGTCCACAGGAGATGTTGTCTTCTCTGCTCTAGTGAGGCAAACACAGAGGAAGAGAATGCAACCTTTGTCAAAGGCCAGCAAATAATGAGACACTAATGGGTTTTAACATGAGTGTGTACAGTACGTCAAGGTACAATATGATCTCAAAACACAACAGAACAAAAACCATCTGATGGTTTGACATTAAAGCTGCACTTATCTTTTGTGTTTATTTTAACAGTGGTCCAAAAAACTATGTGCAGTGTTAAAGGTGTCCCTTTGTAGTGACAAAATAAGTATCACCTGACCCTGCAGTGTTTATTTAATACCTTAGCATCCAGTCTTTTCATTTCATTTTCTAAAGGTAGCTTGGATGCCTTTGAAAACAATCTTATGCACAGTCTGACAAAAGCAAAGTTGTTTTTCATGCTTGTTCTACCCTTTCAACAAAGGTATTCAAACTCAAGACTCCATGTTTTTATGGCTGCATCATCCTGTCAGATGGAAATATTGTAGATGTAAAATTCAGCTTGACATATTTGGTATCTTTGGAAACTTTGGGATCTCAACTAGAGATTACAATAAAGTTCTGCAGGGGTTTGAACCATGGTTGCACAAAGTCAAAGGGTGAGGTTAAACCTAAGTCTTCAAAGTCTGCAAACTGAATTCTTATCAAGCTCATTTTGGTTGGTTGTTTTTTTTTAGCAAAAGTTTGGATAAACCCACTGCACAATACCTGCCCATCACCACTGTAAAACCCACTGTACACTACCTGCCCATCACCACTGTAAAACCCACTGTACACTACCTGCCCATCACCAGCTGAAAGACGAAATGGTAAACTCTCTGTACTGGAGCATTTAGCAGCTAAAGGCAATTTATTTATTTATTTTTTTAATCGGTGGAGACCACAAGTGCTGAAAGAAGAGTGAATATTGGTAGTACCTTCATTAGGAAGCCAGAGATACGACAAATGAATACTAATGTTCTGTATTTGCTGGATGTCTAATGAGTTAATGTTTGCTAACAACTTTGCCATAACAACTTTATAAAGTGATGATATGTCAGATGTTTGTTTACAGCTTGTTGACCCCAAGTAGCCAGAAAAAGATGACAAAAACAATACTTGGAGGGTCACAGCCTGTTGTCCAGATTGTCATTGTAAATGAGAAGTGACTTATCAGGTTAAATAAAGGTGAACAAATTGGCATGCAGCTTCACAGCACACAACAAATATGAGCATTTATTTCATTTAGTTTAGTGGAAATTTATGTGGTCAAGAATTAAATCCCTTTTTAGATTCTAATGTAAGCTTTTCATGTAAATGTCTGCTGCTAAATATGGACTGTAGCTACAGTATATTTTTACATATGAATTCTTTATCTTTAATTTGATAAGTTTATATTTGGTCATTAAATGTTGCCACATGTGGATAGTTTTTTATTATCATTATTATGATTAAATCTATTTGTTTAATGATTTTAATTGTTTACTTTCTTCCACTGCTGCAACATGAAACGTATCTTCTCTATGGTTTATAAATGCCATATTAAGGACATGTTTTTCAAGTTGAAATGGCAATTAGGTGGACTCATTTCAGTCTTATTTTGAATATTTTTGTTCAAACTGGCACACTGTCCTGAGGGTATGCCACAAATAATTCATGAGTATTCATGAGCATTTAATACAGTTGCTCTGAAGCTTTTACTGTACTAAGTGTCATAAATTTGTTACACGCCAAATTTAAGGTAAATTGCTACCAGAATTTGTCCATTATTATGCTGATTGTTTGTAGTGCTGTTGAACCACTTGCAGTGGTCTGATTTATTGACCTTAGCTGTTCATTGACAGTGAGAGTGATGTATGGGTACATACTGTGTGTTTGCCCTCAGTGTCACCTGCACATCAGGTACTTCAGAGTTATTTTTGGCAGCTTACGTGTAGCTAATTTGTAGACAGTGTATTTGTAATGGATGTTATCGTACAAGGACGTAAAGTGAGAGGTAAATCTATTAATAATAAAATGTTCTACAGATTTATCCTACTAGGTTGCAGTTATATACATATATGCCCATAATTTTTGTTTGAAAAAGAAGCCTTTGAGATCATTGATCCCTGTACCAGTGAAGATGTCATCACTGTATTAAGGAATAAAATAATCTTTGACCAGAGTGGATGAACCATGGGGCATGAATACATGTGTAAGAGAGTGCCACAAGTTGTGTCACATCCAGCACATGTCAAAGTCTCTAAGTTTTAATCCTGACATTTTACTTGGGGTCCAATAAATTCAGTTAAGAATTTTATAGTTAGTTAAACATGTCTGCGTTTCTCTTGACACTTTAAACCATGATCCAACAATATTTCCCCATATTTCACCAGTAATCTCTTCCCCTATGTCCCTCTCCCAGCATCTCTTAAGGTCCTCTTTTTAGGGGGCTGAGACGACCTCAGAAGGTTATTGAAGTACCAATCCTGTATCTCAGTTCTAAATATAAGTTGTGATTTTCTAAGGTATGCAAGGATACATCTCCGCAGCTGCAAGTACTTCTGCTGCAAGAAATCCTTATTTGGAAGCATATGTTTTTTTCTTAAGTGTTCAAAAGACAAGATAAAAGATAAAGATAAATTGCTCTCTGTCCAATAAGTTCCCAACATAAACAATTCCCAATTGCATCCATCCAGCCCAGTAAAATGTTTTTACACACATAATACAGTTTTATGTGTAAAAGTGGGATCTGAACCTGTGATCTTGTGTGTGTGATTCCCCATGTCTGTTGTGAAAAGGCCAGAACTGGATTATTATAAGGGATAGCTCCATTGGTGTGTGTAATAAATGCCTGGACAAAGTGAGGATATGCAAGGTCTTTCTCGATAGCCACCCACATTGGAGCTTGTTCACCCATCATCTAGTCTTGATAAATGTTTCATTTATACCAGTCTATATGAGTGAGGCCAAGGCCTCCGTCCTCTATAGTCACAGAGTTTTGTCCAATTTGTACAGCTTCATTGTATTTCAATAATACATCATGCAGTAGGTTTAATAGTAGCATATAGCTTAGAATCTAAGGTGGTAGTTATGGTAATAGCCCCTTAAATTAACTATCTAAGCCTTAGATAGTTAATTTAAGGGGCTATTACCATCTTTAAAATATATATATATATATATATATTCCCCCTAAAGAGACAACCCCAGCTTGGTCCAGTTTTGTAAAAAAAAAAAAAAAAAAAAAAAAGGGCTCTATTATCTGAATTAATGGGAGGAGATTGTTTTGTCATCCAGCCCATTCACCTTCAATAAAATAAAAGAGGGACCAAGACCAAAATTGTCCAGTGTTTGAAAAAGGTATGACCACTCCACCCTGTCAAATGCTTTCTCAGCATCAAGTGTGGAAGCTACTGCAATGTCAACCTCATTTCCAGCTTGCCACATAAGATGAGCCCACTTGATCCGGGTGAATGAGTTTTGGTTAAAAGAAAAAAGTGTCTGCTCTCAATGTTTGCAGGGTGTTCTGCAATCCCCAAGTTGCCAAAAAAATCTATTAAAACAGTTTTTAAAAATTGTTATTGAAAAAGACTGATTTGGATTAAAATATATGTTGTTGCGGGATACTGGGAAAGACTGGCAGCTATCAAATATCACTATTTTATGCAAAAACCTTCTGGAAAAATAAGTAAATAATTTATTTCACGGAGTGTGATTAATGCCTGCTTTAAAGCTTTTCTACCAGCCTTTAGTTTTTAAGCAGTGAATTATCAAATATAGCCTTGTTCATCAGTCTTTTTGTTAAGTATCACAACCAACCAGGTTTTAATTTAGTTCAGCTGAGAGGCATGTAATTAATTTGCCATAAGCTGTAATGAGTTGCATTGTAATGTAGCATGTAATCACCTCCTGTCTAAAGAAAAATTGCTCTGCTGTTTGCCTGTGTGTCTAGATATACCTGTCTTAAGTATTTTTCTCACTGAAATAGATTCAGCCTCTTCACTTCCCACTTTGAAGTCCCTCAAAAGCATTTCTTTCCCCTTCTTTCGTTACAGAGACATGAATACAGTGGGAAGAAAAAGTAAAAAACAAGGTGCGATTGGTTTCATGACAGCGAGAAAAAGGGGGAAAGGAGTAGCATCCTCTGCATTGCAGGCCCCAAATAACTGTGAATGTCCTCGGTGCAGTGGGCTGTGGCAGATTTTAATCAGCTCCTTGTCTCAGCCACAGCATGATACGCACTATGGGATCAGTGGGACCCAGAGACAGACACCACTGACACAGAGGATCTCTTAATGGCACTGAAAGGGGCTAATAATGCAGGACATCAATTATCAATAGAGGCATAGTGTGAACACTGATTGTTAACTGTGTGGCATCTCAAACCGCAAGAGAACCTCAGTAAAAGTGTGTATTTATTTCCAATCATGCATTATTATTTTATTGGCTGATGACTTCCTGTCGTAGAAGCTGCAAACATGTTTGTCATATGCTTTATCTTTGAAATCTGAGCTCTGTGGCCTGGATACAGCAGGTTGATCTTCAAAATAAAACTATTAAACACAAATCAGCTACAATTGCTTATGAGAAATGGCGTCTGGGGATATGTGGCCACGCTACCAGCCATCATGCTTGTCTCATAGCATCAGCAGTCGCTGCAGTGGCTGCTTTGCAATCAGCTCAGATTGTTGTCTGTGCAGGCCTTTCCCACACAAGACAAGCTTTCAGCATTCAAATGATAAATGGATGCTGGCTGCTGCCTGTCTCAGACACTTCTGCTAGGGATTATCAGGAAGAATCACAAAGCACTGTGGGCCATGAACATAGTTAAAGCTTCACTGATCAATCATTGGCCACTAGGGGTCAGAAAAAAACATTAAAACCAGCTGGCACTGTTACTGCCTCTGGTATTCAAAGTTGCTTTGCCTAACATGCTGTCAGCTGCTAGGGGCAGAAAAGACAGTACAACAAGCAAACAAATTGACTTATTGTTTTTGCTACATGTTGGCAAGTTGTCCTTTGATTTAGGGTTGTGTTTATTATATACAAATAGGTCCAACATTCACTTCTTTGGTCCACTGACAATATAATTAGTGAACAGAGTTGAAGCCAACTCAGAAGTATTTTAAACCTTAATTCTTCAAAAAGTCAAATAGTATGGAATTTAGTGGGAAAATGATCCTACTTCTCACTTGATTTATTATTATTAAACAGTTTTCTAATGAGTTTATGGTCTCAATCAGTAGTGAAGTATAGGGTCCACTCAGTCATCAGAGCTTTACCCGTTGGGACAAACATCCAACAGAATCTCTACATGCAGAATTCTGCAGATACATTTTACACGTACACAGAAACACACCAACAAATGCATGTAGAGCAGAATTAGGCAGAAACCCACTGATAATTAACATTCAGAAGAGAATGCTCAACTTTTTTAACCACCTGAAATCCAGCCCCAGAGACGCCCTCCAAACCCAAGAGCTGAGCCAAAGAGTCCTCTATGTCAGTTGGTACTGAGGCTAACTGCCCCCTCTCAGACACACTCTGACCAGCCTCACAACAACACTGCTCTACAAACAGTAATCAGAGTAAAGCAAATTATAGCACGATGTAAAGAAAGCTGTCTGGACCATTGGGAAGAAACAACTAAAAGCCAAAGTAGATTGGAATGTTATCTTGCCCTTAAAAGAGATTATGAATTAGCAGAATATCTCTCTACTGTCAGAGATAGAAAGCAGAGACAATCCTACAATGTACAAAATTAAATAATACTAGAAAAATGTATTTTAACAAATTCAGCTCTTTGGTACCATATTTCAAAGAGCTGAACGACCTCTCCAAATTAAAAACTCCTCGGAGAAGGAGAGCGGGCACACCCAGTATGTATTAACATGCCACAACCTGAGGGGCAGTGAGTGATCGAGGCAGACGCACACACAGACACAGACACACACACCCTGTATATAACTAATATAATGTTCATGATGTATATATCTTTGATTTATTGTATTGTATTTGAATGCTTTGCTTTGGGAATATAGTTTTTTTTTTAAACTGTCATGCCAATAAAGCCCATTTTTAATTTGAGAGAGAGAGAGACACAGACAGACAGACAGACAGACAGACAGTCTTGATAATGGCAATCTAGCAGGACCATGGCAGGAGGCTCCACCAGGATCGATAAGAACCTGCGAGACGAGAAAGCACAAGAACTCCGGGGAAGAAGTGAAGTCTTTTTTTCAAGTTTCAAGTCTTCTTCCACACAGCATGATGTTCATTTTGTAAATTATGATCCCATTTAGAGTAAAACAGACGATAAACCAGGATACGCTTTAAGTTGTGGCTACCTTCTCAGTGAGTCCATCAAGTGCAACACGTAAGACTGATATCAGTACACCACCTTCGCTAGCTGCAAAAAAACAAAAGAACAACTCAAGTCTTCAGAATGGTACTCCACAAACCAAGGGGTTTGTCGTCTAACTTTCTTCATTAGCTTGTTTTTGGTTCATCTGCCATTCAGGCAGCTAACGTACTATGGGTTTATCAGTATTTTAATCTGTCTAATTCTAAATCTTTTTTGCTGGAGAAAGAAGTCTATGGGCCCAGTTACACAATTATTTTAAAACAGTGACATTTGGACTAAAATCAGTTAATTTAATTCAAATTGCTACCATCAGTTGATTTGCTCAAAGAGGTGGAAGTGGAAACACACAGAGCTTTTGCAAAGAGTTCAACTTCGGTGAGCTTTGACAGCCAAGTTCTTGCTGTTCATCTGCAAACTGTCTTGGCAGTAGTGACCTTTTAAGGGAACGAAGAGACCAGAGTCCAAAATGGAGAAGGATTTTATATTAGCTGTGTCGTACCTTTCATTTTCACATAGCCCTGCTCTGCCAGACCATAAGGTCCCAAACAAAAGAGATGCAGCATAGTGAGATGTGAGTGAATAGTACAAATAGTATGCACATACAGTATGTTCTGTGTGTTCACTTGAATTGTGTTACCTTACTGTCCAGAAGTCACTATATGTTACCTTAATAGTAAAGTTGTTGTCCCACTTTCTAGTGTGAATGTGAATTTTGGGGAGGAGGATGAAAGCAGCTCAGGCTGAACCATCATCACCAATATCAAACCAAAGCCACAAGCTAAAAAATTCTAAAAAGCTCTGTACACTGCAGAATTTGCCATTCTCTGTAGTTTGTTCACAAAAAGCAAACCCTTTCAAATTACACATGATCATCTGGTACAGTGTTGATGTGAGACGTTATTGTTCATAATTAACATTAAATACAAAAAGTGCTGAAAGGAGGTACTGTATATTTAAGCACATAGTTTACAGGTAAAAAAAAACACATCAGTGCTGGTTTTGTTATTGAAAATTGTAACTCATTTATGAAAATCAACCTTTAATGGGCTTCCGTGAAACAGATACGATCATTTTCAAGCAAATGCAGATTGAGACGCATATTCAAAGGAGTTTATGCTAGTTTTTCCTAACTCTCTACTTAATATTTTTCTATTTTGGGTCAATGTTCTAGACATTTTTGTGTCTCCAGCGCAGATACATAGTCTGACAGCAGCTGCTCATGATTGGTTAGCAGTGACTCCCAGCTTACTGTTTCTGCTACACTGCTGTGGCCAGTCTGTCACTCATTCTGGTCAATGTTGAGGCAACGCCCCCTAAATGCATCATTTACATTTTCTGACAGGGAGGAGGCTAGAAGAATTGAGGGGTGCAGCCACACTTCAACAACATAAAATGTGATCAAATTGAAGTTCCACAACGCAACTAACTGAAACTAAGAAATGTTTGTGGGAGTCAGAAAAGTGTGAAGGTTTAAAGTAAATTCTTGCAGACATTCACAGTAACATAACTTACCATCCGTGACCCACTTACAATTTGATGTTGCACTTTATGATCAACAGAATTACACTTTAAGTCTCTGTCACTTACATGATTTCCTCCACATATTGTTTTTGCAGAGTATCTGACTATTGTAAATATTTTCCATTTCATCTCCATTGCCTTTGTAATTATAATGTGTGTTTTCAAAAAGAAGAAAATAGAAACCATCAAAACAGAGACGCTGTGAATATTCTCCCAGAAGATTCACACCGGCAGGAGCTTGGCTGGACAGATAATGGGATCTGCTGAGGACGACAGCCTCTTCGCATGAAGCTGTGTATTGTTGTAAATTGTTCAGCGAGAGCACTTGTGTAAAGCACAATGTATTCTTTTAATGACTGAACTCCGTGGCTGATTGCTCTGGTGTGAACGCAGACATCCTGGATGATAATGGTGATAATGAACCGGGGGCATGCAGAGACTCAGCTCAGCACACACTTCATTGCAGCAGTCTAGCATATGGCGTGAGATTTCTCTGCCTCCTCAACATTTGTTGACCTTGATTTGAGCCTGCCTGCCTCCCATACATAATTAGTACTTGTTAATTTCTGCATTCCTCCCAAGTCATCTGAAGTCAGGTGCCAAGTGAGAAGTGGCAAGTGTCTAACCAGCCTTCCCCTGTTGCAGCAGGCTGATGAGTGGTGGAGGGGTGTAGTCAACGGCGGTATTGCTGACCGGCTAGCTGGCTGGTGGCTGTCCCGCTGACTCACTTAGCTGATCGATAGCTAATTCCCTTAAATAATCAAGGGGCCTCTGCAATGGGAATGTGGTGGGAGGTGTGATAATTGATTACTTTTGCTCAACATTTTCCCCAGTGAGTTCACTCTGTACGATACTCCGCCGCATTTTTCATTGAGCTGTTCACGAGATGCTGAGGTATGCGCCTTCCATGCATCACATTTGGTTAGGGCCAATATGAGGATATAATTCTCTTTGCTAAGACATTTACTTGGTGCAAATCTTGCTGGGCCAACATTCAAGCGCTGTCTTAAACCCCTGATATTGAAATGCATTTGTTTGTTTTCATCCCTGATGAGTGTGTATTTATGGCATTATACACTTAGAACTATGACAAAGGATCCACATGTCCCCTTACTAGTTTCCATGAAGCGCAGGATCAACATGTTTGGTCACCCACCCTAAAATTCTATACAGACTGAATATATTGAAGGGTTATGATAACTGTCCTTGGAAAATAAACAATAATAAAACAATTATGTATAGAATATGTTGTTTGAGAACCTATAAAAATCCATAAGTTGCCAGATAAGATGCAAAACACTGAACAAATATTGCACAGTGACCCCATTTAACCTAAAATGAAATAAGGCTCTGCTTTTCTTCTCCTCACAAAATGACTCATTAATCTAAATCATTCCTTAGTTTATTTTGCAGAGACACAAATTGTGCTTAAAGTTAGTTAAAAGATAAAAAAACAACATTTTTACTGCTGCTCAGATGTGGGATCTAAGACTCAGCTGTGCTGCTGAGGAGAAAGATGAAGAGGACCAGAGGCGAATTTTTTGCCTGCCTTGCAGTTCTCATGCCTTGGATCTTCTGCATGTCAGCCTGTTTGTGTGTATGTTTATGAGTGTGTGTGTGTGTGTGTGTGTGTGTGTGTGTGTGTGTGTGTGTGTGTGTGTGTGTGTGTGTGTGTGTGTGTGTGTGCGCATAAACAACATCCATGCTAGGAGGCCAGGAATAGTGGATAAAAGCAGAGAAATAACATTTTACTCTTGAAGAGGCCCTCTGACTGGCACAAACCATCTGTTGTTTTATTCTGTATTCTCTTGCTTGTTTATCTGCCAAAACCACAAACATTGTCAGGAGGACGAAATATAAAAGAAGGAGAGGTGCAAAAGCACTGAGCCAGCAGCAAGTCAACACAACTGACAACCGCAATCTCATGAGTGAACTCACATTGATTCATTTCAAGGTGTAAATTAGGTGGTTTGGACACATTTTCAGTAGCGGGTGAAGTCTGTCTCTCTGGAACCACGTTTGAAATGAGGAGGTCGCTTTTATCCCCCTTTTCTAATGTATATTCACACTGATGGGTGAAATCAGTACTGGGTGATGGATCAATAATATGTTCAGTAATATTATACAGATATTTGCCTCGTACATGCATCTATCAACAAGGGACTTATTGACAAAACTCTCACCCTCACTCTCACCTCAAGGTCCATTTAGTGCCTGATCTTGAGTTTTTGTTATTTCATCATCTTCATCATCTCTTTTTTTTTTTTTTTTGTGACATTTATGTTGCAGGTAACTAAAAAAAAAATTGGAAGCTATTTGTTGGGTTGCTTATTTGTTTATTCATTATTGTGAATAAACAAATATATGTTGTTGTTTTTTCTTTCAGTTTTTTTGGTTTTGTACAATGTGAATTGGCGTTATGGAGTTTATTGTAAACAAATAAAAGTTCAATTTAGGCTTTGTCACCGAAACGCACTTCAATTGGCACATTCTTACCGCCATCCACTGGTTAGTGAAAGACCATGAAACCAACAGCAGGAAGTGAAACACGCCAACCAAAAAATTGGGGACCCGCTCCTTAAATCATTGCTTCATATCTCTACTAGTGTTTAGAAACACCACAATGTGCCTAAAACTTTCCTTTTATGTGCAGCAGATTGGCTACTCTTTCTACAATTATTCTTTTATATTTCATCTCCAAAATACTCCTTTTACAGGCAGTTTCAAATTAACTAAAGTCAAGACACAAGACAATTGGTCTTGATTGACTCTCCTCACTTCATCTAATCAAGCCGTTTTGCTGCATTTAAGCTGGAAAGCCTCCAAAGCAGCAGGTTTACCCCCATTTAAATACAGAGAGCTACTGCTATCATCCAGCGACCATTCTGCCTGTGAATATGTTCCCATCCAATTTAATCTTTAATTAATTAATTTGCCTTTGTTCATCAGCATTTCACTTGCTGACTAAATGACTCTACATAGCATTTTTTAACATTATACTTATTTGTCTCTGCTGCAAAGTAAGTAGCCGGTAATGAATCCTGTTGCCACCTAGTTAAACTAGTATTTCCTGTGTAGATCAATGACACAAGCAGAATAAGTACTTTTGTCGTTAGCGTACTATTTAAAGTACTTAACGTGACCGTGACAAGTACATTCTTTGTGTGAGTTGAATTCAGGTCATCACAGTTGAAGCCAAAAGCATGCAACCAGCCACCACCCTGACCACACAGGGCTGTTTTCATGTCAGACTACCACCTGTTTCCTCAAATCTCCCTTAGATAATCCTCTATAAACACTCTTATGACTTCCTCCAGATTGTTGTTGGCAGTTGGCTCACTGTGAAACTAAGATTTTTATTGAGGGAAATCCAAGCAATAATGATGTAAATATTGGACATTTAGACCCACAGTGCAAACATCTGTCCACAAAACACTTGGATTATGCTGCACAAGCTGTTCAGAGGAACTTGATGAACAATATTCCGCCTTTTTTTGGAGCTGTAAATAGACAGTTCTGCTAAACAGCACAGGAGGAGGCTGTGGTTGAATAGGAGCTTACGTGGGTGGCTTTTATTTTAGGGTCCCAGTATTAACGTGGATTAACTGATTTTTTTTGGCCACTTCGGGGCAGTGGAAACAACAGCATAAACACAACACTGACATATTGTCACCTTTTTAAGTTGGTGAACTTTGTTTGTTGCATATAAATCCTGCAGATATGGAACAACATTAGCATTCATATACAGATCATGTTTCTGGTGTTTCGGTAAATGTCTAATATTCATTCCCCTTTAGCGTCTCTTGTATGTCTCCACCATTCCTGAGGGAAATATGGAGTTTTGTCATCACAGTGAACCTCACTTTATCCTAGATTCCACGAAAACTAATGTCAGGAATGAACAATAACATGAACGCCTTTCAGAAACTTGACCTGCATTTGTCTTTTGAAAACTTGAGACTTGACTTGCACTCTTCTCAAAACATGTTCTCATTGGCTAGATCTGGTCGTTGCAGGTCAAGTCAGACCACATCAGCTCAGGTCCCTTGTGGGGACACTCTTGTCTCAAAACAACTGGAATTAAGCCAAGTGACCCAGCAACGTAAACTAGTCTTTTACCTTATAATTTCATTGTGTGAAACCTGGTCCAACCTCTCCTGAAAGTAGGTAAATCTAATGTAATGATGTTCACACAGACAAAAAAGAAGACACATTTTTCATTATTATCATCTCTTTTTATGCCTGATTGATTATAAGGGTTTGATGAAAGTATTAAATCATTATCTTTGGCTGCAAGGCTTTATTACAGGGCTTTAAAGCTTTTTACTGGATTGAAAGCACACTTATCGCTGTACCTTTATGCAAGAGTTGCTGGCACTCTCTCCTTGTAGCAGCCATTGGTGTAGTTTTATTTATAAGTTCATTCTTGGCCCACTTTCTGTCATATCTTTGGAATTATACTTGTCCAAGTCTGGTGCTACATTCAAAGGACTTGTTCCTATTATCTGTTTGCCTTGAGTCCATGCATAGTTGGATAAAAGGGTTTTAGAAATACGCTTATTGACCTCACTGCAAAATGACTTCTGCTGGATGGACATGTGTCACTTGGAGGATTTAAAAATTTCACAGAGAGCCTTGAGAAAGATTTCTCAAGGGTTCGCAATTTTTTTTCATATTTTTTAGTTTCACTCCACCTCTTTAATGTACTTACCATAAATTCTCCTTTTCGCTTTCATTTCCCTCAATGGCAGAGACAGCCAGGGCTTTATTTTAAAGAGTCCCAGTTGATGCAAATTCAGATCGTCCTATTATAATGATAAAATCAGTATAAGGTTTATTTCCAGAGCACTATTTCCATCAGTTACGTCAAGACAGTCCTCCCAATACTGCCAGCATTAGTCATTTCAGCACACGCCCAAAAATGACATTTGTTTTTATTTTGCTGTGATAAAGCCCTCTAGAGATTATATTAGGTCTGCCTCACTCCATCAAAGAAGGACATAGTGTGACGCTGTTACAGAGCCACACAGAGGGATGAGGTTATAGGGTTTATGGATAGGTCAACAAAATGTTGGACAGTTCCAATTTCCTTACCACATTCAATATTGGTTTCCACTGACCATGACCACAAGACTAACAACTCTTTTCGGCTATCTGGCCCACTGGCCCCGTCTGCTCCTATCCCTGCAGCTTTATAGCAATCCACCTGATTGCTGAGGTGCTGCAGGTGTGCCTGACTAGTCAGATGGGGAGGGCGGTACCTGGAACAGGACACAAGACAGCAGAGGCAAAACATGCACACGTAACACCTTGAAGTAGTCATTTTAACCAGTATCTTTCCCTAACCCTAACTAATTCATTATTTGTGCCTGAACCTAAGCAAACCTTAACTGTATAGCAGATTTTATCTTTTCAACTGTAATTTACAACAGTTTTTACTCATTCATGAAGTATCATTCTTAATAAGTGTTAAACTACTTCTTCTCTTCACATTACTAGTCCAATTTATTCTTGGCTTTTCATGTGAAAAATGTGCTGGAAGTGTCGAGTTTCATTAGGTTTAGTGAAAGTGGAAAAACTAGAATTTATCAGTGAATGAAATTAGTTTTTCAGTGAAAGAGAGAAACTTGAAGCAGCAGAGTTATGAACCAACCAGTATTTTAATCCTGGGTTTTATAGCAAAATATACTGTACTTATACTGTGCGGTTGTTTGATATCAGTGGGGCTTAGTGAGGTAACAGCAAAGTGAAAGTCAAACTATTCTTTACCTGGCAACTGTGCCTGGAGGGTAAACTGTGTATCATGCTTTGAATATCATCGCCATGTTCCACAAGTTTACAGGTGTCTTAGTTTGCATAACTGATAGTGAAAACCCTGCATACTTTACACAGAACTCGTCAGTATTCACATTCTGTCTATGCAAATATCACTCCCCTGTCTCATCTGTATATTTGGAAACCTTTCATATTTGTTTATCTTTCCCAGAATGGGCTCTGTCAGAAGAGGACACTGACCTTTCAGATCCACCCCAGTGACCCAACAGCAGCAGCAGCAACCAGTGTGGAAAGATTCCTGACAGACAATACCCTGTCAGACACATGGGTAATGTATAAGCTGCAGAGCGACCGACCTGTGCAATGAGACAGTGACAGAGGGAGAATGTGAACCTGCTGTTTGGCCTCATTTCTCAAACTCTCTGTCATAACCTATTGAGTTAGCTTTTAAATACACCCCAGGAATCTCTTTTATGTCAGAACAGTCTGAGCTGTAGATGTACTCTTAAAATGCAAAACAATACCTTCAATTCCCCCCCCACAGTATGTTAGTTCAGCATACTTTTGGGAATATTAATCTCACTTAGTTAATTCCCTGTGGGCTTGCCCTAAACTTAGTTTGCCCAATTAAGACAGAATCCAGTCTATATCATTCTGGATACACCTGCACTGACACAAAATTGGCAACACGAGTTCTGTGCCTCCATAAGAAAAAAGTTTCCTTAATCAGCTGTGGTTTATCATTTTTATTGTTTCATAATTTTGTCATTTAGACTAAACTAAAATGTTGTTGTTATTATCCCACTCTCTTATTCTACGCTCTATTGTTTTATCTTAAAGCAGCTTTTTTTTGTACAATTGTATGTCACTCTGATTTCTTCTTTCTCTCTGCTAAGTTTAGATATTTTGCCTGCCAACACCTCCGAAGCTCAAGTTATATCGTGTTTGTTTAATCCGTACGCAAACAGAAATGTGGAAGTGAATACTAAGAGCTGTAAGTATTTAATAGAAAACTATAAATTGTCACTTTTACATTTCTGTTTGTGCACAGATACAAATAAGATGTAATTAGTGAGGTTTAAAGGTGCTGGGAAGTTGATTTTTGAACTTTAGACAGAGCTAGGCTAGCTGTTCCCCCCTGCTTCTAGTTGTTGTCCCAAGCTAAGCTAATTGCCTCCTGGCTTGAGCTCCATTATGAAGTTACAGTTATGTGTGTGGTATTGATCGTATCATTTAACTGTCCGCAAGAGAGCAAATAATGGTGTGTCCCAAAATGTCAAACTATTCCTCTAAAATGCTGGTAATGTTGTTTTTACTGTTTTTGTATGTCTTGAGACAATCAGTGGTGATAATGCACTTTAAATAAATCATAATTTTACTTAGAGAGATGTGAGTTACTTCAAATATGCCACAGTCATGTGTTATTCTGTGATTTATTAAAACTTAAATTAACTCCAAGCTAACTGGATAAAGTTTGAGGAAAATATGAGAACTGTGAAATTGTGATTTTACCTGCAACAAACAAAGACTGAAGCTGACAGTTATTTTATTTTTTGTAACCATTTCAGTGATTTGAGTGTTTTTAAAAACAAACCTAATTTTGAGAGTAGAAATTCACATTTTCTGTGTCACAAATTCACCAAATAAAGACAGGAACAATATTTCCTGAGCGTGCCAGACGCTGTAGCTGTTCAGGTGTTTTGAATGCGTTGTCAAACTGGAGTTCAAGCTGTTCCTTCTTTCACCAGAATTTCTCTCTGTGGATTAGTTGGGCAGGTTTGGCAACAGAGCCTGAAACAGCAGCTGCACATCAGCCTCAATATGTCACAGATTCCTAGTCCTCCCAGTTATTAAGTAAAACTTGGACATTTGAGGTCTACTGGGACGTGCTGATGATTTGTTCTAAATATTAATGGGCTTTTTTTCCATCATAGGTTCAATGTGGCTTATCAATAAGAAGAAAAGAACAAACTGAAACAAATTTCTTTGATCTTTAGTAATGTCAGACTATTTTCATTCTGAAAATAACATAATTACACAATATCACTGCATTAAAGACATTAAAGTAAAACTGAAGTCTGAATTCTCCTCACTTTTAATATAAGGAAATAGATGATATTGCAGCTTTTGTGCATATTTTTCTACTTTTCAAAATAGGATAACTTTTTGGACATATTTGTGGAAATAGCATCTAAGCTTAAGTCTCTGTGGGTCTTTTCCAATGGCATCGACTGCCTGACAATTGAGGGCGGGTGTTGCCTGGAGAAGCGCTGTCAACTTCCGTAGTGCTCTTCTGACTGGAGCCTGTCATATCCCAGTATAGCAAACGCTGATACAAGAAATTATTTCCCTTTTTTAACAAGCCTACATGATGTTGGTTTTGTACCATTAGCAATTTAAAGAGATAATTCGACAATTTGGGAAACACTCCAGTAACTTCCGATAACTTCTGCTGGTTGCCTGACAACCGGTCCTGTCCACAGTCCGATAGTGTGATACATAACATAAACTTTTGCATGGAATACACAAACAGGACATAGTGTGGTAATTAGTGAGATTTAGGGCCATTTCAGACCAAATGAGGTGCTGTGGTCAGTCCTTCCATTCATTTGAGTGGGGGTAGTCGGTTTAGGCTGCAGCAGTGGGGGCCGCAGGGGACACAACAAAACACTGCAACCTGTGACAGTGACCAAATGGCAATCAGACCGTTCAAACTGCTCCAGCCACCCTGAAATATCGCTGAAACAGGCGCTATCCAGGCACAGTGAATGAGGAGAGGGAGTGCCGGTAGTGAGAAAGCGACTTTTCCTATTGTTTCACAGCATTTACGTTCTAAAGCACAAATAAACATTCCCACACTGCCGAACCACCCTGTAAGTAATCGCTGGGGTGCCTGATTTGGTATCAATCTGCCCTTAGAGGTGATCATAGGCAGATTCTGTTACCATTGAATGGAGTCAGGCTAGCTGTTTTCCCTTTTTTCCAGTCTTTGTGCTAAGCTAAGCTAACTGGCTCAAGCTACATATTTATGGAATGAATATAGGAAGTCCTTAAGAATGATAAGTCCCTCAGGAATATGTGACAGTTATGAAGGAGAGCTTCTCATTGAACTCATGGCAAGAAAGCAAATAATTACATATCCCAAAAAGTAAAATTTGAGACTCTTTGTGCTGTTAAGTTTGTAGTGAACCTGCAAAGAGGAAACAGTTGTGGTGATCAGTAAATGATCAGACTGTCAAAACTCACATCAGCAGCAGGTACTCCTGTATTCTCAGCACTCAGTAGTATGTTACCTAATGATGCACATCATAGCACAGATTATGTAGGGAGTGCTCAAATCAATAATGGGACTAAGCAATGGCAGCCACTGTCAGGGACCCAGCTTGTTAACTGCTTGTGTGGCTGCTGGAATTGCATTGCTATTACTATTTTTTGTGCCCACCCACACAGATATTATACTAATAAAATGTAAGACAGTACCCCTGGAAACGGAATAAATTCTTCTTTTTAGTAATTGCAATTTGAAGTAAAAGCACATGTTCCAAGTGAAAGCCAAGTGAAAGCATCAGTAATCTGTGCACAGACTAAGTATGCAACTTTGTTTCTTGAAAAACTTTAGGTCCTTTAGCCTTCACCCTGACATAAAAGCCCCGTGTTCATTAAAAACCTCAGGATTTCAGCATAATGCACTGTTGACCGTTTAATTGTTGTCGAGGCTCATCTGATAAAGGAAGTGTTTTGGCTTATTACAACAGGTTAATCTTATAGGTTAAACTCATTTCCAGCGAGTTAGCTGGAAGAAAATGAATTTGAATTTAGCCAATAATAAATGTGACATAGCCTCAATTTAGATAGCAATCGTTTAATTTCATTTGAATTAATTTGGCTCAGCTGGAAGTGTAAATTGACCTGCCAATACCCCCCAATGAAATATGTACATTCTTTAGCGAGGACTTGGCGTCAGTTAATTGATTCCAGCACCCTGCCAAACAGTCACATCCGAAATTGTTGTGCTTAATTAAAACAGGCACAATCTCTCCACAGGGCACATATTTTTGTGATGAATGAACAAAACCCTCACTTGTGCAAATATATTCTTGATACTGAATAAGCAGTGTGTGTTTGCCTGCATGTTTTTGTGTGTGTTCAATGAATATAATAACCATTTCTGTTAGAATACCTCAAATATCTTGGACGGAGAACTCATATAAACGCATTTCATATCAAATCAAAGGAAAGGTTTTTAGAGGATTTGGTTGTTTATTAAGGCATCATCAGGTCCCATTACATTTCATAAGCAGTTGCAACTGATGTACATGTCTCCCATTATCCATCCGCCCTGCAATCTTTCTGCAGAAATCACTGTGATTCTTTAACACTGCGACACAAAATTCCTCTCTCTGATTGATGTCTGAAATTAGAACATGGAAAGAAGCAGACCTGCCTTGGCTGCCGCCGAACCGTCTAACCACACCAAATAAAAATCACACATCTCCGAGTTATTGTTGGCTGTTTAGGCCGAGCTGAGACACATATCAATCATAATAAGGACGCATATTGATTGAGTGCAGGCTTCACTCACGTAATGATGAGTGAAAGGATCGAGGGAGTTGGAAGATGGATTTTTGGGATGAATTTTTTTCATATATACAGTTATAAAAGTGTAATTTTTTTGTATAACAAAGAAAAGTAAGAAAGTTTAGAAATGAGCAATTATGAGATATTGTTAGATCTTATCATACAAAGGCATAAGATACATAAAAGAAGACTGTGTAGTTCCCTTCCTATTCCCTCCTTTCCCAACCGCATTGTCTCAGTGTAAAAAAGAGACCCTGTTCTTGCTGAAGGTTGTCACTCAAAGTTAAAGCAAACTTAGGAGAATAATAACAATAAAAAAATAAAGTTTAAAAAAATTCTGCATCAGATATGTTCTAATTTTGCTCTAGATATGCAGCAGGTAAATGCTATGTAACTCTCCAAGGTACACACAGTCGCTAGGAGAAACTCAAATCTCTGTTTGGACACCTGGAGGTCAGAAGATTTAAGCAGTATATTATGATGATATAGTTGTTGCTACTGAGTAGTGCTAAGACCAAATACACAACTCCCTTCCTGAATACCAAAACCTCTGTCTATGAATAACAAAACAGCACCCAGCCTCCCTCCACCTCCCTCACTGGTGTAGAAAAACAAACTCCAGTCTTTGGTTTGACGGTTCAATTCTCAGACTCTGGCTGTGACTGCCAGTTGTGGAAAATCTGAATAGCGCAGTTTAAATTTAACTTCTTATTTCCTTCCTTATGCAATACCAGCAGGTGATAGTTGATATGGATATCGTATTGTTCACCATGGCTCCTGAATTTTGTTGCAAAGACCTCAACAGGGCAGCTGTGTCATCTGTTATTTAGGCTGCAGAACAACAGCACTTTTCTCTTTTTCTTTTTTTTACAAATGTTTTGCATCAGCAGGAATCGTTTCTTATCGCCGATCTGAATAGTGCAAATTTTCTTGTCTTTAAGAGCATTTTGTGGCTCCTATTCACACAAAACATCATTTAAATTAAACCAAATGTTATAACAAATATACATTTTTTAACACCCTTCATTGACTGCAAAGTGTATTCTTCATTAGGAAAGTCTTCATTTGATTCCCTTTGGCAACATACATAAATGGCTGACAGTTAATTTTGGCTGTAGTAGTGTAGTTCAGATAGATTGCCTTCAGCAATCCCTCTATTTCAATGCAATAAATTTACTCAACACAATGCATAATCTAACATAAGTGCCATTTGTGGTGGCTGACAACAGACTGTTACAAACTCTTTTGTAATTTCCATCCACCAATGTCACTTTCAGACAGTCTTATTTACAAATCTCCACATTATAGGTTGTGTATTAAATGCCAATATTGGCCGACTTTCTTTCGAGGGAGTTCATGACTTTGGTCTTGGGAGTCGTTTCAGTTTCCACGGCCTCCTGGAAAGTTGGTCATTTGCATGTTGTCCCCTTGGAGTCCTGGGTTGTAATAGGCCGAACCACCAAGGTTCAAGTCCAAAGGTTCGGTGTTGTCTAATCTGAGAACTAGAAATTAGACAAGTTAACATTTGTACCATTAAACTCTACAATTAAAAGCAAACTTATGGTGAACTTATATTACACAGAAAGTACTTTACTTTACTTTACATACATACAAAGTTCAAATAGTTTTTGGTAAATTGTATGTCTATGTCTATGTATCTGACTTGCAACTAAACTTGGAATTGAAGGAAAAATCATAAAGAAACACTGTAAAGCTCTTATTCCCACAGATAACTGGCCTAACATAGACAATGCAACATCATATTGATGTATTTACAGTCCAACTTTGTGTTTTAAAACATGGTTCCCTTGTTGAGCCTCTATTTTGAACCATTTTGACCCAATATTTGTTTTTTATTTTAAATCAATCACAAAAAGAATGTATTTTCTTGCATTCAGTACTTGTAGGTGCAGAGGACAATAATGAATCAACGGGAGTGATCATTTTACTCAACAGGTCCATACACATTATGAGGAGCTTTTTGAAAGTCATTTGGGGAAGTGTAGGAAATCACTACACGTAACTGACTAAACCAAGAAGAGTAAACAAGACAGATTGAAGGTAAGTGGGTACACTTCAGCTTAACTACCAAATAACAACTGCACACAGAGACAGGGTTGCCAACCCTCCTGGGTCCACTGAGAAGAATTTGCCTCAATTTCTGGAGAGGAAAAATGATGAATTGTAACAGAAGCAGACGTTAAAATGAATTTAAGAAATAAAAACAAACGTGTTGATTTAACGTTTAATAACATGGCTAAGTAGTGAGCGAGCTTTCTACCTTATATTTTTCCTCTTATAGCATATTTTGGGAATTTTTTTTCTTACAAACAAACTGGGGTCAAATGATAGAGGGTGGCAAATTTGTAATTTTAGGATATATATAAAACTAACTTGACTTGTATGTGTACTATAGGTGGAGTAGTTGGCCTTTGGTAACGCAGGTTATAATACAAATGGGATCAAGTATTCCAGCAGGGGAAAATCAAACTGTAAAAGTGTGTTTTTTAGATTAATTTATAATTATTATTTTTTATCACTGAAAGAAAAAAAAATCTTTGGGGATCAGAAATGCTCCTTTTGCCTCTGTGTGGGCGGGTTGGTGTGTTTGACAGTGTAGTCAACAATTATTTATTCTCTGTGGATGGAATAATGACACATACAAGTGGCAGGCTTTCTCTTGCTTCTCAGAAATCTTTTATCATTACTGTTTGAGCATGCATCTTATGGGCGTGTTCGTGTTGAACAAATGTTCATACGCTGCTGTGACTGGGTAGTTCATTTCTCATGTTGCCACAATACAGAGCGCTGCATCCCTCTGCATTGTTAAAGTTATGTTGTAAAAAGAATTGCAGAGCTGTTTACCACAACAGAGCTTTTCCTCCATTTTGTTTCGGCAGATTGCTTTCGGGCATCGCCAGCATGTCCTTTAAGGATCAGTTCACATTGAAAAACATCCTGTTGTTCCTCCAATGTTACGAATGTACAGCATGTATGAAATGGGCATTCAGACCTGCCATTTAGTAATCTGACTCATTTTTAAATATGTTGGCATACCGGTCGGTATGCTGCAGCAGAAAACAAAACATGCAGCTTGATTTCAGTTAGCAGAAAGGTATGAGGAAGTGTGAGAACATTCAGGGAAAGAATGAAACTAATTGCAAACTGTCATAGTGCATGATCCTATTTTGCATGGTAAGGTTACCTTATTAGAGCAGGATGGAGTTATGTGCTAAGGCTTAGGCTAAAGGCATTTGGGGAAATACATGTATTCAATTTCTTGCTGTGAGTTAGATGAGAAGATCAACGCCATCCTCATATCTTTATGTTAAATATGTAGCTACAGCCATCAGTTACCGTAGCGTAGCATAAAATCTAGAGGAAACATGTTCTAGAGAAGGCTGTTTCCTTAAAATGTTGAACTAGGGGGAAATAGTACCCGAGTGACAGTGCACAATAATAATGAGAAACATATTTAGCACTGTTTTATTTTAACGTTACATTTCGGGTTTGCAATCTGCAATTTACAAAATGAAATCCTTAAAAAGACCTCATTAAAAGTTCCAGAATCTATAAATATGCATATGTTGTTCGTTTCTAAAGGTTTCCTGCTGGATACAAGATGCCTCCTACTTCACTGTAATGTCCATTCTCAGTGTATGTGCACTGGTGGCTTCAAGTTTCTACATCACACTTTTATGTAAGCATATAAATTGCACACTGCACCAGGATTAACCTCTCAACTATTTATGATGTCACAAATCATGCTTGTAAGCCCCGCCTCTTAAAATCTGATTTTCAGTGAGCGCAGAGAAACTCTTCACTTTCAGCAGATGAATGTGAAAACATCTTTCTAGTGTCAGACTCTGCTCATACATCATTCTGCACAGTTAAGCTCAAACATTCAACTGGAGGAACAAGAAGAAAAACATATTTTTGAGTGGAGAGGGACTTTCATATTAGGAAATCTTAAACTTCAAACTTTTGATCAAGTTGGCAACCCTAATTACAATTAATGATCAAGCAATGACGGATAACAATTACATATGCCCTAGGGTTGAATGTTCCATCAAAATACCAACCAAGTTCAGCCTTTACTGTATAGGGGCGTGTAGGAATTAACATACCTGGGTCTGAAGGATACTCCTCAACCAGTTTCCTGTGAGAGAAACCCTTCTGGTGTTTCTTTTTCAGGATGATGTAGGCCACCAGTCCCACACAGGCCACAGCCACCGCTGTTCCCAGTACAGCCCCCCACGCTCCCTTTCTTTTACTCCTCTGGAGATCTGATTCCAAACCTTTATTGGAGGAATGAGGGGTCGAGGGCATTGGGAGAGAGTAATGCATAATTTGTCAACAACAAAATTATTTATATCAACTGCTGTCTTTGAGGGTTAATTGTCAGATAATTATGGCTGAAATGTGTTTCTGAAATTGTGTTTCCAGTGGCAGCACTCTGCATAGATACACATCCCAATTAGTCAGCTGTACAGATTTGTCTAATTTGCGCTGCGATAATTAATGCAATTAACATGCCAAAATCATAATAATTTCTTGAATACATTTGAATATTTTAAGGCGTCAGGCTGTGCTCATCATCTAGATAAAGTGACGTGACTGAACATTACTTTAGTTCTCCACAGATCATTGAAATATCACAATTCTTTACATGTAAATATAGCACAGAGCTAACCATTAAACATCAACATCTGTGCCCTTGCATTATGACAGCTGCTGTACAGGTGTGGAAAAACATCAAGTATGAACTGACAAGTGCTTCTACTAACAAGATTGACCCATTCTATTCTAGCAATGAGAGTTTTGACATACAAAAGCGTAATTGTTGAAGTTACATAAAGAACTTTATACTTTACAGTTTGTGCTCAGAACAACAGCAGTGGGAAGTGGGCAGTTTGTGAAAGTGAAATTGTTTTCAGTATGTTTTGACACAGAAATAGTACATTTCTATTTTATCAGGACTCACACATAAATAATTCAGTGGCTCAGTTTATCTACATATGGCTCAATTTACCCACTTGCTAAGATCAATTTACCTCTAACCTGGGGCAAGTTGAACCAAAAGACTTTTCTCACAGTGTAGGCCTATCTCAATTCTTGTTTGCTTTAGATGCATTTTTTGTAGACATAATAAAATATGAGTGAGAGTATTTGTTTCAGTTATGTCTTATATTTCTTTTCTTGCTAGGGAGCTTTTAAGTAAAGACGTCATCCCTGTATATGTATACAGCGATTCTATGTATTAGTTTCTTTGTCTCATGCCAATAGATTAAGCAAAAAATTACATACATAAATAAAATTTGTTCTCTTGTAGGTTATAGGTGTATTCAGGTATGCTGGCTCCATGGATTGTAATGTCGGTCTGATATAGCTCAATAACTACTGGATGGATTGCTTTGAAATTTGGTATATAATCATGATTCCCCAAGGATCCCTGACTTTGGTGATCCTCTGACTTTTCTTCGATGAGGCTGATATTTATTTATGGCTTTGGCTGAAATTTATGAACAACAATTGGATGGATTACCATGAATGTGAAAGTGATCCCCTGACTTTTCACCGACTTTATGTCCAAATACCTGTAAAATTAATTACATCCCCATCATCCTCAGCTGTACATTGTGTTTAGTGATAATTAGCTATGTTTTGTTGCACGCTAACAAGTTACAGTCAACTAAAATGGTGAACATTATGCCCTGGTAAACATCAACCTGTTAACAGTGACATTGTGAGCATATTAGCATGCTGATCTTAGCCTTCGGCTCAGGTCACCACTGTGCCCAGCCTCACAGAGCTGCTTGCAAAGCTGTAGACTATTTGTCTTGCTATATTATGATGAAACATGATTCATGTAGGACCTGATGTCATTGTAATAACTGTATGTTATCTTGGTCTTGTACGGTCAAGCCACTGGAGTGAATGTTTGTTTTTTGTTTTTGATGTCAGTAAAAGCAAACTTGCCTTGTAAGTTTATATTTATAGACTATGTTTATCTGTACTCAACCGTCTGTGCTTTTGTGCACACACTGTGCCTGTCATGGTGACTGTGGAGCAGTTTTTTCTTCTTGTGTTACCCGCAGTTTCACAACTGTTTTCCCACTGTTTATTGCCGTCATCTGTTAGTGTTATGTCCTGCTGTCACATCTGTCCATGCAATGTGAGTTTTATTTTAATCCTAAACTCGCGCCAGCTCTCTAGAGGCCCCTTTTTCCCCCCTTGCCATGGTGCAGGAAAAGTAGACTTTCGAGTTGATAGATATGATAGATATGAACATCTATTAGCACTATTGTATATGGCATGCAACCTTTTCCAGACCTATCTACTTGATCTTGTGGTCGACACCAAAGGCTAGTCTCACGCCCCTGCAAAGAGGCAGCACAAGTATCTTGGACTTCAGTCCCTCTTTCAGTTTTTTTGCCACTAAAACAGGGTTTCATTGTCCTGCTTAGAAGGTGGTTGAAATAGACCCCTTCCCTCATAGCGGATACATCGATAGCACCTGAAACCCAATCCAACCTTTTCCTTTGAAAGAAGGGACGTTTGTATTCTGCCAGTGGGAAAATAGATGCAAGCAAATGTGGGTCAGGGAAAGGGCGGAATAAAAGCAATGTGTAAAACAACAGTGATATATGCTCTTTAGCAATGAGCATAGTGTTACTTTCAAACCAAGTCTCTAAAGGGGATCTGTAAAGGATTTTCTGCCTTAGTCAGTCAGGAGGTCTTGGAATTTCACACAAATGCAATTTTTCCCCGGTATCGGTCTATAATGTGATGTCATGCTTCTAGGAAAACACACAAAGCGGTTTTCTGGACACAGCAATGTGCACCAGATACTGTGACACCTGAAACTGCAGCAGTACCTCTTTCTGAGTTGGTCCCTAGGGCTGAACCTTGTTCTGTCTTGTTGGCCTTCTCAGGTGTGTTTGGAGCGGCGGCAGTTGTAGTCTCAGGGCTCATTTCTGTGGTCTCAGATAGGAAGACTGTTGTTGATGAAGAGGTGGTGGGTGTCTCGTTTATCTCTGGTGTCGTAGATGAAGACGTGGTGGGTGATTCGTTTATCTCTGGTGTCATTGTAGATGAAGACGTGGTGGGTGTTTCGTTTATCTCTGGTGTCATTGTAGATGAAGACGTGGTGGGTGTTTCGTTTATCTCTGGTGTCAATGTGGTTGTTACAGTTGTCGTCGTAGATTCTGTAGCATTAATTGACCCTGTATCTTCGTCGGGTTTTGTTGTGGATTCTTGCGTAGCGTTGCCCTCTGGAGCCATGGTTGTCGTCGGTAGATCAGTGTGATTGGAGTAATCTGGCAAGGTTGTGGAGTTTTGGGCACTCAGATCAGTTGTGGAGTTTTGAGGAGTGGTCGTTGAGTTATGAAATTCCTCCTCAGCGTTTGTCATGTTGACCTGGCTTGAGTTTGTGGGATCTGCAGTTGAAGTAGTTGGAGAAACAGTGGCGTTTTGCAATTCAGGTTGCTTGGTTGTAACATTTAGCATTGCGGGAGGCTCGGTGGTAGCGATAACAGTAACATCATCAGATCCATCATTTGCAATGGCATTCTCCTCTTCCTCATTATATATTGCCATAAAGCCAGATGGTGTCCCGCTGTTGGCCTGATCGTATTCTGTCTCAACTTCAGGAACTGTAGTGTTTTGACTTCCAGCTGTATTTTTGAGTAGTTCACGGAGCCAGCCTTTATCAATTGTCCGCCCCGGAGAGTCGGTTGAGTCTCGGAGCGATGCCAGGTGAGAGGCTTGGACAAGCAGAAGGAGGACTGCTGTGATTTTTAAATACACTTCCATTTTCCCCTTTTGGTTTTACTCTGAAACACATGACAGAACATAAAACATTTTTGTATTTCTTGAAATAAATGTCATCCATTGTGGTTTTCAAAGTCATAAAAGTAACTTTAAACATCTACAGTTCTACATCACTGAGTAAACTTCATCTGCTAATGAAGACCATGCTATACGATTGATAGCTCCACAATAGGTAAGCAAGTGGATCTTGAGTGACTTATGTGACTTTACATACACCTGCCAAGTCACAATAAACATTAACATGGGAATAATTGTCTTATCAGTATTATTGATTTCAATTATATCCCCCAACTCTACATAACTGTATGTTGACAATATACTAAAGTATATCTGTGATACGTCAAAATGAAACTTGAAATTATACACAGATTAAACACAGAACAACCTCTTAGAAACTGAGTTGCAATCATGCAATTCAGCATATATTTTTGTGGCATCCCTCCAAAACTATACCAATATAATTACATTCAATGATTAATGATTACAAATCCTTCCCTTGTAAATTTGAGTCAAAATATAAAGACATTGGAGGCTGGACATAAATGCATCTTTACTTAGAAAATTACAAAAACAAATATGTTTTTCTTTTCATTTTGTTTCCTGCTTTCTCCCAGTAACTTTGTATACCTCCTGCCTGGGATAAGCACCATCAGGAAGGAGCCACAGGTGTTAAACTTGTGTTCATCACTGCCTTTGAACTCTCCCTGGCCACACACGAAGGCTCAGCGTGTAACAAGACATCTCTGTTTGTTCCTATTTTCCAGGAGCACAAAATCACCAGCGCAGGTCAGCTGCACTGACACAAGTCATAATGAAAATCCTTGAGCGACTAATCTTGTCCCACCTCCTGTTTTTGAGGGAACTACTCAGTTGATGGAGCCTACAACATTATGAACATGACATCCCCAGCTGGTACATCAGGAGCTTGTTGGTGATTTTTTAAGGCAGTCGTCCCTGCATTGTTACATGGCGAATTATCACAATTCAACACAGTCCCAACGCAATCTTTGACTTAGTGGCAGCGTGAATTTACAGAGGTACCCTGTGAGCAATGTGTTCTCCCCTCGGCTTCACTCCAACACACAAATGACTGCAGCTCCAGTTATTCCCTACAGGGCACTCTCGTTGCAAGTCACTTTGTTGATTGGTTGCTTTGTTCTGAGCTGATTCTTATAAAGAGTGCAAAAGGCTTCGTCTACAGTGTGTAATGCTGTGGCCTGCAGCAACATAGGTTTGAACATGCAAATCTGTCATATTATTATACTATATAATTATATATATTCTGTGATAGTATTATCATAACTAGTTCCTGTGTTTAAAAAAAAAAAAGCACTGTAGAATTATTTCTTGGGTATATATGTTAATGTATATATCTATATAAACAACTATATATTGTTTCTATTTTATTGGTTTTCTATGTAATCCTATAAATATAATTATCTTTTTATTTGTGTGTAGCATGAAGGAACTGCAAACTTTCACAAAAACTAAATGTCCTTGATTCCTTGATATCCTCTTTTAATGAGTCAATAGGACAGCTGTGGTTCAGGAGCTAGAGCGGGTCATCCACTAGTCTGTAGATGGGGGGTTTGATCCCCTGCTCCTCCTGTCCACATGTCAACGTGTCCTTCGGCAAGACACTGAACCCTAAGTTGCTCCCAGTGGGCAGGATAGCGCCTTGCATGGCAGCTCCGTCGCCATCTGTGTGTGTGTGTGTGTGTGTGTGTGTGTGTGTGTGTGTGTATCAATGGGTGAATGAGAGGCCAATTATAAAGTGCTTTGTCCGTCAAGGTACAAATGTACTATATACGTGCAGTCCATTTACCACTTACTGAAAATAAATTGAAAAGAACTAAATTTCTTTTAAACCAGTGGATTGTCAATCAAATCTATCCATAGTCTTTTAAATATATATTGGAATTTCTTAAAAAGGGTGCAAGCAATTTCTCACCCATTTCAAAAATGAGACTGCTGTTCTTAAATAAGGATGTAAACAAGCAATCGTATTGATTGGCAATTAGCAATGAGACAGGAATGTTCATCTGTGGTCACTTTCTCAACGACCTTGTTTATCATCCACACATCAGCCATGTTTCTGTGTTTTTTTAACTTCTCTGTGGGAAATAAATGGAAAAACCTGTGGGTTGTTGATGGTGCAGTCTGCTGTGTGAACGCAGGATCAATCAAACGGCTCAAGTTTGCTGGTTATACCACACTATGAGCACATAATTACAGAAAATAGCTCAATCTACCAAGATAGAGTGAACAATTTAGAGCTTATAACAGTTGGACTGTGAAAATAATATTTAAGACAGCTTCATTTGCACCTAGAGATTAAAATCCACATCTGTGAACTGGATTCTGGGTCCATTTAGAAAACATGCGGTACCTATGGTGGTGTGTTTTGTTCCTAATTGGAACAATGAAGGGTATTGAGTATTGCGGTTGGAATTTCTGCCTTTAACTGCCATTGATTGATTGTATTTAAGGCTGTCTGCTATACCAATCTGACAGAAAAAACATGATTCCTCACAAAGTTTAAATTATAAAAAATCCCAATTGTAACATTAACTTGTAGCATTGTTTAATGAATTCATTGTTAAATTCAGAAGACAAGTTTTGAAGTTGCAGAATATTTAAAATTGTATCAAAAGAAAACTCACAACTCTATCATTTATATTTTTACATTTACTTTTTTGACATGTCACTACTATCAGCAACTTTGCTCCAAATTCTGTGAGATTTTTTGGGGTGGTTGTCATGGTGGTCTAGGGACTAAAATGTGTACCATGTAAACAGCAATGACCTTTGTTGCATTTCATCCCTCCCTCTCTCCACATAATACAACTAGCAGAGCATGTTGAAGTGTGACTCCTCACATACTGAACATTCTGTGGAGTGTAATTATGCTGCAGGCAGCTGAGAATTAGGTGTAAATGAGACATGTTAATTTAGAACCAGTGTAACAGGCGCAGCAGAGCTACTGGTTTGTTTTGATTTTGCACTGCGTAAATTAGCACATGGTCAACGCAGACAAGATCACGCAAAGATCAAATGATAATCTATGACTCAAAAATGTAACAGGTGACCTGTATTGAATTATATCTGCCGACGACAAATATGACCACTATTTCCTCTTTGTATGGCATATGCAGGCTATTGAATTTCAAACCAGTGATTCCTGTTTTGTGTATACTCAACATGTCACTTCCTGTCGATACTAAAAATATCCTTACATCCGTCATCACATTGGGCATAGCTGTGTGGAACAAAATCACAGCGGCAAACTGTCCACCCCACTGAGAGAGTATTTGGCTGTCAGCGCCCTACCAAAGACTCTCTGCACCGCAGCGGGTTGAAGAAACAGGCAGGGATGTTTACTTCTTACCCTTCGCACTCAGAGAAGTGGTCTGTTGAAAAGAGTTCCCACTCAGCTGGTCTGTCAGAGTTTGTAGCAGCTATCACCTCCACAGCTCTGTCAACCGTGACTACACAGAGATTCAGTCCCACATAAGCATACCCAAAGACTTAAAGAAGCACAATTATACATTCTGTGAACACTGTGAACTCCTTCAACCCACATGCAGACACTAATTAACTGACGTTTATGCCGTGAATCATTCAATCTTTTTAAAGTTCACCTGTGTTATTATCACATTTTAATATGTTTACATTTATGTTGTACATTTACTGCATCGTAGAAAGCTCAATATCTGTGTTAGACAAAATCCTGGTTGAAAGTAACTAAGTACATTTATTCAAGTACTGTAGTGAAGTACAATTTAAGGTTCTTGTAATTCCATAATATGCTTCCTATTACCTCTACCCCTTTTTCAGAGATTTCAGAGAGAATTATTGTACTTATTCCTCATAGATTTATTGAGGGTCTAGTCTTTTTAGTTAGACTGTATAAGTTGAAACAATATCCATGATCCAATAATACGATAATAAAAGACTGGCATGGGCCAATTCCAAATAAAGAGTACTTTTACTTTTCATACTTAAGTAGAATTTGTTGTTAATATTCATGTCATTTTACTTTGAATAAATGCAGGGTGTGTATTACTGTTTAGAAGTGATACTCCACCGTTTTTCCCAAGTTCATAAGTCACTGCACTACAGGGTTCTTATTTTTGAGACTTGACTTGTGTAACTACTTTGTATATGTTCCCCTGTTTAGGTTATGTAATACAGTCTACAGTATGTATGTCCCTCGTTGTTGGGATGTTTTGGCACCTAGCAACAAGCTCCTTTTACTTTCACATTGAAAATAAAAGCATTTCTGTTCCTGGAACTCTATTTTTACTGTTTCAAAGGAGGAAACAGTGGCAAAAACTACCCAAATTTCAAACATTTTACACGTTTTAAGTGTATTGTGAAATAAGTCTTTAGATTAAGATATTTCTCTAAAAAAACATTATTTATTATTGGTAATTCCTTTAGTTTAGTTTAGTAACTAACTTTAAAATATGACAGCGACTTAAATCTTATTAAACAGATTCAACATAAAAATTCCTCCATCCACTTTAAAGTCCCACACATTTCCTGAGAAAAACAAGACAAAGAAGTAAATCCTTCCTCAGTAAATCCTTACCTTATTCTTAGCCTTATATCAGATGAGAACAGGTGCACAGGCAACAAAATCTCTTCACTGAGCTGCCAACGTGTGAGAGTGAATCAGCAGTCGGCCTGGAGAGAGAAGCAGGAAAGGAGGGAGGAGGGCCCAGCAGAGTGGCATTCAGGGACCAACCTGCTCAACCTGCTCTACACCTGCCAGCAATAGCAACACACCCTGAATGGCATCCAGTTGCATGCTGTGAAAAGGCCAAACAGGATAGGGATGGAAATGAACGTAAGGACAAGAGAAGGGACAAAGGATTCAGGGGTTTGGGGAATGAGTCAATTTGTAACCGCCTCATTTCATGTTCCTATCTAAATAAGTTGATTTATATTCATTTTTAGTTGCCAGGTTGCCGGGTTGCCAGGTTAGATCTGTGAATTCCCCCAGTGGGTGGAGCCTCTGGCCAAAGGTCCTCTGAGTCCTTTCTTTTTTTTTTCACAGAGGCACTGGAAACGGCTGCTGTAGTCATGGCAACAAAAAGAAGGCTGGCGAGCTCGGGTTTCATCCACGCCTTTGTCTCTGGTCTATATCAGGCTACCAAGTGACGTGTGACTTTGTGAACTCAAAGGTATCGTGCGTCAAATGAGCCGGGATTGTTTTTGTCTCATTCCTCGGTTAACTGAGTCATGAAGCGGCTGAATTCACAAGTGAGGCGGATGAAGTGGCACTCAAAGCTGCAATGCTTTGGTGAGTCAAGAACAAGGAGTCGTACCTCTAATTCCTTCAATTTATTTTATTTTTGTGAAGAAAAGAAAAATAATGCTAATGCTCCGTTATTATATTCCAGTGTTCATGACAATGTCACAGTGAGGCAGGATGCACAACACCAGGAAGGTGAAACTGAAGCAGCAAAATGGAATACAGCCATCATTCCTGTTTATTATGTACACGTGTGCTTTTCCCGCTGTGACCTGTCAAACTGTCCTCTGTGAAAAAGGCCTATTGTTTTTGCTGCTGACAAAAATACACACAATACATAACACATGTACACTCACACTGAAGAACCCTACCAAGATTTGAAAAGCCTCAGTGAGATACCTTCATCACTTGTTTGTATTTATTTATGTATTTATTGTGTGTGTGTGTGTGTGTGTGTGTGTGTGTGTGTGTGTGTGTGTGTGTGTGTGTGTGTGTGTGGTTTGTCCACAAAAGAAATACCTTTTTTATTCATCTTTGTATTATTTATTTTCTTATTTAAATTTGCATGCTAAAGCCAAAAAGAGCAGCTGTGGCTTAAAAAAGGCTCGATCCCACCCTTATGTTGCTCCTCCTGTCCACATGTTGAAGTGTCCCTGAGCAAGACGCTGAACTCCAAATGGCTCCAGATCTTCAGACCAGCACCTTGCATGGTACTTGGTGTGTATGTGAATTGATGAATGAGAGGCACATTGTATAAAAGCATTATGTAAGCACAGTCCATTCACCAGAAATACACAAAAATACAAATATATGGATTAAATAGATGATCTCAGTGTCACCACTTGTAGCTACAGCCCTGGCTTCAGAACTGTTGAAATATTATTACCTAGGGATCAAAAACATGAATATGCATATCTAGACATGTGCTTTGTTGTCATAACCAAATGACATGTATTCAAAGTAGTGCAGTGAAGGTATCATTGTTTGGAGGTCAGCTGTTGATATACTGCCATAAATGAGGTTTAACAGTAGCTTACTGTCCCAAGCACACAAACAGCTTGTCACTGGCACCTCACATGGCCTGCCAGTGTTTGAAGCTAATGGGATCGTGTAGCCTCATCAGGGACGTGAATAATAGAAATGTCTAAATCTTGAACAGAGGATAAACAGGCTTCAGACTTCAGTGCAATACAAAAGCGTACAAAGTCATGAAAAAGTAAAAAGGTGGAGCACTTTGAAACCCAGTAAATAAAGAGCTTCATAACAGCGACAAATTTATGCACATTTATGATTCAAGTTTTATGTCAGCTTTTACTCAGTACCCAACATGACAGATATACAAAGCCAGTTTTGTTTTTGTTTTGTCTTTGGCAGTAGAGATGTGCAGTAACAGATTAAGTGAATCTGTAAAGCTGAAGTCATAACGAGATATCAGTCATTATCAGGATTACAATCATACAAATTAGCATGCAGCACATTACACAATTCCTTATGTGAGCTCATGTAACTGCATCCAAATAGTCGATTGCGTCCATTCCTGAGACACTGTCTCAGTACTGAGCTGCCAAATATTTGTAGTGCAAATAGTGAAATTAAAGCCCCTATATGTAAGATCTGATAATGTCAGACTTTGGTGTCTCTTAGTAGTATCAGAAAACATTATTTTTTCACTTGTTTTATTTGCGGTTTCCGTCTCTTAACTTTGGTTGTTGTTGCCAAATATAGTAAATAAAAGAACACAATTGCGTAGGAGAAACTACGGAGGCCATGTAATGCGCAAAAAATGCAAAGGGCCTATCTAGAGTCACTGTTTGATTTGTCTGTTCTGGGCTACTGTAGAAACATGGTGGTTCAATATAGTGGACTCTGTGGACGAGGACCAGCTCAAGGTGACGAAAACACAATTTTCAGGTGATTATCCACTAATGATATATACTATTGAGATGTCAGGGGGTCTGTCACAATGTCGGTATTTGATGCCCTGGGAATGAAAACAGGCTACATTTTCATATTTGAGCTCCTATATTCTCCTTCATTCAGTCATTCTGTCAAAAGCTATAGCTTCATAAAATAACTCCTTAAAATTGAGTAGTTTTATACACCATCAACAAATTAAATTTGTTTATAATCCATCCTAACTTATTAATTAATTCTTAATGACATCAGCATACAAATAAAAAAATATGCTGGTTTTATTTTAATTTTCAAAACAAACAGAACAAACGGGATATTGTGTTTTCTTTGGATGAAGGAAAGGAGGCACTGAAGCTGAAGGAGTATTTAACTGCTTATCTTGATTGCACAATACTGTAGATACAAATCAATTTGTTTAGGTTTTCATTAAAAAGACACCTGTAGTAGAGAGATTAATGAGCATACAAAAGGATGTCACCTTTCATTTAATAAACCTGGCCCAAACATGTATTCATTCATATGTATCTTACATTTTTTCATACACATGGAAAATGCATGATTCAGAATACATACATTATACATGTGTATATATATATATACACATAGGCCTACAGAGTGAGAGAGAGAGAGAGAGAGAGAGAGAGAGAGAGAGAGAGAGAGAGAATAAATAATTGATTCATTCTTTTTGGTGCTGAATAGCAACATAACTGCATAAATCCTATTTGCATTTGCTGCATAGCTCTTATATTTGACAATCCAAACAGACAGCTTGTAATGAAACTACAGTAACAGTTTACATTCAGTATACTGACAATCCAGAAAATAAGTGTGTAAAATGGAATACATTAAAGCTGCCTTTTGCCTATTTTTAGCACTTAAATAATTCTCCTATAGACATGGGAGACTGATATAACAGATATAAGTACAACAGAACAAAGTAGAAGCATTAAAATCACCAGAATATGAGGCTTTTCACTCAATGACAATATAATTTACCAATGTATGATTTATAATTTTGTGACATTAGGATATGCTCACTCTGATATTGGATAGACAAAATGAGTGTGAATATGTGGAAATGGACAAGCCTTTTCAGACATCTGAGGCTGCTGGCTTTTTTTTTAGGAAGCCAATTTGGAAAATGGCTGCGAAAGGGAACATGAAACAGCTAAAATGCCATAATGGGTCTGCACTTATATGAATCTTATGAAACATCCTTTGAGCTATTATTGCATTTAAGGTTAATTCAATCTGATTAGAAGCAAACACAGAAAAACAGGTCACACTGTGGATGCTTGTTTGTCTGTGCCTGGTTTGAAATTAGAAATGTGTTTCAAGATATTTTCATAAAAAGTGAAAAACAGTGTTTTCATGCTGTTACAAGCAGTTTACAGCTGTTTAGATTTATGTTTCAATTTCACAATTATAATTCTGAATTAAAGTTTTATGTGAAGAATCAAAATGTTTTATTCCAGTAAGTTCTCCAAAATGAAGCTCTCAGATGCTCTGCATAAACATTAGATTTGATGAGTGTTTTCCTGGTATGCTGAAGACTCTGTGGCTCAATCTGAACAGAAACACTTTGCAAGTCTTCTGAGAGACATAATGAAAAACTCAAACTGTGTTTGCGCTCACTTATTTCCTCAGTTGATCATAAAAAGTGCATCATTTCTACCAAGTCAAATCCTGTGGTTTTTCTCGGGAGGTTTTAATGGTTTTTGACTCAGAGTCAGTGAAAATGAAATTTAGCAGTAAATTGCCTCTAGAAGACATATTCATCTGGGTAACAACATGTAATTACACTCAAGGTGTTCTCTGTTTCATAACATGCTTGTGAAATTTTAATAACAGCTGGCTGCATACTAATTCAGTCGACTTTCTGGAGGTGTTCAATACAGGAACAATGTGTACATTTAAAGTTAAAAACAAAAAGCAAGCCCCTATTTTAACAAAAGAACATGGCTTCAGGTTATCCATGAAAATAAATGTGTTTTTCCGACAGAAACCAGGTTGTAGCTTTATATATCCTAGTGCTTTGAGCTCTCTGGGCTTGATTACAGTCTACGTCCAACTGTTATGTTACTGCGAGCTCACAAAAAGCATTAATGATACCCTCTTAAAACTCACAAAGAGCATGTGATTTGTGTGTGTGTGTGTGTGAGAGAGAGAGAGAGAGAGAGAGAGAGAGAGAGAGAGGATGTTGGCTACTTCTGCAGGTCTGGGGAGGATACTTCACTGTCAGAGTTGAATTATCTTCTTTAGGTTTGTGTCTGGCAGAAACCAGTGAGACCCAGAAGGCAGGAGGGAAAGCTGAATGGCTCTGTCTTGATATATTTTAGGTTTAACATTGTACACAATCTAACATTTCCTATTTGTATACCACTGGTTGGCATTTTTATCCTACCTTAACCCCTTAACATGTTGTTTTCCCCTGTTTTTAACCATAGTTTTAAGGTTAAAATCATGCTATTTATTATATATTCTGTATCAGCTTGTACCAACTGTTTATTGAAACTAAATCCTTTTAGAGTAGAAAAACACTTAATTTGTCAAATAGAAGTATGCAGGATTGATGAAAATAAAAGAAACACATAATACAGACAGAGAATTATAAGAAATACCTAAAAAATATTAGGAAAACATATCTCTGATATTAAAAGGAAATAATCTGCTCAAAATTATTCAAAATCGCTTGCTTTACACAAAATTCCTGCAGTTTCATTCACTGTTGATTGTACAGTATCAGTTGTTATGTAATGCTATCATTATGTAATACAAAATATCCATAAAATATGTCAGTCAGGGGTCGTCAGTTTACTCACTGATAGAAGAGGGGGGCTTTAACGAAAAAGGTTAGGAACCACTGTCTCATTTTATGCACCTATTTGATATCTTTGGAAGATTTGGTTGTGATCCTAAATGAATAAGTAGAGAAACATGACAAATGTAGATGCTTTGATACAGGACACAAGGAGTCATTGAATGGTTGGATGAGAATAGAAATGAAGTGAATCAATTGAACACCTGAGGATGGAGAGGGTTCCAGAGACTAGGAGGTTCATGTTGGTTTTCCCTTTAAATTGTCACCCATCTGTATATTAAAGGTTCGATCTGTGTCTGGTTGCAGCGAAAAATGCCACATTTCAAAAGCAGCCTGAAGTATTACAGTGTCACGATCTGGAATCAGTTAGACAAAGGAACAAAGAGATCTTACCGGCTTTCAAATGTAAATGTGGATACTAGTACAATAGACTCTGCATCTGTTACTACTGTTTCATGCATTTTAATTGTTTGTTCTTAATATATGTATCTCTGAAAGTAGCAGTATTCCTGAGTGCATTATCCTCACAAAATCAATGAAAATGCAGTAACACTTTAATTGGATAGTCCGCCTACAGATTATAGACTACAGTTTATGCCACATTTCAACAGTTTATTAGCTTTGGTTTAACAATTCAACTGTTTTACTACTATAGATGTGGGGTAAAAACTAAGCTGTATAAATGCAAATATGAACTCAGTAAGCCCCCTCCCAGTGTGTTTAGTAAATGAATGATATTACTTATAGTTTAATATTATTACATATATTTTGAATATTGAACATCTTGAATACAAAGATTAACTTGTTACTCCACTGTTACAACTTGTAATAGTGTTTAACAACATTCAACTGTCGCCTCACAGCAAGAAGGTCCAAGGTTCGAGTCCCACTTGGGGCCTTTTTATGTGGAGTTTGCTCTGGTTTACCCCCACCACAAAAAGAAAATGTTTGCTTAACCAGGAACATGTAAGTGAAAGCTTACAGATGTTCAATATTGATAAAAGAAATATAGCAGAACATGTATTTTAGGTAAATTTCTTCAGTCAGTGCCCTCGAGCAAGGCACTGGCTTAGATCTGGAGTTTGTCCACAGGCAGTGTACAGTAACTTCTCACTGCTTCAGATTTCACTATACATTGTGTATGATTGTATATGTGACAGTAAATCTATTCATGGTAGAACATTTGTTGAGCATTAGTTGAGCGTTGTTGAATATTTATAAAGTGTAGATTTTCAAGTTCCACTAAATTATTCTGAGGATATGTAAGTCTGTTCATGAATTGTCACATTGTCACACACTTTGCACTCCAAAGTAGATTGAATTCTACTTCTCTGAATCCAACACACATCTGCCTCACAGCCTTCATAAGGGACACAGGCTCAATCAGCTTTCATTATGAATAGTCAATAAAGGCTTTATGAGGCTATTTCAGAGCTTCCTGGATCTCTTTTTCCTCGTGGCTTTCTTTAAAGTCAGAAAAGCAGCCCAAATGCTCTCAAGATCTCAATAAGAAAGTGGTAAAATAGAAGATATGTATGTGGGAAGAAACATGTTGTTACTCAGTTCCGAGAAATCTGGTTGAGATGCTTTGGTTACTGTGTTACAAACTGGGTCACCCATCTAAAATTATTTATCTTCCTTAATGTGTGCAAAATGTCTTTTATGGTACATTTGGGTATCAACCAAAAGCCATTTTGGACAAAATAATAATTTCTTCAAATTATGAAGCTGAAACCTGCATTTTATTTTCACCCTTGTTTCTGGCGAAGTGTTGTGTCTGTGGGCAGGTACACACCTCAGGTGGCACAAGAATAATCTGGTTTATTAATGGACGCTGAGAGACTCAGTTACAGGGTGTTGAAGGTGGATGTAAACAACTTAACTGGAGAGCAGCAAGAAGCAAGGTTATTCTCTGCATGGAGCCAAAGGACAAGTTTGTATAAACCCTGATTATTCAGGCTAATAATACAACAGAAATCATCATGTAAATACCTCAGTGTAATTGGGTTTGGGGTTTTTCTTGAGCTGCATAATTTGAAGTCATGTTTCTGGTCACCTGATTAATATAAGTCTCTAAGTTTCTTTAGCTGCTCAATTGTCAACATCCTTCAGAGCAAGTTTATTTAAGCTGACACTAAAACTGACACAAAACCAGAAGTTTGGTGATAATTCTTATATGTTTTCTCTCTATGAAGGATCTCATACGCAATTTTATTTAGTAATTTGATCCAATGTTACTGTACTATGTAAAATACTAATAAGTGGGGCTTTAAAGCTCCAGTGTGTAAGATTTAGGAGGATTTATTGGCGGAAATGGAATATAATATTCATAACTATTCATTCATGTATAATCACTAGTGCTGTCAAACGATTAAAATATTTAATCGCGATTAATCACATTAATGTCATAGTTAACTCGCAATTAATCGCACATTTTTATCTATTCTAAATGTCCCTTGATTTCTTTTTGTCCCATTATTTTTTCTCATTTTAATGCTCTTATCAACATGGAAAAGTGGATCGGCTTGCTTTGTGCAAATGTTGTTTTTTATTGAAAACAACATTGGCATATACTGTAGTGTTCAATTTCACACTAACATTCTCACTTGGAGCAAATAATCTCTCACACAATGTAACACTGTACATCAATAAAAGGGTGAAAAAAATACTTTGTCACACAAACAGCCCCTTCAACAGCCCTTTCTAAGGGATCAAAACAGGGCGATACAAAATAAAATTACAAAGTGCACATGTAAGGTAAACTAGGACTCAGCCTATAGTGCAGTTAAACCATGGCTTAATACTTTTCTCAAGTTTGCTTTGAACATAGCAGTCAGGCTACTGCTCTTTATTCACCAGAGGCTCAACCCAGCCTCTTATTTCAAAAAGAATGAACAGTTACGGTTACCAATAAAAGGTAAGCCTACTACTTCTTTGCTTTGAGCCAGTTACTCAAACAGACAAGCCTGTTGACACTTTCAGACAACAAGGAATCCATGATCTCGCGACAAAAAAATTGACGCCGTCAAAATGGGTTTGAGTTAACGGCGTTAGTAACGCGTTAAACTGACAGCACTAATAATCACCTGAAATATTTGTGTTCTCGTTACCTTTGAATTAACAGAAGGAGCGGGTCCTCTTCTACAGAGGCCGCCATGTTGAACCGCCATGTTTCTACAGTAGCTCATAACGGACAAACCAAACACTGTCTGTAGATTGGGCATTTCCACATTTTTCATGAGTTTTGCTGCCACCGTAGTTTCTCCTTCACACTTAGAATGGGAGGGCGACGCGAGGGAGTTGCAATCTGCAACTACACCACTAGATGCCACTAAATCATACACACTGGTTCTTTAAAAATGGCCATGTTTGTATGAACACTCACAATTCACACTAATAATATAGCACAGGTGGCGATGTGTTGTTCTCTTTGATTTGATATGTTTATAACTTTAGCAACATTAGCATTTATTAGGAGTCGTGCTTCTGTCTGAATATTCACTCTCCCTTTATCTCTGGTTTAGTCTCCACTAACTTGTGAGAAAAAAATCTGGTTCTTTAATCAGATGGTTGATTTTTTTCACCAGGTTTGTTGCCGGGGAAACAGCGTACATTCAGGATTAGGGGATATGACTAAATCATACATTAAATATACTGTAAAACAACAATGTGCAAACATTTAAAACCTCATAGTGCCGCAGAGTTTAGGGTGTTAATTCTGTGTGGGGTTCTACTCTGATCCACTGTTAATATAAAAAATGTTCAGTGACAGCTGAGTTACCACAGACGTTTCTGTTTACACTTCAGTTTATTTGGACAAGTAAACTCTGATTTCCGTCACATTTGAGGCTCTGTATGAGACAAAGGAAGCTGATTTGGATGCAGAGCTTGTTCGGACAAACAAATGCGTCATGTCATGTCACTTGTCAGCCTTTGGGTGACTAATACTGAAGACATGTACAATAAAAACAAATACCAGAATCATGTCCACATACTGTCTGACACACAAGACACACCTTTACATGTTTTTGACAGTGGCTTAAAAAAAATTGCATTATAATGTGATGTTTGTTTATCCTTTATTTTTCAGTGTCCCAATGACAAACGGACAACAGCAAACATAATGGCTTTGAAATACTGTTGCCAACCAGCACTTTTAAAGGATCCAGTCCATATATCTGGAGATTCTTCCCAAAATGACTGATGGTGGCAAACACTTTTTGAACCATAATTCAAAAAGAGAAATTATCAAGAAAACATCCAGGACAGTTAAAAGATACTCTCAAACTTACTGAGTTGTCACCATCCAAAAGACATCCACTGACTCTCAAAAGCGAAGAACTGAAAGTGGTTTCTGTCACTTTTCTGGTTTTGATGTGACATAAGAAAGGTTGAAACATCAGGATAAAGCGAAATATCACAGGAACCAGCAGCTCTTAGATTATTAGCATGTGACCAACACAAAGAAGCCAAGAATGATTCCTTTGAGGACCAAGCCTGCAGGTTTTAGTTCACCTAATTTATATTTACCATCTGCTCACTAATAATGACCGATTGATCTGAACTTTCCAGTTTCATTAACAGGATCTTTATATTGAATAAAAACTGTCTCGCAAAATGTCAAACATCATCATTTACAATAAGAGCTGTTAAATCCACTAAAGCAGGAGTTCCCACACTTATAAAAACGTATTCGTATCAACGTTTTCTACAATAGATGCACGACAGACCATGGGCCCCCAATTTGAGAGGATTTTGTCTTATTGAATCTCCTCTGAGTATTTATTTTTATTTTTAGGTTTGAATATAATAAAGTTGTCAATCAGTGATCAACAATCAATCAAAAAGGCCCTCATATTTCTTCCCTTGTTGTTCCAACTTTCAAAAATGTGATAAAGGTTACATTGCTCCTTTTGCTGGGTCCCCTTAAGGACCCCTGTTGGTCCCCAGACCACAGTTTGAAAACCACTATGCCCAATGGTAAATTTCCAGTAAATCAGTCAATAAACATATTTCTCAGGAGTATTTTTAATTATTTTAATAAACTGTGTCTGTGTCCGGTTGTAATATATCCTTATTGGATCATATCATAATCAGAAATTTACAAAGATTTGTAATCATCACATTTAATTACAGATTTTAAGTAAATACAATTTGGTTTCAATAGAGAACAGCAAAACAGAAGTGAATGGCATTTTAATTTAAAATGTGAATGTCAAGACGGAGACTTTGCTCTTGGAAGTGGGTAAGATATTTTAATTATTGCACAAGATCAAAGACCTTCAGTGTGTCTCTGCTTCATTTTGAATGTATTTGATCAAATGTACTGTGTGCTAAAGGCCAACAAAGGTTTCCTTCAAGAACTTAACTTGCGAAATACAAGATTTAAATAATGTTTCAGGATGACATGTTTATTTTGTTTAATTAAGCCATTCGAGGTTTCACTTTAAAATTTAAATGCACACAAACATCAAATAAATGATGATGTATTTTCTTCAAGAACTGTCACAGTCAGTAAATGACCCATAAATAATGCAAAGTGCTGTCTTTGCATCTCAACTCAAGGGATAAACTAAACATATAAAGGTTGCTGAATGTTTGATGAGGTGACTGTGTGAAGTAACTTCCAATCACCTCTATTACAGGAGAATCACCACTTCAAGGGGAGTTGGACAATGCAGTGTATCATTCTTTTTTCTCCCTGTGTGTTTATTTATTTATTCATATTTTTGTTTCCCCTTCAAGCATTGATAAGATAGTGCTGATGCATTTTACTCCACTAGATGTCAGCATCAACCAACACCTTCACCTGTGATTATAGACTGTAAATGCTTGATAACAACAGACTGACCTTTCCAATAACACAATGACATGGCTGTAACACTAAATTAATAACTGACTAAAATCATTACTGGGAAAAAATGGGACAAACCTTCAGGAAGAGCAACACAGTGGGGATGATTCTTGCAGGACAGACAGGAGTGGAATTATAACGTAGAGAAGCAGAATTAGAGTATACAAAGAACTTCAAGGTTGCAACACTCCAAAGTACTAGAAACACAGAATGACAGAATAATGATAAAACTGCAAGGTAGCTGGGCTAAAATATACTGTACCACAGAGGACTTTATGTATAAATAAAATATAGCAGATTTGTGCAAAGTGACTGTAGGACTGAAGAGGGCAATACAACAAATACATTACAATATTCCCTTGGCAAATTCTTCTGCTCTCACACCATCAGTGCATGTAGGTGCACAGCTATGCAGCGAACTAAGCACACTTCTTCCAATGGAGGTTGAAGGCAAGGAGTTGGTCTTTGAAGTTTTTACTGGAAGCAATTGTGACACTGTGAGGACAGTGTTGGATAAAACAGCAAATGCAATGATAGCAAATCAGAAAAGGCTAATATATTATACTCCACTACATTTGTCTGACAACTTCAGTTACTAAAAACTACTTTTTTTCTGGGTTCATGACAAGTTTACTTTTAGAGATGCATGGTTCTCACGGGACAGTAATACTATAGTCATATGATGAATATGATGCATTACTGTCATTAAACTACCCAACAATACAGTTAGCTCAACCTTAATCAACTATGGCAGTGAAATACAACATGCACATTAATGCAGCAGCAATACTAATCCAAAATAAACATATAAAACACTGACAGGGACCATTTTTCTGCATAATGAGTACTTACACTTTTGATACTTTAGTTAAACTGTTTAAGAACCTTCCATGTAATCCAAGGACACTTTATATTAAGAAAACAATCAAAACTCCACATTAACAAAAAGTCTGGCTAAAAAGATTAGTCTTAAATCCAGATTTCAAAACAGAACCACACTCTTTGTTGATTGTGGCAAGGGGGGCTCTTCCAGAGCACATAGGAGCAGCAGCACTAAAGACGGTCTGATGTGCAGAGTGGCAAGTGGTTGTATTTAAAAATTAAATTGGCACCAAAACAAGATAGACTAACTTTTGTAGTTACATTGCTCCTTATTCCTGGAAGAAACAATATATCACCAGTGAGAGAACAAACTGAAGTCCCCAAAGTGTAAGTACAACACAGCAATTAATCTAGTAAACATGTGCATAACACAAGAGTGAAACTCAAGAGAGCAACATAACACCAACAGTAAATTAAAGTCTAGCTGCTTAGAATGTTGTATTAGTCTGTGCACATTAGCCTTCAACAGCTAATATAACATTTAGCTTGGTTAGCACAAAACAGAAAAACGAACTGAACAGTCACAAATTATAAACAACAATGAAAAATAGGCTTTATTAAGTGAAGTACCCACATATAATGCTCCAACAAGGGTGGATTAAAGAGGCCTGTCAATAGTTGCTTGGTCACAGATCCAGAAATAACAATGTCCGTTAAACTGTAACTGCTTTATTTGCTGTGGTTACTACAAAACATAATATCTGCAATATCTCTAATGGAAGAATAATAATCTTCCCTTGTTTTATCACAGTAAGTAATAATACCTTAAGAAAAAATGTACGATAATCGGTTGTTTGTCAGTGCCTTCAATAACTCTTATGATGTACAACACTTGGCACACAGTTAGATAAACATGAACACAGCTGAAGATGATGCATAGTGAAAACAATCAAAGTCTGACAACACACCAGAGGAAATAAGTTCTGTGGTCAAAACAATCACGCTGTTACACTGTAATTAATCCTCTGCTAATCTAACAGTTATTGTAGAAGAAATTCAAACTGAGATTTGTTTCCACTCATTGTGTTCATAGATTCTGTTTGTTAGTGTTTGGGAAGACTCCAAGGAAAAGATAGTGTTACAATGTAATGAATACTGTATGACGATGGCCGATGATTCTTCTACAGCCGAGTAAAGGGATGAAGAGCACATTCTGCCAATATATCTTGTAACAATGTCTCTTTGTGCAGCAGCTTCACTGCTTCATGCTTGTTGACACGAGGGTCATGTAACGATTCCCTCAATGACTCTAGGAGCATTACATTGTGTTCAGTTTACTCCAGTGACCTGCAGAGTCCCAGATCCTGACCAAATAAAACACATTTGACATAAGGTGGAAAGGTGTATGCTATGAGGTGAAACTGTATACGGTGTGTCATGTAACAAGAATAAAAGGTCTCCTGCAGTTTATTTTAAAATCTTGACGGAATACCTAAAGGTCCAGTGTGTGGGATTAAGTGACACCTAGTGGTAAAGTTGCAGATTGCAACCATTTGAATGCAGCTCAGCTTTCCAAGTGTGTATAGGAGCAATTACAGTGGCCTCTCTGTAGATAAAAACAGCTCATTCTAAGGTAACAAAAACACAATGATTCTTATTTTCAGGTGATTATACACTAATGAAAACATACCTAATGATAAAAAATACTCAATGAATAAACACAGTTGGAAGCTTTGCCAGTAGCTCCTTTTTTTACTTAACTTGAAAGTTGCACAGTCTTTGGCAGTGGACTGACATTCATCAGATCATACTTTACAGTTTCTTAACATTTTTAACTGACAAATAGCCTATAAACCTTGCTTTGCAGTGCTGTGAATAGTTTAACTGAACTAAAAACAGAATATACAAAGACAAAAAGTTGCTGTTTGAGCCCCAGCCTTCTAAATATGACATCGCTGCTTGGTCCTCATTGGAAACAAAGCAGAAAAAACTGAGGCCTTCCACAGAGATGACATCACCACCCAGTAATGAGCTGAAACTTCTGCCGCCCTAAAATCCAGACTCACACAAACAGTGAGACGGATAAAGGAAACAGACACAGAAATGAAATAACACATCACACATGCACGAACCATCAGACCTGTGAGAAAATATCATGAAAGATGCACAAAGGAATAATTGGATTTAATTCCATTGTTCTTTTGACATTTATTGGATGCTCAGTGTGTCCAATCTGTGTTGGAAATGGTTCACTTGAATGAAGTCCTTGATGTAATCCGTGAGATTTTTCACAGTCTTCACAGACATCAATGTCTGTTTCCCTCTGTGCAACAAAACCTCAAGTAGAATGAACCAGTTTCTCTTTCCTTTAAATAAGTATATAAAAGCCAGGACTACATTTCTTACTGTAATGTGGTCTGCAGAAAGCCACCACCACCTATTACATGACCTGTAAATTGCACAGAAGATGGCCCCATGACTGAAAAAATATTTTTACTTTTGTCAAGTTTTGTACAATATATTGATTCTTTTTGCATCTGCAGATTCTATTCCTTTTGTTGTCAGTGTGCATTTTCTCCTGCAAAACGGGACTGGCTACGCATACCTGACATTACTTTTTGAAAAGCCTGAATTCAAGAGCACAAACCCTTTCACATTTGTTTGCTTTGCAAAAAGGAAACATTTGATGCAATGTTCTATTACAGTACATTTTCGGTAGGACCGGTGCACATGCAAATTTAGACAGAATGTCCTGTGCCAAATGCAATTACTGTCAGAGTGACATTAAGTGATCCAAAGCACAGTTTCAGACTGAAATGAAAAAGAGGGTTGCCACACACCAAACAAATCAGCTCTGAACTGAACTTTAAGCATTTCCTGCAAGTGGAAGAGCAAACAGCACTTTTCACATATGTCTAAACAGGCTCACTCATCAGTTGGGAGAACAAATCATGGGATTCAGTGAAACAAAATTACGGTCCAATACAGTAATATTCATAAATGGCCGGAATAGGCCAAACACTATATAAATATACACATTGAACATTTTTCAATTGAAACAAAGGTTTGGTATTTGTTGCGATTTGGCGCCCCAAGTTTCAGAGTGCAAGTACCACTATGGTAAATATGGACAACTGTATGCATGCATTTGTTGTGATTACATAACCTATGATAAAAAAGCAACGAGTCCACCTTGCTAGCAGCCAAACATCATGCAACAATACAAGTTAATATTAGCCTTTTATTTCATGAAGCTCTCGCCAACGACTAAAAGCCAGTCCGAGATTTATTCTTATCCGATGGCTTTTCTCGCCTTTTCTGCTCTTAGCTTCCTCCGTCAATGTCCTCTTGGGTCTCTTTGCCTCTGCCATGTCTGCAGAGGCTCCTGAGCCTGGTTACGGTGCCCACTCACCCGGCTCTGGTTCTAGCATGACACCAGCTCCGCACCCTGTATGCATTCCCCACTGGTTCCCCCTCGCCTCGGGCCGGAAAACCTCCTCTCCCGCAGCGGTCCAAAGCTTGTTTGCTAGTGCCGTAAAGACACCATTCCTTCTTCGCTGCTTTAAGCTCCCAGTCCCAGAAGTCAGAGTAGCATCAAAATCATTTTAAAGCTGTTTTTATAAGGTAGAAAAGTTATATAATGGGGCTTTAAGCTACAATTTTATCTAAGAAATACACATATAATCCAAAATAGACCTCTAAGAATATTCGATAAAATAAAATACCGCATGTAAAAAATAGAATATGTTTCACACCACTTCTCCAGCCACGATGGGTAAAAAAATGAGTTTTAGCTGGTATTCAAATATAGTTAGTATTTTAATATGTTTATTCAAATGACCCCAATAATACTACTATATTACTATAATAACATTGTGAAGGAAGTCTGTGGTTCAGTATGTTTGCTCCCTGTGAAATTTACTACTTTGGGTATTACGGAAAATCTGTCACTTGCCTCCAGCAACATTTACCCTGTTAGAGATGTTCATGATTGTTGTAAGTTTGAGCCCACATTAGCATTTAATAGTTGTAAGAAGTCAGGATTAAAGCTTTTGCCAGTTTTGGTAGATTTATAGCGATGTGGAACAAAAAGCCAGTGGCCAACCCCGTCAAAATCTTTGATCTTTCTCTACAATACTTCAGTGTTTGCCCACTGATTAGATCATTCTCCATTAATGTCCCTTTGCCCAGCTATAACATAATGTGTCCAGGAAATGTCTCAAAGGCTCAGTTTTATTTTAGAACCTGGAGTTATTCAGTGTTTTGGTGACAAATGGAAAGAGTTGCGTATTCAGCACCTCTTTAAGTTCACTGTAGGAGAACAGAATTGGAAAAGCTTTGTTTCATGACACTAAAACCACAATGCTTACCTCATATGCTCCTTTATATGGTTTTCTTGTAAATCATAGTCCACATCATTTAGCTGTGCAGTGTGCCACAAAAAGGACTTGACTATTAAGGAGTGTTTACAACCAAGGTTGAAAAGGTATTTTTTTAAAGTTCTTTACGATACTTGGGAAATTACATCCTTAAATAAAATGGAAGTGAAAAGAAAAAACAAAAACCAAATTGCAGGACCAGAACCAGAAAACCACAATATCAATAAAGAAAACCATAACATATAAAACTTTAACATGCAAAGTACATAAAAACACATGCAGAATGAGGTACAGAGCTTAGAATAAAATTACTGAATGACCATTCAGTAAAAATTAGTTTAATAAGGTGTGGGTGGGCGCAGTGGGCACGTTATGAAGCTGCAACACAGATGTTAAAGACAGTGTTTAACATTTAATGGCCAAATGTCCAGATGGAGCTACACTAGTGCATGGTCACAGTTGGTCAAAGGCAATGTTTTCACACTGCTCTTATGTAACTATAGAACGGAAAAAAGTCTTTGTCTTTTTGACCATTTGTAGATTGTCCCATCACAGCACTATTGGTACAGCAGGTCTTTCTCTGCTTGTTGAAGTGGTGTGCATAAGGATATAATAGGGCAATACTTTACATTTAAAGTCTGCAATGATGGTGTTGCTTGTGCTGCTTGCCAAATAATAAATAAGCCTATTATCTCACATTTTAAAAATCTAAAATACAACAATGACCCAGCTGCAGAATCTGAATGCAAAGTTGCTCAGAATCTCCTAATCCAGTTGATTTGAGCAACGTTGGCTTAGCACTTTAAAATCAGTTCCAATCAGACATCATTCAATAATGTTTTCAGCAAGAAAGCGGAAAAATCTACAGATTACAACAGAAATGTAGAAAGTTTGAAAGAGCTACCAGCCACTGCATCTACATGAGCAGCCGTTGCCATGACGACTCCTAACAGTTACTGTTTCAGTTGACAAAATCGACAGTCGCTGGCTAGAAATGCAAAGTCTGCTTTTGTCTACTGAGATCAAGGACCCATATCAATATCATTGTAAATTGCATGTGCATGTCATGATGCGCAAGAACAGAAACCCTGGCAGGGTTGGAAACAGTAGGGTCTGGGCTAAGTGTATGCTTAAAAGGCTCAAATATATGGCAAAGCAAAGCCCAAAGGGACCTAAAATGGTGATGGCACATTAGGAACAAGAGTCCCTTTAGGGCCATGTGATGCACTCCCTCCCTGACTTGTAAAATAGTTGGTGAAAAAGTTCTGTTGAGAAATTAAACAAGAATAATATTAAGAAAAGGGCAGTCTTTCATGCAGCAGAAATTTCTGTCTCAGTCCAGTACAATGTGGGCATTAACGGTGTCGTTCACAGGCAGACAGCGGTGGGGATGGGCTCATTCCCGCGGCCTGGCACCCAAGCAAACAGTCAGGATACTCACAGAGCCTCAGCCACCATTCATGTAGCAGCACGATCCAAAGATTACCGCACTGGTTCAGCTGTCTTGCCAACAACCACACAAATTGCTTACAGCATGTGGAAAGCATGCATGCACACTGAGCTAAAATAAGTGACCACGTGGCAGAGTTTCAAGAGGCACTCAACAACTCCATTGTGCTGTGTTTGAATGGAGGTTTTAACATAGGCTGTATATACAGTGTATATATACACAGCAGAAATAGCTCTAATCAAAGTGTTTTAGTAGCTGCAGTGTTTTATTAGTAGCTCTACAATTATTCCCCTCACACCTGGTATATAAACCAAATTATTTTAAAGATTTCGATCTGGGGTCAGATCAATTTCTAAATCATCTCCTCAAGCTGTACAAGAGGCATTTAGCCAGCCCAAAGCAACAATTAATCCTTTTCCATATTTTTATCCTTTTAGACAAAATAGTTAAATGAATAAATGTGGGCAGTCTATACATTTTTTTTTCTCCTTTCAAAACACAGATAACTGATTTTTTGGTTGTACTTTAGGGACTTGTCTCAATTAGCAATGCAAGCCGCAAGTGTGCTCTCTCATGTTTAAGTTACAACAGTTAAGTTTAAGCTCCTCGCACAGACCCCCACCTTCTGTGACCTTTACCTGGGGCTAATAAGTGTTCTTGTGTAATTACATGCAGCAGACCCCTGCGCCGTGGCAATAAAAGCATACGCTTATTAAAGGGCAGCAATGGTTTCTTTCAGGACTTTCAGCACTAACTTGACTCTTGCCTTTCTTCCAATAATATGGCTAGACAGTGATTCCTTTGACAGTCTCCGGAGTCAGGATTCTGTGCCAACAGTTGATCCTGTATTTCAACATATATGTGAATACAAAGGGAGGACAGTTATTATTGTCATGTTTATATATGATCTAATTCAGTTCAGTAGTCAGAATGTTAATAATTATCTGTCAGCAGGGGCATTGTATTCAAGAAAATAAAGGTTTTAAGACTATATTTTCATAGTGATATCTGCATGCACTAAGTTGTTATTTAGGCAGTATACTGTATTTAACCAGTGTACAGATAAAATCATAACTACACTAAGATCAAAATCATTTTAGAAGCAATCAACCAAGAACCCCCTAACCCCAAAAAACATATTTTTTTACATTAGTTTTAAAGTTACCTTTGGACCAGATTTACCTTTATCCCAGAGCTCGTTTACCATTGGCTCCAAAATTAGAGACAAGGCCTGAGCCAGAACTTCCAAGAATCATTGCTAGCACAGCTCATTGACAAACAACAACGCGAAAGAGTTAACTAATCACAGTCATCAGGTGGAGGTGTTTATGTTCCTCAGAGACCCTGGCAGCTCAAACACAAAGCAACTGTTCAGACCGTAGACTGTATAATAAAAAATGGCGGTGGACTCGGTGACGTTACCCATTGGTCTCTGAAGAGCCGTTGTGAAGCTCAGTGAGGTTGAGTCTTAAACAAGTGAGTTCTATAAAAATTCACCCCCGTACAGTTTTCATGAACGCAGAATTTAGGTATAAAAACCAAAAGCTTTTTGTTCCAGGCTGTAAACATGTTTATTTCTGCTATAAAGTTGGGTATTTTAATAAGGGGGCCTAATGTACATTGATCCCTTCTGTAGCATGCTTAAGTGGCCATTCAGGGAACTGCAGTTTTTGTCTAAAATGTATTGACAAAACAGTCTCAACACAATGTGTATTTAATACCTGATCTGGAGCTTTTAATCATATCACGTAATCTTCATCAGCAGTCATGGAGGGTGTAGATGTTTATAATTTTTCCGTTTTACTTTAGCTTAGAACTTGAGAGTTCATTTTAAATCCTAATGTAGTTGACAAAACAATCACTGTGAGGTGGTTTGTAGCTGTTCTGTGCGTTTGAAAGCTCCAGAACATTGACTAAATGGCACTGCTGCGTTTACGACTACTATTTCCAAAGTAAATCATAACATCACTGGTGTCTTTGCATAGCATATAATTCACAAATGCAAATAGAAAATTAAATTGGAAATTGGAAATGAAACAGCATGAGCTCAACAGATTCATCTGGTTCCCAGGCTAGCCTTTGCAGAAAATGAAGTGGAAAAACTTGGCTTAGAATGACAACAACAGCCAACTCCACAGGCTGAACTCACAGTTCAGCACCTGTTGGCCTTGTGACCCCACAGCATGGCAGTACATAGCCCATGAAAGCTAAATGGTAACACTGCTTTGTGAGGTCACCACCTAAAATGAGAAGGACACATCAGGTACAGTCCCTGTCAGGGCAGAGCAGCTTCAAGCATCAACTGAACATGGGAAATAACCTCTCTGAGGTAAAAGAAACAGCACAGTTCAGGAGGTTGAGAAATACCAACTGAATTTCTTTCAGCTCATCTCCTCACACACTCACCAGGTGAACTTCTCTTGTTGATGGAGCCTTAGGTAATGATGGGGAATTTGGAGAAGTGAGCTCTGGGGAACAGTCTTATTGATCCGGAGCATTGTTATTGGACTTTTGTGCTGGAAATGAATTGTCTATATAACAACAGTCCTCAGGTTCATATGGAACTGGGGCTACACTGCTGAAAGAGACCTAGTAAAAATCAAACTGCAGAAGCAAATGTTGAACTGTTGAAGCCATTGTGCAGTTGTTTGGCTTCAGAATACTTTGACTGTTTGGAGTAATGTTAAGATTGTGGTTACTTTTCCATTTTAACATCTTTTTTTTTTACCTTTTACTGTCTCTCCTAAATGAGAGAGCCTTTTCTGTTTTTGTGATGACATGAGGGACAGTAAACTGTTGCTCAAGGGCCTTTACAACTTGTAACCAATTTTACTAGCAAAACAATACAACTTGCAGTACAATATAGAAAATGTAATTACACATAACAAAATACACCAGCTCAGATGATGGAAGACATATTAGGCATATAAGCTAGACTAATCACCTCCCAGTTCCAACTCAATACTTAATGCACAGACGTGAAAGTGGTAGCAATCTTCTCACTTAACTCAAGAAATCAATTAAGTGTATTTCCGACAGTGTCTATTGGTCTGATCCGTTTGAACAAAACTGTCTCAAAGAAATAATGAACAAGTTCTTGAATGAGGCCACTGATTAAGTTTTGAGCCTAACCTAGCGTGCCCACATTCTCTCTTAGCACCTCTGTGGCTGTTCTGCCACAAGTTGAACTTTAACAAAGATCAAATCTAGTCTTTAGAGACTTCTGGTATTTGTAAGTGATTGTGTCAATTTTCTGGGTTCAGGCATCATTAACCTATCTGCAGTGGTTGCTGTGGTGACAGCATGAGCATGTGCACAGTATGCTAATAAATAAAACCAAAACAGAAAGCTGCAGGCAAGATGAGGAATACAGATGTAGCCTCCTGCACTCGAGGCCAGAGCATTTAGTTGCAGTGTTTAACTCCTCGGTCACATCAGGCAGAATAAGCAGGGACAGAGGATGTTCATATGCAACCATGTTCCTGATGCAGCCTGCACTCTGGTTTTGGTATCAACATCTTTCACAAGTGGTGTAAAGAACTGCTACTTGTCAAACTCTATTTTGATGTAAATTGGTTTTCAATCATCTATGAGTGCAGTTTGCGCCTGATTTGGAAAAAATCTATATCCATGAATGCTTTTTAACGCCAAGCCTAGAGAAAAGCAGTTTGGCTTAGACTTGGTTGGCCATTCTTGACATACTGTAGCTTTGGAGATTTTCACGCCTGTCCCTATCACAGCCTGAGATTTACACACAGCGCTCGATGCAATATGGTATATGAGTCATTTCGGTTTGCGTCCAAGTGATTCTATGGTTCGTATCAATTCTCCCAACACACTGCCAGACTGATTCACTGTGGTCAAATGAATCATCTCTCAGTTAAACCAATTCTTATTCCATTCTTCTTTGAAACTGTGTGTGTGTGTGTGTGTGTGTGTGTGTGTGTGTGTGTGTGTGTGTGTGTGTGTGTGTGTGTGTGTGTGTGTGTGTGTGTGTGCGTGTGCGTGCGTGCGTGTGTGTGTGCGTGTGTTGTAGACTCTGACTCACTCTTTATTTTCACCTAATACATTGTGAGATGTCCATCTGGCCAACGCTTTGGATTCCTCTGATTGTTTGCAAAGATGACTGAGTGTTCATAAACACTCATATTCAGCCTGTTTTATACTAATGAGTGTGAGTGTATGGATCAAATCCTGTGTGACAATGTGGATGAATTAATTCTGAATCACTGCTCTGTTTCTCTTATATTTGTCATCTTCCTCTCCATACTGTAAGCACATAGAGCTTGATTTGTTTTCGGAGTAAAATTAATTTGCGTGTCATCAGCTCTGCATTTTCCAAACCTCTTGAAACCGCTTATCCAAGCTTGGCCATTGTTTAAGAGACACAATACTACTATGTGGTTTTCTGCATTTTTACCCATTTTTCTCCCAATTTGGAACAAGCACTGTGGTCTTTGCTACTGCTACTCCCACTCAGTGCAGGACAGGGCAGGGTGGAAAGCGTTGTATCTTAGTTTTATTAAGTTATACTTCTCATAGTTTCTCATTCTTGGCTTCTTCTCTCTGTCAGTATGATTTTTTCAGGTCCTTACAGACTTTGACAGGATTCTAAAGGAAGAATTCAGGGTTTTACAATAAATTATTTTTACTTTTCATCCTTTAGCGCTGTTAAATATGCATGTTTTTTTGTTTTTTTTAATTAGCTGTCAGAATATAGTAATTCTACAAAATAAAGATATATATGTAACTACAGTTGCATTATTGCATAAATGAGCTATTGGCCCCTGTTGACCACCAGGCCCCTTCCTCCTACTCTCTTTTCATTGTAGATTTACGCTGTTGCCTTCAAATGCCAACGAATAGTGCACACAGTAGATTACACTCAGCAGCTTATTTATATTCTTTGAGGGCTCTATATTATCTCAATGTTCCCCAAATGTTCTATGTGTTCTATGTGGGTTAAATTGTTATAAATTGATTTAATACAAATTTGCCATCTAGCGTTGAAGTTTTAGATTGCAACTAACTGAACAGTTTGCATCTGTATTTGACGAGCCGGCAATGCGAACGGGCTGTGAAGTGTGGAGAAACTACAGTGGCTGCGAAACGTACACAAAAGGCCAGTGTTTGGTTTGTCCGTTCTGGCTACTGTAGAAACATGGCAGAGTCCATGCACATAGATCCTGTAAATGTTACACACGGGACCTTTATAAGTGAGATTTTTTCTTCACTTTTAAAGGTCACTGGGTAATAATGTAGGAACCACATTAAGGCTCTTTTATTTCAGTGGGTATTATACCTTGAGGGTGTATTCCCAAACAAATTAGCAATTCATGATATTACCACAAACCAATTGACACACAGTGAACCTGGCACCCACAGAGCCCCTGAGGGTCTGGGGCCCTGGGGCAGTTGCCCACTTTGTCCTGTTGGTAATGCAGCCTTGGCAGGGCCTGAAAGAAGTGAGTTGGCTCAAAGATTCAATTTTCCATTAACTTCCTAACCTCCTAGGGCAGAGGGCACCACATTTAGACTGTGAAGAATCATTGCAACCAGACTCTTAACAGATCAAACACAGAAAGCATCCCTGGCAAAACTACTACTAACTATAAAACTATAACCATATATAATAATCAATATTATTATTATTATTTACAAACCACATTTCTAAACAAGGTTACAAAGTGCGTTGTCATTAAATAAAGTCTTAATTCAATCATTCTTGGTATTGTAAAATAAACTGATACTACACTTCTTGGACAGGATGTTATCCCTCAAACTCTGCAGTGTTGTATTCTATACTGTATACTATCTGTCAGTGCAGGAATTTAACATTTAACACATCTTTCCAATGTTACAATATGGCACAAGTACCAAACCATAAAGATTATATAACTGTACAGAAGTAAGTGTCTTAGCAGGCTTTTAGTGCGTGGCTTCTTTTACTTTAAAGGGAACCTGGCAGACGAAGCCAAATGAGAGATGTGACACTCAGGTGATGCAGCCAACCACAACAAATATATAAAACAAGTAGGTCTTCAACCACTAGCAGCAGCAGCATGCTTCAGATTCAGATACTTTGGTCAGTTTGCAACAACACTGTTAAAATCATCAGCAGTTAAATGGATATGTTGGAGACTGCTATATCTAAGTATCTGCAGGAGATTGCAAACTAATCATACAAATGCATATAGTTTTTGCTATTGGGCATTCTCACTTCAACACTGACTTAAAAACAACTCCCCTTTGACTTTGGTAAAGTTAGACCCTTGCCAATCCTTGCTGTTGCACACAAAACCGCAATCAGCAAATCTGGCTCTTGAGACTAGCTGGTAACTGTTTTCATCGGAACTGCAACTCAAAATTGAGTTGTGCTGAATTAACTGGCTGCTTTGTATGTTTATTTTTCCAAATTTCCTGTGCTATGACTGAAGTAGTGCATTATTTATGCTTCCCAAGTTCAAATACCACACAGTCCCTGAAGTCATTATCTACTGAATGAGACATGTACCAAATGACGCCACTCCTGACTGCATATGCAAGGCATTATCATTTTATAGTTATAGTTCTCCTGATGTTAGGCTGCGGCTTTGAAATGGAAAAAGGTCACATGTCAGGTCTCCACTATGCTTTGAGAAATACTTTTATCAGTCATGGTATATTGTTATTCCCTTTAAATGTATATTCATTCTGCACACAATTCTGTTTATACTTGGAAAAACATTTTTCAATTTGTGTTACTATATTGATTGGTTATATTCGCAGTAAGTATTCCAGTGCAAACATTCTTCAGTGTTTTCCCTTTACAATAACAAGAATCATTAGATAAACAGAGGGTATTATGCTACAAATGAACTCTATTAAAATTAAGACATCCATTTGGTTACCGGGGATTTATCTCAAAGCTGCCACCAATTTAACTTCAAAAGTTCCTTCATACCAAGTCTCAGTGAAGGTCCCTTCAGTTATTGTTGTCTTTTATGTCAGTAATTGTGTAGTTAAATTGTTGAAGTCACCACTGGACAGAGTACAAAGCACATTGTGCCTCTGATCACTCTGACGAAGACAAGTGACGCAGGACTACTTCAGCTGCAGCCAAGCTTCAAAATCTCTTAATGAAGAGGTTTCTGGGGTTTTTGTTCCTAAATGCCTGATATTTCTTCCATAGCTCTGTTAATTTTGTAGATCTGTCTTTATAAAATAGAGTTGTCTTGTTAAATTTATTGTGCAATATGCTGAGAACTACTGGAGCAATCAACAAGCATCCGGTTTCCATTCAGTTTGCCCCTCAGTTAATTTTGGTGTGATACATTTTCTCTGTTACATACATCATAAGAAAAACAACCCAGTGTCACCCGCAGATAAAACTGCTGCCCTGCTAAAGTGCAGATTGGAATGTAATGAAAATGCAAATTAAATTAATTATTTTGTAATAATTGAAATAATGTAACTGGAGATATGACATAAATTATGCGTTATGCCTGGTAATTGGCTTTAAATGGGTTTTGTTTCTGAACTCGGAATATGAGTAAGTGGTGGTATAACATAATATAAAGAACAAAATATAAATCATATCATCCTAAAAAGGCTTGATAATTGAGATAAAGATTTCATGGGTGTTAAAGCACAGCGTCGTTTATCACAAGCTGTACAGACAGTGTTCGTCAAACTCATGTCAAAGCAATTCCTGCCTCAACATTTAGAAATAGAAAGAAGAAATTGTAACATTACATTCCATCCATCTGTTTTCTTTCGCTTTTCCGGGGTCGGGTCGTGGTGGCAGCAGGCTAAGCGGGGGATTCCAGATGTCCCTCTCCCTAGTAACATTTTCCAGCTCCTCCTGGGGGATTCCGAGGCGTTCCCAGGCCACATGAGTTTTGTAATCCCTCCTGTGCTCCAATTATGAGGGTATCACACTGCTCAGCCTCCCTGGGAGAGGGTGCTGTAATGGAGGCTCTGACCGACTGTCGAGCATCGCATAATAAAATAAAAACTATGACCAGTAACTTCCTCCTCCGCTGGTTAGTTAGCGACTACTCAGAGAAAAGTAATAATTCTGCAAATAACCCCCTGTAAATTGCTCAATTCTTGCTTTTACACGTTTTTGTACGGCTTAAACAAATGATATATAAAGTGTTAATTTGTAAGTTTTAGGGCCTGGACACACAGCCCGCGTGAGCAGTGAGAACTGCTGCAGCTCGTACGACCGTGGTGTCCACACAGAGAGCGTTACTGCTGTACTGCTGCTGCCAGCCCTCTCTTTCTACATTACATTTTGCACGGTCTTTGTGCTAAGCTACGCTAGCTGGATGCTAGTGGTAGCTTTACATTCAATGTTATTTTCTAATTCCCCGCCAGAAAGCCAACAAGCTAACAAGCCAACAAACATCTTCCTAATTGTAGAAACTTTTGCTTTAATGCTAAGCTAACTGCTGTAAGTGGCTGTTTAGAGATTGATATCATAAAGAACAAAATGTGCAACTGTGTGTTCAGACTGAAGTCATTGCTCCTGTAGAGCATATAAATGAAGTCCAGTGGCTGTGTTTCATTGCAGTTTTATGTGGGTGAATCATTTTTGGCATCTGAGGAATTGCCAATAAACATTATACGGCACTTGGAAAGACAGTGCCACGCCACAAACAGAAAGCTTCATTTTCTCTGAAAAAGCAGAAATGGAAGTGAATGCATTTAATTTCTTATTAGTCTCCATAGAAATAATGACGAAACACCCACTGTCCTAAATCCAGTTTTTTTTTTCTGGCGTATGGACAAGTTCACATGAGGTTCACTGTGGTGAAGTATTCCCTGTTTCTCAGAGATCAATCAAGCCACACATGTGCGCGGACACAGTGCCAGTACAAGTCTGTGCTTTGCTGTCTATTAGTCAGATCTGTCTCTATTTTACACAGTGAGTCAAAGGATATGAGCTAGCCTGAAAAGCAACAGCTGGAGCCTGCCAGTGGCCGTAGGGAAGAAGACCATGATTTGAAACAGACAAGAACTTAGAAACTTTCTGGCAAAAGCTCTCAATAGCTCTCATAGACTGCTATATTTTTTAAGTTTTCAAATAAAAATCCATATCTGACATATATCTGACATCTTGAAAAATGTATTTGAATAGCAATATAAAACACTCTTTTCATCTTTTGATTCATAAAACACCTCAGCGGTTCCACCTTCAGGAATGTTTTGGGCGAAAGGTTAAACGTTTCAGTTGATACAAACCTCAGGACATCAAAAAACGGTCTGAAACCCATTTGAAGTAAAATGTTCAAATAAATTCATGTAGTCTTATTATGAGCAATAGTATTTTTCTCCAGTGTTTTTGTCCTGTGTGGTTGGTGGCTCTATCATGTCTAAACTTTATCCTCAGTTGCCAAAAAAAAACGTTTTATCTGACAATTTACCACAACAGGATTCAATAACATTTAAGAAAACATCTGTTAGACATGCTACTTTTTAAAAAAAATAATGGCAATGATGTTATATCAAGCAAGGAGAATTGTGTTTACAGCTGTCAGGGACAACAATTTACCAGTCACAAACCATGTTAATTAATGAAGTTATGTTCAAATGAATTGATGAATGAAGACAAAATGACATACCAAGAAACATCTTATTTTAATCCTGCTCATCTCCCAGGGACAATAATTACTTACTAAAAGAATCATGGAGTTAAAGTTAATCTTGCAATCAACATCCCCACAATGGAAATGGCTTATAGACATCACAGAGGAAGAGATCGAAAGTGGATCCACATTAGTACATTAGGTTCACATGAGGTTCATGCACAATAGAACCACAGCAAAAGAGCACATTTTATATATTACACAATGTATTATAAAATGTAAACATGTTGCTTTTTACCCCAGAGCTGGCTAAGATCAACTGTGCCTTTAGTATTTTTCTCCAGTGTTTTTGTCTTGTGTGGTTGGTTGCTCTATCATGTCTACATTTTATCCACAGTTGCCAAAAAAAAGTTTTATCTGACAATTTACCACATGAGAATTCAATAACATTTAAGAAAACATCTATTATAAATCAACATTTAAGACAAACCAGAAGAAAAATATAATGAAATGGAATAATGTTTAAAAAAGAACTAATGGTGCTATATCAAGCAAGGAAAACATTGTTTACAGCTGTCATACCAAGAAACATCCTTTTTTAATCCTGCACATCTCACAGGGACAATAATTACTGTTTTGAAAAACAGACTTACTGAAAGAATCATAGAGTGAAAGTTAATCTCGCAGTAAACATCCCCGGAGTGGAAATGGCTTGTAAACATCACAGAGGAAGCAATCAAAAGTGGATGCACATTAGCACATTAGGTTCACATGAGGTTCATACACTATAGAACCATAGCAAAAGAACACATTACATATATTACACTATTTTCTTGAGTAAAACTGAATTACCAGCCATTCTGAAATGTCTTTTGTAATAACACGGACATTGAGTGTGCAGACAAATGGATTTGTTCTTGGGCCATTATCTCAAGCTGAAATGAAATAACTTTATTAAAGTGGGAGGCATACTGTGTGCCTGGGTTGCTGGAGCAGGAGAAGATAGACACAAAGAAAAGAAAGGAATAAAAAAATAAATATGGATGGAATACATTTGGTGGAAGTAAATATAATGCAAACAGCAGTTAGCATTGTGAAAAATATAGAATATGTGCAATAATTAAATAGAGGAAATGTGTGAAAAAAGCATGTATGCTGTGGTGTTAACATTATGCATATTATGCACAATATAGAGAATATATAATACTGCATTTTTTTCACACTGTATAACATTATACAAAAATATTCAATATAGAGATATGGCTATAAAAACCATTAAGGGATCTGAAATACACCCATAAAAAGGCAGGTAGTGTAATAAATTAATATTGACAATACATAACAATTATCAGTCCAGATCAGAGTTGTTTTCATCAATAATTGTGTGGAAAAGGGAGAAACATGAATACATTTTAAAATTAGCTCTACTAAGAAAATCTTTTTGGATGAAGCAGACATTCCTCCTATAATATACATTGACTCAAAGCTGAGAAAGATTAGTTCAACAGTAATGTAAAAAGGAAGAGTTTGGTAGTTGCTCTCTGAGACTTTACTTTACACAGCGATGCTTTGAGCTAAATGCTTAAGTCAACATGCTAATATGCTAACAGTGACAAGGCTAAGATTGTGTATTTAGCTTGCTAACATTTGCTAATTGGAATGGAAAATCATCCAATAGATGTTGAGACGAGTCCATGGAGCTAGCATGGTTAAAACAGTAAATTTGTTGCTGTGCACATGCTCAGTTTTTCTAGTTAGCTGAGCAGGAGGGTGGCTAACAAGACCGCTTTGCAGGCATTTGTAAAAATGCTGCCTGTTTGAGACGTTCGACCAACATCTGCAAAGCTGGATTGTGCTAAAAGATCTGGAGAAATCCAAAAATCTGATCCAACACATCTGTTGTTATGGAAACAAGGTATATGCTTTGTTATGCATACTACAGCTACGTAAGCCTGGTGTAAAGGCTGGAAAGGGTCCAGGCCTTCTGTTAGGATTAACACTGAACCAACAGGATGGCCAACATTTATCACAGCTGTAAGACGAGGAAATCTCACACTTATGCATTAGCTCTGTCTCACCACAGCAGAGAGACAGTTTTATGCACAAAAATGATAGGAGAGTCGCCTCCATAGATACAAAGGACAATTCGCTTTACAGATACATAGTTTGAGGCTCTTCAGACAGGCCCATGCATCTTCAGCATTGGTCTGTCTCCCTGCTGTATTATCTAAATCCTCGTTGGCCCACAATCTGTCGGAAAATACAATAAATTCGCTGACTAGGAGAAACAACTGATAATGAAAAAGGATAAGAATGAATATTGGAATTTCTCTTTGTGTTACATTTTTACAAGGTCTGAGTTGCTGCACAAACAAACTCTTAACAGTCCACATGATGTATGATGTCACTGTCCCTCCCGTAGTCACTGGGTATGCTGGGCCATCATGTCTTTGGCTTTGGGCTGAGCTACAGACTGCCAGAGGGTATTGAATGGTGTCTGGATATAATCTGAGACCAACTGTGACATAAGGACTTAAAATTAGTCATGCTGTAAGAAGTGCAGCCAAAAACATTTTCACAGAGTTATGTCTAATTGAGTGAGGCTGGACGAGCGTGGCCTACATTTCTTTAGACATTTCACAATATGCAGACTACTCTAAGTCCTGGCATAAGTTGGTAAATTCTCCATTCATCCAAAAATCAATGATACATTTATGTATATGTTTTTATTCCAGATTTCATTCTCATAATTTTAAAACTTTCATTTTATATGTCATACCAAATCCTTTGAAACAATGATCCATATCATATGTTAAATGAAAATAGTGATATATATATATATATATATATATATATATATATATATATATATATATATAAACTTAGCACAAAAAGTAAATTTGTGTTTGGTTGATTATTTCTCTGTGGTAACAATGCTTTTTGTCAATAAATCTTATACCGTTGGAAAGCCTGTTTAGTTCCCTTTCAAATGGTGCCCCATTTGTAAGGAACATGCACTTGTGGGATGAGCAGCAGAGCTGAGTATGTGGGTTGTGCCCATCAAAATTTTGCCAAATCTTCTCTGCCAATGCCAAACAGGTTATTCTGCCATTGACTCGTTTGGTGCTTGGTGGATTGGATGATTGAAGTTTGAAGAAACAAGACATATTGGCAATTTAACAATTTATTCATTTCACAAACAGGAGCCTCAGTAGCGTGTGGAAGAACCATACACAGCCACAACAGCCTGGCTACTCCTCCTCATGCTGGTCACCAGCCTGGTCACACACTGCTGTGGGATGGCAACCCATTCTTCAACCAGCATTTGTCGCAAGTCAGCCAACGTGGTTGTGTTGGTCACTCTGGCATGAATAGCACGCCCAAGCTGATCCCACAAGTGTTCAATGGGGTTGAGGTCAGGACTGCTGGCAGGCCATTCCATCCTCTCCACTCCCACATTCTGGAGGTAGTCTCTGATAAAACACCGCCCTGTGGGGGCGGGCGTTGTCATCTTGGAGGATAGAGTTCGGTCCCAGACTGTGGAGATATGGGATTGCCACTGGTTGCAGAATCTCATCTCTATATCTCTCTGCATTGAGATTTCCTCCAATGATGACAAGCCTCGTTTTTCCAGTGAGGGAGATGCCACCCCAAACCATCACACTGCCTCCACCAAAAGATGTTATTCTATTGGTGCAGCAATCAGGATAGCGTTCTCCGCGTCTTCTCCACATTTTGACCCCTACGATCCAACTGCCGTAGGCAGAATCTGGACTCATCACTGAACATAACGTTCCTCCACATGTTCAGGTTCCAGTGCACGTGTTGCCGACACCAGCACAAACGGGCCTGACGGTGAAGGGCAGTCATGGCAGGACTCCTGGCAGCCCTATGAGACCAGAGATTGCCGGCGTGTAGTCTGTTCCGGATTGTCTGGGCAGAGAGCCGTCGGCCATATCGTCCTGCAAACCTTGACTGCAAATCTGTAGAAGACAGCCTACGTGCTGACAGGATGAGGAAATGGTCTTCTTGGGGTGTCGTCTTCTTGGGACGCCCACGTCGCGGCCTGTCTTTGACATCCCCCATTATATGGAACTTGGCCTTCAGTTTGGAGATGGTACTAGGGCTCACTCCAAATAATGCTGCAACTTGGTTTTGTGGAACACCAGCTTGAAGTTGCCCTATTGCTCCATTAGTTGCCCAATCAGATGCCAATCAGGCACCAGATTGGCAGCACCTGGGGGTACCAGAAGCTCAAAGCAAGTGTCAATAGCAACATCAAATAACCTGTTTGGCATTGGCAGAAAAGATTTGGCAAATTTTTCATGGGCGCAACCCACATACTCAGCTCTGCTGCTCATCCAACAAGTGCATGTTCCTTACACATGGGGCACCATTTGAAAGGGAACTAAACAGGCTTTCCAACGTATAAGATTTATTGCCAAAAAGCATTGTTACCACAGAGAAATAATCTACCAAACACAAATTTTGTTACTTTTTGTGCTAAGTTTATATATATATATATATATATATATATATATATATATACAATTATATATTGTTTATGTATAGTAATGTGTCATATGGCTCAACCTACAACATGATTCTTTTCATTTAAGTGTGCCACAATGCTACGACAGAGATTCTGGAGATAAAAAAATTATCACAACCTTCAGATAAAACAGATTGATGCGATTCATTTGTTGAAACTGATTTCTCTATTTCATGTACAAGAATCAGTAAAATCATACTTAATATTGGAATAGATTGTATTTTAACCAGGGACCCAGGACTCTAGCCCGGACTGGTAAGAAGAACCCAACATTGTTCGCAATGTAAATATCATTTTTGTGAAGTTTATAATGCCCAAGTTCAGTTGACACTGTGTCAAAAAGGTGTTGATTCAACTGTAAAGCCTGACATATACTTGCTGTTCAACCACAGTTTTCCATCGTGTTCATTTCTGAGGATGTGCACAATAGTCCGTCCAGACGGACTCATGAGGCAGCCACCATGCAAACGCATATTTAAAAGCAAGTCAGTCTACAGTACTTTGGAGGCCATTGTTTGTGACCTCTCTGCTGGACCATTGTATCAGATGGTAGTACAGTGCACAAATCATTGATGTGGATTTTGTTATGTTCACACAATTTTAAATACAGTTCAGTTTTGTTTTATTTGTGTAGCACCAAATGTTATTTTCAGTTAGGCAGTCAGTTACAGGAAGTTAGGCTGCAAGTGACTGTACAGCTAGTTGGTGAGTCACAATAAACAGATTTAAACAGTTTAAAGTCTTGGATTGTGTATCTTTTGGGAAACTGTGACATTATTACACTTTTCATTTAGAGCCAGACCATACTCCTTGTACATTTATTTACAGAGACCAAACAATTCCCACCATGAGCAAGCACTTGGCGACAGTGGCAAGGAAAAACGTCCTTTTTTCGACCAGTTGTTTGGTTTAGAGAGAGAGGGGGAGATTAAGAGAGAGACATAGAGATGCACAGCAACTACAATTGTAACAATAACAATAATAATAATAGAAATATGCCAAATAATAATAATAGCATGCCTGTCCGCTCTAACCAGTCCTGTTGTTCCCTTTCTGACCAGCAGTAGGCCTCAGTTGTTTACCCCCATTCCACAGTCATCACCTGCCAGCACACCTGTTCCTTATTCCCCGTAATCAGGCACCTAGTATACCTGTCCATAAACACTAGCTCTATACCTGATTGCTCAATGTATGCCATTGTGCTTCAGCCAGCCTTCCATGTCCTTCCTGCTTGTTTGTTAAGTTTTGATCTCTGCCTGTTTTATCCGCCTGCCTGCTCCCATTTGGTCTCGTTTACCTTTGCTGACTGCCGTCTTCTGTCCTGAAAATAGACCAAATAAACCCCACTTTAATTTTTGCCTACTCTACTTTTGTGCTCTGCTTTGCGACACAACACTTACCAGAGCTGTGACAGTAAGTGGATCCATTAATGATCATGCTGTCTCATATGAACCCAGTAACAAGGTTTCTATTAACATAATACAGTTCAGTGCAGAAGTCACTCTTAGTCTGGTCCCAAACATGGAACATAAATAAACCCTTTTTGGCAATCACAGGAAAAACTCTTTGAGCCAGATTGCTGAATCACTTTGAGTCAAGCTCAGTTTGGGAAGCAGAGGTTTGCCAAACTGGAATCTAATCCCAACTTGGTCAATTACGCTCAAAGTTGGACGCACTTTATCGCAAATTAGGTTGTTAAATGTTGGTATTGTATTGTTAAATACAAATTTCATCCAATATACAGACTGGGAGGATACAAACAGACGCCTCAGCAGCTCACACAGCAGAGAACGAGTGAGAGAAATAAAATGTCTGGATTGTGTTTTGCGTTCCAGCTTTAGTGGAAAAAGAGGGAGGTCAGTAACAACTTTTTTTTTTTTTTTTTTTTGTTAATGACTGTCCTATGTGAGTAGACGGAGTTCTCCTCTTCCAAATGACTTAATGTAAATGTAACAGTGCCACAAAAGCCTAAACAAAACATAGTGACACACCCTAAACCCAACATGACTTCATTGTCTTACTTTTTTTTCTCTTTGACACCACATTGAAATTCGCTCGGCAGCATAATGTCACAGGACAGCCACTGTTCTGCTGCTCCAGGCTGCCACTCTGCTCTCTGACAGCATATTCCCTTTTTTAGTGGAGTTAGCGCTGCAGGTTTATAATAAAACTGCACTTGCACACATGCCAGTGCATCTTATTACTGCCGAAGTAGAGGATACCATTCGTAATTGTGAAATCTTTCAGAAGCAGCAATGACACTGAGACAAGAACTTGGTGACAGACATCAAATTATGTCCTTTCAATTTCTCAGTGTTATCACTGAGGTGAGATACAGATGTGATGAGCAGTGAAGTATTTCTCCACATCATAAATCAGACTGATGCACATTGCAGACCTTGGTTTATGTAAGGCTTATGTAACACAGTCATCCAATTTCTGTTTTTGTATTATAATAAGGTATTCTATTTTCTGAATAAATTGGATATATAAACCTACTTTTAACAATGAGTTCACCACTTAAAACTTGTTCTGCTCAAGATTAATTTATGCAGGTCACAACCCTGAATAATCACTCATGCAGTGGAAAAATGAGTGCAAGACTCAGAGGTGGGTGATGGCGTGTAACGTCTGCTGTTTCCACTGGAAAGATATGCACACATTGAGTGGAATTGTGGGTTTAGCTAATTACATCACTCTTAACATGTTAATTCTTGAGATATAAGATCACATTTAAAAACAACTATACTTACCCTTGGGGGATTGCCCTTAAGCCTCCTGGAAAAAAAGTGCATCATTACATTTGAATGGCATTTCTTGGATCACCATATTAAAATGTGCCTTCCTCTTTAAACACTGCTCCCATACTGTTCCAGGAATATATTTCACAACATGTCTTTTATTTCCAGAGTAAGTACAGTTATTATCAGCGTATGTATAGTAAAAGATCTTGGCAGATTATAGGTCTAAGCTGTAACAAAGGTTTTCCGCTCTCATTACTCAACAGGTGACCATTACATGTATTTTTATTGCCTTTGAACTGAACTGGACTTGTCAGTTGATGCCAGCAGACCACTGAAAAACAGGTGGTCAGTGTGGAAGCTTCCTCAGTGACAAAGTTTTCATGGCTCCTGAATTCAACTTTGCAGTCTATGGGCTGCTAACTGCACTGGCCAGACATATGCTTCATTCCTGGTATTAGATAATGACTTGCACACATTGTCGTATTGTTAAATAAAACGCTGAACAGTTGCAGATAAAAAAAAGCTATTAAAGACATTTTAAATTCCATTCAAATTGTATTCTTAGATATGTTTCAACAGGGATACTGTGCAGGGTAAAATGGACAAAAGTCGGGTTTATCTCCACTTTAAAGAGTAGATATTTCTAACAGTGAATGACTGATATACTTTTGTACGAGCCTATATTATAGGCAGCGGTGGAAGAAGCATTCAAATTCTTTACTTAAGTAAAAAATGGCAATACTGCTGTCCCGACCTGAATTGAAAATATTATTTAAACACAAGTATGATCAGCAAAATGTACCCTATAAGTATAAAAAGCAAAAGTACTCAACAGCAGAATGATCCCTTTTATAGTTCTCCCATTATACTATCAGATCATTATTATTGATGCCTGAATCTGCAGCATTTTACTGTCGTAGCAGGTTGAGCTGGAACCAATTTGAACTACTTGATATATCCTGTTATAGTCTGAAGTTTCATCTATAACAGTGCATCATATTTTGCAAGCTCACCTCATGTAGTGTATGAAAAAACTTCATCTGTCAAGAGACTAGTAATATCTGACCGATAAATGTAGATAAAGAAACAGAAGATTTAAATACTGAAGCAAAAAGTACTTTTTATAGTACAGTAGTTGAGTACTTGTGCATATTGTAATGTAATTCATTATATTAGTCCCCTAATGGTCATTTTTTAGGATGCTTGTGTGCATCATTTATATATTGACTACATTATATTGACAAAGTAAAAGTCATAATTACACAGAATGGCCAATTTCACAATAATGTGTATTATATTATTTGGTTATAAATAGTAATGTATTATGTGTAAGCATGTTGCAGCTGGTAAAGATGGGGGATTTGAACTGATTACTGTGTATCTTCCAGTAATCTATTACATCATAATTTACTGATATTTTGTATTAATAGGCTTCTCTAAATCTTCAGTAGTAACTATAAAGTTAAGCTGTTTAATAAATTAAACAATTAAATTATACTTAAGTAAGCTACAGTAGGCCTACTTGAGGTAAATGTTTATATCCCACCACTGGTTTCAAGTTTTTTTTTTTTATAGGACTATGTGGCCACTCGTGTATGTCTCAGCAGTCTAATAACTTTTTTTTAACCATCCACGCCAGCTTGTCACGGTTATGTGAATTAACACAAACTCGGTCTTTCCTGGTTTGAGTGAGGCTCCAACAGCTTGGCCCCGCTGGCTGCCTCCTCCACACTGAAAGCAGCCTTTTAAGTGACGGAGGGGCTGTAATTTGAGAGTAGCACTGAGGTATTATTAGCCAAAAGCCGGAGCGCGGCACTTGAGACATCCAGATGTTGCGTTTGAGGCACCAAGTGAAGTCGGGTGTGCCGCTTTTTCACGCTTAAAAAACAAACTTTCATACATTGCTTTTCCCGTTCGCCAAACAGTGATGAAGGCTGGCAGGCTCGATTAAAGGAAGAGGAGTGAGGCTGTTTTACAAAAAAAAAAAAAAAAACATTTTCACACCACTTTTATCTGTTCTGGACAAAGAGGATATTGAAGAGGACGTGAAAGCAACAACATAGCCTCAGCCAACTGCGCACTTCTGGACGTTTATTGATTGATTGTAATGTTTTTCTTTCTACGCCGAATTGGAATTAAATAGTCCACCAGGCTTTACTTGAAATAACGTTTTTAAAAACTAATATTTCCCATTTTGTGAGTGTGTGTTTTTGTTTTTTTTTTTGGAGGGGGGTGGACAACTTGGGTGCATCATGGCTTTCCTTCACTTGCTCCTGTGCGCCTGGATGTTGTCAGTGCCGACGCGTGGAGCGTTTTTCACCGGCCCGCTACATCCGGAGATGTCCAACGGCACTTTCCATCATTACTTCGTGCCGGACGGAGACTACGAGGACAACGACGACCCGGAGAAGTGCCAGATGCTCTTCAAGATGACCGACGAGCGAAAGTGCGGTCTCGACGAGGACCAGGACGCCGTCATACGGGACGACTTCACCATCATCAAGAGGCAGATCGAGGACTCGGCCAGGGTGCTGGAGGGGATCGGGAAGAGCATCACGTACGACCTGGACGGGGAGGACAGCTACGGGAAGTATTTGCGCAGGGAGACGGCGCAGATAAGCGAGGCGTTCACGAACTCGGAGAAATCTCTGCTGGAGCTCGAGGTGAAGTTCAAGCAGAGCCAGGAGAGCGAGCTGAAAGAGGAGCACCGGCTCAACGACGACTTTCTGAACATGATAGTGCACACGAGGGACGTCCTGAAGGACACGTTGGACATTTCTCTGGGACTGAAGGACAAGCACGAGCTCCTGTCTCTGATCATCCGCAGCCACGGCACGAGACTGAGCAGACTGAAGAACGAGTACATGAAGCTCTGAGAGAAAATAGTTCCTGCTCGTCTCATGACAGTACTGTTTTTATTTTTCTTATGGTGGAGTGTGACCATGAGGCAGAGGCAGGGGTGAGACATCATATCAGGGATAAACCCCCCAAAAGTTTAACTTAAAGTTTATAAAAGAAAACTTTTCCCGTTTAACTCTAGAGCAGTGGTTCCCTACTTGTGGGTCAGATGATGATTAATATGATTTTTCTTATAAAATACTCGCCTTTTGGATCTATATGCAAATTAAATTCAACAATCTGAGCAGTCTGGAAGGGAATGTGCTCAAAACTTATGGACATATGAGACCAAAAAAGTTTGGGAGCCACCGCTCTAGCCTTGCAGATAGTTTTGGTTGAATTTGCCCAGGTTAAGTTGTAAAGAGGGCAACTGCCCCACAGCCCCGGACCCCCTGGGCCCCCCAAAAGCCCCACATTCACTATGTATCAGTTGTTGTTTTTTTTTAAAGAATTTGGTTATTTGCTAATTCTTTTGCAAGTTTACTCGACTAAAGTACAATACATGATGGGTCTGGCATTAAACCCTGATCTCACGGCCCTGTTTGTAAAGGGGGCCTTGTGTCAGAATCAGTTTTAAGACCTTCATTAATTTGGTCTATATTGTACCAAGTTCCCTTTGAACTCATTTAGTATCAAGATAACACACTGATCACATACAATTTCTAATGTTCCTTGACAACAAAGCTCTTCTAACATTTTCATTTAACAGTAAAAGCTTATTCAACTCACTTCTAACAAATAAAAATCGAATAATGTGAGACACAGAAACTGCGCCATTTACATCCATTGCATGGCAGAAATCTCCAAGAGGGACATATAAAAACCTAGTTATATTAATCCATTGCTACGTACTGCTATTGGTGAGTAAGAAAATGTGTTTTAAACTTCTGTTGGACTTTATCTGACCAACAATATTACTTTTTTATAGAAAGACCATGAGGGGTGGGCAATATAGATAATATCCCATTTCACAGGATATGCAGTTTTTATGACAATATTCTGAAACTTTTTCTGGATAAAAGCCATCTGAGAAATTGTTAATGGATAAAATAACCAGAAAGGAAACTGCTTTTGGCTGATCCAGCAAACTAAATACCTAATAAATAAAAAGAACTTCATCATATTGATGCAAAATGTCATAAAAAATAAAAATCCAGTATTGCCATAATGTGTTTTTTGCTCAGTGATTTGCAAATCAGTTAGAGACGTTAAAGAGATAGCTACCACAGATATGGCAAACTCTCCATCTGCAGAAATTGTCATATTGCCCTCTCTTAGAGACCATTGTCGTCAAATAAAAACACACACTAGTGGTTACATCACTATATTTAAAAAATCAGAGCAAATGTATGGCTATAATGTTAGATAAACATTATCCGTCCAAATATCAATTAACCAAAACTGCCTCTTTTCTTGGTATATGGTCATTTTTGGTCAGTGCATTGAGGTGTGTGTGTGTGTGTGTGTGTGTGTGTGTGTGTGTGTGTGTGTGTGTGTGTAAAACAACGGCTTCCAATATGAGTCAGCCTATTAAAAAAGTGAGAAAGTGAGAACTATCAGCGTTCAAAAGATGAATACTGTTGTCAGACGAAGGGTTTTCCAAAACTCATCCAGTCCACTATCAGCCAAAAAAATAGCATAAAGAGTGAGTTTTGGGGAGGTTTAGCAGATTCACGTAAATGCTGTGTTTGGTTTGATTTTGACCCCAAAAGTTGAATAAATTAGTTTTGGAAAACTCTTCATAGAGCAGTGAAGCAGCTGACAGGGTGGACCTCATGTAGCCTAGTAGCCTGGTTGAAAGCTCCTAACCAGAGCAATGCTATCGTTGCTCTTCTCTGACACGAATGTTTCTAGGATTATCAAGAATGTTTACATATGGACACCTATCTGTTGTTATTTTTTTTTTGCTTTATAGGCTAGCACACTTTGCACAATTCTTCACTGTCCCGGGTGCTAAAGGTTGTGACATGGTTTAAAATGCAAAGCCTTTACTGTGCTGTTTTTGCACAGGCAGTATAATCTTGGAAAATGTACAGTGTATTATTAGTAAGTAAGTAAATACTGTGAGTGCCAATATCTTTATTACAGAACACCCTAATATGTATTCATTGTTTATATAAAGTTTTGAAATAGAGCAGCATATATCTATTCGTGTTCACCATTAAGATATGTGGTGAGACGTAATACTTTGACGGTTAAGACTGCAGGCAGCACTCATGGACTTAAGTGTCGAACGTTAATCTGTGTGACAACATTCTTAACGGATTGTGTTGTGTCTTCTCAAATAAAGAGTTGGTGTTTGAAGTACAGTGTTGTTGCAAGGACATGTTTTTTTATGACAGAAATGATCCATTTCATGAGATAATGTTCAGAAAACGTGTTATGATTTGATCAAGAGTTGCAACTTGGGTCAAAACATAAATCCTTTCTGCTATTATTGGTCTCTTCTAGTAGTTAGTGATGTATAATTGAGAGTAAACCATTCCTTATGTTGCTGGGAATTCCATGGAGCTGCATCCAGGAGGCTTTTGTATTTAGCAGGCCTCACAATGTGGCGGTAGCGCTATAATCATTTGGACTGCATACTGTATTGACACGTGCTTTAAAATTACAAAGTTCCTCTCCATGTTTGCTTTACAAGGTTTGAGGTCTGCTGTTAATTATACACACAGGCCCCCCCCGTGAGTGCTTTGAAGGAACAGGCTGGTTGTTGGTATTTATGAGCAACAGAGATGTAAGGAAGTTGTGTTGATGGTGTTTTGAGTGGTGCGGTGGGCCTCACAAACAACTGCATTCTGCTCCAGTCTGCTGAAAACAACATTTTTTCTGTAATACTTGAGCCTTTTAACGTTGTGAATAAGGTTCAGTGAACACTTTAAGGCTCTGAGTGGAAGGAATTAAAATGTCACAAGTATCCACAACTTGTTGGAGTGCCAACTGACGTAAATTATGTAACACTGCAAAGTACAGTAGGACAGTTTCTCTTGTGGTTCCACACAGTCAATAGATACTTTGAACCCACTGATTACACTCACAATGAGGCAACATGAAGGACACACAGCCCCAAAAACCTTTAGCCTACACTGTATGTTTCCATTAGAGGGAAAATCCCTGGTTTTCTCATTTAGGTAAACAGATTTTTGGCATCATCTGTAGGAAAAAAACATTTATGTAGCATTTTATCAACAATACAGCTACCATGAGACTCAAACTATTATCCTTAGAGGAAATATAGAGTAATTTATATTTAGTACTTTTATTGCGCCCTTCAACCTAACCTTTGGATTATCTGAGATGAATCACTTCAGTGAATTTATTATGCAAATTTAAAGAGCCCCTCCAGGCATGTATTATGACATGCCTGGTTGGAACAATAATGTGTGTGTTGTTTTTTTGAGTATCATTTCCACATTAAAATCCTTAAAAAGGAAACTGCTACTTCTACCTAATTAAAAATCCCAGAATCTATGTACATGGAAATTCTGTTCATTTCTGAAGTTTTCCTACTGGACATAAGATGTCTCGTACTTCACTTGTGGCTATAAGTTTCTACATCAGATGTGTATAAGTTACATACTGGACCAGGGTTGACTTCCATATTATTTGTGAAGTCACAAATGATGTTTGTAAGCCCCGCCCCCTTAAAAATCTGATTTTCAATGAGCACAGAGAAACTTTCCACTTTCTGACTGCATATATCTATATATCTTCAGCACATACTGTATTGTATTTTTATAAAGCTCAAAGTCCACTATACGTTACAACTAACTAGTGTTACTGTTGTTGTTATTAAATAACACGTGTGCACTGATGTCAGTTGCAAAGGTGACTGATCATAAACTTACCCTTTGAATCTCGGGTCTGAAACTCTGTGAGCGTGTGTGATCCTGGGTTAATGATTGCAAAATGAAGCTTTTAAAATCTGAACTCAGGTGTTGGCAGGTGTCACTTGGATTGAACACTGTACTACACTTCTACTGTCTACTACTAGTCATCTTCCCTGAACCTGCAAAGGACGTAGAAAGAGGTATGACTGAACACGGAAAACACTCATCACTTACATTACTTTAATTATGGATTAATGGTCCAAGATGGTGTCCTTAAATTTCTTGTTACTATTGGTCCAAAACCCAAAGATCTTCAATTTACTGTCTTAAATGAAAAAATAAAGCAGCAAATCCTCACATTTTAGAGCCAGGAAGCAACAATTGTTTGGATAATCAAGATACTAAAATAATTTTTGTGCACTCAGCTGTGGACAAGAACGCAAAGGCATTACTAAGGGCATAGAGAAATAATTGTCCTAGCCACACCATGGCTCCAAATGTTAAAGTGCCAACTTTACCATCGTCCACCACTTTTGTCCAGACTGAAATATGTCAACTTAACTACTTAACTACTTACTTAACTATTAGATGGATTGCCATAACATTTTGTACTGACATTCATGATCCCCAGAGGATGACTACTTGACTTGACGTCACCTCTTGTGCCACCGTGAGGTTAACATTTTTGGTTCAGAGTGAAATATCTGTTACCGTGAACCAAATACAATTTTGCAGTCACATTAGAATATTTGTAATTATGAATTTCTTCTTCTTCAACGTCAAAACATCCAAGTCCTAATTACTACTGTGAATGTTGCACTTTTCTAAAATCTCCAGAACAGCCTCAAGTTTGTTGTTCAGTGTAATTATACCCACTTTGAATGAATTTGGTGTTATATTGCTAATGCACAGCATATTTAACTCTCACACAGCTAACGTTCTAATCATACAACTGTCTTGTGCTGTCCAATAAAGGGCATGGTTGCCAGTTGTTAACATGGGAATCTTTCCCTCCTCTACCATTTATCCAATATGGTGCGAACACTGCATTTGCTACAGATATTCAAGGACTCAATAGACCTTTTTCACAGCAGCAATTTTACATGAAATAGAAGGGTAAGCACAGGTGTTACAGGTGACAGATCGTGCAATCAATACTAATCAATATCAGACTGGTGAGACAGCTACATCAAGATTATGCAATTTGAGGTATTCTTTATTCCTTCTACTCATGAAAAGTGGACAATTATATCATGCCTTTGCCATCCTAGGAAAACAATCAGGACACCTCTGAATGATGCAGAGGGGATTTAGCAGTGGGTATAACCAATGCCTACTGAAAAATAAGTGGGTACACTTGCCTTTAGTAGCCTGCACTACACCACTGTACGCTCATTTGGTTTTGTGAAGCAACAGCTTGCAGCTCTGTGCCCAAGACAAATTTCCTCTCTGGAACAATAAAGTTAATTGTATTCTATGAGCATGCTGTCCTCTGTTGTTAAATAAATTGTTAGAGCTCTGACCCCACAAAACCATTAACTTGCCCCCCAGAGACAATAAATTTGTGGTTTAAATTCTAACTCACAACTTGCTCCCTCCTCAATTGTTTCAACACAGCAAATAACAGAAGAAAGAAAAAAGCCCTCCTCCCAGGGTGAGCTTTACAGTAAATCTCTATTTCAATCACCATTGTTTATTAAAACACTCCTGAAAAGTAGGGCGAGGTTCATGCACTTGCAGTTATTATGTCATCATGTACAGCCTCCCGGTCAACCTTTCACCTACTTCCTCTCTCTCTCACACACACACACACACACACACACACATGACAGCTGGCTTGTGTTGACGGAGGAAACGCTCGTTGGGGGAAACGTCGGCAAAACATTGCAGGTAACGTCTGTTAGTGGCAAACACTTTTTATTAATACAGACAACTTTAAAAGCAAACCGGTAGAGACACTGTGAGAGAAACCGCTGTTCGCTTCTCTGTTAACCGAGACAAGGATGGAAACTGTCGGTAAACAGGGAGGGGGGGTGTTTACGTTAACTAGCCAGCTAACAACCGCGTTAGCTACCGGCTAAAACTGTTGTCATGAACAACGGGAAGTGAACGGGACGGCAAGCTCTTTGGTTCACACACTCTTTGTTTCTAGTTCATCTACAGACGTGTGTTTAATGTTCTGTATGTTGTGTGCTATTTAAAGGGGGTAGCTTAGAGAGATCCGTTGTTAGTTTAAAGGAACTCGAGTTAGCAAACAAACAAACAAACAAACAAACACTCATATTTACCACAGAGAGGAAGGTGGATCAGAGATTGGATTTAGTACACAAACACATGGTTACACCGACTAAATCAAGTCAACAACATAAATAACAACAAAGAGCTATTGTTGGTATACTCTTGAGAGCTGTATTGACTCATTTTCTGTCAGACTGTATTGATTCATTGTCTTCATACTTTCTCTTTTTAAGGGTCCAGGTTCTCAGATGTGACAATTTGCTGCTTTCCTTATCTTAAAATACCAGTAAACTGAATTGGTTTTAGGCTGTTTGCTGCACAAAAATAGACATTTGATGACATAACTTTGGGCTGAATGGGAATTTTTCATTTTCATTGACAAAATGATCTGTCAGTTCATCCAGAAAATACTCTGCTGATTAATCACCTATGAAAATAATTTTCAATTGCAGCCCTAGTTAAATAATTGAACGCTGCTAATGTGTCTGGCACGGGGAAACCAGCTCAGCAGAACTGCACACAGGTGCGGCACACTTTGTATTTTGCTTCCTAAAATAATGTTGCCGTTTTGCACTGCAGCTTTTGGCCTGGTTTTACCTACACACAGTCATCAGACCAAGATTAGAAAACGCCTCTGGTTGGCACATGATCAGTCACAATTCCCACAGCCCCTTGAAAAAGCTCATGCTCATGTTGAACTGTATCAAAGGAGTTTGGCATTGTTCAAAAACAAGTGTAGGCCCATGATTTTGCTTTTTAAATAGGATGTAGATATAACTTATACATTTGGTTTATTATACAGCCCTAGTTTTTAAAAACACATCAACTGGAAGACTGAAATACATGATTCTATATCATCCAATTTTTTAATTTTACTGCATCTCTTTCTCATTAATTACAGAGTTGGTGGCCCTTTCTGATCTAGAGACATGTGGATGAGTACACTTTCACGTTTTGCCCTGCCTGCCCTGCGGAGGAGCACCGCTGCCATGGCGTGCCAAGCTCTGAGGGCTTGCCGTAGACCTGGACAGGCTGCAGGTCCACTACCCTCTTGTCTGTCATCGGTGCAGCTTCGTGGGCAGCATACGCTGGGGTCAGCTTCCGTCTCTTTGGCTTGCCACTCAGTGAGGCACGTCCGGGCTCTGGATGAGGACAGGCTGATGGAGGTGGAGTGGGAGGATGGAGGACACAGTCTGTACCCGTTCACCTGGCTGAGGGACAACTGTCAGTGTCCACTGTGTACCCTGGAGTCCGCTCAGGCCCGGAAACTATTGATGTCCGATCTTGATATCCACACAGGAGTCGATGTTGTGGAGGTCACCAATGACAACAAGGTAGGCTGCTGCCATTATCTGATTTGTGGTTTTTAGGGTTCACACCCTGATGTATGAATGTTATATATATATATATATAAGAAGAGAAAAAATGTTTAAATTATAATCCAAACTGGGTGTAAAAATGTCCAATAAATTTTTACAGAGCCCATATCCTGGTTCAACATTAACTTCCTTTAAGTACAGTAGTTGTGCTTTAACAGTTTTACAACTCCACTGGATGGTAATAATGGACATTTTGGGGTGCATTAAGTTTCTAAAGGTTAATCTTGTAAAAACTAAAACCCGTAAACCTCTAAAACACTGTATCACATTGCTCTATTTCTCTACCTATCTGATCTTTATTGTTACAAGATGAATATAACTTGCACATGCTTTTTTTCCTACAATGTTTCGACGATACTCTGAATGTTTTGTTTATCATTGTGTGTCAAAGTTAAACAACATAACTCATATTGTACTGTACAGTATCGTGAAACCTGTTTATTGGCATTTTCACTTTGCTGACTGTTTGAGGGCGATAAACCTGATGATAATCTGTTCTGTTAGGTAAGACAATCTAATTTTGGCAGCACACGTTCAGCCTGACCTTTAAGTCCTCCAAAGGGAACTGCCTTTGTGAGCTGTGTCCTTCAGAGGATTCAGCCCCTGGAGTGGGACACAGATATAAACAGGTTGCTTTCAACGTGACAGTGCTGCTTGCTTTTGTTGACAAAAATGCACCAAGTTTCCTGTATTGTTTCCTGTTCCAAGATTTACTGAGTAGCCTATTACAGTAAACATGTGTTTGGGGTACCACAACAATGGTTTCATGCTTGCCTCTGGCTGTAGGAGACTGGATGACACATTGGCCAAAAGCCCCAAGAAGTATTAAAAAAGCAGGTGGTAAAGATGGGAAATACTCAAGACAAGTTTGTGTTTTTTAAAGCATTTCTTTCTCCGTTTGTTGAAGCCAAAGAGCCAGTCAATAAAGTTGTCAATTACTGTTTAATTGAAAGACAGACGGCAGACTTTCAGTTGATGGCTTACCACAACACAATATTAAGAAGTGGAAACATGGAACAATCAATAAGCTTTTTGTTTCTCCACAGGTGTCCATTGTGTGGCCCGACCAGCACACCAGTGTGTTTGACGCAGAGTGGCTGAAGAAGCGCTGTTTCTCTCCTGCTGCCAGACAAGCAATGCAAGAAGAGCTTTTCCTCAATGGTGAGTCCTTTTTTATAGTTTACTTAAAAATGTTTAAAGTATATGTCTGTACTGTAGAATTTCATGTGATGAATCGGTATAGGGGACCACATTATCTCTGTAGGCACAGCTCTCGTAAGTGCTCTAGAGGAATTTGTCCACTTATAGAAATACACTCAGTTGCCAGTTTATTGGGTACACCTGGTACTTTGGAGTATGTCGTTTGTGGTAATATTGTATTGTTTCATACTCACAGGTTTGAGGTGTTATAATTATTATTATTATTATTATTATTATTATTATTATTATTATTATTATTCCTAAATTAAACCTGAAATAACAGAAATACCACTCCATATAATGCAGTACAGTTCAACAGCACCAAAAACTACAGCCTCTAAAATATTAACAACGATCTGAATTTCACCAAAAAGTTGTAGTACATTGCACTTGTTATAGCTACTGAGTGTATGCTTAATGTGTATGAGGGGCTTTTTATGCATAATTTTCAGTTAAATTTGTAAAGCATTTGAAAACTTGAATGTGCTCCTCTCCTCCCAAATGTTTTACATACTGCAACTGAATCTGGTGCTTCTCAATTCAAGGACAGCAAACATGCAGAGAACAAAGGAGTACTGGAGCACACTGATTAATTCATAGCCTTTAATTGTGCAAACAGACTAACGTTTCGACACTAGTGTGTCTTCATCAGAGTCAAAATTGACTTTGAAGATGCAGTAGTGTCAAAACGTTAGTCTGTTTGCACAATTAATGGCTATGAATTAATCAGTGTGCTCCAGTACTCCATGGTTCTCTGTATTTTTTTATGTGTATGCACGCATGAAGTCTGTGGTGTAGTACTGAAAGATAAGAAAGATAAGAAAAAAATACGCATAATGCATACAAACTGCTGTTAAAAAAGGCCTGTACTGATTGGGCTGCACTGGTCTGAAACTGATGATTGCTCTCGAATGGATTACCTTGTGGTTGATGGTAATGGTCAGAGAGATATTTTTAAAGGAGGCCATAAATCAAAACGCAGCTGTCTTAGAATTAACAGGATGAACAAAACACTGTCATGAATTATTGCATTTTCAAAGCTCAATCTGAGAACAGCAATTTGTCCGCTTGCCAAGCAGCAAGCGTTACCTGTTTGTACATCAATAACAAACCAGCAGGCCCATGAAGCTCGTCATGGATGACAATTTCCATACTGTGCTCCAATTATGAACCTTAATATTTCACATTTTATACACATCATTACCATTAAAAGTATATCCTCCTCATATCTCATATCCAGTCCATTTAGAATATCAGTGACATGACAGATTTTATACTTCATCACAGAAAGGTGATGAAATGGACAATTTCATCGATTTTGACATGTTATTAAAAACATCAATACGGTCCCACAGTCGCTGTAATTTATTGATAAATGCAAGTGGATCTAATTTTCATATTTTCCTTCCTCTGTAACCACATTAGAAAGTGTGTAATTGTGTACTTCCTTGCATTTTTTAAAAGTCAAAATAAAAATTAATGTGCAAGAGTTTCTGCATTAGTAGTGTTACAGAGAAACACAGAATTTTAAGTGTTCAGTTATATCACTTTTATGTTTTCAGACAGCAATTCTTTGCTCTCTAATCCTTACTGCTGGTTTATGAAAGAGTATGTCAAGGTTACTCCGATAGTAGTTTGTGATTTCGTTCTGAGAGTGTTTTTTTTTTTTTTGGGCACTTCAGAGTTTTTTAGAATCATAACCTTTCTTGCTATTATCTTTAGCTTTAAAAATGTTGTCGTATTCAAATAGATTTGGCTGACAATGGTAAGCTTTGCTTATAATGAAGAACATCCAAATTGTCTTAATTAGGTGTGTTCAACACCTAATATTTTGAATTGATATTTAATAGGATAACACTTGGCATATGGCAACAGCTGGAATTGAGTGGTTGTGAACAATATTCTTGTTCACGTTATGTATTATCTAATTAAGCAGCAGCTCTTGTGTGTGTGTGTGTGTGTGTGTGTTTGTGTAGCTGTTATAATTAAAAATGAGTGGACTTTCTCTGCTACCCTTTCCTGAGGAAAAAGATGCCCCTGATTTAAACTCTTCTTTCCACACTTTTTTTACTCAGTAACATAACAAGGTTGTTAAGGAAGGAGGTTTGTCTAAAGTCTGGAAAGAGAAGTCATTTTACAGTACATTTACAATGGCCCAATACGCTTTACAGTCTGCCAGACAGCAGAGGAGAAAGTTTAGCTGTCTGGAACAAGGTAGCAGCATTTCAGTGGAGCGGGGGATGGACTGTAGTCGGTTTGTGTACACACACGTGGTCCTGAAGGACCCACAGGGCTGAGCGGCTCCTGCTCTGTTCCAGACTGATTAAGGTGATGTATGTATGTGTGTGTGTGTTGCAGGACTTCATTCATGGTGAAGTGTAAACAGATCCCCCTCATAGCAACTCACAGACAGATAGTCATTTTGTAGCACAGGCTCTTTTCAGCCTTTCTCAGTGCAGAGCTAGGAGCGCTCCTGGAAGACACTGCTAAGCTCATACACCAAAACACAATACAGGATGACGTGCACACATACACACACTCTGGGTTTAATTATTTCCTCATGAGCGCCAGCCTGAAATTCCTTGCACCGAAAAATACTGGAAGTTCTACAGGCTCAAAAGATGGATGATGAACAGTGTTCACCTCCGAGGATTTCACTCACATTCTCAGTCCTCACTCCTTCATGACGTTAACTCACTGAAGCGTAGTCCACAGTTTGAATTTCTGTTTCCTTTTTCATGCAGTGCACCTAGATTTTACAGGCCCGAGTATGCCTGTTAAAGTGTTCTCAACAGTGAAAGTTAAGCGCACACAGGACACTGTGAGGTCAATATGAAAATTGGAGCTCTGGGAATATTATTCAGCCTGTACTATACCTCCTGCTTTTTATGTCTGAAGTAATGTTTTTGTCTTCTGCTTTTACCGTTTCTATGGAGTTGTGCAACTCAAACCGCAGTATGTAGTTCAGCAGCAGCTATTATTGGAGTAAGACATGGAACTTGTACTACAAGGGCACAACATTATAAAGAAAACTTTTCAATCTGTTTATTTTACAGCCACAAATATATGAATCAACTAGAACATGTTCAGATAGATAGAAATGTAGGCATCCAGTAGCTAGTACATGGCACCTACAAAAGCAGATACAGACAGGAGTAGAAGAATAAAAACATTAAAATAAAAAAACAGCAGTGAAGTGATATGCCAGTGTAATAGAGTATGTACTAATGTAAGTAGTGTAAATCTAAGGTGATTTTCAGTGTTGCTATTGCACATGTAAGGTGATTAAAAAGTGCAAGAATAATGATTACTATGGGAACTTTAAATAAAATGTATAAAATAAAATACAGATTAAAGATAATCATAGCCAAGTAACTGGCAGTCCAGCAAATGTACAGTGCACAATTTGTATAGTTTCTGATGGTGCAGGAAAATGTTAAACTTTAGGATTCTGGTTGATTAGTGACCAAATTCCCATTTTACATCATTGTCAGGCAGTACATTTTGCTTTTAAAGGACCAGTGTGTAGGATCCAGCGAAAAACGCTTAAAGCCCTATCTAGAGCCACTGTTGGCGGTTTAACGTGGCAGACTCAGTAGAAGACACAATTCTTATTATCAGGTGATTATACGCTAATAAAAACCTACCTATGAATATTATATTCAATTTCTGCTGATAGACCTTCATAAATGTTACACACTGGAACTTTAAATTACTCTCCAGCCATCTTAACTGCTCAGTCAGTTCTTCAGGTAGGCCATTATTTTTTACATGTCTATTGTAGCATATTGGAGACACATGATTTATCCGCATCTCTAGTTTATTGTCAGACCTAGCACATCTACCTCAGGCAAAGCTGAACCGAGCCACAGTACGTCTGCATCCAAACCAGCGTAAGGCAGTAGACCTTCTGAAAGGCTGACGTCTGGATAAATGGGAGCCTCGTTCAGACCCCCTACTGCCTCTGCCATATGGAAAACCGATTTAGAGTGAGGGTCAAGAAAAGATCTGCATGTTCTTACCAAACACAAGCTCACTGTTGTCAGTATTTCCTTTCCTGGGAACGAACAAATCCCTGAGCCTGTAGGCATGTGCAACCAGGAATTTAAACTGCCTGGTGTCGTAGACGGAGGAGTTCTTGGAACATTTTCTTACTAAATCTCTAATATTCCAATATAAAGTTGTTACTGTTTGGACGCTGTTTTAGTTTTGGACTGTGTTTCATGGTCGGGTTGTGAATTTTATAACTTTTGTTACACGCTTGTTACCGATTTGGTTTGTATTTCTTTGGACAAACTCCTTTGTGGGCCACTGAGTAGCGTTTTTACATTTCTAGTCAAATATATTATACTAGATTTATTTGTTTTTATCAAGCACCTTCATCTCTGTAATTGTCAACACAAGTACTACATCTCATTCATAGACCTTTAGGACCTTTGGAATTCACACGTGCCATTTTCCTGCTGGCATGCGCACTTTGAACCTTTTGTGTCACTCGGAAGAGAGTGATGATGTTGAATTGCTCTTGGAAACACCAAAAGCTTACGTCACTCACAGCCTTATCTGCACTGACTCTTCCTTTCACTGATAAATCTGTCAGTGATTTACTCAAAACGGCTGCCAGATGCTTTTAATATTTGAACCATGTCATCGTCTCAGGCCTCCCATTTTGCGCTTGTCATGTTTATTTAGCTGGGGTGGGAATCACGACTAATTTCATGTCACTAGTACTTAAAAGATGGATGTAAAACAGGTTAAATGGATTTTTAGAAATGTAAAAGTATGCCTAAATGCATAGCTTAGAGCATTTTCTCAAATATTTATCCACCAGCTTGCATGGGTAGTTTGTAAAAGGAGTCTGTCTTCTTTCAGAGATGCCTTTACAACCATTCTCTAATTCAGCAGGCTGTTTGAATTGCTCGCCCTCAACAAGGCAATAATGGAACGTCATTTGCTGCGATCACTCAGAATAAGTGCATCACCTTGTACTAACAGTTACTAAAAGTAAGTACCGCTGCCTGGGCTTCTTTGGCCAGCCACCCTTTCACATTTCTTTCTGCTCCAAGTTTATTGTGGTTTTATCAGAGTGAGAATTACCACCTACATGTTTAAAAAATAACATTTTGAGCTATGTGTTTCTGATTAAACTGATGCATATGTCTTCATACACTTATCATTCTTATTCTATTTTGCACCTAATTAAATTTAGGGTTTCTCTTTTCTTAATTTAGTCTGGCCTTGTGTTTGGTGTTTCAACACTTGCATTGATCAATACTGCACTGCATGTGTTTAAATAAGAAACTTTTATTCTAGAAAGTTCTGACCTTGGACACAGGAATTTGCCAATTAATTGTAATTTAACTATTATTTCATTGACTAGAAGTTAGCCCAATGAGACAATGTTTAAGAATGCCTATTCTGTTATAAGTTTCACAGTCTTTGTTTTTAAATTGCCAATCTACAGTTTGGACAGTTTTGGAATAACTAAATCCCTGGGACTACATTTTATCAAATATGGGCCTGTGGCCTGATGTGTATCAGTTTGGGGGGTCCTTGACACCAACACTAGTGAGAACCACTGCCCTACAGTGTAGTTTAGTCCAATGCTTTGTACCATAGCACACTAGAATATATGTGTGCAGACATATGCCAAATAAAAGCTCACAGCATAATGCTATTTTATATATAAATGACATCGAAAGGAGTATGCTGGACCAAATTTGTGAAATTTATTGTAAGAACATTTCTCAAGAGTGTGATTGACAAAAAACAATGGTGACACTAAAAGTGTGATGAGATTTCTCTCACTGTAACAGCTGTCCCTGTTATATCCTCCTCTGGCCTGCCAAAAAATGTCCCTAGTTACAAATCGCAGCCAAAAATGTGAAAAATGTCTAACCTTGAGCTGTAGATTGTCTGTCAAAACATCCCTGGCACTTCACCATGTCTTTACCTCAACTATCTGGTCTTAATCAAGTTGCAATATGAAAATCTTTGTGAAGCTGTCAAAAGTCTGACAAAGACCATACATGCAGTGTACTTTATATTAGACAGTGGTACTTGTTAATACATTATTCAGATAGATTATCTTTAGCAGGCTTGACAAGTGTAATTCTTCTATCTTAAATTCTTCTATGATGCACAAAAACATCATAAGTCATTTAAAGTTGATCCATGAACTTTGCTGTCTGAGTGCTGACAAGGACCAGAAGAACAGGAAACATTGCACCCGTTTTCCAGGCCTGAACTCTTGTTGAGTTTACTAAAAATCTATGGAGAATAGTACTTGTGAACAGTCCTTTTACTTGTTTGGAAATACAGAAAGGGACGTTCTGTGCAGCAGCTTTTAGCCTTTATGCTCAACAGCGCAAAGCTTATATTATAATTTCCACATTCACGTAGCCATGAAGGTCAGTGATGTGTATATTTTGTCATCTGCCCATGTTCACGAGAATCTTTGCTTATTCTTTGTGGATGTCCATGTGCTGACGAAAATGTATGACCACAAGCAGTTTGCACATGTGCAGACACATCTGTCTATGCAGACGCTGGTGTCTGCAGTTATTTAGAACAGTTTATCCTAGGACTTAAGGGGAGCTGAAATCTTTGAAAATACACATAACACTTTAAACAAAACATTTTTTTTGCCTGACTTTTGTAAGTTTTACGATGTCTTTAAAAAAAAATTCTTGCACTTAAATCTTTATTTTTACTTTTTTACATATTAAGTTTTGCATTTCACGTCATAGTAGTCTTACATTATTTTACTGCTTAAATTTGCACCGGTCTATACATTTGTCAGTCATTTGAAAATCACATTGATCTTCACACGCCTGTATGGATATAAATGCTATAGAGGTAATGGTTTCCTTTGTAGGTCCCATGGCAGTAGTTTGTGGTATGTCGTGTGGCATTCGGGATTCTTTGGTTTCATTTCCCAGTTTTTAATATCCTCAGCATATGTCAATTACTGTTTCATTTGGATTGGACAGTTGTCGTAAACTTCCTGACCAATTGGTCCGAGGCTCTCCTAAACAGACTCAGCTGAGTTTGGACTTTTCTCCATTAAGTCTACTGACTGATTCTATAATTCAGCCAAGTAGCAGCTGATTTGTCATTTCCCTGTCTGGCTGGTGTTTCCCCTTTGCCATCTGGTCTGAATTTAGCCTGCTATGTCATCACTCGTCAGTTGACAGAGGCTCCTGGAAACATAGCTGCGGAGGGCCATCCATGGAAAAACTTTTCCAAACCTGACCGTCACTCACAAGCAATTTACAGCTTCAGCAGACCTGACTTCTCAAACACGTGCTTACATACACGTGTACATGCTGTGTTATCAACCTAAAAGGAATTTGAGCAATCTAAACTATATACTTGAGTGTATTCATTTGTCAAAATTAGTTTTTATCACTGTGCAGTGTGCTATAGTGGACTGCAGAGGGTTTTAGCAACTCAGATTTGTCAAAATAAATGGTGGTCAGCCAAATCTTCCACAGTTTGGATGTCTCTTCGAGAGACACTGGGCTTCCTTTCAACAAATTTCACTTTTTTCCACCCACACAGTTTATTTTTCACAGTGTATTCCTGTAATTCCTTCACAGATCAACTATATTTGGGTTAAATCCCTTTTCTTTGTCATCTCTTTTGAAATTTCAACACCTTTACATCAGACAGCACGGAAAGCTCTGTGATTATAATTATTGGATTTTTCATTTCTCTGGCACGCCAGACCTCCCGCTTGGCACTTTAAATAATACTAAAAGCATTGAGTAGAAGTTGGCAAAAAGGACATAATTTGACAAAATACTGCAAGGCTCAGTAGAATATTGGGAACATGAACTTGCTGATGTAGAAAGAGTTGAGTTTGGATTAGTGTGTGGAGGGCCTGTAGCTCTCCAGTGAGAAAACACTGCTCACTCTGTCTCCTCCAAACTGGGAATGCAGAGGTTGGCTGCTCTGTCTTCCAGGCATGTTTCATAGATAAAGGTGTGTTTGTTGAATTAGTGGAGGTTGGGGTGAGTTTCTTTCAGCTCCATTGATATACAGACACACATTAAGTACACTGTGAAAACACAAACGTACATGTGAATTGTTGAGCGGAATATAACTGGGAAAACAGTTTGTTTTTATTTTTCAAATGTCTGGGCTGATGGGTCTGGTCAGAAAGAATTATTTTGAAATTTCTGAAAATGTAAAACCTTAATGAAGGCCTGAAATGACTGCATCTACATTTTCTTCTTTACAAGTAAAGCTTTGCCAACTTTGTAAGTAACTTCTTAGTTACTTTACCATGTTGTCAAACCTTTGAGAAGAAACAAAAAAGTAAACATTTGTTTTGTTGCAAATGCCGCCTTTGGCTTTGAAAGAAAAAAACATTTTACATTTCTCAATATAGATATAAATAAAACAAATAACAAATTAGCCGCTCTAAGTTGTCATGTTAATTTAATAAAAACCAATGAATGCACAACATGTTGGCAGTATGGTAATGTGATGGGTGCTATGTCTTCTCAAGAACTTGAATAATTTAGCAGATTTTTTACTTGCTGATTACAAGCTGGTTTGAAAAGGAGCTAATCTGAATTCACGTACACATGTTTTAGCAGAGATGGAACAATGTTAATGATTTATTACTTTCTACGATTAATAAGAGTCAGTCAAAAGATGCTTTATTCAGTGGTGGAGGAAGATCAGATCCTTTACTTAAAGGAAGCAATATTGCAATATAAAAATGTCACTTAAGATGTACATAAATAATATGAGCAAAACGTAGTAGTATCCAAAGTAAAAGTACTAATAATGCGGGAAAAGAAGTTGAAATGTTGTTTACAAGTGCCTAAGATCTATACTTAAGTACATTACATAAATAAATCTACATAGTAACATTCCACCATAAGCTTTATTGATACTGACATGTCACTAAAATCAAATAAATTGGAAATTTGGGGGTCAAATTGCAGCCGAAATAATGAAATCTTATTCTACTTTATTTCAGTAAAATCTCTCAAATGTGCTTTAGTACAAACAACAGCTTGAATCTAATTTATGAATCTTATTCTTTCTATAAAAAAAAAGGTTGTTTATGCCCATCTGGCTCTGAGCCCTCCACTGTGCATTCCACAGACAGCCCATTGAAGTGAGCTGATCCGAACTCTGTGATAAAACTTAACCAAGTCAAAACAAAAGCTCTCTCTGGATAACTGCAGTGATTCAAACGGAGCTTTGAAGGCGCTCCCAGCTGCAGAGGAGAGCGGCGCAGCCCTCTGAGCTTAAACAGAGCACAGTGAGGGGAAAGCCAAACTGCCATGAGCTGCCTGACAGCCACAGGAGCCTCGGCTTCAGGTTTCCTCATCTGGAAAAGCCACTGTAGCAGACCACAACCAAGGGGGGAACAGGAGAGGGGATTATGCACACATACTATCTTGTCAGACTGTCAGAGGGGTCCCTTCAAGCACATGCCAGCACAGTCTTTCCTGTGAAATCTGCAGTGATTTTACACAAATGAGCAAACTCCAATTACAGATTTTCTTCTTTTTTTTTTTTACCCCCTTGTGGGCAGCGGGAACAAGCTGTAAACACAACACTTACATATCATTACCTTTTAACAAACTTAAAAGCAAAGAACTGCTTTTTTTTTACACACCCAGCAGTTACAGATGAACAGTATCATTCATTTGAAGTTGTGTTTCTGGCCACCTGGTGAATGTAAGTCTAATATTCACTCTCTTTTAGCTTTGTTTTTGGTCTCTACTGACTCCTGAGAAAAATGTCTGGTTCTTTAGCTGCTAAATACTCCACTATGTTCACCATTTTGGTGTTGAGCAGGTTGCATACAGTGGCTTCTTAGAGCTTGTTTGCTGGAAAGAGCTGCCTGCTGCCAGCAAAAACGTTGCTGAGAGCATGGTGAGTGAACCGAAGCAGTGAAGTTGTGGGTCAGACAGCTAAACAGTGAACTGAAACTTGCTACGTAAAGCTGAGGGTAGCTGCAGATTGCCTCTCATGAATCATTTGATACATTATGATAGAAAATAAGGATTATACACGGACACTAAAAGTATCTAAAAGAAGTATCATCAGTATCATGTGTTGAAGTGTCAAAATTAAAAGTTCTTGTTATCAGAAAGTGTGTAATGTTAATGTATTACGATAACTGGATGCTAATGCATTAACAAGCAGAATTTTAAGACACAACATGTAAGATGATGCAGCATAAATGAAAGCAAACCTATTGAAAACAATGACAGAAGCAGAACAAGACCAGAGATTGGACCACAAAACTGTAGTCTAACAAGAATACACCAAAGTCTGTAGCTGTTTGAAGTGGAGTGGAATACTTTCTTCTTTAATTAAATGGAGTAGAAATACAGGGTTGAATAACACTCTATCTGCTTTAAATTTGACTGGATTTGTATCTACAGCAGTTCATGTGAAAAGGCCATAATTTGTTCTTTAATCTGCAGCCAATGTGAGCTGACGAGACAAAAAAAAAGAACCTTGTGATCCCTCACATCCAAGATTTGTGATTAGCCTTCCCAGTTAAAAACAAAGCATGTGAGGAGCTGATTACATGATTAGAAAGCACATATTCATGCAAAGTTCTCATCTTTTGTTCGACCCGGCCGCTCCAGCGTGAACTCACTCGACAGCAGCGAACGTGGTAAGGGTTCAAAATGAACTCCGAGCTTGAACTGCAGCCAGGACTGCACAGCTGATGTATATGCACACTGCGACCAACGCTCTAGCCTCTTTGTCACGAGTGACACCCTAAACCGCGGCGCTGAAACATGGCCGTGCCTGTCTTGTACGGGCACGGCCATGTTTCACAAGGTCCAGTTTCACAAGAGTAGTTGTAACATTCAGGCTTGACCTTTGCCCCAATTTCTCATTCTCTGCCTTTGTTTCCCTCCGCCCTCTTGACAAGTTTTAACAAGCAGGGGGTTCCTGACCCTTTGAACTGTGCGGCCAGAAGCTGATTATTTGTGACAACAGCCTGGAGGGAGGTCTGCAAGTCATGATGATCAGTGGTTCTGACGGATGTTGCATCTCTGTGTGCTTCGTGCCTCACTGCCTTTTAAAAAACGAGGCCCTGAAATTCCTCATCACCAGTTAAAGTCTGTCTGTTGCAACTGTAAATGTTTATGGCCTTCAGAGTGAACAGTCACATTGTCTTTTAATGTTTTTTAGACACTTTAGAGGACGATAAATTATGCATGAAGACCAGCATGCTCGCCCTGCTCTGTGTCCATCTCCTGCAGGCTTTAGCCTTGTAATCTGTTTGCGATGCAGCCTTTTGGAAAGTTGTTTTGAAGTTGGTGGGTACTGAAAAGAGACACGAGGAGGAGGCACAAACATCAGACAGGTACACAATCTCCTCAGCTAAACCCTCCTCCTCCTCCCGCAAATGTACTTAGCAGCTGTTTCTGTGGAAGTCACTGGAGAGAAGCTGCATGGAAAAACGAGCCGAGCCAGCTGGGTGGAGAGCTGTGGGAGGATTTTTTCCACTTCTGTCTGTCTGACAGAGACAGGCAGATTTTTCTCAGCGAGCTATTTAACTTTAAGTGCACAGTCTATCGCATGCAGTGGCAAGTTTTCAGATGACAGAGACCAGTGATTAAGTTATGAATTGTTTCCTTTTTGTAACGAAACAAACAAATCTGTCATACTTTTAGATATAGGTTATCCAAAGTTTAGTTTTATTTTTAAGCCTGAACAATTGCAACTACACAATGATATTGTGTTTTACTCTATACAAAGTGTGTGTTACTTCCTTTCCCTGTAGCACTCTTCTAGAACAACACCTTCAAACATTATTCAACTTTTTTTTTTACATCATCCCATAATGAAACGTGTCCTAGAAGTAGCACTGAGTTGATGGAAAGTATAAAGGAATGGACATACTCTATAGCTAATCCCTGCTGCACACCTGGATGGCCCTGGCCTATTTCTATCAGTTAGACCAAACAGTGGGATAATGTCGACACAGGTGTCTGTAGTGAATACATTATACAAGTATCTTATGTTGCTGGATTCTGAATGGTGTCCACTTGTGGCTATCCTTTATGCCTGTGCAAAAACCTGCCAATATCCTGCCAATAAACCAGTTGATGAGATTGAATTATGTGGCATGGAGTAAATGTGCATTAGAAAAAGAACATGCAGGTTCTCACTCAACAAGACAGACAAAGGGGAGAAGAAAAAATGAATTGAACTACTGATAAAGCTGCTGTGATACAGACCAGTTCTTGTTGTACAGCCTTGTTTGTTTGTCTGTTTGTTTAACAGAGCAGATACAGGACAGGACAAAAACCCGCTGTTCGTTGGAAAAGCATATGTTGGCTTATGTCTTGACAGACATACAGTGTGTTTGTAAGTAAGTCTCCGCTAAGATTAAATTATATTTCTACCTTATCCTCTTTCTCATTTCAGAGCGTTATTATTGGGACTCCAAGCTACGCATTCCCACAGCGGACTACCAGGAAGTCCTCCACGACGATAAGGCTGCGTTGGCCTGGCTCTCGGCCTTGCGCCGCGTTGGCATCGTCTACCTGAAGGGGGCTCCGGCAGAGCAAGGCCAAGTGGCGAGACTTGCTGAGAGGATTGGCTATCTCAGGCTGACATTCTACGGGTAAGACTCTGACGTTCATCCATCTTGCTGTAGTCATCCTCAGCCAAGCCGCTGTTTAATAATTGGACTCCACACTAAATCTTGAACTGCTGAATTTTCCACTGATCATATTTTAGCTGGAGCACAGCCCAGGGAGTGTTATTAGTAAAAAAATAAATACAAAAGACCTTTTTATTTACATCCCTTTTCCAGGAAATAATAATAAAAAATGTTAAAAAAGCAGCTAGATATTTTGATGAAAGAAGTGCTCACTTTATGATGTTGATGTTTAGGAAAATGTGTCCACTAGTCAATTATCTGTAGCTTTGATTCATTTTGGTTCCATGGAAACGCTTAGAGAGTGTCAGCCGTTCATCACTTTGACTTACTGCAGTGTCGATTATTTGAGGACAGAGACGAGGAAAACAACCTTAAAGCGTTCCAGCTTTTTTAAGCCAGAGGAATTACCTGGTGCACTCAGTCAGAACTGAGGTTTGGAGCGTAAAGCTTTTCCGCTGCCAGCGGATGAGCTCATACTGCTGGAAGTAGAGACTGCAGACTAAAGCTGAAGGCCTGCCATCAGAGAAACTAGACTGTTTTACGAGTCGGGCATCCAAACGAGGCATGCAAACAGAACATGGAAGATAACTTTACCTCATTAGTGCTCGACTCTTGCTGCATCTCAATGAAGTATCAACTTCACGGACTACAGTCTACGCATTCCTGTGAAGCTGCCCAGTTTGCCCTCAGGGATCCCTGCAAAGTTCATCTCATCTCTTTCTTTTCTCCACACAGCCTAATTGTCACTGCTTATCTTCTAAAGCCAAAGTTAAATAATTAACGTGGAGTTTATTAATGAATGTTATCTTTGTCCTCAGGCACACATGGCAGGTCCAGGACAAATACATGGCAAACAATGTAGCCTACACATCAGGAAGGCTGAGTCTCCATACAGACTACCCCGCTTTACACTTTGCACCTGGAGTGAGTAAAACCTGATTTGTATGGTCTATTGAGAGGATTAAACTGCACTAAACAGATATGGTATCACTTATGAATTTATGTGCTGCTTTTATAAGTTAGTTTCAACTGCTGGCATTTGGCTGGCATTTGGCTTTTTTATGTCATTAAGAGTTGTAAAACGAGCATTTGTGTGGCATGTGTGTGTTGTTGGCTGGGGTAGGTGCAGTTTCTGCACTGCATCAACCAGGCTTTGGAAGGAGGGGAGAGCGAGGTGGTGGACGGCTTCCACATGGCCGAGCAACTGCAGAGAGAAGACCCAGAGGCCTTCTGGACACTCACCTCGCTCCCCGTGGACTTCACCGACACGGGGACGGACTACTGCGACTTCATGCTGCAGTCCAAGAAATGCATAATCGAGTAAGTGGAGTTGTCAGATCATCATTTTATTCCCATACGCACGCACACACACACACACGCACGCACACACACACACACACACACACACACACACACACACACACACACACACACACACACACACACACACACACACACACACACACACACATTTACGGTCTCTAAGTGGAGCAGAGATTCTGACCTTGCAGAAATGGAAAGGACTTGCATTTTAAAAAAAAGATGCAGTGGTACATTGCACAAGTGTGAGTGTGTGATTTGAAATGGGACACTGCCATCTGCTGTTCAGAATTATTATATACCAGTAGATTCAATATGGCCTCCAAAATCATGTGGAAAGCCTTCACAGAAAGAGTGTTACAACAGCTTAATAATATTCATTGTGTTGATCAACGACCGCATGTCGGTCTAATGTTCATGTGTCCACATACTTTTGGCTATGTAGTTGAAAAAGATGTTTATTCAATTTGCCCGATAAACGATGAAGCCTTTCAATTCCTTCCCAGGTACCAAAACCAACAATTATTTTAATAATTGATGAATCTATTGATCATTTTCTATATGAATTTGTCCTTGAGTTTCCGAAGGTCTGACCAACAATCCAGTATCCAAAGATATTTAATTTACAATTGTCTAACTAAGAAATCGTCAACCTGAAAGAGCTGGAACTAGTTCATAGAGATGAAACAATGAACAGAAAAATAATCTGCAGCATCAATCATGTAAATCCTTTTTTTAATGTTAAAATTGGGATAATTTCTTTTTTTTTATTTCTTATATTAAAGTCAGATTGTACCAGATTAATTGAAAAAAATATCATTAGTTGCAGCTTCACTAGTGAATTTGGCATGTTTGCTTGATATTTGACTGATTTGACTGTTGATTGTTTGATCAATAAACACATATAAACATACAATATGTTTAAGTTGTAAATTTCACTATTCATGTTAGTTTGACACTGAGCTTTGTCCTTCCCCGTTGTCTCCGAGCAGCGTTGACACCGAGGGCCGAGTTGTGAGAATAAACTACAACAACGCCACCAGAGAGTCAGTGCTGGACCTCCCCTTACATCAGGTCCAGCCCTTCTACAGAGCCCTGAAGGCCTATGTGGATATCATGAACCGACCAGAGAACATGGTCACCTACAGAATGGAGCCAGGTCAGTGTGCACCTCTACGAACGCTACTCATTTAAGAAACAGTAAAAACGTCAGTGAGACTTTTAGGGAACAGAACATGAACTTGTACAGCCATGTAGCTAACAACATCTCCGTCATCATCATCATCAAGCAAGGTCAGGATGACATCAGAGGCAATGTCATCTCTGTCACTGTAGACTAAATCAAATTACCCAAGACTGGTGTAACCCTCTCTAAATAATCACTGCTCAGCAAAGAGATGGAGTAATGATATTGTACGAGACACTAAGGACATCAAAGTGAAGCAGAATGGTGCCATTAGTAGGGAGACGGTGTTTTCGACAGCAGCACCAAAGGTTCAGGCCTCCATGTTAGAGAGCATCCATCCTGATGACGTGTCCTTGAGGTTGCTAAAAGAGTTATTCAAACTTCAAACTAATCTGTCCGTACATTGTGAGCACGACACGGCAAGAGTATCAAACTTTATCCGTGTGTTTAAGTGGTGTGTTGTCTTTTTAACATGAGATTGCTGACTAGCTTACTGACAGTAGTAACCCATAGTTGCTTCCAAGGCCATAAAGCAGTTCACTGTTCAACCACAATATTTTGTGGGACTATACAAAAGACTATGAAAGGAAAAAAAAAATGCAGACCCCCAAAAAGATTTCCCATTATCGTGATTTTAAGTTTTTTCCGTGAAAATTGAATTTTTGATGCCAAAATCCCACTAATCGTGAATCATATCGCAGTACCTGTCAAAATATTGAAGTTTTTATCATTTCATGCAGCCCTACCCTAGAGTTACAGTTTGATCTTAACATGTTTCCTTGTCATAATACTAGGACTGACTTTTTGCCCCGGACATGCAGCTTTAGCCGTCTTTTACTGTGCTATCAACTATGAAACCATCAAGTTCACATTTTAAGTCCCTTTTTACAAGATTAAAATTCAGCTGGAAATTATTAATATTAATACCAGTTGTCATAAACCTCTTTGACAGCAGCCGTTTTTACATGAAATCCTTGGGCCAACATGCTCAATAGCAGCACCTTGACAGACCTGATTGGACCTGCAATTAATGTTATTGGAAACACCTGTGTTTACCCTGCTATTTCATGTCAAAATGGCTGCTGTGAAAAAAAGTCTTTCAGTCTACAAAACTGACTGTTGTTGGATAGATATAGATAAGAAGCCTGTGTTCCTGTCTTGAGATCAAGGACCCAATTTTACAAAAAAGACAAAGAATGTAAGGAGGAGGCTTCAGTCATTTAGTTTAAAGCATGAGGCCTTTGATCTCTGCCGATTGCTCAGCTGTTGACCCCGACCTCTGACCTCTCTGTGAATGAGGTGGGGACGAGTGACAAAATTAAATTCTTCCCTGAGAAACGTAGGATCAGATGGAGCGTACGTCAGACCCTTGTTTCTGATCTCTGGGTGTTGTTGCATTTCAGGTGACATAGTGACCTTCGATAACTGGCGTCTGCTGCACGGGCGGAGGAGCTACATTAGCAGGCCAGACAGGTTGCGACACCTGGAGGGAGCCTACCTGGACTGGGACGAGGTCATGTCTCGCCTCCGGATACTCCGCAACTCGGTCCACAATGACGCATGAGCCAGATTCAAATGGGTAGCTTTACAGCCTGTGCAATGTCGGACGGCTAAAAAAAAACGAGTTAAGCTAAATGTTGCTCTGAAGACAGACGGAAGAAATTGCAAAGACATTGAAAGAATCAGGTCAAGAGCTAAATCTCTGACTCTGAAGTAATCGAGCATCAAATCATGAAATGAAACAATTTGATGAAATACACAATGATCGAGTTAGGATGCTTTAAATAATGAAATAATTTCACATACGCAACGCTTGAATGCAAAAAGTATGAAAAAAAACCTTTTAGGTGCTCATAATGACTAGTGTCAAAAATGTTTCTAACTTAAATTGAAGAGGTTTTATACATTGTCCTGGGTACTCCACAATATGATATTGTGGAATTTATACGTTTTCTAAAATAAGTTAATAATAAGTTATCATTCCCACCTCTCTGCTTTTAATATTTGACTCAAGACATTCTGTTTATGAAATCACTCTATTTATTATGTAGTGCATTATATTTACTGGCATTTTGTTTGGCGATAAATCACAAGTCTGAAATGTCTTCTTATTGCACACTACAGTAAACAGAGTCTCTATTACTGTACACAGGAAGTTATGAAGAAGGGAGTGACTTCGGACTCAGCCCAGAATGCAAAATTTGTTCCATTACTGAGATTTGTTTGTTTTCTTACTGCCTGCTACAGTATCTTTCTACCTCTGTCTAATCCTGTGCCTACACAAAGAAAGTGATGTCCTTGACTTTCCCTTCATTCTGTAGAACCGCAGTCTGAATTAAAAAACCGCCTTAAGCTACAGTAGCCGTGCCAGAAACGGCAATATAAAATAACTTTAAACTTACAATTGACAAGATGTGTACTTCTCTACTTAACCCTGGTGTCATCTGGCCAAACGGCTTTCCTTTTATCTGCCGAGGTTTTTGCCGTGCATTTCCAAATGTTGTGCTTCCAAATGTTTTCAGACAAACTGGAGGATTAGGTATTTTGTTTTCTTCTTCTTAAGATAAATAAACCATGTAAAAACACGTGTTTATTATAAGCCACGTGTCATTGCAAAGCAGAAAACTGGCCTGTTTACTAAGAGTTGACATTTTGGGGATGCATGAATGCAATGGCTGTATGCTTTTACTAGTGCCTGTTTGAGGTGCACAAAGGATCACATCAACAGCAGCTTGTATTTCCTGAAATATTCTCTGAATAATCCACAGGTTTTTATTTTTTTTTTTATACCAAAGGAATAGTTCCTGTGGAAACTATTTACAGGAGTTCTGTGGATTATCCAGATTAACAGAGATACAGTTCTGTTGTGTCTTCTCAAGTGTCATTTTTAATATTTTGCAGCATACATTAAATTCTCCCCATCAAACTAGGATGTGGGCAGGTTTCAGAGAAAGGGATCTTAGGCATTTAAGATCCAATCTGCATGGCTACCAGGTTTGTGGTAAAATACTTTTTGTAATAAAGAAGCTGACAGTGTGTTCTTATTAAAAAGCACAATGTGCTCAGGTTTCAATATGGAGTTTGTGATGGCTTTATTCTCTGTAGCTGCTAGAGATTGGACATTGTGAGTCCTGCTCACTGCTGTTACTGAAACTTTCAAATCTTTTCCTGTAGCCAAAGAGCCCAGAGACAATCCAGAGACCGCCTTGTTTTATGTATTTTTATGTAACCTAAAGACAATATGGATGTACTCCCCATAGCAGAACCAGGCAGATAAATCCTGATGAGGCATTCGCTTACCTGTGATGGGTACGGCTGATGTTTCATCCTCTGTGGCTGCTTAAACCTTTGCTTACAGGTCGACTTAATAATAATACTGATGTACCTTTCTCCCCCTTCCTTCAGTCTTAATACTTTTGATGGTTGTGCTGCTGTTCAATATGGATTCAAATATTCAGCAAATTTGCATTTTGTAAAAACAAGTTTGAATAGTCACACCATTTGATAAAATAAATCTTCAAAGCTCCAAAAACGTCTGTCTTCCACTTCTTTATACATTTCTTTTCACATTTTTTGGACGGACAATGAACTAGGCTGAGCTTTATTTGCGACAACTTTATTATATTGCCAAAGCTGTACATATTCTATAAATACTTTTTCAAATACTGGAATACTTACACCTGGCATCTCATTTCATTTATTCCCTCTCATTACAGCAGCTGGCTAGTACAATGACAGAGATGAGTTTAATAATCCAGTTTAAAAAAAAAAGTCATTTTAACTTAAGCAGAAAGAGCTGTGTCCCGTTCCCACCAATCAAACCAATGCTGGAGATGCTTCAGATCTTATTTACACCGACGTGTGTGTGGTGTTATTAACAGAACAGCATCTTCTGGATATTCTTCTCAGTATTTCCTTTGCACGGTTACTAAAAATACAAGCATGTCAGAATAAAAAAAAACAAAACATCTTGCAGTGACATAGCTGTACCAATATATTGCTGATCTGGAGAAACTGTTCACCACATGGACGCACACACACGCACACACACACACACTCTCACTGTGAAAGTTAATGGGCCAGCGATGGGACCAGATTCAACCGTTCTTTACTATCACAGAACAGAAAACAACATTAAGACTCGGTGATCTCCTCTGGGAGAAGATCACCACAGCTGTAGGCTTCAACACATCTGAAAGATCGATCACAGGACGCGAAACTGCTGCTGTGGCTCGGAGGATTGTGTACTTTTGTCGCAAACTAATCTGTAAAAAAAAAAAAAAAACGCTCTTTGTCCTTGGCTGCTTGTGGAGTGCACTCCAAAACCGGTTCAAACTGTACCAGTGTCACAACATATTCTGTGACCAAGCTTCTATGATAGTTAATTAAATATGTTTATATAACTCTTTTTTACTGTTTGTTGGACGACACAAATGTAATAAGTCAACTTAAACTATAATAAATTATCATTATTTGCAGCCCAAGTGTGACTGCAGGACAATACTGCATGGATGTTACATTTTCTTGCTGTTGCTGTTAATATCATTCAGACTTCAAAATAATTTAGAGAAATGCCAAGTGGATGTTGCTTTCGTTATTTTTTTCAATTTCCAGATAAAGTAGGGTCACACTGTCAGAAGTTGTGATTTTATTTCAATAACTGCCAGTAATGGAGGCTTTATGGCCATATTCCCCACTCATAGTTCTTTTTAAGTGGTGACACCAAAGCTGTGGGAAACATCCGATATGTCCAACTTGGAATTACAGTTCTGCATGCAGCAAAGTTCATGTACGTGACAGTATTTGGACGTTTAAAAACACATGATGTGGGGCGCCCTGGCAGCTCATACCGCACATTAAGGCCCTACCGCAGTGGCCCAGTTTCTGGTCCTTTGCAGCAAGTCATTCCCTCTCTCCTTCCTGACTTTGTCAGCTCTTTACTGTCAAATAAAAGCAAAATGCCAAACCAATAAATTATAAAAAGATCACTGATTGGGGGTGTGGCCTGGTTTGCACCCGTAGAGAGCAACACAGCAGCAGCTTTTCTCCTCACGTGATTCAGAGTTCAAAAGACAAACTTTAAACAGTCATGTCAAACTGAAGTCATCATTTTCACTTCAATCAATAAGTACTATAGGGAAAAAAAAAGTTCTTTCTTACATTCTTCACCCTGTGAACGCCAGTTAACTTAAGAAAACCTGGCTCTGGCAATGGCTAACTACTTATTAAGTATTGCACATCTAGCAAATCAACAATTTGTAACATTTTTTTTCAGAGAAATTTACAGTCAATATATGTATATATTAAATAAATACTATATATAGAAATATATATAATATTTATTTTTCATCCTCATAACATGCAATTGATAACAGCAGACCACAGACGAGAAGTTTTACAGTAGAACTAGAACAGTAATTCAGCCTGGCGGGCCGATATAGGGCAAGAGATCACATCTGAGAACACTCACATTATTTTAGGGTTCAAACACTTTTAAGAAGCGTTTACATGCGGTGCTCTGGTGCAGTATACAGTAGCATGGGACGTCCTGCACTACGAGAGGGTCTCTGGGTGTTTCACCAGTTTAAACTTGGACAGACTGGAACTTTACAGTAACCACATATCACAGAATAACTCACAGTCATATGGAGACGGGTAGAGGGGGCGGGCGGGCGGGCGGGGGGCTGTTCTGTAGTGAATTGTCAAGGCTGTGCACGGGACCTGCATGCACTCTGTGCCTCGGGGCTATCCCTCACATCTCCTCCTATCGGTGTAAACATTTGGGGTCTTGGCAGCGGGATACAATAGAAGACTTTCACACTGAGGAGGAGAGCTCAGGGGGAGTCGCTTCTCCCGAGTTAAGGAGCAAGCAAACATTAAGCGAGTTGGTATAATCATCAGGACGACAGCAATGAGGGGTTGTATTTATTTACACGACATCACAGACCAAACACGTCTACACGACAGGGTCGAAAAAGGGGTCTTAGGCTTGTATATACAGGAGGAGGGAGCAGGAATTGTGTGCTTAAGAGTAGAGTTAGGGATTGTCAGAAGTCTGTGGTTTTAGAACTGAGATGCCATTTCAAGTAGAGAGGCACACCGAGGACAGGGGGAAGGGAGAGAGCGAGAGAGGGGGGGGGGGGAGAGGGCGCGGGGGTGTAGACTAGCTAGGAAGGGGTCTCGGTGACAGAATCTTGGGTTTTCCTTCTGCCTCCTTCCCCTTCACTGCCGCCACGTAGGAGAAAAGGCAGAGGACGGAGTAACAGATCTGATGTGCCTGCAGAAGGAAGAAATAACCATGAGGAAGATAATGGCCCAGGTGTGAGGTTACATCTGCACAGTTAGAAATAACACAAAGGAGCACAGCTGGACAAGAGCGCCCCGCATGCTTCAGAGTTAACAAAAGGTACCACGTGTTTTTGACCACTAATAACACTGGCACTGCTGATCGGCGCTTGGTTACAGTAAAGACAGCTATCGAGTGAACATGGATGTAAACAATGCACAATTTAAATTCTTTCAAAACCCTCTCTGCAAATGTTCTACGAGGAAGAAAATGCATTCAACATGTTTCTTAGACCTCAGGGATACACACAGCGGGTTCTGGTGAGTAACGCTGAACGTAAACAGGACTTTTGTTTACAAAGGGGGCTGACCAGTGCATTGTAGTCTCTCTCTAATTAAACCTATTTTCCAGTTATTGCTTTACAACCGAATACGGCTGGGTGTTCAGAAATGTGAAGAGTTTACTCTCAGTTGTCACCTTACTCAACAAGAAGACTGATACACATTCTACTTTAACCTAACTATCCGGTCTTACAGCTGTTATATTTCCTCATTTAGAGATCATGACCAGAGTGCAGCGGTCAGCACAGTACGGAACTGCAGCAGTGGGATCTGGCAACAGACTAAAGAATCAAAACCTCGCTCTACATTTGTAACGCAGTGCGCCGTTATGCAACAAAGCTCTGCACTGGACAATCGAATACATGCAGGCGCACATTCTTGGTAGATTCAGCTTTTAACTTGAAGTTTTGCAGTTCACCTCAGGATCAATCGGAGGATAACATGGTGAAAAATGTAATTGTACATTCCTGTCTTACAGTATTATATACCAGTGCAGTGTTTTGGCTTGGATATATAATCCTCCCCACTAGTGGTCGCCAAAGCTTTACACTTTAATAATATCAGGAAAACTCTGATGCAATATTGCCCTCACTGTTTGGTTTCATTGTTCAGTTTATCAGTTGTTCTGTACTGTTATTGTTATGCACTGACTATAATATGAAATATCCATAAATAAATGCAACCGATATTAGAAAAGGGGTCCCTCAAGGAAAAAGGCTGGGAACCACTGTTCCAATCCACTGGTTCTCACACTGGATGGTGAACTCTCTCTAGTGGTGCAGAGAGAAATCTCAGAAATATATTTTTTAAATTCATTTAATAACATATGATACTATCAACTTTGAATGGAAATATTTAAACTGAGATGGCTGAAATGTAATTTGGTGGTACCCCTTTGTACAGAACTCAACAATAAATAATGTTCTTATTAGGAATAAACCTGCTACAGATAAGAGCTGTCTGTAGCTGAATGGGGTCGGGCCTGTTGTAATGGTAGTACTTCTGAGGTTGTACGTGGTGTAAAATGTTTGAGAAATGCAATACCAACACACACTCTCTTTTCTTTTTTTTTTTTTTTTTGAAATCATTGCTACTTGCAATGATAATTGCTGCTTTAAGTCTGAACGCGCTGTAAAATACTGTAAGATGAAGTTTAAACATAACTCATCACACTGACTAAGGTGACTAAGGGGGGCAAACTCTCAAAAGGTTCCGTAATCCTTTAATGACCGGACGCAGTCAAATTGCTTCACTGTTGGTGATTAAGTTCACACATTTTTATAAAGTAAGTGTTAAGTGCTTCCTAGGAGACTTTGCTTTCAGTTTTCAGACTTAAATCCATGTTCATTTTCCCTGCAGGGACTCCTCCACAGTGCTGTTTGATGTTTACAGATACAAACGTTACATTTTATGAGGCCCATTTATGCTGTGCACACCCGGTGACTAACTACTCTACATGCACTGGTAAGAAGTATCGACTCAGGCAGAAGAAGTGAGGGACTCACCATGGGGGTCTTGTACTTGTGGATCACCACTTCTTTAGTTTCAGGAACTATGCCGATGCAAGAGACAAAACAAAGAATTCAAAGGCAGCAGGAACCGCAATGAGTTAACGTTTGAGAGCTTTGGGGGTTACAGAGGTGGACTTTCAACAAGGTGTAAAATGGGATGTGGGCCAAGAAGAGTCCACCTTCACAGTCAGGAGTACATTGAAGTTTAGACAGAGAGGGTAAAAAGGCCAAGTTGTTAAATCCTGCCTCTGCTGGAATACACTAATACTCTGACCGTGAGAATGGCTAATGCAATGATTAAACCGTTTATATAAAGGGAAAGCATTCAATCTGAGCTGGTGACTGTTGGTGAGACGTTCATGGCCCACAACATGGACAAATAAAAACACAAATGTCTTATAACAAGAGACTGGAAAGGTCTCAAATATGAAAAATAAAAAACAAGGGGAAAAAAAAAGGGACAACCTCCCCTCCCCAACCCCTTCCACCCCGGTGAACTGAAAGTTAAGAGACATCACAGAAAAGCAGCTACAAGAGGCCAAAATCCTTTGACCTAGGACCATGTCACTGTCCACAGGACAGATTGACTTTTCATTAGTAACTGTGAACCCATAGCAGAGATGAGAAGGCTGAGATCTGGACAGATGAAAGGGCTGGGAAAAGTTAAATCCCTCTGCTCAACATCCCCCAAAACAACAGTCTGACCAAAGATCTCCACTTGTTGAGATACAGAGGCAGACTATCAGAGAATGATAGACCACATGTTGAGATGGAGTCTGGGGTGATCTCCGAAATGAAAAGCAAGTGATGAAGGAAGCAGAGGAAAACTCATGGTACAAGAAAAGAAAAAAGGAATCCATGGAAAGGGTCGAGTGTGGACATACTTTGAATTAGTTTGAATAAGAAAGGAGAAAGGTGACAACACTTTACCTGCTGGAGAATGAAGGTTTTCATAGTGGCAAAGATGAGGGCAACATTACAAAAGCAGCACAGAGACACGACAGTAACCCAGCCTGGCACTCAACTTCCCCCTCTGACGATCATATACTGCACCGTCATACTGGAAGTCAGTTTTTTTTACCTCCTCCTACAGATGTAAACCACGCGCTAACCCTTCATTAGGCTGTTATACACCTGATGAAGCTGTATGAAGTTGTTTTTCCTCATGAAATAAAATTAAAAACTATTGGTTTTTTCAAATCAGTGTTTTTTAATATAGCAATTATATATTTTATATCTTTTATTTTTTCACTTAATGTAGATAAATTAGGTGTTCTTCTGATTCTATCAGAGCAATGAAGGCGTTTAGGAGCTAAAACTACTTATTATTATTATTAGTGATTATTGTGATTATTTTCCAGGAAACTTCATATGAAATGGTTTGAGAATTGGGTGAAATATTTTTAGCTGTTACCTTCATTTATTCATGTGTACTTGTACTACTAATTTCAAGCTGAATACGTTACTCATGCAGGAAAACATTAAAAAACAAATTAGTCTTCAGTGCTCTTAAAGCTAAAGCACAGTGGTATTCTATATTTTTAGTACTGTCAATGAATCACAGGAAAATGCTAAAACCAACTGAACTTGTGAATCTTTAAGAACACAAACATATAGCTTTATATTTCCTGAAATATCTGGGAACTGTAGTTTTTAACAAATATTACTCACACTGGAGTAAATAGTACATTTGTTTGGGACTATTTTAAGCTGAGGATTAATCCACATTTGGTGCTCTGGTGAGTGTTCACAGCAGCAGGATGGTGCGTGTGGGACTGACTGAAAATAAACTACTGTGTGTGTTCATTGTAATGAAGGAACATCTCAGCCAGTGCAACAGAGAGGCTCACTGATGTGTTTTTAATAGTTTCTGGGGAACAGTGGATCTCTGTGGCACAGCCGAATAAGGTATATATACACAGTCAATACTTTTTTTATTGGTTTTGGTCTTGGTTTTTTTTTTTTTTTAAAATGGGATTTGTCAACGATATGAAAAATATAGAATACCTGCAAACATATCCTTTCATGTTTATATTTCTCTTTTAGCTATAATGATATTCTTGTTATGGGAATATGTGAGAAAGGCAGCTCGACTCCGTCCTCACTCTTCTTTTTACTGTACAGACTTATTATTTCTCTTCCTAACTTTATGGACTAAACGAAATGTTGCTTGTTGTAAACGTCTACGCTACCATGTGATTTAAAGAAAAGCACGTCCTCAGAAGAATTGGTCACTCACTTAATCACCCACAGACATCATTGTCTCAGTGTTCCTCGAGGAGAGCGAGTATCCAATTTAGTGAACCCTTATTAGCTCTCGTCAATACGTTTGCCATGAAGCTGAGTTACTGCCGTGCCGAGTACAGGCCTAGAATCAATAGATGGTGTAATTACCAAATTCCTCCAGGACAAAGACTCCCTTCACTGTATTGCACTTTTTAATGTGACTCAGCTCTATGAAAACCTAAAAACAAACAAAAAACAAACAAAACAAGACAGAACATTATTAACTCAACAACACTGGATGAAAAGTAAACACTTCATATTTAAAAATTAACCATGTTAAAACTTGTTTTATTCAGTATGAAAGGTAAAAATAAAACAACTACACATGGAATGCAAGCTTTTAACAGCTAACGAAAGAAAAGAAAAGCACACTATGAGAAGTTTCCATGATCAAACGCATACATGGGCGACGGTTAAATGAGGAGAGATGCATTTAGTCTGCTCAAAGCTCAAAACTAATTCAACATGACTTGTTTCATCAATGAAGTGTATGAAGAATAATTTATAGTTATATCTGATTGTAAACAGCAAAGGTAGTTAAAAAAAAAAAAAAAACACACACATTTCTTTTTATGCTCAGAGATGCAATATGGCCCATATGATGCATACATGGAAGTTCCATATAAAAATGTAGACAAGGACACAAAATTAGATTTGCCATACAGCTACAACAGTTAAAAGAAAAGATAGAGAAAACAAAAAGGAACCCAATAAGATGTAACTGCTAATAAGCAAACACAGCAGAGGTTGTGTACCTTCCGCTCCTTGCAGGGGGAGAGAGCATGGGAGAGAAATGGTTTGGATTATTATCGGACAGAAGAGCACAAACACTCGACGACACTCCGAGAGGGCGCTATCCACAGGAGCCTCGTACAGATTCAAATCAAGAATCTAGCTAAGAAGTTACCAGAGCCAATATGATAAACCCGTCACAAGAGGAATCAGCCCCAAAAACTAGGAAATAGGAGAAGGAAAAAAATAAAATAAAAAGAGGACTAGAGGTTTGACTAGGGTATTGAGAGCTGGATTCACCTTTGTTTTCCTGGACTTTAAACATCTCAGTCCCCCAGAGCCCTCCATGCCTCCTCCTCCAGCAACAAGGGCTGGCACCAACACCACTTGCTCACACAGCAGACCAGATAAATGAGGGCAGTCACTGATGGACAATAAATCCCACTAAGATGTAGGATGTCACCTCCGACACCATCTCACTGCAGCTGCCCGGGACCCGACCCAGTGCTCACTCACTGAAATACTATCATTTAAAAAAAAAAAAAAAAAAAAAAGCATCCAGTGCTAAATAAAGCTCCTGCTGAGGGTTTGGTGAAACTGATTTCCTCACAAACAATTAAACCATCCGTGAAAATTCCCAATCTAACAACTGTAGCAAAGCTGCTCCTGAAAATGTATTCCAAAAGAGCCTGAGGTAGAAGAAGCAGAAGCAGCAAGGAAAAGCAGGCAGTAATCATAACAGTGACTCAGTGCAGCAACATCCAAGTTAAAGGGTCTGTCCACCTGAATTATAAAAAAAAAAAAATACATTGTATCTGGCCAAGAAGAAAGTTTTAGTTTTACAATAGAGTTTAATGGAATTTTATTTGTGACGTTCACAGCAATGAATTATATTTAAACAGACACTGACTGACTCTTTAGACACTTTGGAGAAGCAGAAACAAGCTACAACACAACATAATCACCTTTACCTCCGACTGTCCTCAAGATTATCCCACTATGGAATATTAATAGGGTTTATTCAAAATGCCCCTTTATTGTCACGTAGGTTATGATCTTAATAGTGAATCAATGATGGCCACAAACAGTGTCTGTGAAGCTTCATGTTGTATGTAATGGTTTGAATCTGATTTAACTAAATACTTGTGATTGAGCCCTGTATATTGGACAGGGGATAAGATAAATAATTGGTTCCTAAATAATAGGGTCCAACTCTCAGCTGTATATCAACTGTATATGAATATTAGATTGTATTGCTGAACTGAACCTCCATACCTCACACCCTCTGATGAATTCTGTGAGAGCCAGTAAATAAGTGAAATATGAACATTTCGTCCTCTTAACTTGTGCACTTCATACTTTTTTTTTGGAACACACAATTCATAATGATGATAAACTTGTTAGGAGATAGTCGTTTATGAATGCATCCAACAGACAGTGCAGAGCAACAATATCATTCATTTTGCTCTCAACCTGCTCTTTCTAGCAGCTAAATGCTCCACTTCGTTCACCAGCTAGTCGCAACCTCTGCCCTTTGGTGCTGAGCTGAGTAATGTACAGTGGATTTTAGAGCTTGACATGCGTAATTCTTCAATCAGTGGAGCTGATGAATAAGAATCTATTTGGTATCTAAACTGGCTGACGTGGACATTGTTGTATCGTCATATAATAATAACATTACTGCTTTATGCAAAATATAGTTTAAAAATAGTAGAAATTCACTGATTCCAGCTTCTCAAATGTAAATTATATTCTCGTTTTCTTCATGCTTTCTGTCATCTTAAACTATACATCTTTATGCTTTGGACTGCTGGTCATACGAAACAAACTATCTGAATATATATCACCTAATTATTGACTTATTGATTTATGGACTCATCAATTTATTGTAAAAATAATTAGCAAATTAAATCGACAATGGAAATAATTGTTAGTTGCAGTCCTAGTTTACACATGTTATTACGATTACAAACAACCAATTACATTGTAACAGGGGGACATCATAAAACCAAATATTATAAAGTACATATTATAAAGTACAAATTTCTCTCTTTTGGGTACTTACTTATCAGTAACCAGGACATTTTATGCTGCTGAATACTTGAAATGAAATTTTCTGAGCACCACAAATATGATTCCCCTCACCTCCACTGCACTTTGGTTAGAGGCAGAAAACTCAGACAAATACCTCAAAACTGAATTTTACCAAAACTGCCTGCATGACTGGATACCACTAAAATGTGAAGATGTTTTTTTTTTTTTTTAATTTGGATGAACTGACCCTTCAAATTGCTTTTGCTCTTGATAAATTAGTTTTAAGATGCATGTTCAATCTTGTTTACTCTTTGGTAACAACTCACTCTTTTGTTTTGTTGTTTCTAAGATGCTAAATACGTATGCAGTGTCCATCAGCAGCAATGGTCTCTGATATTTCAGCATGGTCACTTCTCAGACAATTCAACTACAGCACGTTGTTCACTCACAGCTTCACATTCTAATGAACCGGAAGAAATATACCAACCCCGACTATGACTACCTGCGCAGGTGTGAAGACAACACAAGACAATGTCAAGGGTCCAAACTTGCTATTAAATAGCCAATTATTAATGAAAAGTCTTTGCTCAAGGTCATCTGTCTTACCACTGATGCACGATACACAACACACACACACACACACACACACACACACACACACACACATATTAACACTTCATCTCCTCCCACACAGTAAATGAACAATGACATTTGAGCACCACGGATGTCAAAAGAAACTTGTGTGGAAGGATGTGTTAATATTGTTTTTAGGAAACGCATGCATATGAACACACACAGACACACACAGACACACACACACAACACACACACAGACACACACACAAACACAAACAAACACAAACAGAAACTGAAAAAAGCAAATCCAAAAAAGCAAAAGCACAAACAGGAATTCTTCCTCTAAGGGATAAACATCAGGTACGAGTAAAGGCCAATCAAACGTGTCGTCAGTCATGGCTAACATTTTGGCTAAGATTGATTTTTGATGACAATAGAGGAAGACATCACGAGATGAAAGGAAATGAGGCAAACAGGAGAGATGAACAGAAAGGTGGACAGAAGGACGGGATGAACCATCATGAGTGATCTTTATTTTCATGCCCTTGTGTGAGAGATGAGAAGCAGTTTCTCTGCTGTGGTACTAGCGTCTTACCTGGCTGTGCATGAATTTAAGGTTGATTCCTTCCAGTGTGACCTGAAGCAGACCACCTTCACCAGTTTTCATGTCCTGGACAGGGAACTCTCCGCCCAGCTCCGGACCTGAAGGGAACCACAGTTGAGTTTACAGCTAGTATAGATAATAAATAAAATCCCTCAAACCTTAACGGGCATGCAGAAAAGAAAAACATGACACACTGCTGGGATGTGGGGCAGGAACAGTTTTATCTCGTCCTAGTTGGATTTTTATTTTAATGTCAGGGGTATAATGGTGTTTGTATTCTTCCCAAAGTGTTAATCACAGTAGGTTTAGGTCAGTATGAGACCTTTATGGTTCGGTACACCCGACAATATAATCTGTCTTTCCCCTGCTGTACTAACAATAGATAACTATAATTATAAAGATAATTACACTCCAAACAATCACAAGTGTCAAAAGAAGCTATTCTCGTTTATACTGAGAAAAAAAAGGGTCAAAGGAAAGGCTAGATGGAAGCAAGAAAGAAAAACAGAAAGACAGAAAGCTCACTCCCTCCGTACCTGGTTTGATGCTTTGCTGTCTTGCTGCAGCTCTTTCCATACTGTCTTTAACACAGTAGTAGAGTTCACGACACTAGATACAAAGAGGAAAGTTATTTGAATTTGTGATCGATGCTCTGGATGAAAGTACAGGATGCTGAGAGAAGCAGTTTCTGACCTTTTTGGTATAGAACTTGTTGAGCTGCGTCTCTTGGCCGTTACGTCTCCAGAGACAAAGCACCTTGGTCTTGGGGCAGTAAGTCATATTGATGAGCTTCTCGTACCACCAGCGCTCGTACACTGTGCCGATGTTGCTGCGCAGGACTATGCAGTCATCACAGACCTGAAACAATGAAGTTTAATATTAGTGAAATAAGCAACAACATGCTCTCTACACGCAGCATTAAGGACAATTACAGATATAGTACTAGGAATTAAACATTAGTACCTCCATGAAAAAGATGTCTCCTGTGGTATCAGTGCCAGCATGTACAACAAATGTTTGCTTTTTGATGTGACGGCTTCCACTGGGCCTGACGGGAAGCTCACGGCCGTTCTAAAAATATAGTTCAGTACAAATAATTACAAAAAGGATGAACAGAAGTTGAATTGAGTTAAAACAAGGACGGATATTCACCATGTTGGCCAGTTTGTCCAGTATCTCGTTGATCTCTTGGCTGTACGTGAGGCCTATGTGGGACTTCCCCATCAAACGCCTCACTTTCTTCTTGATGTCATTTTTGTTCAACTAAACAAACAAAAACATCCACAGGGAACGTAAGCTGAGATATCCGGAGGAACACAAAAAATGTAATTTGGAATAGATCAACAAACAATTATGCTGTCCTGTGGTTAAAATGACAAACAGGCTTCCGTACTTTCATCATTAGCATGAATGCAATCATATTGTGCAGCAGCGTGGCCAGAAGTCTGTCTTCATCATCCTCCAGTCGCTTGCGGTCATGATCTCCTAGCGACAAGTATCTGTTGACCGACAAAACACAAAGAAGCAAGTATTAATAGTTCAGGATCAGAAGGCGAAGCTACATAAATATAAAACTAATTTGGCAAAACATTCACGCATCGTATGAATAACAGATCGAATAAAATGTCAGCCATGTTGAACCTTTCGATCATCTCCTGGGGTCCCTGGTCCATACCCATGCCTTCACGCTCCAACATCACAGCATCTAAGTAGGCGTCCTCCCAGAACTGCAGCTGGTCCCACAGTGTGGAGCGCTCCTTACCTGAACACATGGAGACAGTACTCATGTAGCTCCTAAGCGCTGGACAATTTCACCCACAGCACACAACGGATCCATTCAAACACAACTTATTCTGTCAGTTCTAAGTAAGTAGGTTATTTTAAAAAGATAAAATGAGATGGGAAGAGTCGGCGATACAAATGATTTATCCAGATATTATACTGTTTGCATGTTGCTTTCAATACCTCGATTTAAAGTTACTATAAAACTTCCGCAAGTAAAGAAGTACTGATATTGTAACATTTTATTGTAGCTCTCTGTTTCAACGAAGCCAGCTTTAAGAAGATGAACAAGTAGTTCATAGTTCTCAGTCATGCAGGAAAATGAGTAAGAATCAATTAGACCTTCAGTAATAACACTTATAGTAACGCATAGTAAAACCTTCACTTCAAGTGTTAGCAGCTATCCTTTATAGAGCTTTTATGGAGGTGGCTGACGTTGCATTACAGTAACTCATTGGAAATCTTGACATTTCCCAATGGTATTTACAAGCTGGTGGCTTGTATGAGTGTGCTCAACTCATAATTACATTTATGACAGCACTTGAAGGCAACATGCGCTCATCCAATATGCAAACCCATGAAATGTTAAGCTTTTAGGGCGACATGAAAGTCAAAAAACTGGGTGAAATGAGCGGAATTAAAATAAATGTTAAAAAATTAGAGCGAAAGTGGATGGAAGTCACACACACACCGTTGCTGTCTTTGAAGTCCCTGTGAGGGAAGACTATGACCAAATTCTGCACGACTACTTATATATTCCACTTCTATCTCATGTTGCGAAACACACAGATGTGCAGCTCACAAATGGACAGGAAAAACCCACATCACATCACATCAAAGATTAAACTCAGAGCTAGTCCGTGTGAACAATGGATACAACCCCCGTACACACATACATACATAGGAAAAAGGGCAAAGGCAAGAGATTAGCCCTACTTAGAGAAAAGGTTTCCATGGCAGCATCCTCTAGTTGATCCCAAACGGAGCTCTTATCGCGCCCTGGAAGAATTTCCCAGGAGGAGCAGCAGGAGGGATGAGAAGCAGCGAGAGCAGGAGGGGGTTAGGCGAAGAGGTGAGTAGGTTTAATGTCAAAAACAAGAGCAGAGCAAGCCGAGAACCACACCAGAGGAACAAAAACAAGGACAAACAGAGACATATCGTGCTAATTTACTCACTAATTTACGGCCGATAGCTTGCACTTATACACAGTGTAATTTAAAAAATAAATGTTTAGCACAGTTGAGTAGATGAGCAATGACATTGTTATTGGGACTGTATGTTTAAATATGATATTGACTTTAAGTCCTAATTGTTTTTACATATTTAAAGACTGCAGTTTAACATAAAATGTCAAATGAATTCAGTTTTGTTATGATAAAAATATGATTACAATTAAACACGACTAATTAATCTGCAGCAGCTGCAGTCATGAATTACCATAATGCAAATAAATATTCTTAAAAGGACCAAAATTTAAAAACTTTTTTAATTTCTTCATTTGCTTTGATGTTAATTCTGTTTTCACATGCAAGTATTTTCAGACAGCAGTGAATACAACTTCCCACTTAAATCAGTAGTGTTAATTCATCACTATGTAAAACTGGACAAATTACATCTCCATCAGCATAACTGTTTGTCTTTTAACAGATGTTCAGTTCACTGTTTCATAACAAACATTTAACATTACACTACTTCTAGGTAATCACATGTCTGACTTTTGGCTGGCCTTTTTTCCAGTATAACTCTTTCCATAATTATTGAAAGTTCACTGTTGTTACATTAACGAGGCAAACCAAAGCCAGAGCTGGCACAATCTGAAAGGTCATCTAGCGACAATGTCTTGAGTGGAAGTGATTTTTAATATTATAAGGTTGTTTGGTTCAAAAGACTTTCTTTGACAAACAAAGATAATGTTAGTAAAGCAAATACAGACAAAGAGAATACTAAGTGTTTTTAAGAACACCGGAAGGAAACTTCAGAAGTGTCAGCAGACATAACTATAAGAGGAAGTATAGCAGTAAACTAGAGAGCGGAACATACCCAGCAGGCCTTCACAAAGGTAAATCCTCATACTGATGTCCTCCACGGGCTGCGCAGGCGGCCCCTTTGCCATAGCAAGTACATGATCTTTTGCACTTGGTTTCAGAGTGTGGGTCTTTCCCTGTGAAAACAAGAGAACAACATGCTGTTAGTATATTGTGTTTTTATAGTTGTACTGGATTTATATGCTGCAATGTGTGCCTGTAGATATGTGTATATAATAGTGTGATAGAGATTATGTAATGCTGTTGCATGTGCATGAAATGGTTTTAGTGTCTGGTGATTAGTGTTGCTTTGTTGCTTCCTAAGGAATGGAGATGGAAATGAGCTAATAGCTAAATCTGGCATAAACCATCTCTTCTCATTTTGAGATAATTTTTTTTTGCGTTAGTTCAGGCAGGCCACAAAGTCAAGCTCAGCTCTCAATTCCAGCTACATCAGCTGATCACAGCTAATCATAAACACACAGTCAGCTGACAGCTCAGCTGATTCCCTCAAGCATCCAATTGGCAAATATCATTCAGGGCGCCTTATTTAAGCTGCTCCAGCCTGCCTATCTTTGCTGTTTCCTCTACAAGCTGTTTTGCAACCCACGTCCACCCCAGCTCCTCCTTTTATGCTGTATCTAATTAATCAATGTCATTTTCTGATTGCCATTGATGCTTGCTCTGTTCTATACCCTGGGGGGTCTCTGCTGCCGCTCTCCTTGTCTTAAACTTTTCCATGTATGCAACTGGAAGGGCAGGAAGGTGTGCTCTCCCTGCCTTAAGGTTGTCCTGGTAGGCACGTGGAAGGACAAGGAGGTCCCAGAACAGAGTCATACCGCCAGATGTAACATTCTGCTTTGGAAATAAAAGTTCTTTTGACAAAAAGTGGTCCTGACTGAACTACTAATAATAATGTTTGTGACATTTTTTTTTTAACAGCCAATTTAGTATTTTAGTAGTCTAGTATTTATGATGTTTTGGTTTTGCCCGGTTGTGATCATAGGATCATGCGTACTGCAGATTTTATTCAGGTCGAGTACTATTATCCAAACAATAGTCTGGCTCTAGGAATCCCAATCAACATAATACCAATGACTTCGCTGACAACAGGAGAAAAGTATAAACATAAGATATGAATCTAGACATAATAGTTCCTTATTGCAATTAATAATCATTCAACTTACTAGCAATACTAAAACTTAATTTATGCAGCAAGTAGCAAAACATAACACTATTGAAGATAGAAACTCATTCTCAAACTAATGAAGCAATCTTGCATATCGACATTTACACAGTTGAAACTATAATCAGTGTCTACATAGAAGGATTGTAGAACTGATGTAAAGACATCTTCCTGCCCAATTTGATGAACTTAGGTAGAGGAAAGTTGGAGTAGGAGGGGATTTTCCACACGTACAGTCCTCCAGACCCGAGGTGCATTCAGAGTCGTTTGATGTTGCACATTGAAATACTCTCAATCATTAACCAGCAGTTGAGCTTTAACACATCACACATTTTCAATTGCCGGATTGCAGCCAGAGTTCATTCTTGGCAAAAAGGAAAATACAGAAGCAATTTTCCAGGACATTAAACCTTTTTCTCTCATTTTCAAGTGTTTTTCAGTAGTGGAAAACTAGCCTGCAATATTCAAGTTTTTCTCATATGCATGGGAACCCTGAAATCCCATCCACTTCAGGCACCTTCTGTAGAGCTTTTCAACTTATTCATGACTGTTGTTTGTAATTGAATAGTCTTATTTTAAGTTGGCTATTATGTACTGTATCTCACTGTATAATCTACATGTCACTTATAGTGAGTTTTATACTTACAAACACTGTACTTGTGGCTGGATTGGTTTCAATCTCACTGTCAGAAAGAGTTCCTCTGGACTGATTTAAATGAGGAGCAATTCTTCCACCGAGGCCGTCTCCCGCTGTGCTGCTCAGGTCACTGTCGGCGCCAAGAGTCTCTCCAGAGCTATTGCTTATCTAAAAATAAAAATCCAGGTGTAACAACAGTACACAAGTGGAGGTGTTTTATGTCCAGAAGGTTTGGTACAAAGAGCAGGTTTTGGCATTCATTGTAAGTAAGAAAAGTAACACCAACCTCACAGTCACCAAACAGTCGAGACTAAGTGATCTGTTCAATTTGTAAACACACTGCCAATAATATGTTCAACATGCCACCCATTTTCTTATCTATCCTGTTATTTTATTATGTTTTTAAGGAAAATAAGACTTTAAAGGTTCAGTGTGTAACATTCAGGGGGATCTATTGGCAGAAATATATGTTCATAGGTTTGTTTTAATTAGTGTGTAATCACCTGAATATAGGAATTATAGTGTTTTCGTTAGCTGAGAATATTTTTATCTAGACACTGCAGCACTCTGCCATGTTGAACCACCATGTTTCTACAGTATCCCAGAACAGACAGACCAAACACTGGCTCTAGATAGGGCCTTTCCTGTTTTTTGCGTGTTTCACGACCACCATAGTTTCTCCTACACACTTCATAGCCCGTTCTCATTCCCAAGTCATCAAATTCAGACTTGAGCCGTGTTCAGTTAGTTGAATTCTACAACTTCACAGCTAGATGCTACTAAATCCTACACACTGGTCTTTTAAATGGTTTGGATCAAAAATACCATCCTGGAACCTGCAGCTAATATTGTGAAGTGTCGCTGGAATAGAAAGGAACAAAGTGCGTCATATCTGAGTTGGCTGTGCCCTACCACTGTGCTAGCCTCTGAGTCCTGGCTGGTGCTTCTCGTCAGAATCGGTGGCTCTGAGCTTGTTACAGACTCTGTGTCGCTCTTCTGTAAACCCAAAGAAAAAAAAGAAAGAGGAGATATTTCATACGTAGACAGTAAAAATGTGCTCTTCACAATTAGCAGTTTTGAACATTTAAAGACCAACACCATAGATTGAAGGTTACAAGCATAGCAGACTTTGGTGAAGGCTGAAAGTGTAGCTATACAACTGGACACTGACACTGAAGATCAGTTTCATCTTCAGGCCTGTCTGTTGTGTGTGCAGCCTGCAGCTCTTAGGGTGTTTGACTATGATATTAGTATCTTGTTTGTTTAGCAGCATGAAAAAGAAATGACTGGTGAACCCCATCTAGCTATTAAAATTCTTTAATTGACAAAAGTTTAAAATTTTCACACAATAATTCTACATGAACAAACCTGAGATCCAGATGTGACACTGAGGCCACTGTCAGCACTGATCTGTGATTTCTTCTCCTCTGCATCTGTCACCTGGGGGCGCTGCTGCTTCGCTCCTTCAGACCCTACAGGACAGACATAATTATCAGCATGGTTTCCATGAATACGGCTGCATTATCTTTTTGCCTCACTGAGAGTCGCCTCACTCAAAGCCACCACAGCACAGCAACACTGATGCTACGTCAAAGCCTCTATTTAAACACTGCATGACACAGCAAAGCATACAGTATAACGCTACTTTATTTATGTTTGTGAAATTATACTTATATCAAAGACTCAGAGCCTTAAGCTGCCTCTAGCTAAAATGCAGGGTGACTATAATACAGCTATTTAATAGGAAAACTTGTTTTTTTTTTACACAACTTTCTCTATACAATACTGGAGCTTATATGAGCAGTAACAGATTAAGTTTTTAAAGACCAGACAGACAAGTTACAAAGGGGCAAGCAGAGAGCGCCATAAACTTGGGGGAAAAAGTTACAAATGAAAACAAAACTGCAAGAGCGCGACATTAATTCTCAGTCAATGCTGCAAATGTGGCCCAAGTTACACCAAAAACAACAAACAGACACAGGCAGTTAGGCATGCAGACAAACTGATGGACGGTAAAGGGGACGTTTTCTGTTTCAAGTGTGATTTGTACTTTGTTATTTATCATAGACATGGTGACAGGTAGATCCTGACACTTCCTTGTTTTTCAGTTTTTTTTGTGTCACTGGACGTTTGCAAACAGTTTAGTATAAAAAGGTGCCAGCAACTGTAGAATATTGGCTGTAGATACAAAACTCACAGCAAGCCACTTGAAACTGGAAAAAATACAGTTAAAAGAGCAGGACAGGGCAGCAGGTATTCATTTCTGCTCATCTTGATGCATGGTGTCAAGGGATAAAAATAAAACACTGGAAAACAGAATGACATATCGCTTGAAGCTTAAGCCAGTGACAATAACATAAAATTCCCATATTGTTTTTAAATCAAGGACCCTATGAGTATGAAGAGTCTAAATGTGTAGAATGAGATATAAATATATATATATATATATATATATATATATATATATATATAAATAAGATATAAACCTGTTTAAACTGTCAAAAAAAAAAATATATATATATATATACACACACAGCATTACATTCCCGTGTTTGCTTCTACAGTATGTTCTGCAACACACCTTCTGAGCTACAGCCATTAGGCTAACAAAGCTAAGGTGATTACATACTGTATTAAAGTAAAACTAGCACTGTAATGCCTGCTGGAGGAACTTACCAAAACATACCGAGACTTGCTGCCATCTCAAGTCTTGATTAAACAGAACATGGAATATTTTTGGAAGTGAAACAAGGGTGTAATTTCTCTCAGGGTAATATCTGTCAGAGATTCAGTGACCCTAGTTGTCATATAGCAAACACAGTAAATTTAATACCACTAGAGGATACCAACACTACTGCATATGATTCCAGTGTCATGTGTGCGAAACTAGAAAATCATTCAAATAAACTGAGCTAAAATCAAGCTGATACACATCTCATTTGTAGTAAAATCTTGATCTTACTCCAAGGCACTTATATTTTTTCACTTATCCATTTTGACATTTTTTATTAGGAGCAATCCTTTTCATTTATTCATGTAGAAAGACACTGTTGAGTTTGAAAATGTGGAGAGAAGGGGGTGGGAAGAGGTCAACAGCTGAACACCCCAATCCTTTTTCTTTTTCTGGTGTGTGAAAAGTCTCTTACTCTGTGGTTTTTCCATAGCTTTTTGCTTATCCTGGTGCTTGCTCCACAATTCTACCCAAGATGCATTGCAAGCAAGGAGAGAAAGACAGAGAGAGAGTCAGAGAGCTGGTTGAAAAGGCATGTATGGTGGATGAGCATTAAAATAAAAACAAAAACAAAATAAGCATTGAGAATCTGTCATTACTGAATGAGGGTGTTTTGTAATGTTTGCATGTAACTGCACTTTAATCTGGACACAATAAGAAGAAAACAAGAAGCATTTTGTTGTCAAGTTGGATCCACTGTGTGTGACAGCTACTACGGTAACATTACAACACACCCAGACCTCCTGGCCCAAAGTCCTGGAGAGCCACACAGTGACGTCGGACTGAGCTTTGGCTCTGACCACAGGCCCCCGGTTTCATCGACTGCATTTGTCTGGCTCTCCAGAGCAAAGGTGACAGAGAGAGATGGGTGATTCGGAAAAGAGCGTGGGATGGGGTTGAGAGGCCGACTAGCCAGCAGGTGAAATGGAGCAGTTGCAGAAGCCGGGATGCAAGTCTCACAGCATTCTGTAGAATTGAAGGTGCAACTTCTAACAGGAAAAGAAGGGGTGCGGGTAGGAGAGGTGTCAGGGTGGTTGACTAAAAGTGTCCCCCGTATACAGACCCAGAATAATTCTCTGAACATTAAGTGGTAAAGAGATTATTTAGGATTTTCTAAGTCAGTTGGTTCTTTGTCGACCAATAGCAAACACTTGCTGCTGTGAAATTTGTCTCTTTACTGGGACTGTTTACTGGGGAGTGATGCTTCCACCCTCCATGCTGAGAGCAAAGGGAACTGCCATTTTCTACAGCACGCCTCGCAGAAACCTGCAGTAAAGGCAAACCTGGGACGATTTGACTATCGATGCGCATACCTCTGGTTTCCCTCGTCCACTACTGCAGATTTAGGTATTGGAAGACCAAAACAAAGACATGCATTCAAGGTGCTAAGAGGCTGAAAACAGATCTCCAGAGAGGAGGCAAACAGGGGCACAGATGTTTAAGGAAGGGGAGACAAACACACGCAGTCCAGCCTGGAACACAGGGAAATATTCCAGACACTTTTCAAGGCTACTTCAGATCTGCATTGGGAATATTTTAACCAGAGCCAAATTATTAATTTAGATTTTCTCTTTAAATCATTTTTTATTTTTAAAAGTCATTACCAGACACAAATTTACCAATACTAAAGTATTGGGTTTGAAAGGCACAGATATTTTGAAACGTTGATATTGCTCACTCCAGTGATTATCACCAGTATTTCAGGTCAAAGTGTGTGGAATATTATAACACCTGTAAGAATCTGCCTGGGAAAAGTAAAGGGATCTTTCTTTGAGACGGTTGGAGGGGGGGTGGGAGACTGGTAGTAAGGTTGATGAGCTTGTAGGGGATGGGGTAAGAGATCTCACAGTGCACATGCAACCGGGGCTGGAGTGGTGTACACACCAATCGAGGCAATAAAGTTCTCCTCATTCAGACTCCGGGTATCAAAATGGCGGGCTCCTTTGCCCGTTGTGTGGTGCGGCAGCTGCAGATGAGGAACATTCAGAAGGCCCTGAGGTCTGGCAGTCTCCATACGACCAGTAGGACTCTCTTTACTCCCCGGGCTGCCAGCACTGTCTGTGGGGCTTCGCTTGCGTTTTTCTGGGTCTACCAAGTTACCAAAATTAAGGGGCCAAAGACAGAGTTCATCAAAATTACAGAAAGAGGTAAAGGTTTAAACTGGGAGAGGATTAACAGTATTAGAAAAAGAAGAAAAAACACTGATAGGATCTAAATTTTACAATTACAATGTCTTAGTCGGTCAACATAGCATGCTGCTTAAAGCTTAATTTAAACACAATGCAAAGACATGGACAAGTGTTAGTAGCACAAGCCCATTGCTGTTATGCACAGGAAGACTTAAAATAATAAACTGACACATTTTTAAATAATCTACGTTGTATAAATCAGGCAATCCAGCACTAAATGTATACATTTCTGTGCTCCACGTACCTTTGGTTTGATAGTGTGTGCGCGCTATTTCCAATAAACTGAAGACACTGGCCATTCCTCCGAGCCCTGCATTAGTGTAAGAGTGCTCCAGACTGGAAACTGTGCACTTCAAGATGTCCAGCATGCCTTTGTACACCTTTCTGCTCACCTCCTGGAAACAAAACACAGTAACAAGGTTTATAATGATTTTAACAGAACATAAAAAAAGCACAACTACAAGTACCATGGTCTAAAGATAGAGGGTGTCTCACTAATCTGAGAATAATTTCTTGCAGTGAGTTCATGTGACTTTGTTGTCAATCATCAAGTAACGTACAGCTGCAAAACATCACTTTATGGGTTTATGGGTTTGTGTCATGACAGTAAACTGGATATCTTTGGATTTTGGACAGTTAAACTGACTTAAACTAATATTATAAACAGGCATTTTTCACTATTTTCTGACTTAAGGATAAATCAGACTAATCAACAGAAAAGTCGACAAAGAAAATTCATTAGTTGCAGCCATAATAAAATTTAATTTGCTGGACAAAAAACCTTGAATGAAGAAAAACACAGTATTTGCAAATCACCATGCTACCAACAATAAAGAATTAAACTGCATAATTTAATTTATGCAGACTTCAGTGGTCTAAATGTGCCTTTATTCCTGCTTCCTTTCTTTGTACATCAATTCACAGTGGAGAAGGGAAAGGCAAGTATCTCACCACATCACGTATGATCTCCTGTCTGGCATCTTCCTCCGACTGGATGGCTCTGTTCAGCTTACTCAGCACAAAGACACGGAGCTGCTCATTCTCCAAGAGGCGGCGCACTTTCTTCATGTTGAGCCAGCCGACTCCCTGACCATCCAGAACACTCTGCACCACTTCCTTCAAGAACTGTTGGTTCTCACTGAATCAAAGGAACACAGTTTCAGTCATATTCACGAGATACAAGTAATTACACAACACTTACTACACACACCGTAGCATCCCGAAATAAAACACATGTAATGACAATATGCTGTAGTCTTTCATGTTGGAAGACAGAAGTTGTACATTTATAAGAATTGAATACCTTGTGTTGTTGACTCGACCCTGAGGAGAGGGCGATTCTCTCTTCACTGTTGGACTGTGCTTGATTACTGAAGACTTCTGGTCCACAAGTGCTCGAGGTGCACGTGCGCCTGGAAGAAGAACCAAAATCAGTTTTCCGAACACCACGGAGCAAAAATAACCAAAATAACAAAAAGTGCAAACTACTAGGTCACTAGACAGAAAAGCACTCAGCAGAGGTGGACTGGGAACACACAAAGGCACTTTCTCACCAGGAACTGTAAACCAGGACAGGAAACAACTTTGAAACTAGTCTTTTTTTTAAGCTACCACATCAAATAGAAAATAAAGCAGTTCACATCACTATGTGAAGAGGACAAACACACACACCTGGAATCTAGTGAAGGTTATCTACTGCTGAACAGACGAATTACTGTAGCTGCTAGAGTCTATTATTACAACAAGAGAGGTGAAGGACAAATCAAACAGGGACATGGTGCCCACACACACACACACACACACACACACACACACACACACACACACACACACACACACACACACACACACACACACACACACACACAAAAAAAAAAAAAAAGTGCTCTTGGTGGTGGCATCACACATTAGCATAGATATGGGAGGTCAGACGGAGGATAGTGTGTACAGCAACTACATCAGTGACATCATGCATGAAAGAAAGTATAAGGATGTGTGGATGGCAAGAAAAATGAGCTACACTACAACGTCACAAGCTGACTCATTTTAATACACTGCTGCAATGGGATGCTGATCGGCATCTGCAAGTGAACCACTTGGGGGGGTTGGGTCAATCATTTTATCATTATATTATAATCACTAAAGGACACTCGCAAAACGTTTCAGAAAGTCTATGTTCTTACTTAAGTGACTCAAACAAATACATATGAGACTTGACCCAGACTTCACTGGATCCATTTGAGTCCAAACCACTGCAGTATTTATTGAGGCTGGTCATTAATGACTGTCATATCTTGATGCAGAAGCCTTTTATAACTTGTAACTAGCATCTCAGGACAAAATAAATTCCTCTGATGTAAACTTTCATTCTATCTAAAGCGTTATTTTTATCATCTGTGTCCTTAGCTCACACTACACGCTTTAATCAGCCTCTCTGCAACTTACAACTTCTATGACCCGCATTGAACAGCTCCATTGACTCGCAACAACATGGTGCTCACACTACATGTAAACACTGAAGCCCCGGGCAGTTTAGTCCATTGGCAATTCCAGTAAAGTTAATTCAAATTAGCAGGTCGCATCCTCATCAATGCTGACAAAAAGAGTGAAAGGCAGCATTGTCTTTTCTGCAGTTAAGTTCTAACCAAGCATCGGCAGACTAATCTGCACGTGTAACCCATCAAATGAAACCTGAGCTCACGTATTTGTCTGGTTCAAAGGCTAGGGAAGTTTTATATTACAGATATATCACATATCTAGTAAAATACTACTCCAGTAATATATAAAGTTTATTACAGTTTTTAACTATTCCACTAATCATCCAACAGTTAAAAAGTTGATGGTTCAGGCAATTAATCAGGTGTCCAGACTGCACAACAAATGATAATTTGGCCCAATTCTAACATTAGTGTGTGCGGTATATACTACGAAGCCTGTATGATTACTATCATTGTTGTATGGCCTGGCTCAGATTAAACTCTTTGTCAGAGTCAGAGTTGGGCAGGTCATGACTTTGCTATCCTGGGGAAAAAAATGGGACACTGCTGGGAAGTGGCAGGGAAGCGTTCTGGGGCTATTACCTTACATGGTATCGGATTGGCGCACAGACACATGTACATACAGGAAGGATTTCCAATACTGGTATTGGAGCAACTGTAGATGAAATAAAACCCAACCAGATCAAGCTATGAGATAAATTAGAGCCATGCTGGAACACATATGGTCAGGCCTAATTGGGCTTAGGTTGAGTCACAGCTCAAGTGAACATTTAAATATATAACGATAATCATGCCATCGAGCCATCATAACAATGTGTTTCTTTCATTTAGAAATCTTTAACAAATGTAGCATGTTTAAGAGTATCTATCTTCAGCAATTCTCTGGCAACAGTTTTACTTTAACTGCAATACATTAAATCCTCAACAACACTTGAAATAAAATACAAGCACACGACTTTCATTCAGTCATTAGCTGGCTAAAAAAATCCAGTTGGTCTAAGCACAGTAATCCACAGCTCTACAGATCTATACTGTAATGAGTGCTCATGAGTATGTCCTGAAATAGACAAAGACAATAAAGTCAAATCTAAATGTGCGATGAGCTCACAATTTCTCCATTTTGTTACTTGCTGATTCTGTTTCTAAGCATGAAAGGATGTGGGAGGAGCACCCTCCTACAAGGACAGAAAGCTTCTCTGATGGAACATCTGTCATTACAAGGCTGCTTTATTGCAAGTTTTTGACAGCGGGGATCTATTGTTTATTATTGTTGCTGGAGTGTCATGGGGACAAGAAATTAGGTTTTATTCCAGATACCAATTCTCTACACAAGCAGAATGTTTCAGTATGTTTTAGTTTAAAAAACAGTAATGCTTACCTGCTTATGACTTATTCTCAAAATGACTGCAATAGAAACATCTCTTGAAACCCAGAGGCCCTTGATGAGTATATTAAACACTGCTGTAGGAAGATGGTAGAGACTATGCACTAGGGACCTATGGATTTTGTCCACCATGGATATGGGCAGATATATCTCAGGTTACATGAAAAAGTTTGTGGTAAACAAACAGTAGTAGCACCAGTGGAGTCTGTGGCTGGAGGCCTTCATCAATATGTTTTGCTGGACAGCATGCAGGTCTTGGCCATATCTCAGCTTTTAACTGTGGCTTTTACAGCGGCTAGAAAAAGCCCAGAGGTATATCAATGGAGGATACTTTGAGGCTGCAGCTTTTTTAAATGGTCCTTGACCTTAGTGGTCAAATGATTTTTTGACCTAAGTAACAAGGGAGAGATTGTAGCAAAGCCAATGTGAAACCCAAGACTGAGCCAGCAAAAGCTTAACTGCACAAACAGGTCAGCTTGCAAACAACAACTTAGCTAACAGATCACCAGCATACGAGTCACTCTACTATCAACATCAGTGTGATTTTAACCCTGTACTGACATGGCCAGGTCGAAAATCATAAGACTAAATCCAGTCAACAGACACTCTAAAGCATGACTCAAATTAGACATAGTCAATCACAGAAAGACTGTGAGAGAAATATCACAAACGTAATACTAGTTTACAATTAAAGGATTCTAGTCTATATATCATCTAGGGGGACTAGAACATTACATGTTATTACATGTGCTATTCAGACATTTTTGATCCCATTAAAAGTGCATGTATGTAATTTCCTCTTCTTAGTCCAGTATTGCCGTTGGCCAGAGGTGGAAAGTAAAGAAGTATAAATACTTTGTTACTGTACTTGTTGTTTTTTACAGGTACCTGTACATTACTTGGAGTATTTATTTCCCATATACCTTTTACTTTTACTACTTAGGTTTGAATGAATTTGAGGGGAATTATTGATTAATATATAGTTTTTAGCATCATTACACACCTTCCCAACATCATAAGTACCTGTACTTTACTTGAGTAAATAATGTGTGTACTTTTGCCACCTATACCAGGCTGTGGCACAAAATACCCCTTCAGATGGTCCACCAATAATAAAAAGTCTCTTCTAGACATTATGTGTAGCAGACAGACAACTGAGAAACCTTGACAGATAGGAAACCATTTACACCAAAAAACAAACCTAATTGGAATCCTGCAAGTACAAAGAAAGAAAAACCTGATAGCCTTCAGGGAAAATGAGCCTGCAATTCAGTAAATTCACTGTTATCATGTGAACTGCAGGTAAGCTTTCTATCAAGGCTAGTCAACATGATGAATTGATTTAAGATTTCATAATGGTAATGTCATCATGATTCTGCATTACCAGAAGACAGCAGCCCAAAACGATTGGCTATCACAGACGAGGACTGGATAACTAGTTTTCATGATGTGTGTTTACTCAGATGGGTTTTTGATACTCATATATACACAGTGACCGGTTTAGGTGTGAATGACGTTTCCTGAGAAAGGGGTTGTGTTTTCTACATAACTTGTAAGGTCTTCTTTTATAGTATTTTATTTGCCTTTGTTATTTTCTGCCTGTATTAATGGTCCTGTTTTAAGTGCATCACTAATGGTAAGCTTTTTATTTATCAATTGATTGACTGTATTAATATCCTGTGGCTAGCCGGACTCCTGAGCTCCATTAATGCCCTCATGGAATATGTGTTTGTGTGTTAGTGTTACTACTGTTGTGGCATTATGTCTTTCATTGTTGTCTGACTTGTCTGTGCTTTGTTATTTTGCATGTGCAATCAATCTAGCTTCACCTCTGGGGTTAATAACCACCACCAAAGACAAAATTCACTTCAAGCAACTAACCACAAAATATATGTGAAGGCACATTTCTTCTAATGTTGTAATTATACCAACACATACCCAAAGCCTCTTGAGATAACTGACAAACAGTGACAGCCTCAGTTCCCCAAACTCCCCCAAAAACTGCTATGAAACACATGCCCCAGAATATGAAGTCGGAGTGTGTAATCTAAATAACTTCTCATTTTATCTGCCAGGTTGTATCTTTATGACATAAAACAACCATCTAGACAACCGGTATCTCGCCTGGCAAAAGCCTGCATTAAGTTCGCTGATGATAAATAGGGATTTTCACCAAAATGTGCATAATTTTACTGTAGTCACTGCTCATTGTGTACAACACAATTACAGCATGATTGGGCCCAACCCCAATTGTACTCTGTGGGAGCAAAAACGACAAGAAAACAATGACAAACAACGGATGCTAACTTAGTCAATTCTATTCTTATTCTGTTTGTCCAACATCCTGTCTTGTGCTTCATTTGCTTCCCTGTGTTTGTTTGCATAATGGATTGTTTCACTGTTTCCTATGATTACCTGATGTTAGATCTAGGTATACTTCATCATAAGTCCTTTACAACTCACTTCTGACAAGGACAGTTCAATAAATAAAATGAATCATACTGTGGGGTGAAACAGTTAGTCTGAGGAAGGGGAACAGTCACTATGAATGGCGGCGTGGTAAGACAACAAACTCAATGCTCCACTGGATCTTTGATGACACACACGGTGACTGAAATGAGGATAGACAGAAGGGGATGCTGGGAGATGTAGTTGACTGGCTTGGAGAAGCATGCAGCTCACTCGATAAAAGGGCAGAACCCACCTTCTCCGCTCCCCGGGCCGGCCTCTGTAATTATCTCCATTAGAGAATTTAGCCCAAATACTGCACACAAAACCCAGAATTAGTGCCGCGAAAAGGTGGACAGAGAGAGGGACACCGGCCCAGACACAACCAGTCTGAACATCAACCCATAACAGACATGCACACTCAACATGGCGCCAAAACAAAGACAATAAAAAAGTAAAAGAGAAAAGTGCAGACAGAAAAGAGAAAAAGACAATATGTATTGATGATGGTTTCAACCCTGAAAGTGTCTGATAAGATGACTAATGCCATGTGTTTGGCAACACATTCAACATTTACAGTACCAAGTAGGAGCTGTGTATAGCTCATACTTTGTTGTATTTATCAGCTTGAACCATGTGAATAATGCTGAACTGTCCAGTTCAACAATGAAAATGTATATCTAGAGCAATGGATGGATTTGTTTCTTAGCAATTTATGCATGATGTAAGGTAGACATCTTGTTTGGAGCACAAAAACACAAAAGACAATCATGATACACAGTAAAATTCTTCAGTAGAAAACCTGTGAGCTACAAAGTTTCATCACTGTTTTTGTTAAAATAGTGAGTGACCTCATAAAAGGGTAGGAAACACTCGACAATGGGAGCCACCAAACAAGCAAGCAAGGCAAAAACACACAGAATCAGGAGGAAGGAACTAATTTCCATTCACTGAGGACAGATCTTTCTGTGAACACCATCCACAGACATAAATGTAACTATATGAATTAGGTAAATGCAGTTAAAAAGGACTGAGCATCCTTCTTGTAGTAATAAGGATGTGCAGATGCCACACCAATAACAGTTTGTAGTCACAGAGGAAAAAGTGTGCATCATAATGCACCAAATAGACTCTCACCAGTCACACAGAGCGGAAGGGCAAAGGAACAGAGGGGAAGGTATGGATATACACGAATGGCATTAAAGGTGTATCTTCTATCTTAGTCCTATGCTGAGAAACAGGGTGTAAGATAGGTATAGGTCACTTCAAGGATAAAGAAATACCTAGTCAGGGGGCTAAAACAAACTATCACACCAGACATAACATACCCGGGCTGTCAGGGTCATCTGAACAACAAAGACAAAACACATCATAATCAAAGGAACAGAAATTTTTTTTATGGCAGCTATTCCACATGGAGTGGAGCTATTGAGTTAGATTACCATGCTTCACCTGTTTTTTCTCTCAGTTAAAGTGAAAATCCAGCCTAAACAGAATTCGTAAACAGAATTGAAAAAAAAAAAAAAAACTAAACTATTAGCAAGTTTAATAACTCCATCCTGAAGTACAATTTTAGTCCCTGTAATGTTAGCAAAGCATGACAGATTTGTCTAGGCTCTGCATAATATACCTTCTCTAGTGTTCATAACAGTTCATAAATAGCTGAAAATGAGAATCAGCTGCCACGGCGGTTTGATTCATTTTATTATGCTTAGGTTTCCACTCATGTGTAACTGCAGTCCTTATACCCATAAAACCATAAATCATGCAGTTGCTTCATCTTTCTCTGCTTGATTGGAAAAAGACCTGCCTTATTTCTCGGCTTCCAAAAGATAATCAGGTGTGCATTTGATCCAATGTATCGTATAAACTACTCAAAACATGCTTAATGTGAACACGTTCTACACCATCAGCTAATGGTATAGTAGAAAAATAAAAAAGAGATCTCATCTCTGCAAATGAAGAACAAACTGTGCATGACCACGGCAACAACAAATGGGAAGTCTGTTTTTGTCTGGATTTTCCCATTACTCTCGAGAGAAAAACTTTGTTTGATACATCCTCAATATTCTCCTTTTAAATAGTGCCATATTTGTTTGGCAATCCAGTGGGAAGAAAGTCAGGCCATAAAAACAGCTCTACAAACCTGCTTGCTCCATTTCCTCCTCAATATCAAAATTGAAATATTCTTATTCCCAAAAAAGTAATTTAAAAAAAGAAAACAAAAAGGCAGAGAAGGACAAGCGATAAATTAATTGAATAAGGATACTGACGTTTAAAAAATACTAAATAAAAAATGCAGGCCATTAGCATGATGAGTTAGGAATTGTATTAAATGAAAGGATTCAAATTTGTGAATAATCTAAAGTATGATAAAACATAATTTACAAAATCTCTTAATAAACAGTTAAATGACGTAAAACATGAAGCCAGTGATAAAAAAAACAACTAAATAGGTGGGTCAGAAAAATGTTGACAATAATGGCACGAAATCTTTTCTTATTAGCTCTTATTCTTTAACTTCATCAACTCACCCTACTGCACATTTAGTCCTAAACAAGAGATTCTATAATGATACTTATTACTCTTGAAACCACACAGAACAACTTGGACAGACAATAAAAACACCAATTGCATGAGGGATATAAAGGTGGTCAGGTAAGCTGTGTTGTCCTACCTTTTAGACTAGGGAAAGGTGTTGCTTTGTCCCTCGCTGCCTTGTTGGGAAGCGCAAGATTGGACAGACTGAAACTGGTGCCATGGTTCTTGTAAAGATTGCCTGTAGTGGGAGTTATAATAATATAATCAGACAACAGAAATACAGTTTAAATGATCAAGCAAAGCCAAAGGTAACTAAGGGTGAATAAATATCATTATTATTATTAGTGCTGTCAGTTAAACGCGTTATTAACGGCGTTAATGCAAACCCATTTTAACGGCGTACATTTTTTTATCGAGAGTTTAGCGTTTGTTTAACTTTGTAGTTTTTTTAACATGCTGTTGCAACAACTAGTTACGTTAGACAAACTACAACAACACACCGGATCTAGCTAGACCGGAAACAAAACAACAGGCACGCCGCACACACTTGTTTAAGAGTAGTAGACGTTACGTTTTGAGTGGATGGCGAGCGCGAGACGCCGAAATGGATGCCAATAATATTCTGAATGGAAAGTTTACTTTTAAAAAGTTGCCAAATGGTTCCATTGACAAGACCAAAGTGATCTGTGTGTTTTGTCCTTGTGAACTGAGCTATCATCGCAGCACGTCCAGTCTGAAATGCCACTTGATGGCCAAGTACACAGCTGATGCCAATTCTCCGCCCCCTTGTCAAAGCCAGGCAACAATGGATGATTTTTCAATAAAAACAACATTTGCACAAAGCAAGCTGATCCACTTTTCCATGTTGATAAGAGCATTAAAATGAGAAGAAAAATAATGGGACAAAAAGAAATCAAGGGACATTTAGAATAGATAAAAATGTGCGATTAATTGCGAGTTAACTATGACATTAATACGTTTAATCGCGATTAAATATCTTAATCGTTTGACAGCACTAATTATTATACATATTTACAGAAAAGTGCTTAGTATGTGAAGAGTAGTAAGCATAGTAAATACAGTATGTAAATGGCCACATCTACAATAAAAACAGACTCTTCGAGTGATCCCTTTCACATTACACATTGTATTTTAAACAATTCACATTATAAAAGAGTACATTATCATAAAATGTACTTTTATGCATCTACTGATTCTAGACCCAGTCTATAGTGTTCATTGAAATGGCCTCAGATCAGGTATATTCTGTCCTCTAGACAAAACAGAAAACAATATGACAAGGAGAGATCATGTTCAGTCTCTGGTTATAGGCAACCACGCTCACTGTATAATATGCACTTTAATGCATTTTTGAATTTGTGAGGGGGCGTGATCAAGCTTAAACTGGGTGTTAAGTCTTTAAGAATGGGTGAATTGAAGTGCTTTTGGTTTTGGCCCTCCAATTCATCATCACCCACATAAATCAGCCCACTTTCCATGTTTTACAATCTGGACTTAGCTGAAAAGCAACCAAATGAAATTCAAATGTTCTTACTGGCAAAGGACATGAGTCCTCCAAATCCATCACCGCTGCTGTTGGAAATGGTGGAGTTTGGTGAGCTGTTGCGGGAGTCTCCCTCCCCATCAGACTCTCCTGGGAGCCTTAGGCTACTAGGACGTAAGGGGCGCTGTAACCTAAAATGAATGACCAAAAGACATTACCGTGTGTCACAGGCACAGGAACAGGAAAATACATGCATACTGTATGGGAAACTCTCAAGCATTCACACCACATCACAACATCACACCACCAAAGATTCAAGACCACCATGAATGGAAGAATTAATTTGTCATGCTGGGTTTTGAGAGAATATTGCATGGTTTGGTCATAGAGCCCATTTGAATGATGATAATGTAGTCATTCAAGTGATGAACAAGTTTAACACACTTGTTGCCATTGAGGTTCTGGTTGAATCGAGGGGTGTATGACTCCACTTGCTCTTCTGCATCAGGGTCATCCTCTGAGGGGAAGCCGTACTGAGGCTCAAAGTATGGGTTATCATACTCTTGCTTTTTGTTGGTTGGGTCCACCAGGCCAGCATCAGCTGGAGGTCTGAGGAATGGCTGACTGCCCAATGCAGGGACAGGGTTCTGTAAAGCGGCACTTGCTGATGCTTCAATTTCAGGTGCGTCCCCTTGCTCCTGGAAAAATGAGCACACAGATTAATGGGAATTGAGAAAATTCCTCCTTGTGTAAATATTGCTCTCCTTTCCTTTATTTTACATTTCACATACAGATTATATCAGTTCTGCACTGCTTTAGTTTGGCCATATTCATTATTCTGATAAATATGACACTGACAAGTCTACAGCTCATGTTAAAAGTTTTATCTAGAAGAACATAATAAAAAGCCCCGTCCAAATTAGTCATCAAAATATGAGAAGTTACTTTCTACAAAAAAAAGACGTTTCCGAGAGTGAATTTGGAATGATCACACACATGATTGACTCCCTGGATGACTGTGCTGGGACTTGAGCTTGCAGTTGTGCTGGAGCTCGAGCGAAGAGGTTGGCCATCAGAGGGTTCGGTGGGACCGTCCCCACTGGGTGGACCCTCCGAGCCATGACGTTCCCTAAAGTCCTCAAAGTCTTGAAACTCAACCTCACTAGCATCTCCCAGTGCAGCATGGGTAGGCGGGTCCAAGCCTAAGACATCAAGGTAAAATATTACAAGAGAGAAAATGGCATGAATGTGGTCAATGCGTATCTTGTAATGAAACAACTTACTTGGTGTATCTCCCTGGATGTCACCTTGGATCATCTCACTCACAAGGTCGCCGAGTGAGGAATAGGACGAACTGGAGTCATCGTATGCCTCACTATCACTACCACTGCAACAAATACAACGTATAACCAAGAGCTGCCTTATTTAAACGACCTAAAGCAAATACTAGCAGATTTAATTGTAGTGTTACGCTTCAAAGGATCTTGTTCTTTCTTACCTGTCTGTGGGGTCAGACTCATTGCCCTCATCCTCCAAGGGACCGGCCATCGCTTCAACCAGCTGGGAGCTTCCATCATACACTCGGTAGAGCACTGGCTGTAGCTGGTGAGCATACCACTTGGGCTTGTCTCCAATTAGGGAGGGGTCAAACACATCTGAAACAGAAGTGTGCAGACACCATCAGACACACTTCACTTACTTTAACATATTTTCTGTAATGCAAACTGAACGAGATACAGATTACTTTCATCTTAAATGAGTCTTACTGTTATGTATCCTCTGAAAGGCAAGGTTGGTAGGATTGAGAGCCCACTCTCCATAGAACTCCACTGCCTGGGTGTGAGAAAGTTTATCTGCAAAGCTAGTGCGTCGTGGCCGGGATGCAAGAAAAGAAGTTGACTGGAAAGCCACCACAGGCCGGGGGAAGAGGCGCAAGGTGCGAGTGTGCATCTGGAACCCTTGGAGAACATTGGGGGAGTTGAAGAACCGTACCATGGCGACCCTGTAAAGCAGAACAATAAGTTAAACTTAATATTTCTTTTGATCTGTAAAATAAATATTTACAATATAATTAGGACTGTACAATATATAGTGGAGTAAAAACAATGGACAATGAAAAGAGACACTGGTGGCTTACCTGGTGGCTACATCCACAGAATCAACGTCATTGCCGTAAATTAAAGGGTTGAACTCTGTGGAGGACGGCGAAGCTTTGTCTCGCCCAGGTGGGAGCAGGGGCATCTCCTGACCTTCCTGGAACTTCTCCAGGTTCAGAATGGGTTGGGTGTTCAAACTCATACTGGCCAAGGCCTAGAACAAGTGACAGTGACACAAATTAGAAACACAGCAGTGGATCTGAACACAAAAACACAGCGCTGTGATGGACCACTCCCACGATTGGCATCAACATTTAGTTATTAAAATCAATTTCTATATTTAATGGGACCTTTTCTAAATGTTTGCCCTCTCTATAGAGGGGAAACAATTAGGGCCAGAGTGACTGCTTGAAAGGGTACTTGCAAAATCTTGCAAAAATTTTATGGGATGATTCAGATTGCTAAAACTGATAAAAATAGATCCTTCTTACTACCAAGCATGCTCAGTAGTGTGCTAAAGGGAGGTAAGAGGTGATAAACTATAGGTTCCCAATCCAGGTTTTCCCCCATCTTTAAAGTGTTCACAATTTTATTTCACTCTCATTATTAATAGCAGCTGAAGGATCAGTTTTGTGCATGTTGATGCCTGTGGTGGGTGTGTCACTTTGGAGAGGAGGGGCACAAGGGAAGTAAGTCACTATGCATGGTTTGCTTTGAGGGAACTGCTGCAGACTCAAGTGTCAATGTTTAGCTTAGCATAATGGAACATTTAGTTGCTGGGTCTGGATGAATGTTAACTTTGTCAAGGTGATTAGCCTCATCATATCTTGTTTTGGTTACGAGAACACTCACTGATGCCAAGATAGATGCACGCACATTCAGTCATGCTCAAGCCAGAGCTAAGCAGTGTATCAAAAACTGGTCCGCAACATTCTGTGACCCTGTTATGCATTTTATTCAAGTCTTGGAGAGTAGGAGACAAGTAGTAGTGACAAGCAAAATAATGTGAGAGAGAAGATATCCGTGCAGGGGCATTACACATTCCACAGGAGGAGAAATGAGTAACCTTATTTTCAGAGGAGAAGATCTGCTTTTGGGTGATCACGGTCAACCTAACCAGACACTAGGAAGGGGATAAGAGAGATGCGAGGAGAATCACATGAAGGCCTGGGATGATAACTTTGTGACTGACACTGGAACAGCACATGACGGAAGGGTCACCACCGTGGCCCTTTCCCTTTCTTTTCTTTGCCTCCTTTCGACAGTACTTCCCTATTTGTCTATTTTAGCTGACAGTGAATAAAGTATATTTTGACACCACCCAAATGTGACTCAAATAGATCTAACTAAATATGCTGATGTTATTTTCGCAATGAGAAAGAGGTGTCTTGCCGCTTCATCATTTTCAATTTTATAATTTACTGAAGAAAGGAGATAAGAAAAGATACATTTGTGTTCGTTTTGACAAGGTGATGGACGGCCAGTAGAGTTTAATAGAGAGAGAATTTGCAAGACTGAGTGAGAGTGAAGACAGAAATTCTGAGGAAACAAGACCAGAGGAGAAAGAGGAATATGGGGAAAGAAGAGATGTTTTTTTATGCCTAACATGAAAGACAGTGAAAAACACAGACAAAGCAATAATGTGACCAAAAACCAGACTTCACCTACAGAATCCAGCCACTAAAAGACACATGAAGGCCATCCATGGTGACCAACTGGGACAAACCAGTGGTCACAATGGAGACCGATGACAATGACAGACACAACACAGCAGATCTTTTCATAAACACAGATAAAATACTTGCACAATAAAGCACCTGTAGCTAAATTTAAAATCTTACTTGTGAGTTCTTATTGTTCTTTAAAAAAAAAAAAAAAAAGGCGGGTAAGGAGAAATAACACAAGCACCATTTTTTGTAAATAAATTAGCCGCTTGTTAGGGACCAATTTATTTTAGTTATCCAGTGTTAAGTGCAAGTATTTTTCAGTGACTCTCACATCAGCAGCATTCTGCTTTGGCATCACAGTCTTCAGATAATCAGTTCAACCATCTTCAGTGACATTTTCTCCATTCACAGATGTCAGTATTTTGTGTTTTTTTTCTCTCCAAATACACAACTGCTAATCTGAGGCTTTGCACACTCCTACACACCAGCCTCTCGGTCACACATCCGCACACAGGGAGAGAGCTGAAAATCACACAGAGCTAACGAACCGGTTCTGATTCAAGGCATATTAAACAAAATGAGTATGTGTGCAAGGATTTTAATCTAATAACTGTTTGTTTTAATTAGTATCAAAACCATTAAGCAAGTTCAAGTTTGAGTCAAGTTTGAGTTGGCTGTATTCAACGAGACAGTAAAATAAAAAGTTCTACTTGGAACATAAAACAGCTTTAGTGCATTTAATTACTTCATAGATTGTGAAGCTTTGAGCTTGCTTGACTGAAAAAAAAATCCTTAGTATTCATCTGCAACACCTACATTATTTTTATTAAAAGCAATATTTGACTTCATTTTAATGTTTTAGGTCATGTTAGTATGTTGATCTCATTTTATACTGAAGAAAAATGTAGATAATTATTATAATAATGCCATATGTGAGCCTTACTATACCTGGTAAACATAAAAGGACTGTGATTAACTTCTTACTGCAAATGATGGCTGAAAGTAGAGACATGATGAACGTAATAAGCACACTCAGGGATCATATCAGCAGTTTCCATATTTGCGAAGAAGGGCCTTTGTGTGCTATGTTAATGGTGTTGCAAGGCTTTTCCATGAATCAGAACCAGATTCTGCTGTTATGTTAGATAATTGGGTTAGGGGGGCAAGTTAGTTACTACCAGCATTACTAAAGGTTTTGCTTAGGTAGCAGGGTCCTAGGGTCTGATTTTACCTCCAAGAGCTAGAGCATGCAAAGAAAACAGGAAAAAAAGAAAAACATTTGTTCATGTTAGTGCACTACAAAACCCATTTCAAATGCGCTCACACCCGTCTACAATACATACAACTCTGTTGAAGAAGGAAGCACCTACTCCTTACACTGCTGAAAGAGAAGTTTTACATTCATATGATTGCATTTAACTAAAAGTTACAAGAACACACAACAAAGGTGGGCTCCAGAGCAGCACCTGGATTCCAGAAATTTCTCTGCGAAATGTTTGTATGTGTCAGTAGTCCCACTGGTTTTGGGCTGAGCACTGGCTTTCACAGTGCAGCAGATTCAGAAAAACTTGTAAAATGTAAAATGTAAAAGGGAACCAGACAAATTGCATGCAGTACCTGTTTCAGATGTTTCTTAAGCTCGCCTGCTTCAGGTTCTGGAAGAGGTGGTAGAATCTCTGCATTGGTGGGTGCTATAACCTGCAGACAACAATTTAAATTTAGATATGAAAAAAAAAAAGGTGTTCAACTAAGATGAATTAGATTTTATCCGTCAAGTTAATCTGGATGTTATAGAAACATCATTAAGACACCACGTTGATGTGCTGACCTTGCTGCTGTCAAGGTCCACAAGCCACAGATCATCTGGCATTTTGAAATCCGCTTTGTAGAGGAAGAAGCTGGCTGGTACACCTATAATGTAGGGAGTGGGGGCAAGAAGGAGCTTTGGGGAGGAGAAAATATGCCAGTCAGTCGCAACTTGATATGTCCACAACAAACAGCATTTGCATTTAAAACCTGCATGTTTGGGTAAAATATTGTTGTGTTTAAAACAAATGGCAAGTTTTACCTGTTCGGCAGAGGCCATGCATGTTGGCAGTAAGGGGATGACAGGAAACATGTACTCCAGAGGGTAGATCATGGCGACAAAGGCCATGACACTCATAGACAATGCATTGTAATCTCTGGATTGAAGAATGACCTGAGAAAAAAAATAAAAAACACAACATACATGGGTTTTATAAGGCAAGCATTACAAACTTATTTTCCTGAGTATTTCAGTCCAAACTTTGTGGGTGTTCACAGCCCTGTTATGTTCATACTGTCACAAAGTCACCTGGTTGACTTCTTGCTCTGGTGCTGTATCACACAATCCTCCCATCTACCCATACTTTCTCTTTTTGTCTGTAATGTACAGGTTTGAAGGTCCAAACTGTGCCTTGGATTCATAACCACAATATTAAAATTGAACCGTTATGAAAAATTCATTTGGTAGCACAAAGTCCTTGAAAGGAAACAACTCTGAAAGCTTTCAGGCAGCACTTAGTTCAGCCTGACTGAATTTAATGATGTATTGAATTCTTATTCAAAAAACCAAAATGGATGAATACAAGATGGCAGCGTTTCAGGCTGAGAAGGTCTTAGAGGTGGTCGACCCCGAGGAGGAGAAGGGTGGAAGGCTGCAAACAACGCTAACTAATCATGCATCATGGATGCAGCATTCTGCATTTCAAGCTTAATATTTTTGGGTGGAAAAACATCTATTCAGGCAGTTGGCCCAGATAAATTCTATATTTGAGAAACAGTAAGTGACAGAAAAGCAGATACTGCCCAACATTTGTCCAGCAGTATGTGCTGCAGCAGTGTGACGGAAGCTGTGAAGCTTAGGTTTGATTCAGGGTGGCTGCAAATGAACCAGTGTATCAATGTCAGTGTAAACCAAGAGCAACAACAGAACACTACACCAGCACCAGCCAAACAAGGACTTCTATTACATCCCTACTAATGCTTCTAGTGTTAATGATAGAAGAGAGAGATGAAGAGTTTTTCCTTTCAGTGATACGATGTACATGGCCTTCTTTTTACCCATCATGCTTTGTCCACACTGCAGTAAAATGGCTTCAGTGAGCCTAAGTCTAACAGAAAATGTCTGATGAAGGTCAGTCGGGGCATTTCTCAGGAGACCTTTAAAAAAAAGTTCTTTGTCCATGCAGGGACACACAGCTACACTCCAAAAGAAACCTCTGGCCAATCACAACATACTAAATATAGCCTTGCTTGTTATTACACGTTGACTCTAATAAAATGCAGTCCAAGACAACCACACATCTGCTCCTGTTTTTTAAAATAAAAAAGGAAAAAAAAGAAACAGGCCCATGTGATGACTTATAAGAGACAGTTTGCATCCTGAACTCACTGCTGTCTCTCTCTCTCCTTACCTTGTGCTCTAGCAGGACACAGCTGAGGACCTGAAGACAGGCGTCTACACCCAGCAGCTCTAAGGGCAGGTGCAGTGGGAAGTCGACCATGGAGAAGCGAGAGTTGTCAGGCAGGGCAAAGGTGAGTGGCCGTTTGAGTTCATGGGGCAGCACTTCCACATCTACACGCCTCTGACCCGCCACTGGTACCGGTGAACGCAGCAACCGGTACACCCAGGATTCGATCTCCCGTAGGTCGGCCAGCAGCTGGCTTCCTTTCTCTTCCACCGACAGTGCTCCCGTGAACACCCGCCACATGGTGTCCCTGGGAAGGAGACAAACCGAGTGCATGTTCAGAACTCATTGTATACATGAGGATTTTCTTTACATTAATTTATTCCTTTTTTTAATAATTCTGGATCTATAAAATAGATAGTAAAAAACGCCCCAGTGTGAGGTCTACAAATTGCTTATTTTTCTGTTTTTTTCCAACCAATTGTCCAACATAATGACATCCAGAAGCAATTTGAAGACATCCTATGACAATATGACTCTTTAAAATGTCTTCCTTTGTCCAACCAGCAGTCAAAAACAAAATATATGAAATTTAATTGGACGGCCTTGGAATAAGACTCAACTATCTTTCTCTAGAATGTCTGACCCCACCTTTAAATACCCAAAGACTAATTGTTTTAGTGCTAGCTGAAGCAGCATGCAACAAAGGAAGAATAACATACTTTGGCTTTATCATACTGCCACTCATCTCCCCAAAGAACTAAACTAAACCAGAAAAACCCACAGGTATAAATATTAAAGCAGAAGCCACTCTTAAAATGCCTTACTGGAACTGATGGTGTCTCAAGCTTAAGCTGTCTCAAACAAAACACTGCAACAGCATGATCTTTTTCTTCTTCTTAGCACTGATATAATCAAAAGTGTTTCACCGACATGTAAAATATGTTAAGCTTAACAAATAACATGTATCGATTTTAGTCAACAGAGTTAGAAAACGATTAAACTAAATAATTTGCTGAATTTATTGCTACAAACAGCTACCACAAGGCCTCAGCAAACACCCAGTGAAATCACTATCATGATGAGCAAATGAGACGGCCCTAATTAGATTGGAAATGCAGGAGAGGCTCTTAAGCAATTGGCGAAATATTGATGTGAAAACTCCACTCTACTCACACATGGTGCCATTAAACCCTTTCTAGAGTGTGTACTCTGTGTGTGTGTGTGTGTGTGTGTGTGTGTGTGTGTGTGTGTGTGTGTGTGTGTAGAAGGAGGGAGATAAATCATTAGTCCTATGGAGCCCTCCCACCAACTGCAGCTGCTACCCAAAGGCAGCCAGAGACCTCAATCTGTCAGCGCCGCCATAGTACAAAGCGCTCGCAGCCATTATGCAATGGCTCTCCTCCTTCTCTGTCATTGCCACACCACATTTCAACCAACCATCTCAGGTCTGTTGAGCCGTTGGCTCGGATGGCCTTTTCGAGGTTGTCAGAGAAACCACAATTCTATACTGATGATATGTGGATCCGCTGCAGCGTTTTACCAGAGAAAATAAATGTTAAGGTATGATATTAACTGTGCATTACACATTCCTATGGTCCCTTGAGGTGATGAGGGGAAAAGCTGCACTGGTTCTACAGCTATATATAGATGACTGTGGAGAAAACACGTGTACCTTGGGTGACCAGCAATCATACTGGGCCTAAGCCAGCGTGAAGTGACAGCCTCATTAACACTTTGTCACTCCAAAATTGCAATCTATTGTATCACCCATGGCAACAGGAGAACCAAAAGAGCTTGGCAAATAATGCCACATCACAACACAATGTCACTAAATAATACAGCAAACAGCTGTGGGTATTTTCTGCAGCTTCAATAAAATATGAATCAATAACGACTGGTGGTTGATAAAGAATAATCAACATACAGTATTATCGACTATTTTCTTCAAGTCTAAAAAGCAAAATACCCTGCTACACTTCTCCATAATGCTGTCTGTATACCATGCAGCTCCTGCAGAGTTCTGGTTTTATTTTCTGGTTTATGGTTAAAACTTTTTTTATAGAATGGATGGCGCACAACTAAAAAGCAGCTCAAGTATCAAGTATCTTACTTACATGTTCTGTGGCCTTGTGTTGTATATGTATCTATATGTTCTGTGTCTTTGTTGATGTCCTGAGCACACTGAAGCAAATCCCTAGCAACTTGCATCGAGTTGTATGGCAATAAAGTATTGAATCTTGAATCTTGAATCTTGAATAAAATCTTGGTGTCTCCAACTAAACTCTCACCAACATTTCTGGTCACGTGTCTAAGACATGACTTCAATACACAATGCAATACAACACACAATTATATAACATTTCTTCATACCTCAGTTGAACCTCTAACACTGGATGTAATAATATTTGCTGTAATACAAATCATTCAAAGCAAAACCTTTTAAATGCTCTGTGGATATTTTGGTTGCCATTATTTATCATTAAGGTGGAGTGTGATAGCATAAAGCGTACTGTGAAAACATGACACAAGCTGCAGATGGCCTGAAAAAACAGACAAAGGCTCTTGTGTTAATTCTGCAACACAAACATACACAAAACAGGTGGACAATGAGGGAAGCAGATGGGTTGGGGGGGGGGGCAGTAGACATTGCCAAAAACATCAGCAAATAAACAACATATTTTTACTATGTCATGTCAACATGAATGCACTGATGATATTCAACCTGATGACGATGAAGAAGACAGGTTACAAATAAATAAATTATTACTATTATTATAATGCATGACCTGTTCTTACCTACTTTTCTTGCATTTTTAAGCAGTGTTATTAATTCTTTTTAAGGAATTTATAGGTGCACATGTACACATTAACTATGAGCCAAATGCTTTCAAACCAGACTTATAGTGGTTCAGCCATTTATTTATTCTTTACTTCCTGTATTTAACTCTAGAGTTAAATTATTTACCATGTTTTAAGATATTTAACTCAAATGTTCTTTAACAGAGTTGTTTAAGAAAGCAGCCTTCTGAGTACCTTATTGTGCATCTTTTGTCTACATGTCTATTTTCATTCCAACTGAAAAATAAAATATACCATCTTGGTCATTTTTCCCCACTAAAATCAGCATCTGTCTCAAAGGTAAGGCTCTACCTCGAGGGTGTGAAGTTAGTTACATTACAAGATGGAATCATTTTGGAAGGCATGAACGTTGCTGTTTCTGACCAAGTTGAGGGACTAAAAATTGAAGGCATCCATGAGTTCATTAAAATCGATGGTTTTATCCCTTTGGTAATATGAATGTACTCAGAAGAGTTTATGGCAATCTGCCTGTTAAAGTATGATATCTTGTGATCAGAGCTGACATTTGGCCTAAGGGTGACACAACAGAAAAGGCCATGACAAAAGAAGTGTTCATCATTTGGCAAGCATGAATGTGCTCAGCAGTTTCATAGCAATCAACCAGATTTTGTGTTTGCTCTGATATTGGCCCTGTGAACTTTAGCAGCCCCTTCAAACCACATTAGCTATGTGCCTCTAAAATAGTATGTTTGTCTTCATTCCCACTGGGGTGAAACGGTAGTAGCACAGCAAAGAAACAAAGAAAAGCTGCATGTACACTTGAAGATGCAATCTTAAGCCTCACCTCTGCGTGGCGCGAGGGAGCCCAGCTCGTTGAGTGAGCCTCTGACTGCAGCAGTCCACCAGCCTCTTGAGAATATATAAGCATTCCCTAAAGGTGGAGAAGAAGGGGTAGTGACTGAGTATGCACAGCGAGGTCAGCGTGCTGTTGCGATTCCTGGCTGCCATCTTTGCAGCGCTTCGTCTGTGCTGTGGGGACTTGCCGGCATTTAGCTCGGCACTTGGTTGTCCGCTCTCTTCTCCGGAGGCAGACGGAGGTGCTGACTCAGCAGTGTTAGGTGGAGATAACGTGGAGGGTGGGCCTCCGCCGCTGCCATCGGACCCTTCACTAGCGGTCTCCGCCGCCTGTGATGCGGCGTCCGTGTGGCCGCTCTTGTCCACTCGAGTACGGTGATGTCCCCGTTGGAAAGAACGGTAGAAGTTGACACAGATTCCGTAGCGGGTGATTCCTGAGTCCTTGTCGGTCAGCGTGAAAACAAACGAGGAGTCGTCACGAAGGCTAACCCTTCGCTGGCGTATACTTAGGCATCCCTCTGGTTGGCAGAAAAACACCACATCTGGTGGGAGCGGGAAGTCATGGTGGTCCTCCAGCGGGTATCGGCGGAGGAGCTGAGGTGTCTGGGCCACACTGTCACTACTTGGTTGCCTGGACAGAACACAGACAAAGATTTGTTTAAAGCATAAACGTAAATTAGTCCTATCTGGTTTTATAACTCTTTTCTCTGTCCATTTTACAACTCTGCGATCCATTTCCATTTATGTACAAACTCAGTTTTGAATTTAATTTGAAAGGGTCATTAAGTGATGAGAGGAGCATTTCATAAAAGGAGGAATCAAAGCCTTTGGATACTTGATAGCACAACCCAACGGCTGACAAAGCACCAACAGTAGTCCGGTGGTTACAGATGCAAATTTCTATGTTTCTATGTTTAGCCAAGAATCCAAGAAAAAACTGGTGAGGGGAGGTAAACAAAAACCATCCTATCCCACAACAACTCTGAAATTGCCCTTAAGCCTAACACTTAAATCCCTAAATGTCCCAGTAGAAATACTCAGTGGCTAACACTAAAAGCAGTGGCAGACAGGACCTTTCTCCAATTTCACTGTGTTCATGTGAATCATCCTTTTCCCCTGTGGCTACAGTTCTTGAAACAATGTGCTACTATGCTTCATTATACATGCTACATCATGTGGGAGAATGTTGTGTTTGGTTTTAAATACGGTGTTTGATGTTGCGATTGTGAGTGATGACGTTGCCTTGTGCTGTGGCAAAAGCAGAGCTGGGACGCATGTATTTTATGCAAGACTACCCTGCAATTTTCTGCTCGAACCTCTGCAACAACACTCCCTACGGCTGCAATGAATGTTGTCATTGAAATAAAGGGGTTTTGGCGATTTGTGGTACAACTGTTGGTCCAACAGGGCCAAAATGGCTGTTAAGAAAATGAAATGTTGTTAATCAGTTTAGAAGATACCATTCCAAGATTTAGACTATAGATATTTCCTCAATTGGCATCACTACACTTCAGTTTTCAAAGCAATATTTACAGCCTCCCTTAGAACCTAAGATATTCCTTTGAACTAAAACTACTTCTTAGTCAGATTAAGTTCTTACCTTGCTCCGACCACCACCAGGTAGTCGAGAAGGCGGGGGCACGGTTTCTTTTTCTCCATCTTGGATTGACCACGTCCTGTGTGTCACAGCATCCAGGATTTAAGTTGCGTATTGAGTCAGCGGGGCCTTTCCATCACAACTGGGAAGGTTCAGGTGTAAAGTTGAGACACAGCTCCTTGATTATCATTGTGACGGTTCAAAAGATGAGTCAAATCTGTAAAACAAGAAAAAGATGAACAAATATCATTTTATGTTTTGTGGTTCTATGGACACCATGATATAAACAATTTCCACAGTACTTCTTAAGATTCTGGCAGTTTCTGCATGACATATACTGACGGTTTTGATTATTATAGGGTTTTCTCGACCCCACAAAACACTTCAATATATGAAGGAATCAGAATGTGATTTATTTTTATTGTGCATTGTGTGCATTTTAAAATAGTTGTACATAAACACTATAAAATGACCTCATATACTGAATACTGAAAGTATTTAAGTATTCAAAGAGATATTTCTCAACTGTTCTGTTGCACAAGAAACAAGCTGTCTGTTTCAGCTATACACTGGTATGGTGGTATATGAAAAATTCCTATCATACAGGAAATCAAAACCAGTATACTGGTTCATCCAGTATATCGCCCAGCACTGCACATGAGTGTAAACCAATGAGAAACAATGTGGACACATTATGAAGAAATCAGGTCCACTACGAGTGCATAACACCAACCAGCCACATGATATTTCAGAGTTTTGGGGTAAATATGGTAGCACGAGTTATAGTCTTTGACTTTTTTTTAAATGTCAAGGCCTTTAAAGAAGTTTTGCAGTCTATGCAAGTTTTCAGCTGTGTCCACTTTCCCCTGTACCTGTCTCATCTACTACTTCAGTCAGCATTAACTACTTTTAATAAGAAACCTTTCATCCCCACATAACAAGTGGTGGTTCACATACAGGTACATTAGGAGAGGCATGAGATCTACTAAGCTTTTTCAGATTAATGATTGTGTTGTTCTGTCCCTGGTTGTTCAAACATGTAACAGATAACTCATCAAGGAAGCGGCTGACAGATCAGCAAAGATGCAATCTGAATCTGGATCTAATAATATGTTTTCGTGCTATCAAACAGCATTGTCGCTCTGCTGGAAATGTCACTACAATGTCACATCTACATTTTACATCACCAGGAAATGAAAGACATTCACAAAGACGCCATGTTGATCTTACAAATTCCCATTTTAGAGTGTGATCATCTCTACCAGGCAGGGTACATGGCAGACAATAAGACAAAGCTGGAGGAGCATACAAGATGTCAGACATGACAAGCCTACATCAGCATCTCCAGTGTTAAAGAGTGTTGCCAACATTTTCCTAAAAATTAAAAAGGTAATAAAAGCGTCCTTCTAAAAAAAAAAGTGGACTCAAAAATGCATGTTACATTCCTATAAAGCTTTCAAAGTGTTGGGTTGATTTTTCTGTTATGATGATTATGTCAGCTGGTTGTTTTTGTTGGGGGATAAAGACTTTCCAGTGGAGTCCTGCTGATATAGTAAGCAGCTTAGGGACCTTGGTGGTATAAGCACCCTTCGTAGCTTGCACTATGGCCCTTACAGCTTTGTGACTGACAGGTGCTCAACCAGCACCTCTACAGATGGCTATTCCCTACCATTGAGCTGTTTACAGCTCCAGTCTAGCATCGTCTCAAGATCCTGTAATCTTCAAATTCGGACACAGAAGGATGAAAATGTCTTATATGGCAACATAAAGTACATATGTACGACTGAACAGCTATTCTCTGACAACATTACAACTTCAAAATATTTCTGCTGCTTTGGAGAGAGGACATGGTGACAAGTGAGCAGGCAGTGCTTAATACAAACAAAGCTACACAAACAGTACTGGTGCTTAATCCTTTCAAATGAACAGTGTTCTGGGTGTACTGCTGTAAAGGTAAGATGAGAATGCATAAACCACTCAATTTAAAAACAAAGAAAACCAAACCAGGAGAGGTTAGGGATTATGCTAGGCTCATCTCTTAAGACTTTTGTTTAAAACTATTTGCAGAAACAGAATTTATTTCCACATTCCCACAGATATTGATTACAAATACTGCAATAATCTGACACATTACTGATAGACATTAGGAACTGGCCACACGCACACCTCCTTGTGTAACCAGAGGTTAGGATCAAATTCAATTCAATTCTTTAACATCCATGTCTCTTAGTTAACTCCTATTAATAGCATTGTGTTTCTCACCTACAGCTACACAAACAGCATCTAAAGAGATGATTTTCATTTCAAAGAACAGCTTGTGACTGCAGTGAAGACTACAGTCAGATGAGAACTTGGTATCTCTGTCTCTTCCACAACAGATTTCTCCCAGCATGAATGTTAAACGTTGTTACAAAATGGCGGCTCTACAAAGAAGCCCATACTGTTTATATCGAACACCTAAAAAACTGACTGCTACCCCTGATGCCTGTTGAAAACCACACACACACATATATATAATTATATGATACTTCATATATTATACTACCAATCACATTGAGGAGCAAGGACAATAAAAAAAAAAAAAAAAGCAGACATATCTGACAGGACAAGCCCACAACTTTATTACATGTCTGGTGAAAACATACAGCATGACAGATCTAGAGTAGAGTGTCATGCCATTGCAAACAGCCTTTACTCTAGCACCAACAAATGAGAAACTCCACCCAGAAACGCAAACACACTGTCTCTTAAAGGCTGTTATCCCTGCACTGATAAGCTAATGGATCTATAATTGAGCCAGTGGTTCATGCGTACTACATTCCATACATTCAATTTGAAAAAGCAATGAGTAACCTCGGGGGGGAAACTAATAGAAAATGTGTCACAGGTTTAAATTAGAAGAGCTAAGAGATAGCAGAGCAGATCCAGGTTGAGGAAAAAATGTATTATTAACTCTTACTATTTTCAATAATCAGACAGAGGTCTGCAGTGGCAAGCTTAATTTGATTTACTTGTTTGTGAATTTATTCAATTCAAGAAGCCGCAGACAATTAAATAGAAAGATTTATAGGTTGTTAATTAAACATGAAAACAAGTGTAATAAATATACAAAATTGGAAATGATGAATTTGTGCACATTTTGTGCAAATTGTCCTGTTTCAGTGCTGTTATATGAGCATTTTGAGGGAAGGTCGATCCGACATGGTTGCGTCATTGTCCAGTTGCAGCATCATGTTTCCACAACAGTGTCAATGTCCACTGGACGCATTTCAGAGGCAGTATCTTAAAGCAGCTGAGACTTTGTGTCATTTTCTTCATTTTTCATGGTTTTTGGAGTTCAGCTGCAAGTTACTGACTTGTAAATATGTTTCTATCTCAATAGCTTCAACTGTAAACATAGGTTGGCTACATGGACATTAAAACCAATGTATTTAATGTGATTAACATATGAAATTCATGATTGAAGTATTAATTTGAAGTATGAATTTATATCAATTGCAAATAAATTACAAATGAACTTAGATCAGACCAGGCATACAAAGATAACAGGGCAGACAAATAGACTGCATGTAAGTCATGAGTGGAACACTACAGTCACACATCCTGACAAAGGCTGTCATTAACCCCAGCAGACACAGCACAGCTAGCGTGTGACGCAGCTGCATCCAGCGGGCATTAAGGGTGACTTTATCACAGAAGGCTTCAGGTGCACTGTGGGTCTAATTATGTCTAATAGCACCAATTGTGAGTAGAGGAGCTATTCACAGAGGGACATCTTGATGTAGCACAATGGTAAAATGGTAAAATGTCTGATTCATTACTGAATAGATCCGTAATACAGAATGCTTGCCTTACACCATTGTCACTGATAGATTAGTATCAAAACGTAGCCACTTTAGTTACTCCTATTATGTTTTTCATGTTTGCAAAGAAAATAAGCTGCTCTACACTTGACAGTGTTAAGACAGTGTTAACACTGTCCAATGCACCAGTATTTTTATGTGTGCGCTGCCATAAGAAGACACGGTTCAAACAGCACTACAAAGTGGGCTGAAACACGTCTTGTTGAGTCAGCTTAATGTCAGCACTCATCACATTTAGTAAAATTATTCAAATAATACGCAAGTCTGACAGTCTCCTACTTGCTTTTGCATGTCACTGAACAAGAAGACCGAAGTAATTGTCACTTAACATTAATAACTGTATCTGCTGAGAGGCTGTTAAGAATATAACCTCATGTTGAGACACTCCATTTTAAAGAGTTTTTAATTCTAGCTATTTCTACTTACACTGCACAACTCTGAGCATGTTGGAGAGTGGTAACAACTTGAACCTTCCTCACAGCAATGGCTGATTACAGAAAGGAAATTATTCCAACAGTAAGGGCTAGGCCTATGCAGAATACAGATCTAACCCTATTTATCTTACAAAGCCATCAGGAAAATGAATCAATGTGCAGGTCTGGCAACATGAATGCTTCCTGGTGCCAAGCCAAAATGGCTATTTTATGAAGCAGCAGAGCTAGAAGCAGACTCATCCAGCACAAAGATACAGGACCACAGCATTATTTTTAGATAACGACGGAAGGACTACGCCACTTCACTGAGTGTATGTAATGAGTGAGCATCGTATTGAACCGTGTTTGTCTCTCTAAAAAGAGAAGAGATAAAAGAATCACCATAATACTGTGTAATCTTCAAAGGCAAGCTAATGATGTAGGTTAACACAACAGATGAATCTGATCAGAGTGGTCTGCAGGCAGCACTCACTGCTTATATAAGCGCAGAGTGGAGATGGATATGATTCACAGGCCTCCAACATGGACAGCATTTCCTGCCAGTCACAACGAACAGCAGTAACTAGCAACGCAAAAGAATCTGTTGAAGTAGTTTTAGTTAAGCAAGGACACACACACACACACAAGAGAGGGCTGAAGTGTCGACTGGGAAATTTCGGTTACTGCATTGTCCCTTTTAGGTTAGTCTTTTCTCACTAAAGGCTAGTTGGAACTCTGAGGGCCTTGACTCACAAAATACAACGCTCTCCTTTATATTTATATATTAATTCCTAAGAAAATCTTTAAAAAAGGCACTTGGTGCAAGGCCAGGTTTGTAGGCTTTCTCCGGCCTGTGATCCATATTCTTGGGCTCAAACGTCACATAACTAAAGCACCTACAGTGTTCTGGTGTCTCCTTGTCAGTAGTAAAATAACTGTGTGCGTTCATTTGCATTCGTTCCTAAATGTTTACTTTTTTCGCTTGTGTAGTAACAGTGGTAGTTGGGTGCGGTGGTGTGGTGACAGTTCGCATCTGGGTCATGTGCCATCACGGAAACTGTCACATCAAATTGAGTTTGGTAAGCTTTTACTTCTTCTTGAGTAACACAGTGGCAGCTCAGACCAATGTGTATTACCCAACAGCATCACCCAGCAATGATGACATGCAAACCTTGGTTTTAAGAACATATAATATACCAACACTATTGTCTTAAAATATCCCAAAGATCATGGCTAAGAAACTCCTGTATAAACTAGATTATGTATTTGTCGTATGCAACCATTTGTCATTGTTTTATTGGGCTTTACATCCAAATCTTACTTCAGGATCAATAAAGCTGACACATCTTGAGTCACACTATGAAGCTAGTCTGTAACATCTACGGCTGCTTACACTATTCTTAGTATTTTGAACCAGAAATAGACCTTCCACATATTTTTAACCTGATTATTAAAAAAAAAAAAAAACAATACTACACAAATGTTACTTCACCTATACACAAATAAACACACACAGCTAGATGTAATACAGATTACACATTAGGCAATGTAGCATCAGGATGACATCTGTCTTCACCTTGACATCCATAACTAACCTCTGTATTCATCTCAACGCCACAGTCATTCAGTCCATTTCCCATTAAATTAACAATTAATCTCCACAGTCGTGTTTTCCTAATGGAAACCGGTTTGACATCGTGTAAGATAATACAACTGCAGACGGGATAACACAGGCATAATGACAGTGACACACCATTAGCACCAATCCCCCACATCAGCTAATGTTACTTAACGTTAGGTTGGATTTATTTATCTATTTATTACTTTATATTATTTATTTTTTAAACTACCTAACAAGCTGAGAGGAGGATAACATTCACGGTAACAAACGATGCCAACGCCTTCCTGATGAGTTGAGAGAGAGCTGGCAGTGTAAAGCTTAAAGCTGAGTTATCTTTTATTTAATATATATATATATATATATATTGACAGGCTGTCAGGCCTTTGACTCGTCCTACATGTTCACCCACACGGTGCATCCTCTCACCTCCACTCACTGCTAGCTTTATGCTTTCCTACGCCACGGATGGATTAGCTAGCTAGCCAGATAGCTAACAGTAGCTTGACCGACTGGTCTCGTAAATAGTAACGAAGGGTTTCTCTCCCTTCCTTCCTCCCTTCCTCCCTCCCTCCCTCCCCCTCCAAGCCGCCAGGAAGCAGCTCGTAACATACCCAATACACACGGTGGTGGATGGGTTTTAAGTGAGAACATCCTTACCTTCGCTCACGTTAGCTGATTAGCCGCTAACGTTGAGTACGAAGCCAGCTGCTGATGACGGCCCTGGGTGGTGGGTGCCCTCCTCTTCGGTCCCACACGGGGAGGAAGGCAGCGGTGTTAGTCTGAATTAAACCTCCTTTTCATTTACATAACAGCACCGCATTGGAGACGACGGCTGGGTTTGGGGCTTGCTGTTCCGCAGCATGATAAATGATGTGAATTGTGTGTGTCCGCCTCTCTCTCTCTCTCTCAGCTACAACCTGCCTTCACAACATCCTCTTCATCATCATCATCATCATCATCCGTCTGCAGGGAGTTCCGCATATACTCAGAGCCCGACCCTAACGGAAGCGACACACCAGCCTGACCAAAAAACACTTAATGCTCGCTACTGGGTCTGTAGTAATAGATTACTCACTGATCAGTCTGAACAGTTTGCAGTATTTTTGATGTTTTAATTGCTGAACAGTGCCGGACAAAAGCTTTTTGGGGACCTATGATCTGAGAGCCACCCCACCACCCCCCCCAAACTGTGTAATTCATATTTTTCTTTCCTTAAAGGAAAACAGGCTCTGGAAAAAATGAAAACGGCAATACGACTTTTTATTATTAATTATTATGAAGTATTAAAATATTAAGTACCAGTGTTTAGGATTTAGTGGCATCTAGTGGTGTAGTTGCAGATTACAACTCTCGTGAATGACCCTCTCTAGAGCCAGTGTTTTGTTTATTCGTTCTTGGCTACTACATGGCAGCTCAACATGACGGACTACATGTAAGGCGACCTGCTCCCTCTGTAGATAAAAACAGCTCATTCTAAGGTAATGAAAACACAACGATTCTTATTTTGAGGTGATAATAAACTAGTGAAAACGTACCTATGGATATTATATTCCATTTCTGCCAATAGATCCTCTTAAATGTTACACACTGGACATTTAAAATAGTACTAACTGTAAAACACTGTTACACAAACCTGATAAAGAGACCATAACGTTTTTGTTAAGATCCCAAAACATTTTATGGATCTCCTAAATACCAAGATTTTGTCTCGGGCCCTCAATCTCAAAATGTTTCTATAGCACCCCAAAATCCTAAAACGTGGGATAAAAGTTTGGAATAGACCTTATCACAATTTTACACATCAAAATCAATTGCATGAAGCTTTTTGTGACTTCAGTGAGAGCTGTGTGATTTAATAAATAGCCTTTGTCAGCAGTCAAGCAGCATTGTGGGTAATGTAGGCACCAGGTTTTGACAGTCCAACAGTGTTATAGGTGCTCAGTGCTACATTAGGGGTTCATTATCGTATAATATTTTAGCATATAATACTTGAATGCCCTTACCCAGAACTCATATTAAGTGAGAACCAAATGTAATATATTTTGTATGTTGTAAAATGTAGGCCTATACTTTGAATATGATCATGATGTTTTTGTTTCTTATCCATCCTTGTTATGACCACTTCATACTGAGTATATAGTATGTAGTAGTGTAGTATTGCATATGTTTCAGATATCATCCTCTTTGAACTCTTGATATCTCCAAGGGACAACTTCAGCTCATCATCTATGAAAATTTTAAATCTTAGGCATTCATATTATGTAGCTTACAAAAAATCCATATATATTTGTTGCAATATTGACATTCTGATAGCCTCAATGACTAAAGTGACTTGAGCAAGTAATAGAAATGTTTTACTCTCCAGCAAATAAAATCAAGCTGGATGGTGTCCCATTTAAATACCAAATAAATCTAAGTACATCATCATTAAGGTCTTGGTGCACTGAAGTCAGTCTAATTTGAGTCCCAGAGCATCAACAAGTAAAAAATAAAATAAAATCAATTAAAATAATCATCAAACAAGTGATCTTGATTCCAAACATATCAGCACTACAGCATAGCTTTAATTTAAACTGTACATACAAAACAGAAGGTCTTCAGGAGTTACAAGTATTAAAATAGGTTTGCATTTCTATATATCAATAATGTTTACAGTGTCACTCTTTGAAGACAGGAATTAAATGAGATCAGAGATTGCAATTACAGTATATACAGTACAATTAACCTTGATACCTACAGCATTAACAGAACATGTACACTAAGAAACAAAGATTTAAGAGTCAACAACCAATGCTTTTTGCTCATTTGATCAGAGTACAGCACACCATGACACATCATTTCACTTCAGTTGAGGGCGTTTGGCATGGTGGATAATTCACCCCTATGTTACAGAGAAACCTGGTCAGTGTTTGCCTGGAGAAAGCAGCAAACCAACACACAAACACAAACCTCATATTTCATTGCAAAGGGACCCAAAAGAAAATATTACATATCCAACTGAAACAAATGACTGGTATGGTTTCAAAATGCTGCACGCATCTGTAGTAATCTGCTTCTTTTAATATTGATCCATCTGTCAAAAAGAAAACCCATTAAATAAATTACTAAAGAGTAAGATGGATGTAAGAAAATCAATAACAAAAACCTGTTCCCATTTTCAGAGCATTAGTAACAAGTAAATCAAATTCTGAGAGGAAGGCAAAAGGCTTGATACAACATGTGGTCAGAAAATGCCAGGACACCATTAACTTCTTTCTTTATGTGTTCCTGCTGAATGAAAAAGTGTTCCTCAGGAAAATCTTTTTAAGTCTGACATTTAATTCAACTTTCAAATTAGCAATGAAACACAATACAGCTAAAGATGGGAATGAAACTTTAACTCTCCATGTTGTCTTGAATAACTGGACCACACTTGCTTCCAGTAGCAACAACAATTACATAACTGGAGCCCTTTTGTCAGGTGTTTTTCCCAGCAACTGTTGGAGGAGAGGAAGAAAAACACTGGTTGCTTTTCTTTCTGTGATGATTCTGCAGGCTCAATAACATACTGTACCGCTGTGAATACAATAAAACATCCATTCAACCCACCAATAGGTGGAGCTCTCAGTGTGTTGTCCATTTACAGTCATATCTTATTGTTTAAGAGTCAACCAGTTAGGTTAAAGTCACACCAGGCAGAAGCAATGAATTATGGTTTACTCCTCCAGTTAGCCATTAGATCATTTAATCAACACAATGAAACATAGAAAGTTGAATTGAATGGTAAATACAACCTAGGCAGTTAACTCACCAATTCATGCTTTTACCATTATTAGAGAACTGTACTACTCCCTTGATCTGTTTAGACTGAGACATATGCTCCTGTCCCGTGCAATGGACAGGGATATAAAACAATACATCTTTGTCATCGTAAGACATTTTAACACGTCACAGTAGGAAAAGCACATGTAAATAATAAAATGAATGATGGCTCAATTAAACTGCTTCAGTTTTTAGGGTCCTAGTATAGTGCATGGTGGCTAACTGTCAACATGGCTTACTGGGACACTGTGCCATTTCTTTTATGTTATTAGTAATACCCGTGCTTTTCCTACTGTGACAAATCGAAATCTCTGCTGTGAAAAAGGCCTGTTTTTAAAAAACATGGTTGGACCATCTGGGAGATCCATAACAAGTCATTCATTTTAACAACAACATTATGCCATTATGCAATACAGACATATTGGTGGATGAAGTAAGAGGAAAAAAAGACAACCCAAGTCCAACACTGAAATTAAAATTATTAAAACATAAAATCACCAAGTGCTTTTGGATCAAATCAAAACCAGGCTTGCCTGTTGTTTTAACTGCTGTGAATTTACTGGGAGTCGGATGGATTTCTATTTGTGTGTTCTGTGCTGAAAATGGTAAAAAGCATAACACAAAATGCCTGAATTGAACTGTACTATACTTTATGAGAATAAACTTCACAATTATGAATTTGCATTGACATTCACTTATCATCTGTTAAACGCAAATTTCAAGTTTACACTGCACAAGGAAATGCATGGAAAACACAGAATGAATATTAACATCTAAAATCTCTTAAGTTATAAAGTTTATTATAACTTAAATTTGTAATGTTTCTACTCATTTCCTGTCGTTCTCTGCTCCCTGTTAATAAAGAGTTTGGTACAGGTTTTAGCGAAGCTCCAGAATTTGACCAGTTAAAGCTGTTGGTGTTGAGTACCCGAAGGAAGATACTCAATAATAGTAGACCTTCAGATCAACCTAGTTTTCCTCGAGATATTCAGCTATACATCTTTTACTCAGTATCATTCATACAGTATATTATCAAAAATAAAAAGCAGTGAAATTCTCTATATCCTGTTCAAACTACACGTATGTTGTTTCTCTCGCCTTTAAATGCTTGGTAAAAAAAACAAAAAACAAAATATGAAAATAATTGTACTGCTTTGTAATGAAATGAAAAAAAGCACATCTCACATACACATATTGATGAATAAGGTGTTAATAGATATCCATTCTATTTTGATTTAAGAATACAACTTTGTCAGTATGTTATTTTATTATTTTGAAAGGAGGGTCAGAGATGATAGTTTGACTTCCGTTTCTTAACATTTCATTTTATCTTTACATGGAATATGAAGACACTTGAGTACCAGCTTCTTCAAGGTACCAGTGCTCTGTGTAAAAAAACCAACAAAAAACTAAAAGATTTTGTCGCATCACCATTTCCTGTTAATGAGGGCGCAGTCTGACAGTCACCTGTAGAGGTTTACTTTCTTGTGCGTTAGTATATGATTGTACAATCTTATGGATACTTTTCATGTGTGCACTCTATACATATTTTACGTGAAAATAAATATACAATTTACATGAAAGTTAATGGGCATCTATAAATGACCAAAAGGGTCCCTTATGCACGTGGAAGAAGACTAAAGTAATCTAATTCTAAAATTAAAGAAGCCTCCAGTTCTAGGAGGTCTGCTTCACATTACTTTACCTGAGCGACTACACCAACCTTTTGATTTCTGCACTTACTCCAAACAAACACAAACTAATTGTTGCCATATCACAACACCAACCCTAGATGCCCTACCATTTTACCTAACATCAATAAAGTGAACAGCAGATATGGGTCTGCTCATGCTTAACTCTGTATCCATTTCCACCTATTGCACAATTGCAAAAAATCACTCTTTCAACTGAATGTGCAGCTGTAATCCTGACATTTGAGACAGCCAAAGCCAAGACCTGCTCAGAAATTTCTCATTATAATTGTTAGAGGATGAGTACAGAACTGCACCAGAGACTGACATAACTATATTAAATCAGAGATAAAGGCTACAGAGCCTGATGCTGGTATTTAATATCGCCATAATCATGTCAGCATCTACAGAAAAAGAACATCAACAAAACGGTCAAAGAAAACTAGGTGTCCATTGTTCTACTTATGAACACAAAACCATTTATCAGTCTGTTCGAGAGCAAAGGGCAATGATGCTCTCCTCCCACCAAAAGAAAACAAATCTCAATGCGGTAACCATTCCCTGACCAGATGGGCAGAAAGGAGTCTGTGTTTCTGCTCGATGTCTGTCTCAGGCTTCATAAAGCCACAGAATGGGACATCAGGTTTGCAGTCACTCATTGACGTCCCAGATTTCAGACAGCAGCGGGGGAAGCTTCTTGTCCTGGAGGCGAAGGGCAAAAACCTGCTCCGAGTGGACGCTACTTAGTGTACGAAGGCTCACCAGCTTCATCAGCATACGGGGAAACATCAAATGATCCTGAGGAAACCATAGAAACAAACATTTTTAAAATACTAGGAGAAGACAGGAGACCTGTTGCCCTACAATCGCTTCTGTGACATCTATAGGAATGTCTTACAATGTTGAACTGTCACCTTTAGTTGATGGGGGGGGATTAAAGAATTTAGGTGGCTCATATTTACTAGCTGCATTACACTAAAAACTGTTTCTCCCAATAGCCCCTCTCATCTAGTTCTTATAAATGTTTAAGCCCCTCACCAGTCTGAACAAAACAACTTAACCTCAGCCCTGACCCAATGTGCTTGTCGTGCTGACGCCAACCAGGTTATGCTGACATACCGTAGGTCAAATGAGAAGAGGTCACCACTGAGTACTTACATTTGGTCTCTTTATCATGATGTAAGAGCGCAGTGCATCCACATAGGGTTGCTGCAGCCTCTCCACCAGATCATGATCCTGCACATTTGGACGATCTAGACAGAGTTCCCCAAACAAAACAAAACCCATTAATTTCTTTCCATACAGATAAAATTATCAGATTGGTTTAGTGTGAAATGTGATTCATGCTGTCTGAAAAATGCAAAATCTACAACTGTAAACAGCAGGTTTGCCCCTTAAACAATTCACATGGGCAGCATTAGTTCTAAAAACATCTTCACTTTGAGCCCTGTGAAGTGAGGAATCCCTGCAGGTTGTGTAGTTTATGAATTCTGACCTGCAGAAAAGATGTTTATGGCGATGAGCAGGGCATATTCGGCCTCGTCCAGATGAAGGTCATTCATTCCTTTTGAAAACTCAAAGATGGGGTTAATGAACTCAAACTGAAGCCCTGAAGAGGTGAAAGTTGAGAGGGAGAAAAGGAAACATGTTAAAAAAGGAAATGTGATGCAACAATACAGCATTCGCTTTAGTGTTTCTTTAGTAGGAGTGGAAGTATTAGAAAACAGTGACGTAAGAGCAACAAATCTTTCTTTTTCTATATAAATTACATATCAAACATATACAATTTTGTGTTATATATATGTAATATATACTAATATATATATATATATATATATATATACACACACACATATATATACATACACTATACACAGCATTTATGAGTTTCATATGTTGTAGTTCATGTCTGATGGTTATTGTCTAGATGTTGTAATAGTTTAGGCAAGGAGGGTAAGAACAATAGACAATTTACATTGAGACAAAATATGCAAAACTTGGCTGAGTCTGCTCATATTTTTTTAAACAGCACACAAGACAGATGGATTACAGGCAAAGTGATGGCTAATATTCATATCTTCTATAAACATTTGACGGCAAGAAATACACAAATGCACCTGCTTTGGCGAAATCCTCCTTATTGTAGCTGAAATCCTTCAGAAATGTTATGCTATCAATAGCAGGATTGTATCGCCGAGATGTCTCAAGCAGCATAATCTGAGGGAACAAAAGGCATCTTGGTGAATGAAATATTAATATACAGCCAAACTAAGACAAACTGATATGTCAAAATGATGTAGGTAGCAACTAAGTTTCCACAACAGCAAGAACTAAAATGTGTACTATTGTGTATGATAAAGCTGCACAGAATAATGACTTTAGGACTATATTTTGAAAAGATTACATTAATCTTTCTTCTAAAAAGTTCTTGCATTTAGTTCACTTGCAACATATTCAAGAAAATGTTGAATAAATTATGCAGTAACAATGCCTTGCATTCAGATTTTAACATTTCAAAATTCAAGCTATAGCTACAAGACAATATCTCACGATAAATCATGACAAACCTCAATAGTAGACGTCTTAAGTAGAGCAATCTGGTCCTCCCTCGTGAGCTCCAGGAAACCAGGAAGCTGCTTAGCAAAATCCACAATCTCTTGGACTGACATGATTGCTAGCTCAGTAAAGTGGGCGAACCTCTGCTGACGCACTTCTCGATTCTGCAAGTCCTGACTCTGTGGCCAGGGCTGTTGGACACACAGACACACACACACACACACACGGACACGGACACGGACACACACACAGACACACACACACAGACACACACACACACACACACACACAGACACACACACACACACACACACACACACACACACAGACACACACAGACACACACACAGACACACACACAGTTATGAATTGGTTAGCATGGAGTAAACATTCCCATGATATGTTGTCAATACAGCAAAGCAGTAGAAAGTGGACAGCAGAGATACTTAATTCAAGTACACTTTGACCAGACATAAACTATAGATGTGAGACAGATGCGACTCAATGCTCCCACACACATCAATAGGCGCACGGTTACTGTATTTTCTCCTAGTGCTGCCGTGTCCTGGCAGAATATTGGCCACCCACACTGAATACCTAACCTGAAAGCAATCCTTGTTACAGTGAAGCACATGTTCCAATTAATTGTTAATACCACCAAACAGTTGGAAGGTATTCATGTTTGTTTGTTTTTTGCCAAAGTAGGCCTACTGAATTTAGCCATAAAATGCCTGGTCACTAAATAGGTAATATTACATGAGAGACAATTATCTGGTCATAACAAACCTAAGTCTCTCTTCTGAGACGTTAACTTACAGTCACTTTTGGTCGATCAAGGAAAGACCTCTTGTTGCATTGTTTCTGCATGGCCACCAGCTTCTCAATCATCTCTTGCTGCTGTGGATCCAGTGGGGCCGCTTCCTGTAGAGGGGTGGGGGTGACAACTGTGGACGTGCGGGCCGTTTCCTCCTCGTGCTGCTTCTTCATCTTTTTCAGTCTGATTTGTTCCTCAGAGAGCACACCTACAGGACAAAGAGGGATGCACAACTTGACTAAAACTCAATCTCTGAGCTAGTAGGATGTTCCATTTTATTCTCATGATTTTCACTCTGGCTGAAATTCCACAGGCCGAAATGCAGTGGAAACTAAATTTTCTCTATCTCTGATTCATTTGGCATATGGACACTCACACTGCTCCAGCATGCCCGCCTCCCGACACTTGCGCAGGCGGCACTGCTGGCACTTGCGGCGCATGTACATGTCCATTTCGCAGCGGCCGTTGTTCTTGCAGGAGTACTGGGCACTTTTAATGACGCTGCGTCGAAAGAAGCCCTTGCAGCCCTCACAGCTCAACACATTGTAATGGAAGCCAGAGGCCTTGTCTCCACACACACTGCACACCTCATTGCCAAGCATCTTAGGAGCAGGCCCCTTTTTTCTCTTCACTGGCTGACCATCTGTACGCACATAAAAGAGAGGGGATAAACTATATTAACCACTTTCAGCAATTTCAGTCAAGGAAATTCTCTGAGGCAGAAACTTGCATGCAGAGGTTATTCAAAATGGGCTGGAGGTTAGACTACCCTCATTTGAATAAAGGAACTATAAGTACTTCTAGGCATCTGATCTAAACAGAGATAAGTCAGAGACAGCTTTGTATGCATAATATCCAAGTACATAATGCCAGATATGCAATGCAAATTCACCGAGTTACACACATCCTGTCATACATCTAGCAAGTCCAGATCTAGTAAGCAATTATTATTATTCTACAATTAAGATTGTAAAATAAACATTTAAACAAAAATAAGTATGGTAAATGGACTGTACTTGTATAGTGCCTTTCTAATCTTCCAACCACTAAAAGCATTTTACACATTTACACACATTCATACACTGATGGCAAATCCCATCACAAGCAGAAGTTAATAGTCATTTATCCACATTCAAACACCGAAGCGCAGCACTGGGAGCAAATTGGGCTCCGGTATCTTGGAGGAGCCGGGGGAATCCGGGATCTGTTTTCGGTTGGAATTATAATTAAAATAAAAGTAAGAAAGCCAACAATTGCGGCATGAAAATGAGTCTAGACATGTCTTGATTAAGATTAGTAGAAAGAAATACCAGTTAGTCCAGTCTTTGAAAGTTGTCACACCAGTCCAATTATGCACACAAACAAACTTGGAAGGAACATAAACACACAAACACAACACAAACACGTACTACTATATTAGATTCCAGATTTAAAACTGGTTTATCAGCAGCTAACTGGGAACGTGCTAGGAAACTACTTCCATAAAATGTTAAGATCACAATTTCCCTGCAACTTAACCAAGATGTCTGCTCTGACGTTGTCATTTTCAGAAAGTGATTCACTCACACAGTGATTTACTGTATTCCCTCAACGATGACTAATGTTGACTAATTTACAGAAACGCTCCATCTAAAAGCAGTTTTTTGTTAAGCCTTCAATACAAGGATTCAAATCTAATGTCAGCTGTGGAAGGAAACATTAAATGGTGTACTGCAGCTATTTAAAGTAAGTACTTTTCTCTGACCTGTGCTAGCAGATGTGTCACCTGCAGCTGGATCCAGTTTAATGTCAGTAAGCTCTATTGGCAAAGGGCTGCTCATCTCAGTCAGTGAAGGGCCATTATGAGGGGGGACGGGGAAGTCATCTGGGTGGGAGAGGTCAGCCAGCGACAGCAGGCTATCGTGCTTCATTGTAGCGCTTCCACTGCTCTCCTCAACCATGCAGTCCAGCTGCAGCTCAGAGGCCCCATCAAACACCTTACTCTCATCTGACGGAAGAGACACAAACACATTCAAAACAACCACCAACCACCTTTTAACCATTGTGACAGGTGTCCATAATAAACGTTGACGTTCGTCAGCCAAAATCTGATACGTAACAGAAACACGCATACAATATAATGTAATACTCGTGGAATAAATGCTACTCTTGTTTATCAAGTTTATATTACGTATCTGCTGAAACAAAAGCCATCATGTGCCACATATGGATTCACTATAGAAAACTGATTCAGCACCTATGCATGAACTTGATTTTATTATAAATCAAAATGTTCCTTTTAGGTTGACAAAATAATAGATAATAGCATAAATAGTCCAGGCAGGATAGCCACTCCTAGAGCATACAACAAGAACATTATACACACTTTGTGGCATAGTAAAACAAAGATGAACTCAGAGAACTGATCCCAGTCCATTTTGATTTCACACAATGCACAAATACAAAAGTGGTTCCTCTTACCATGACCAACATCTGGGATATCAGTCACAGACAGCGTGGACATCTTCTGCACAGCAGCTTGTCATAACGAAATCAACGTGTACCTGTGGAATAAAAATAACACTCATACTCAATTATGATGCCAATTAAACCAAACCAGAGCCAGAATTATAAACTAAACTTTGGTTTAGTAGAAACTAAAAATGAAAATTAATGAAGCAAACAAACACTGTGGTAGATTACGTACAGTAACTCTGACAGCTGTGTACGCATTCAAAACAGGGATGTGGTTAAATTACATCAATGATCTTGCACAGCATAATGCACTTCTTAGAAAGATCCAAAATATTACAAGTCTTGGTTGTCTCACATCGTGCCTATAAAAAAAAAAAAAAAAAAAAAACGTGTACAGGAAAGCCAACTGGCTGTAAAAGCAGAACTGAAAGTTTGTCATGTGCCACATAGGTTTGCATTTCAGGAAACTGATTCAGCAGACACATGCATGATTTGGGCTATTCTTAACCAGCCTGCAAAAAGGAAGCCAATTTCTTTCATTGTTGTGACAAAAAAATATAAAAAAAAGACATAAATTATAATATAATACTAATACTAATATAAAGTATAATAATGATTATTATGTGATGTAATGTGGAACTGCACTACACCCATTTTATGACAAATTAATGACATATATCAATTGTTATTTCATCAGGTCACCCTAACGAGAACTAATGCAGTATAATGCAATAAATGCTACTTTCATGAAGGTTATAGTGTTCAGTTTTTTGCTGAAACTGTTTTTAACTTTATGGTTATTATGTAGGCTATATTTGGTGGTGTTATTGAACTGTATTACATTATACTTTTCTGATATTTAATCAACCATCTTTGATATAAATGAGGTGGATTCCCAATCGGAATTTGGTTTGCTGATGTTAGTATATCATTATTATTAATCAATTAGTGAAGTTAAGCTGCTCGTTATTAGCCCCATTCATTGTATGTGTATCTGTGTGTGTGTGTGTGTGTGTGTGTGTGGGGGGGGTATTGTTAAGAGCCACAGAGAGAAGCAAAAAGTACAAAAAGTTAAAAAGAATGAAAGGAGAACTCATGAAAGTCTCAAATTACATAACTCTAGTCATGTTGCGATCACCAGAAATTAAAGGGGGAAACCACAATAAAACAGAACAAATAAAGAAACACTTTAGTGGTGACAGAGGAAAATATTCCAAGCCCCAATGATAAGCTTCTAAATAGCATGATAAACCAGTAAAGCGGTTATTGTTGCAGCAGTGCAAGATAAGAGCTTTTACATAGTAGGTAATAATGAAGGAGACACCTGTGTGCATAAACTTCTGACTGTGTTTACTTAATGTTGGCTAATGTTACATTAAAATGACGCCAAGTATTACTGACTATACTATATTTGCTTTTAAAAATATCCATGTCAGAATTTAACAGCAAATTTGTTGGGATTTTTCCTCTAAAGTAACGTTGATATGTGCCAGTTTAATACAAAGCTCAAATTACTCCAACTCAAATCAAATGGCCACAGTGACTCTGTGACACACGCATAGTGTGGGACTGACCTTACCTCTGAAGTTGATGTCTTATTTATCGCCTATCCATCTTGCCCATGTGAGTCCACAACCTCAGTCTGTCAATATCGCTGTACTGATGGAGAATTGGCTTGCCTGAGGAGCCTTGAGGATGCCCAAACCCCAGTGGCTTATTGGGCACAAGTTTAATGACTCAATATTTTGAAGAGAGTGAGTAGGAAAGAAGACGAGTCCCTTTCTACAATGCCCAATGGGAGACAGGAGGGAAAATAGAGAGAAAGAGGGGGAGGGAGGAGGAGGGAGAGTGAAAGAGGGAACACAAGAGGTTACTATTGGTCATGTGCATGGCTCTTAAATCCCCACAGGGCTGTGGCGCTCCAGCCTTTTTCCTCTTTGAGTGTTTAAGAAGCCCATTTTACCAAGACAGTCTCGTACCACACAGACACCTACGGAAGACCCCATCTTTTCTCCAGTTCTTTCAAAATATAACCAGTACAGTCGCGCACTGCCTGAGATCCCAATCTGTAAAGGCTGTTCTAAGCCTTTCACACAAAATATCACACTGCATATGAAGATGAAATTCACAAACAAGATTACAACAAGCTTTAATGGGTCAATAATTTAACTGAAAGAGAAAGGCTCTGGTCTGATACTGAGATTCATAACAGGTCTAATATTCACATATTGAGGAAACCACAAATCAATATGACAAATATCCTGTCAGCATAGCAGATATATAAGTCTACAATTCTTTGACTTCTGTGATAACAACCTCTAAAATCTGTTTTTTAATGCTTATGGTAATAAAATAGATCAACTTTTATTGGGTGAATTCACATTCTTTGGTTGTAAAACCTACTCTGCCTTTGAACTCATGTCATCCCCACCCCAATCTCTATGCTCAAGTCCAATGTCCCCTGCATCTTATCAGCCAGTCACCTTTGTCCATGTCCATGTTTTCATAGACTCCTGCAAATTAAATGAAAGTGCCAACAAAATCAATAAAGCAGCGAATAAAACCAACATCTTTCATTATTTTAAAACAGCCTTTTTCAATCACATAGTTCTGCACAGAATATAATAACATAATGTTCCACAGCACTCATAATGGAGCTGCTTTAGAAATTACAACCTCCTATAACTGATTACAACTCAGTCATAATCAGTCAATATTATACGTTAGCCTCTACCTGAAAAGACAGGAACAGTTCTTATCTTACATGTCAACTAGTCAAACCAGTTCCTTCATGATGAACGATCTTATAATTAAACTAGATTTGTAATGCCAAGACAATCTCTTACCGATACCATGCTTATTGTAAGACAAGCCAGTGTATATGTAACTACTACTTATTATTTAGCAACTAGAACTGAAACATAATTATTCAACTAGTCGATCTATTCATCAGCGATAATTTAGATGGTTGATTACTCAGTTCATTCAAAACCGAACCCAAAAATGTTCACGCTCATGTGAGAATATTAGTTTTCTTTGTCTTCTTTGATTATTAGCTGGATACCTGTAGGTTCTGGACTACTGGTTGGACAAAAGAAGCCATTTTAATATGTAAACTTACATAAATAATATTGTCCACTTTTTTTTTTACAATTTTCTTACATGTTATAGGAAAAAAAAATGAATTGATCACTCAAGAACATAATTAGCTAAAAAAATATGTTTTAACTTTATTTGAATAGTCTACCTACAGACTGTTGGTGTATTTGTAAAATTTTAACTGTTTAACAAACAAAGGTTTGGTTAGGTTTAGGCACAAATTTGGGTTAGAGTCTGTTCATGAATTGTCACATATATACTAGATAATCTGTCAAACATCTACAAATTATAAACTATCTGTAGGCGAATATCCACATTTTTAGTTGCAGTCAGGACATTACAAAGCCTGAAAAACTTGCAGCAACGCCCCAAGTCCCCGTCAGCGAACCTGTCGGTGGGGTCCGGGGTGATTGTGAGAAAGTTGTGTAGTAAATGCCTCCCAGTCAGTAAACCAAACATCAGTGTACGAATACAGTCAGCACGAGTGAGTGGGAAATGTTCCTTTCTCAAAATCTCAGGGCGCCAACGGATGTAACTCTCACCGGTGAAGCAAAAACGGACTACCACACTCAGCAACAACTCAGTGTGAAAGCAAAGAGTCAGTGCTTTCAGGAGTCACAGACTCCAACGTGAATCAAAGTTCCCACCAACACACTTATGGAAGAGGAAGGAAGGACATTCAGTGCTTAAGGCCTTGCAGCAGACCCACCCAGATGTTTTCACTTCTTCTGTCTACAGACATCTGCTCAGGTTAACACTGGGTGGTGCTGGGAAACATGTAAGGTCACCAAACTAGTGAATATGATAAAAAAAAAAAAAAAAAAAAAGGATGTACCATAAGTCAATCCCACCACACTGACAAACAGGTGTAACAGATGTCAGCCATGTACACGACCACACAGAGGACTAATCTGCTAAAGTCAAAGCACCTGTGTGGGTGGACCAGGGATTGTTTTTTAGGAGCTTTTAGTTAAAACCTTATTTCGACCCCCACCCCACACACACACACACACACACACACACACTACAACCAAGCACATTTAGTAAGATTCAAGACCACAACCAGGCGTATTAAACTAGAAACAAGATGAGACAGCATGGCAGGCTTTGTTAACTAAATTAACCAATTTTAAAAAGCTACCCTCGGTGGTTAGTTAGTTCGCTTAACCAACACTTGACGTTACAACCATTGGCGTTATTTCGCAACCGTGTTATGTAAGTGAACACCTGACAGAGCAAGCTGCGACTTAAAACACATTTAACTAGTTTTCCCCACACTGCTGTGTTGTGGATGTTTGGACCGCAGACGTGCTGCTAACATTAGCCGAGTTAAGTGAGTTAGTTAACCAGCCTTAATGTCAGCTCACTGGCTGGAAAACAAGTTCGGTGTGTAAACATTAGATAATGTTAACAATACTTGAATTTAAATAAAATAAAATAATAAAAACCCCCTACAACTGGATATTCAGGTGAGATTAGCTTCACAGTCAATCCAAACAAGGCCAGTGTCGTTAGCCTAACAACCCTCGCAGTCGGAAGGAACTCCCTTTTAACAAGTTCAACTTCACATGACGGACAACGTTAGAAACGACAAAGAGCAAAACAGCTTGACTTGCCAGAGACTTCACGAGTGTGCGACTACTTGCTAGTCAGGGTAGGGCCGTCCGTCTGTCTGTCCGTCTGTCTGTCCGTCCGTGGCTGCTGACAGCGGCTTTCACACCCGCAGCTAGCATGTTAGCTCGCTAGGCAGCGTAGTTAAATATCATGTGATTTCAGCGGCCCCTGGTAGCTCAGGCTGGAGCAGCAGGAGACACACACACACACACACACACACACACACACACACACACACACAGAGAGAGAGGGGACTTTACTGCCCAGGGTTTAGTCTTACAGACTGCAACTGAGTGTGTGAAGTCGCAGAAACATCTCCAGATCATGTGGTAATAATGATATCACATATACAACATTATGGTTGGCATTACAGACCTTTAAACTTTGTTCTTATGGGACTCTCTCTCTCTGATTTTATTCATGCCAGTGTGAACAATACAAACTATATGGAATCTGAGCTTTTCAGTTCAGACTCAGGTCAGATTGTTTTTTTTTGTTTTTGTTTTTTTATTTTTGTGCAATGTGACCTCAGTGTGAACAGTCATATCAGAGTTCATGTGACTTTTACATCACGTCTGTTTTTCGACATTCAAATGACACAAGGACAAATAAATCTACAAGACAGGGCCGTTCTTTCTGAGGAGGCTCAGGTCCTTCAATGTATGTGCACTGAGGCTACTAAGGATGTTTTACAGTTGCACTATATTCCCCAATGCTGCTGTGTGTAATTTCTCCTGCAGGGGATTAATAAAGGTATATCTTATCTTGGATCACCAGTCTGTAGTGGCCAGTGTCATCTTCTTTGCTGTTGAGGAAGGCCATCAGCCATCAAACTCCACAACACCACAGCACCCAGTGCCTTGTACCGCCACTGGCTGAGGCTGTTAACGTTTGCATTTTGGGTGTTTAGCAGCCGTCATAGTTTTTCCTTTGCACTTGGAAAGGGAGGATGAATGCACAGATATACACAGGTTTATCATATTCCACTTTATTGTATATATTTTATATTTTATACTTTATTTTTTTTATTATATTTTGTTTTATTGTATTGTGTTTGTTCTCTTTATTTACTCTTTGCACTACTGTGCCACATTATTGTTTTATTTCATCTTATTTTACTGGATTATTATTGTCATAGTTTGGGTAATTTTATCTATAAAAAAATTGTGTAATAGCTAAAATGGTAACACTCAAGTGCCTCAAAATTGTACTTAAGCACAGCACTGTGTAAATGTATTTAGGTACTTGGATTTAGAAGGTATTTATTATTTTAATTCTAATCTGCACAGAAGACATTAAAACATCTGTTTCAGTAGTTTGTACATAAAACAACACATGTGCAGTTCTTCTTAGATTTTAAACAAAACATCTAGATTAGTGTGAAACCTATATAATACAGTTTATAGTTGTGTCATGCAGTTGTTTAGACTCTTTTTCTACGACAGTGAGGAAACAATTTAATGTTTATCTGAGTCGCCACCAGAGGGCAGACTCTCCCAATGCCAAACCGGAAGTGGAAGCGGATGTCCTCATTTATCTCCACCGAAGAAGAAGCCGAACGATCAACAATCACAAAGTGTAGATTTATTTTTTTTTTTTCTGCTCGTTTTCAGCACAATTGTCTCCATTACCGGATAGTTTCGACACAGAAAAAAAAAGGACACCATGCCCGTCATTTGTGCGGTTGTAGGGTGCAACAATAAGTTTGTCAAAGGATCGGAAATAAGATTTTACCGGTAAGTTTTAACCGGTTGAACGGAAGTTTTTTTTCGGCACACATCAGTTAGCTTAACGTTTATTTACTCTTAACATGGAAAAAAAAAAAAAAACTTTGTTATTAACTTGTACGTTCATCGACGATATTGCCTCTTGAATAATGAAAGTAGTAAAGTCACGTTAAAACAATATTGCGACTTTAACGTCCTGGTGTTTGGTGAATCCGAGCTGACGTTAACGTTGGTCCTCAAAGCGATATTAACTCCACATTAGCAACCATTAAAACCATCACACAGTGCGACATCTCTTCTGGTATTAGTGTGTGTGTAAGGCTGAACCATACTCCAGCAACAACAGGATATTACTAAGTGTATCATTTCACCTGAAAACCTCCTAAATGTACAGCACATTAAAGTGCCTGTCCAAATATATATTGTACACTGGAAACATTTTAGGTTTGACATCAAAAATATGGGACTATATACGATATTATCGCGTATCGTGGTGATAAAAAAACACATTTATCGTGGTTTCCATGGTGATAATCGTGAGTATTCTTGCAGGGATTGACTTGAAAAAGCTGTGTAGCTCACCAGAATACGCTCCTATAATGATTGCATGATTTATTTTGAAAAAGGGGGGCGTAGGTTAGACAACATCTTTCCAAAATCCGGCTCGGCTTTGCCTGTTTTATCCCCCACAAAATTAAAGTAAGATTAGACCGGATGTACTGAAATATTAAGGATTGCAGTACATGCAAAAAAATAAATGTTTTTCTTTAGAAAACGTAAGGTAAAGTGATTCCAGTATGTTTTAGTGCCGTCAAAGTGTGTGTTTTCATGATTATCGTGATAATATCGTGTATCGCAATTATTTTTGCCAAGATAATTGTGACGTTAAATGTTCATATCGCCCCATGCCTAGACAAGAGTTTGCATTTCAGCTTTTATTTGCAGGTATTTGCATTAAGATCTTGAAACAGATGTTTCTTGTTGTTTCTTCTCTCAGTTTTCAGACAGCCTTTGTATCTAAAAAGGTGTAAGAAATAGTAGACCAGAGCAGTCTATGGGAGAAAAACCAAGCTATTTTGAAGCTTAGCTGAAGGTGGAAAAATTCACACATTGCACAAACGTTGCCTATAGCCAGTACAACCGTTGGAATGTCCTGAAGAGAAAATAAGCCGCTGGTGTACTGAGCAACAGACGTCGAACCGGTAGATCTAGGAAAACATCCACAGTTGATAACAGAGACTTTGTGAGAGCTGTAAAGACAAGCTCTAAAACAACTGTCAGTGACATCTTCCACAGCCTCCTGAGGGCAGGAGTGAAGGTATTACAATTCACCGTTTGCAGAAGACTTCAGGAACAAAAGTACGGACTAACAGAGGTTACACAGGAGGATGTAAACCACACATCAGCAATAAGAATTGGAATTTGCCCAAAAAAAGTTATAGAGATGAGGCTCAAAACTTCTGGGAAAAGTTTTACGGAGTGATGAGACAATGGTTAACCTTTACCAAAGTGATGGAAAGGCTGACGTGAGAAGAAAGAAATGCTCTGCTCGTGATCCCAAGCACACAAGCTCATCTGTGGATTGGGCTCGCATGGCTGCTTCTGGGACGGGTTCATTGATCTTCATTGATGATGTAACACATGATGGCAGCAGCAGAATGAAGTTGGATCTCCACAGAAACATTTTGTCAGCCACTTTAAGGAGCAATGCATCCAAACTGATCAGGACATCCTAAACCCTATTGAGAATGCATTTCACCTGCCAAAGAGGGATTCATCTTTTGATGTCAAACCCAAATAAAGGAACCTAATCTAATGTTTTTAGTTTGCAGTAAAAATAAAGAAATTGGCCCCGCTGTTCCAATAGCTTTTCCATCAACAAATTGAATTTATCTAAGAAAATACAGTGAGTAAAGATACAATAATACGTCTTAACTATTTGCTCTTTCCACTGCTGTATTTTATCACATATAGTTGTCTTACATTAGTCTGATTTTGTGAACAGACGTGTCAGTGACAGACAGTTTTACCATATCAGCAGGGCTCCAGAGTGCGACCAATTTTTAAGAGTGCGACTAATCATTTTTCTAGGTCGTATTAGATCTCTCTGTGTTCTCCTGCGACCGAACTCACACACTCATGGTAGGATCATATCGTGTTCTAAACCAATAAGAGACAGAGCTCGGGCGGGTCTTTGCCTCTGATTGGCTGTGGTCCCGTTCACCGCGCTAAATTGTGTGTGTTTAAAAAGCAAGTAGAGGTGCATGTTACTTAAATGTAGAGTATGATTAAGTGCAAACAATTCATAAAGAACAAACTTGTCTGGCCATAAAAAAGAGCAGCAAGTTACATTAAAAATGTTATAAAAGATAAATACAAGAACATTTTGCAGGCTGGTAAGTGACTTTAAAGTAGATAACAGTGAACAAATGAGGTGAATAGATTAGGTGTCTGCTGACATGTTGAATGTCTGTATGATTGTAGCAGTTAAAAAAAAGCCCACAGAACTGGCACAGGGGGCGGCCCACCAAGCCAGGATATGTGCGGTGAATGGTTCCTTTTTTGAGGTTCTCCGCATCCCCAACAGAATAAAGGAAGCTCCCTCTTGCAAAACATCTCAATGTAACACAGACCATCTGTGGTATATTGAGAGCATGACTTCCTGCCGTCTGGTGCTGTATTTTTGGACCCAGCAGCCTACATAAATATCTTAGTCCGTCACCTGAGAATCTGTATCTCTTTATCTTTATGTATATCTCTTTGCAACTTCATCAGCTGTGTTTTTTAATCTCAATTACTGCAATAAAACACATATTTATGAAACCTCTGATGGCATTTTGACAAGCAGTCTTCATTAGCATAGCAATATAACACTTGGCCTGAGTAATAATACTACCACTTGAATCAATATAAAAAGACTGTTGCAACTACAAACAGCCAACAGATTTCAATGAAATGAGAAATGACAATATATATGTAATATTTTAATGCAGGATAATTAAAATGATGCAACATACTTAGAAAGACTATTGACATGGACATGCTAAAACACATTAATTCCTAAAAAAAAAAAAAAGGTAGGCGCACCAGTGCAACCAATGCAAAAAGTAAGTCTGGAGCCCTGATCAGGTATGCTGAGGCTTGCCAAACTAAGCACATATCAAACTTCAAAGTCGGCTTTATGTTTACGCGGTTACAAAGAGCTTTCAGGCAGTGTAGTTGGGACTAGAAAAAAAAAAGTTTGAAACTAAAAATCAACTTAAACATAAACTAGTAATATAAATGAATAAAATACTCAAAGCAAGTACAAAGACAGCAAACCTGCACTTACACACTAAACCTTTTAACATGTAGGGTTAAAGAGGACTTATGATGTCGATAAAATGTTACTGCATAAAATGTTGTACACTGGTTGATGCTTCAGACAACTGCGTAGGCCCACTTGATTATTTCCAACACATAGCATAGAAAAGACTGTATAAGTTAGAGATTTGGAAAGCATCCTGACCTGGTGTTAAGATAACTGTGTCCAGTTGTAAATGTACAGAGTTAAAGACGTATTTGTTCTCATCTAGTTTGACAGTTTACCATCAGGTTGGCGGTCATCATCGTAGCAGGTGTGATGGTTGAAATCATGCAGCCTGGTTTGAAGCTGTTTCCTCCGTCTCCTGTGTATCAGGTTCCCACTCAGCAAACCTCAACTTGCTGCCAAATGGGTGCACAGCCTGGGGATGAAAAACTTCATCCCGACTGCCAACACCTGTCTCTGCTCGGAGCATTTCCGGACGGACTGCTTCAGAGACTACAATGGCAAACAGTTTCTGCGGGAGGATGCAGTGCCCACCATATTCACCCAAGGGCATGATTCATCAAAGGTGTGGGTTCACAATATTATCTAGACTATTCTTCAGTCATTCTTCACTATTCAGTCCAAACAAGTCAAACTGTTTTACTCTGAAGTGAATAGATAACAATAGATGTGAAAATTCCACAGATTGAACTTCGGAAAAGAGGGGTGGTGCCAAAGGAGACGAACGTCGCAAATCAGATAGGACCACCAGCAGACAGAGACAGAGTGAGAGAGGCCAGTCTACGCAGAGACAAAAGAGGAGGAATGAGGGTGAGTTTTCTCTCTCTCTCTCTCTCTCTCTCTCTCCCACTGTTGTCTGTACTGTGGGCAGACAGTGTTGTATTAAGTATCATACCAGACAGACGACTCCTTTTTGAAGAATACCTGTTTTAAGTAGTAGGTGGGGATAAAACCTGCATAAATACCTTAAATCCTTAGCTTCCCTCATTGTCCTGATTGTCACACAAAAACAACAAACTGATGTTACAGTTTAAGAAGGTAGAATTTGATTTCACATTGATCCTTTTGACTTAAAAACTGTCAAAAGTGTTTTATTTGAACTTGTTATTGACATAACGGGAGTCTACGCAAGGCTCCAGAGACCGGGGTCTAGTTTATCAAAATGTAATAGTGAGAAATGAATGTTCTTATTGTCAGAGGCATCACTGGAGCCAGTCAGAGCTGAACACTCACCAGCATCCAGTGATTAAACTGGATCACTTGTAACAAAGTAATCTCTGTGCTGCCTTAAGAGCATTAAACCACAATTTTTCACATGTCTGGTTTCTTCGTATGATCGACCACAGCAAATACATTAACTACCGTGGAGATAATTTACCTGAGCATAAAATGTACTTATTTATTTTGTCACAGGGTGGACGAGGAAGCCGTGGGGGAAAACAAATGTCTGACAGGTGAGACAGCATGTGGGTGTTTCTTCATTCTCACAGTAGCTCTAATGAATTATACAATAGAAGTATGTCTTTATAGTTTGCACCTATCTGTCTCTGCTATTCAGTTATAGCCCATCTCAGATAAACCTGCTGCTAGGCACCTGCTAGGTTTGTGTGGGGAATGGGGATGATTGCCGAGCCTAAATGGAAATTTAGCTTCTTCTTCTGACTCCGTTTGTAATGTGGCCATCACCAGACTTTATTGTGATACAGAAAAATACAAATGAAGAGCTACTGGTGACATATCTTACATTCCTGGGGTCCTAATGTAAGTTATGATGCATTTCTCTTCCTTTATATGCACAGATATATTTTCAGCACAGGTACAATAGATAAAAAAAAACACTATTCCAACATTTACTAGTTAGAAATTCATGGTTAAAGAGGCAGACACACACATTTCCTCACCCACAGTGGCTTAATAGAGCAGAACGAAATACAGCTACATGTTGCATTCTAAGTAGAGGGCTTTATTCAGCTTTGACTTACAGAGGTTACAATAGATTCAAATAACAACCCAGTTTCATGCCAGGGGGGAGGGACTTTTACTCGTCTAACCTTGCTTGTTTATCTAGTATCACAGCTGGCCATAGGCGGTGACCTGTCTAGTTAAAGTATATGCATATATTGATTCAAGAAAGAAAAAATATAGTGTGTGAATTGTGATTAACTCATTATATTCTTTACTCTTATATTACACACGCATATGTGGGGAATCAGAAGTTAATGTATGACAAGATGAGGCAGGTTTCCCAAGTGTTGGTGCTCTCAACACATTTTAAATTGCACTATTGTATCTGTATCAGTGTAGGAGTTTTCAAAAGCTGGTTTACCTTTAGGCCCCTGACTGGTTAATGAGATTAATTCAATCTGAATGTGGATAGACATTTCATAATGATGTGAAAGACAAAACTGTCCCCAGGTTTTCAGCCCTCAGTTAATGTTTCATAATATTTGTTTGTCATTGCCAGACTGGAGGAGTTTATATATTTAGCTGTGATCATTTTATACTGTCAGATATAAATGAAACTGTAATTAAAGACAACCATTGAGCGGGAAAATGCTTCAAGAAATTGTTGCACAAGCCACTCGGAAATGTCAGTGTTTCATCTTGTGCACGCAGACAGACCATCGGAGCCAAGAGCAGAGTGTACGACAACAAAGGCCGACTGATCTCCAACAGCAAGGACATGTGCGACTGTCTGGATGAGGACTGCATGGGCTGCTTCTACCCCTGCCCCGAATGCGGCTCGCGCAAGTGTGGAGTGGAGTGCCGCTGCGACAGGAAGTGGCTTTACGAACAGGTGGAGGTGGAAGGTGGAGAGATCATCCGAAACAAGTTTGCCAGTTAATTAGCAGTGACAGTTCCAGGGAGCTTCTGGGGGATCAAAACACGCTCTTTCCCTGAACTCAGCTGCAAAGTTAGTCCGATGTACCTTTCAAAACTTTAAAAAAAAGAATCTTCCATTATGTTCACTGATATTTATCAGGTTTTACAAAGTTCCTGCCCGTGGTAGAAAACTATAAGAATAATGTAAGTATTTTGCCGAATGCTGGATGTTCATTTTGTCCTTTGTCTGTTGCGCTCTCCAGTGAAAATGTTTGTGCGCTATTCTGTGTTAATAAACATTAAGAACAATGTTTAAGACTGCACTGTTGATGTGCTGTAACATCTGAAGAGGGGGGAATAACTTGACTCAGTAATTTCAGTCTCAAGTGAAATCCCAAATTCCACTTTGTCCCATTGAGTTGCTTAATTTTGTCTATTTTAAAGATATTTCTAATGTTTGTTTTACTTACATAATAAGTAAAAGAAGAAAATATATAAGAAATCATATTAGTGGGAGAAAAACATTTCAGTCTTTGTTGTGATCGAGCTCCAAAACACTATGTTTGACTTCTCTTGTGATATCTCCACTCAAACATCATATCTTCAGGGACTGCTGATCACAGTCAGAACCGCTCCACTGAAACACTCTTACAGATAACAGTTAATCCAAGAGAAAGCATACTGGTTTTAGTGGTTAAAATTCTTCTTCTTTGGGAGCTGCTGTAAATCACAAAATTAACAATATTCTCTCTAAAGAAAGTGGTTCAAAGATGAGGTCTTAACCTTTCTCACTGTCTAGTCTCACTGTATATCTGTCCAAAGGTTAGTCATAGGCATGTGTAAGAGAAGTAATCCCTAAATCACAACATACCCTCCTTTTTTCACAGCCAAAAGTCATGATTCCATTATGCCTCCTATAGAAAGCACTATCAGTGTGATGTTATATTAAGGCCTTTTAACAAGTAAAGACATTAATGTGTCTGTGAGTCATCTCTATAATCCACCTATAAATCCCCTTTTAGTTTTCTAATTAGTTTTTATCTCCATTAGGTCATTTTTGCCTAATTATCACAGACTGGACACTAGAGGACCCATATTTTTACTTCCCCTACACACTGACCAAAGGCAATATGCAAGCAGCATGACTCAGCAGTTCATTACGCTGGCTAAAGGAAGAGTTGCTCAGACAGTAATGTCTCATTCATACACATCCTACTGTCCTTGAGCACAGCTATAGGTCAAGTGTCATACAGTCCAGGGATGCTTTGCTCTGTGTGCTGTGGCTGGAAAGCATCCTGCCAAATCTCAACTTTGACGAATTACAATGGTGGATATTAATGCAAATTAAATGCTGTAGTCCTCATTGTCTTGTAGGGGGAATGTGATGAGCAGTCAGCTTTACCATAATATGGCAAAAAACGATGTTTTTATAAATCTAGGTGTGCTGTTTTGTTATTTTTGCTCTGTTTTCATTGCCGGCGTCCTCTTAATGCATTTTATAGCTCATTTTTAGAGGGCTACATATAAACGAAGCTTATTAATATTTATAAAACCTAGTCGATGAGAGCAGAGAGCGAGTCGATGCAAACAAGACATTCATCAAAGCAGCTGAAAGTTTTGCTTCAAGCTCGAATTTAATTTACTTTTAGTTAACATATTTTCTTAGTGGGGCAGTACAGGAGATACTCCAGAACCAGATATCAGCCTTTAAATGACACATACCGCCTTATACCAGCTGCTGGCAGGAATATTAAGCACATTAGTTATTGTTATGTTGATTTGAGGAAATTCCTTGTATTTGTAACTTTTCATCTAGCACCATTCAGCATTCATTTATTTATGTGTGGAGAACAAACAGAATATACAGTAAAAAGTTTCTATCATTTTTTTAACTGTGACACGGAGTGGGTATCTCAACATCTACTTGATGGATTGCCATGAAATCTCCTCCGGAAGAAATATCCTAATGACTTTGGTGATCCTAGCTTTTCCTTTAGTGCCACCATGAGGTTCACATTTGTAGTTTTTAATGAAATATCTTGTGAATTATTGAGTAGCTTGCCGTGAAATTTGATACAGATATTCATATTCCCCTCAGGATGAATTGTAATAACTGTAGCCATCCCATAACTGAAATGAGCGCTATCATTAGGTCCAAATTTGAATCTGTCCACTACATTTAGAGACCAACTTTGTATAAAACGAATGACATTGATGTTAGCGTGCTGACATTTGCTCAAAGCACCTCTGTGCCTTAATAGAGCCTCACAGAGCCACTATCATGGCTGTGGTCTTGTTAATAGGCTACATAATTTCATTTGCTTACACAAAGCAGCCTGGTTGCCGTGGGAATGAATAAATTACTGTTTGTTTCAGAGGAGGGCTGCAGCTCTGATACATTTCAGTTTGGTGTGCCTCACTCACACCAGTACTCTTACTGTTTATAATCACACATTAATTACATCCAGGCTGCCAAATTAGAGCAATAACAAAAATCATACAGAAACAAATGCAGGAAAGCACAGTTCAGCAAAGAAGCTTAAAACAGCTTTCTCTTGCAAATTCCCGTGGTACATATTCATGAGCCCTGAGTGCTTTTAACAGCCGTTAATAAAAGATAGTAGTGATAATATTGTGCCCTGGACCGTGCCGTAACCTTCTAAAAAATCTATTGTCCGTAGTTTTTAGAAAATTCAACTCAAGGCTGAATTCATCATGGCCTGACACAAAGCCATCCACTACATAACCATGTCCATTTCCTCCCTCCAGCAGAGCGACAGACTCGTCTATAAACTTGATAAAATGTCTATCTAAATATTGGCTGCGGCAGTCATTAGTGAGAGGAGAGCACAGACCTCCAGGGATCCACTGGATAAAAACAAGCCACTGTTAAAGGACACCAATGACCTGAAAGGACTGAAACCTGTCAGCATATCCAGCCCGCAGTTCACTTTGAACTGGTGATGTGTCAGAAGAGTTTGTGTAAGTGTGTGTAGAGTTAAAGGCTGAAACAAAATCTATGAATGTGATGGTGAGAAGGTTGACAGAGAAGAAATGGGGTTGTTGTAGTGACTGCAGCATAGGTAGTTGGATTGATGAAGTGAGGCAGTGGCCCCAAGTTACTGAGAAAGGTACCTTATATGGATGGCAATCTTAATGTTATTAAAATTTTACATACTGGTGAGATATTTGTTACAACAGTAGCCAGAACTAGAGAATCAGTCAAGAATTGCATTGAATCATCACAGACCAGTTAAAAACGTAAATACAAAATGTAGCCGACAGCATACATTTGATGACCGTGATGCTTTTGCATTAGTGCGGCATGAAGGAAAGCGAAGGAAGGTATAAGGAAAAACAGAAGAGCAACTCTTCCTCAGGTGACTGAGAATGTCATTGCAGGATGTGAAGAGACTGCGTCAGCAGGAACAGTCCATTTACACAGAGGGATATTATAATCGGGTCTGCAGTGCATGAACCGCTCATTACAAAGATGAATGCACATTTGAGAGTTAAGTGGTGCATTCATAGGCACTGGTCTACATAAATGTGGAAAAGAGAGATATGGTCAGATGAGTCATCCTTCACCATATTCTCAACAAGTGGGCAAATGCATGTATGGTGAACACAGTACAGGCCTGAATGCTTTACCCCCACAGTGAGGGGATCTGATGGCTCTGTTGTGCTTTTGGGGCCATTTTGCTGGCATGGTTTGGGTCCACTTGATCCTTTAGAGGGAAAGCTCACTACAAATTAATATAAAGTCGTTCTGAGTGATCAGCTTTAACCTATGATGAGACATTTATATCCTGATGGGACTGGTCTATTCCAGGATGACAATTCTCCTATCCATATAGGGATAGAGGGGTCACTGAGTAGATTGATGAGTATGAAAATGATGTGAATCATATGCTTTGGCCTTCACAGTTATTAGATCTCAAACCAATTAAACACCTTTTGGCAGATTTTGGACCGATGTGCTCGACAGTGCTCCACCTTGATAAATCACCTAATGGGGAAATATATATAGGAAGAATGGTGTTCATCCCTCCGTAGAGTTCCACAGACTTCAATCAATTTGACATCCTCAAATGTCTCATTTTGTCCCCAACGCAAAGGTATTCAGTTTACTGTTGGAACCAAAGAAACTAGAAAATATTCACATTTAAGAAGCTAAAATCAGAGAATTTGGACAATTATTTAAAAAAATTATTCAAAACGATTAATTGATCATCAAAATAGTGGGCAATTAATTTAATAGTTAACTGCTAAACAATTAATTGACTAATTGCTGCAGCTCTAACAAACTCCATCACCTTACTAAGACACTTTAAGTTTTTATTTTAATTTGTGCTGGTTAAACGCTTACTTCACCATGCTAACATGCTCTCAATGACAATTCTAACGTGTTGATGTTTAGCATGTATAATGTTAACCATGTTCACAATCTTAGTTTAGCATGTTAGCATGATAACTTACTAATTAGAACACAAAGAGTAGCTGAGGCCGAAGGGAATGTCATTAAAGGTATTTGTTCATAAAAACAACTTAAAGTTTTGATCTGACGATGATGGCGCTGCATAAAAAGGGATCCCCAAAGTTATTACAATTCGTCCTTGTGATGCATTTTCACAATTTCTTGAAACTTTTTTTTTTTATTTTAAAAGAAAAATGATTCATCAAACAAACAACAGAGACATTATGACCGATACCAATTATTACCTCCTGCCCTAAAATAATATGTCGTCCTGCTTTTGTCTATTTAGCAATGGGCGGAAGACAACAAATTAACCTGAACCTCTGGCAAGAAGCTGATGTTTTCACGTACAGGTTTGTTGCTTTATGAGCTGCTTATCTCTTAAACAACAGATTTCCTTGAAAGTTACTGGTCAGCCTCTGGCCAAAGAGCGATTAATTAGAGGTCGGTATCAAGTTAGATATGGGATTCCTGTCATGAATGCCTTTTTTTTTTTTTAGCCGTAACTATTAAACTAACAGAGATCACAAATATCGATTTCCAACTTTAGCTCTAGGGTTTGGGATCGATTAATTCAATTCGACCAAAGCTGTAAGTGGTAGAAATTATGTCTTTGGGGAGTTATTCAGCACTGGTGGAGGTTTGTGCCCTTCTAATGCCTTTTATTCGCCAATATTTCTAGATAAGGACTTTATCGCTGTCAAGAACGTCTTTATCTCCATCTCCCCGAGATTCATTCACAGGTCACATATATCCTGTGCTGGCTGTGTGCTTCAGGGTGCTTGTATTGAAATAAAAAAAAATGTTGATGTTGTGATATAGTACAGGCTAACAGGCAGTGCTCTCACACACACTACCTTCAGGCCACAGTCCATCTGTCATGTCTTCAAATACTCCTCCACTACAAGCAACTTGGGTCAGGTTTGCCTGCAGGGTCGGTTACTGCTGCTTCTAGTCTCAACTCCTTTTTCCTTCCAGCCTCCAAACTAACTTTTCTGTCTCAGAAATACTTCTCTCTGTCATATATATTTTCTCCCTGAACCTGCCACAATGTACTTTCTGTAAAATTCCAGCATTGGATTTCTTTCCAACCTCTTTTTCCACAATGTATCATTCTGCTCCATTACAAAGCATTAAATGAGCAAGCTCCAACCTCTCTCTTTTTCGACCTATTACAAGCATACGCCCCCGTCCAGGTCACTCAGGACGGCTGACCAGTTACTCCTTGTTCTAACAAGATTGAGGCTAAACACAGAGGAGATCGCGCCTTTGCAGCTGAAGCCTGAAGCCTGGAATGAGCTGCCTCTGCATGTTAAGCTGGCCCCCACCCTGCCTGCTTTTAAATCCAATCTTAAAACACATTTTTAACACACAATGAGTGTTACTTTTTTAAATATTATTGTTGTTTTAAATAAAGTTGGATAGGATTATGTTGTATCATTAATCATTTCATTGATTGTCTCCCTTGTTAGGGCACTTTGACCTTTGCACTATGGCTGGTGGAAATATGGTTGAATACGTTTTCTACAGTTGTACAAATCACTCCAGATTAAGGCTCCAAATTAGATTTGCTGGCAAAAATGTGACAAAATACACTGATTTCTGAAGTAACTCCAGTTCTTAAAAAGTTTCTAAACTTCACAAAAAGACAATGTCACTATTCTATCCATTTCTTTGCCATATGTGAGCTATAATAGTCCATTTTACAAGCTATAAAAATAAATATGTCATCATTTGGAGCTGCTCTTTCTTTTTCCTCCTCCTTTTTCACTTCATTTTATAAATAAACTGGGAAGCAACTAGTCCGTCTGCCCCCCTACAGGGTCAACACTGTCATGCCTCAAAGCAAACATTAAATACTAAAATAAATCATGGCATGATGATTTTCCTAATGACATTCCTTCACTGCGCTAATGTTGATGACACTTTACACTTTTAGCCAGAATTAGATGCTGTCCACACTAAAAAAAGATCATGTTAGGGCAAAGCTAAGGCAAAGGTGCCAAGTCACAACACTGTAGGTAGCAATTAACAGCATGTCTTGTTATGAGTGAGTTCTCTGTCATTAGCAGGGGCCTCAAGGTATGTCCAGATTAATAAGATGTTACTCTAACAATATGCAGACACAGAAGCTGCTCCTGTTTTTGGCTCAAAACAAGCCTTTTCTGTTCTCTATCACAAAAACGGTGATAGAGTACAGTGGACTTCAAAGGGAGAAAGATGATTTATCATTCTTCTCATTTCTCTGCAAAGATGTTCATTAGTTCTGTCTTTGAAGAGTTTTGAATCCTACTTTCCTGAATTTTAAAACTCCTCCGCTGAGTACTGCTGGGGTTTGACTTCTTATATTTTTGTTGAGTGCTGATATTGAGTCCTCTTCTAGTGAAAATACACAATGAACGCCTGTTGTTTGGAGGAACTTCATGAGCGGTCACCTCCATTAACCAAGAAGAAATCTTAATCACAGGGCCATTCATATACTATGTCTGAAAACTGCTAATGAGGGAAGAACAGCCAATATTTAGAAAATTAATCTGTTATCTTAGCTCAGCATAAAGCCTGAATACAGGTGGAAACAGCCAGGCTGGCTTTGTCCAACTGTTAAATTAACAGCTCACTAACTAACATGTTATATCTTGTTTGTTTAATGCCGTCAAAAAATGAAGAGTAAAAAGTTGTGGTTTTAGGAGGTTTTGTGCTGGACTACAGCTTTTTCCAAACTTTATGCTAAGCTAAGCGTCTCCTGTCTGTAGGTTTATATTAAATGTACATCAGGAGTAATATAGGTCTTCTAACATTTGGCTCTAAAGCGAAAAATGTCAAATTATTCCTTTAATAACAGTGCAGATCCTCAACACACACAGGGTCCTATTGCAAGAAAATGACCATCATCATATATTTGTTGATACAGTATTCATTACTCATGTTGCATAACATTATGCCCTTGACATTATCTTCCTTGTATCTGCTACTCCCAAACAATGTATGGCATTGTAAGTACCATACAGAGTCCTGATGAAAGGAAGATTTTGCATACTGAGCTATTTCTAAATTTAGTGTATCCTACTGAAGAGAGCCACTGATCAGCAGGCACTTTTGCATATACTGCAAACTCTATATTTTCATTTCCACCTGTCAACAAAGAGGCGATGCAGGCTCTTTCTGTTATAGGATGACCTCCGGTTCTCAGCATGAAAACTTGAATCTCAGGATTATTGAATGTTAAGGGTCAGTGACTTTGGTCAGGAAAATGTTGGTGTAACATTTCATCTCTTAGTCGGCCTTTATAACTTTGGAGTCACTCCGCTATCTCACTGCACAGTTTCTGACGCACTGACTTATGACATTTCCTCTGTGTTGGCAAACAGAACAGAGGTTGAAATGTGCTGCTAATTATAACTGACAGCAATGTTGTACAAGACGCCAAAGGACACATTTAAAACATAACTTATGAATAAAAGACAAAACCCCAAAACTTAAGTGATACCTGTTTATTTTAGTACCAAGTCAAGTGACACAACATAATAACTAATGTAGGATAGATGACAGGTTTCTTTAAAAGGACAGACAACTGGGTATGTCTCCAGGAAAGCGCCCGCAGTCTGTGTTTTCTGTGTTACAAGTGGTACACTCGCAGTTTCTGGCCACAGGGTAGGTGACACCCACTGGACAACCTTTAATGTGTTTCACCTCATAGGACCAGTCTCCGTTACAGATTCTCTGTTCAGGCCTCTCATAGTGGCTGAGGTAGACCAGATCCTGCCATCGAAATCAAAACACAACAGTATGTGATTAAACACATGGACATAAATGCCACTAGGTGATAAAATGATAAACCATAACAAAAAGGTCTTTTCAGGACATTTTAAGTTTTAAATAAAAAATCTTTCCAGCAGCAGATAATTGTAAACTACTGTCTTCTGCCTGCATTCACGCAGATATAGACGCAAAGCATGGTTTTAAATAGAGACAAAATTGTTGTCTAAACACTAAAACAAATGAAAGTAATCTGCTATAATCTGCAATTGACAGGTTTTTTAATAAAAGAACTAAAACTTGACCACATCATAACCTAACAGACGCTGAGAAAGGTTTGTTTACGTCATACATTTTTGTAAATACAACAGTAAACCTGGAGGCTATTTCAAGAAGCGTTTACAGAGTTCAGTAAAACATGCATGCACATTTTTTTTTGTTTTTGCTTGCTCCAGTTTCACTCAGTAAAGTTGTTCAGATTATTTATTAATCTTGTTTCATTCTCTTCTCCCCAATTTTGTTCAGTAGAGAAAGATAGAAAATGCTATACAAAAAATCAATCAATCAATACTATACAGTAACTTTAAACACTAGTGCAGTGTGAGCGGAAAAAATGCACAGGTTGGCACACAGCTCATTAGTTATTATAGAGGCAGTAGGAATCCTCGGTTACCTCGTGGTAGCACTGTCCTTCACATATGGTGGTGTAGATGACCTCGGTGAGGCCACAACTCTCCACTTGGATGCTGATGTTGGTGGGATGACAGCCGAAGCTGCAGCCCTGCCCCGCCCGCGCCAGTGCCAGCACTGCTACCATGACAACTAGCTGCATCCTCTGCTGGGTGCAGCACAGACACCTGCCACAAGAGGGGATCAGGTCTCACATCAGATGCTTCAAAACCATGTCAGAACATGGGAATGTGGATTAAAGTGAGGCACTGTGTGATCATCACTTTGTGATGCTTGTGGGTTAACAGTGGTCTTCATAAGATATATAATAGACAAGATACATTTCGAACTGTGGAAACAGAAATAGTCTTTTGGAGTGCCTCTATTAACTGAAATTAATTTCTTCACCCTCTAAACTTTCTACCAGGGCTTAGAGGGTTGGTTCATCTAAATGAACTCTGGTTCTATTTGAGACATGTCTGAGATTTCGACCCAAATACTGAGGTGAATGAAATTTTGCATATGGTACTCAAAGCTTTGAACAAAAATTACGTTTTAAAAATTCAACAACATGTCTTTTTGGAACAATATCCAACTCTGAAAGTCATAAACTTGTCTATCAAATATGATACAAATGGCGTTATAGCATTAATATGCTGTATTCACTATGTATGACTATTATTAACACAAAATTCAAATATTCTTTAACAACATCAGCAGAACAAAGGTTGATTATGAATAATGAGAATATCAGTGATCATTTAAATTATTTTATAGACCTCTTCCAATTAAATTCCTCTATGCAGAGATTTATCCTCACATATACCATTAACTATAATAGAATTATGGTTTCCGGCATATACTATACCTTTAAATTAACTTGATGTGAGAGAATCTCCCCAGGTAGTGCTGAAACTGGCTCCTTTTCGTATAAACTTGACTGTTTTATCGTTTGTTTTAACAGAAAGTCAGTGTGTGTTAAAAGTCCAAATCAGTTGTATAACTCTATATAATCTTTACAACAGAATAATTAACACATTTGCAGCAGTTTACTTACGTACTATCGATCTCTGCTGTTGCTTTGAACCTTGCTTCTTCTGTCAATCTCTAAACATCTGTAACAGCTTTCAACCTGTGACTGTCCCCTTTGTTACTTAAATAGTGAGGCTCATAAATCCTTTTAATCTATTCAACCTTGGACTCGGTGTAATTTTTCATAGCTGTTTAGACTTAAACAAACCCTCATTTCTTTCCATCAACAGTTCAGGGGTGGCCCGTGGCTCAAGGCCTTTTTTTCTTCTCCACAATATTAAAACCATCTTCAGCCCCCACAGTGGAAACACTTACACCAGCGTCAATAATTAATTTGCCATGCTCCATCTTCATTGCTTTCTATCATTTCCATGTATTAATGGCACATTGTTGTTGTATTTGCAGTGATTGTATCATTTTATCAGTGATTATATACAAATATACATACATATACACACATACACAATATACTCTATAACTTTTGTCAGCTTATTGAAAAAAAAGTTTGATTACTTATATATTTGAAGTAATCTCTGAAATGCATTTTTTTCTGAGGTAAAGGTTATCCTTACTTGTTCATGATTGGGCAAAAGTGTGTGCTAGTAGACAAACTTGAGTGAGTTTTCATGAGTAAGGATTAACTAAGAAAACATAACATTTGAAATTCCGTATTTGATTTCTCAAACCACTTAAAGACACTGTTTTTATGTAATTATGTCTTCTTTTAAATCATTAACCATGCGTTGGTTTTTGTTTGTTGAGAAATAAGACCATCCCAGTGAATATTAGTACAGTCTATGAGTCTGATTTGGAGACATCAAGACACGAGTATCAAAAAAGAAAAGCACTGCCAGACCCCTATGGGATGCCAAAGCCAAAAAAGTTTCCCACAGTGGCTTTAAGTTTCATTCAGTGCAGTACAAAACAGATATATCAACGTCTACAACTGCAGGGAACCTCAATCTGTAAAAATAATTGATCTGTATGAATCATACATTTACTTAACTATAGACTGCCTCCAAAATATTTTTTATGAATATGGTGCAATTTAATTCTAAATTATGTAAAAGTAGCAATCTCACACTGAACAAATACTCTGTTATATATAAAGGTTCTGCATTAAAGTAAAAGAAAGTATCAAAAGCAAAAAGCCGTTACATAGAACATCCTCTTTCGGAGTATTATATTATTGCTTATCATGTTTTATTATTCATCACTAACGCATGCAGTGTTGTAGCTGGTCAATGTGTAGCTAAAGTTCTCTACTGATGGTTAGTTTAGTCCATAAAATGTTAAAGTTAAGTAAATATAACTAAGTATATTTCCTCAAGTGCTGAGTACACATTTTCTTTTTATGCCACTCTATACGTCTACTCCACATTAACATTAGTTATTTTAATATCTGTCTTTAAGATCTCAACCAGCTCCAACAGTAAATCTCTGCTTTTATATTAATGCATGATTATCAGTAATCTGATTACATATAACAGTATGTCTGCATTAATAACTTTTACTTTTAATAACTTGAAGTACATTTTATTGATTATACATATTTCTACTGTTACCACTGTGTGGTATTAGTACTTTTACTTAATGAAGGATCTGAATACTTCCTCCATCTCTGGTTTAAAGTAACATATAACTACTCAAGTAAAATCCCTCAAAATTGTACCTCACTACAGTACTTGAGTAAATGTTTTTTCCACCCCTTCCTGCCTCCCTTTTGTTTCAGGCAGATAGAGCAGCCAAGCCTGCGACTGTGTGTTTTTGAGAAATTCTGTAGTCTGCTGCATTCAGTAAAAAGTTAGCACTGCACCACGAGCTGGACAGTCTGCAGTGACAGTAGAATATAAGTACTTGGGCAGCAGCCACGGTTCATCCAACTGCTGCTCCGTCTGCCCTTGCAGCCACCAGGGACTCAGGTTCCCCAGGATCCTGTCGTACTGCCATACCTGCCTAACAAGGACTTCTATAGAGTTTTACCCTCGTCCTGTATGGCACTATTTCCTTTTGGAAACCTCAGCAGAAACACATCATTGTTAGCATGCATTTTGTCCTTAATGAACACTAGTCATAGCTTATTAATCTTGTATTCAGAGTAGAACACATGATTAGTAATTTTCTGAGTAGTGTGAATAACAGCTTGTAATTCCTCTTAAAGTGAGCGCATCTGCACTGAAACCTGATTTATTAAGTATGGAGCTGAAACCATTACACCCACACATGCACTGCATTGATATGTTGTCTGCATTAACACCTTCTTTTATTTACAAAAGGTAATTTAATACATTTAGGTTCATGTCAATATTTGGTCCTAAAAATAGCCTATTTGTGCTGCAGCAAGCTAAAAGAAAACAACACTACAGAAGCATTAAAATAGATGTCCGAGGGAACATCTTATATCTCTCTCAGCCATAAGCCTGCCCTGTGATGTCCACTGGGAATCAATTTGGAAATGATGGACGAGGTGATGGTGTCAGTGCCCGGGATGATTTTCTGGTTCATAACTCGAAGCACTACTATAAAAAGAAAGCTCATTTGGGTGTAAAAGCTCAAACAAGCTTTATATGAAGCCACACATAAAACAGCTCAGAGCCGTACATCTTGCTGACATCACAGATTTGAGTCATGGGTCATTGGTTTTGAGCTCTGGAAAGGAGTCCTCTCGCTTTTTTATCAACACACCATAAACACTGCCATAACAGGACTGACAGCATCCACAAACCCACTCAGTCACACATTGCTCCCCTCTCTGCAGAGCCTTGCCTCCTCTGCTGCTTCCATCTGCTACTGTACGGGTCCGTGATCACTGTCAGCAACAGAAACAGACTCCTTTATAATCATTGTGTCGCATGAAAAAAAAAGCACTCACCGAGGCCCTGAACACACCACATCACCCTACACTCACGTTTTCACCCTCTTTCCATCAGGTCTAAACAAAAACGCCTCCGCAGCGCTGCCAAGGACAAGACTTTTGTTTGGTGACTGTGCTGGATGTTTCTGTGTGCAGGCTGAGAGTGGACGTAGGTGGTAGGTGTGTTTATGTGTATCGACTACTGATGATTCTCTGTCTTCTGTTCTCTACTTTCTCTGTTCCCTTTCCATTTTAATATCCAGTCTCTTTTATTACTTTTATAAGCCCATCTGTGTTCTATTAAATATCTTGTGACCACATAATTAAGAATATACTTAACATACTTGCTGTGGTCTTTTAAACTGTGTGCTGTCGCCAGGATTAAGAAAAAAACAAAAAAAACATTCCAAGTAATTCTTCCAAATTGCCCCAACACAACCCGTCCCACCTCAGGCAACAAGGAACTTTCACATTTTGTGGAGTCTGGGGGCCCTTGTGGACAAAAGCGGTAGTGTTTCTACCACCTTGTTTCATTGATTTCAAGGAGAATCCCACTGAATCCACCCCAGTGGCAGGCATTAAGAATAACTATATAGAAATAGCCAATCGTAATAGTCATCAATATATAACCAGTTAAAAATGTCTTGTAGTACATTTAACTATTATATCTCTCTACATTAGGGTCTAAATGTTGCCTCTCACTGACAGGTGTGTCATTCTGGTGGATGCTTAATCCTTTTAATTAAAATTTTTGTTTATTTTTTAGTATTTAAGATATTTAATGACATGTGTAATATGTGACATAGTAAAACGTAGAAAACTCCTTCTGATAAAATGTTAAACACAAGTATATGTCACTTCACTCAGTGAATCAAAATATTTAATTAGGAATTTTAATGACATTTTTGTGTGCGTGTTGTGTATTGTGTATATGTATTTTGGTCTTTAAACTATAACAATTAGTTAAACATTATATTTTACCGACTTTAAGTGCATCAAGATGATATGTTGTGTTATCCTTTTACAAAATGATGTTGTTGGTATTAAAAATAGTTTGACGATAAAACACAGTTCATTTTTTTAAAGATAAAGAGCAACTTAGTACTCTAAGGCTCCTTATCGCAGCATCCCGGGCCTCTTTGCTGCATGTCTTGTCTTCTCTGACTCCCCATGCCATATTCTTTAAAGGTACTCCGACAATTCAGCATTTGTCTTCTATAACATTGTCAGACTCATGGTTGATGTTTAAAAAAGGATCCATATAAACCAGAACTAGACAAATAGTTTTTTTTATTCCATGCAAATCCAGTGGCCAGTGGCTGGCAAATGAAGTAAACACTTTAGTAACTGCAGTTCCTCAAATGGTCTCTTGGGGCTGGCTGTGAGTCAATCTCTATATGGCCCCATAGAAATAAACATGTTTACAGCCTCGTACAGAAAAAATGTTTTGTCTTCAAACCTAAATTCCCCGTTCATGACAACTGTGCGGGGGTTGAATTTTTATAGAACTCATTCCTATAAATTATATCAAGGCGTATTGTTATGCATAATTAAGTGCATGGATGCTTTGATTGACAGGTGGGTGCCGTCAGCAACCAGGCTTCATTCGGCCCACCTAAGCTCCAACCGCGCTTCACGTCTTTTTCTATTTTTGGATTAGCAGGGAGCCAGCGGAGTCAGGATTGCCAAGACACTGAGTTTCACAACAGCTCTTTAAAAACCTGTGGGTGACGGCTCTGACACCATTTTTAATTATACAGTCTATGGTCAAAACCTGGTGCCTACATTACCCACAGTGAAACTGTAACTGTAGCAGACCTCTAGGACTGCCTTCTTTCATTCACGTAATATTACAAAAATTAGACACATACTATCACAGACAGATGCAGAAAAACTAATCCATGCATTTGTTACTTCAAGGCTGGATTACTGCAACTCCTTATTATCAGGTTGCCCCAATAAGTCCATTAAAACGCTCCAATTAATTCAGAACGCTGCAGCACGAGTACTGACAGGAACTAGAAAAAGAGATCACATCTCTCCTGTACCAGCTTCTCTGCATTGGCTCCCTGTAAAATGTAGAATAGAATTTAAAATCCTCCTCCTCACCTATAAAGCTCTTCACGGTCAGGCCCTTTCACATCTTAAAGAGCTCATAGAACCCTATTACCCCACTAGAACATTACGTTCTCTGAATGCTGGGCTACTTGTGGTTCCTATAGTCTCTAAAAGTAGAACAGGAGCCAGAGCCTTCAGTTACCAAGCTCCTCTCCTGTGGAACCAGCTTCCAGTTGTGGTTCGGGAGGCAGACACCCTCACCACATTCAAGAGTAGGCTTAAGACATTCCTCTTTGATAAAGCTTATAGTTAGGGCTGGATCAGGTGAGTCCTGAACCATCCCTTAGTTATGCTGCTATAGGCCTAGACTACCGGGGGATTTCCCATGGTGCACTGAGCTCCTCCCTTCCTCTCTCTTTCTGCACTCATTCATGTCCCATTAATGCATGTTACTAACTTCACTTCTTCCCCGGAGTTTTTGTGCTTTCTCGTCTCGCAGGTTCTTATCGATCCTGGTGGAGCCTCCTGCCATGGTCCTGCTAGATTGCCATTACCAATACTGTTGTTGCTGTGCACCTGTCTGTCTGTCTGTCTGTCTGTCTGTCTCTCGCTCTCTCTCTCTCTCTCTCTCTCTCTCTCTCTCTCTCTCTCTCACCCCAACTGGTTGAGACAGACGACCACCCACCTAGAGCCGAAGGATCTGTCCTAGGTTTCTGCCTTTTAACAGGCAGTTTTTCCTTGCCCTTGTCGCCAAGTGCTTGCTCCTGGTGGTACTGTTGGGTCTCTGTAATTAATGTTTTAAAGAGTTCGGTCTAGACCTACTCTATTTGAAAAGTGTCCTGAGATAACTTCTGTTATGAATTGGCGCCATACAAATAAAATTGAATTTAATTGAATTGAATTAATGTAGGCTCAAGCGGCTGGCCTCAAGTAGAGATGAGGAGCGGGATACAGTGGTCTGGTAACCCACTTCTTTGTAACTCCATATCCCCAGACTGTTTGTCATTTTCATCCTTGTAGTCTAAAGACCCAACCAACATCGACTCAAGTCAGATCACTTGAGGCATGTTATCAGATTTCACGCAGCTCCCTCTGAAGCCACAAAAGGATTTATACGCGTATTTATAATTTTTCATATATGTAATAGTACTCCCCAACACCTGTAAACAAACTTTTATGTGGAAAATTCTCTCTCTCTCTCTCTCTCTCTCTCTCTCTCTCTCTCTCTCTCTCTCTCTCTCTCTCTCTCTCTTTAACACCAGACTACCCTTTTTGATGAAGGTTTCACACCCAACAGTGATGTCACGGTGTCCTGGAGTACATTTGTGCATCACTGCAGCAAGGTGAGAAGTTAAACCACTGAAGGTTAGCAAAGAAAAGATTTTGGTAAGGTGATAAGTTGCTTTTTAAATTTAATTATTATATATTTCCACACATTAACCATATCATGATATGTATCAATATAAATATTCATTATGATGGTTTTTGACCATATTGCCAGCCCTATGTGAAAGTGAATAGTTTAACTTAGAGATTGTTTCATGCAGTGTTGTGCAATTTGTTCCCAGGAATCTGTACCTAAACTAAATGAAACCTTCCTGTTGTCCACTGATGCAAAACTTGACTTTCCATCATACTGACAAGGTTAAAATGTTATCATTGCACCATTAACTCTTACACTTCAGTGTCAAAAGTCTCCAACTTTTCTGACTTCATCAGCCAGTTTTGAATGACATTCTTGTAAAAATGACACAAAGGAAAATAGTTTTCATGATCACTTTTGAATACAGGTTTTATAATTTTTAAAAGTCACGTAATGATAAACAAATGGGAGAACTGTAAATAAATATATGTTTCAAAAAGATGCAGGAGTACTTTGTCAACAGATGCAGTTGTGTTGCAGCTTTGGCATCTGTTCAAAGTGCATCTAAACTTGTGTGCAATAAAGCACCTTTGCCTCTTATTATTACTGACCTCACAACTCCCCCTGGTGCTGACTGAGGTAGATGCTCAATGAAGTGCAAGAGGTGAGTTTGCATGATGTGTGTGGTGGGTGGAAGGTTGCCTACATGTTGTGCAGACTAGAAAAGAGCTCCTCTAATGTCTTAGGTAAGTATCTGAAATATAAAGAGAGATAACTGTGAAGACAAGCTCTTTAAAGAATCAGTGAGTGATATTTGCACTGTCAGCAGTACAGATTATTTCACTAGCATAAGCCTCTGCATTGGATTTTACATTGGAATATTGCATCAGTTGTCTGATTGGAATAACTGTTGGCTGTTCTTGTCCTAATTAGAGTTTCTGAGTCAAATAGATAGTTGGAATCAAATGGACTGAACCTGAATGGGTTTATAGCTACTGATTGCTGTGTATCCCGGCACCAGGCCTCTGTGGTACCTGCAGAAAAACCAATTATCTGCACAATCAAATTAAACCTGGGAGGTTTCAAAGGTGTAATGAATAAACCTTTTACTGTCCCATAGCGCAAAATGATCCAAATAAATCTGTGGTGGCAATAAGGTGATCAATAATAGTGACTCCACAGTTAATTCCCTAGGTATTGAAATGTCTGGTTTTTAAAGTTTTAAAGGCTGTGTGCACTTTTGACTTAGTTTCCATTGCTCACACAAAGTAATGCATTCTTAATTGCTTTTTCAATAGTAATGCATTGTTTGACTAATTAATACCTGAGCACAGTGATTTGTTAAGATGGCTTGTTGTGTTACAGTCTTCTAATTGATGACTGCTTCCTCTCAAAAACTCAGGTTAGTTTGGGTCTCTCTCATGTAAAGGAACTTAGAGAGTAAAGTGTTTTGCTGTTTTTAACACAAGCTATTTCAGGGTGAGAGGATGACCTCTAATTTATACAGAATATGAAGTGTTGGTTATATGATTTAAACAGGAAACGGTGTGAACTGGTTATGTATATACTTACACCATGCTAATAAGATTTCAGTCATTTTGGGTGACACAGAAACATTGTGGTTTCTGCTGTTGGGATTTTTTTTTACCATAAACCTGATGATGGCGGGGCCCCGGAGCAGCTTGCCGCTGAAGCGTCTCGACATTTAAATGATTGTTGTTATGCTCAAGTATGGATTTATTAATGTTTTTTGACACTACTACTTGATGAAGACAAAATGTTAAAAAAGAAAATAGTTAAATAACGATTCCTGAGAATTAGTACATGTAGTACATGAATGATTTCTAAAAGGTAAAACAGGACAAAAACAACCAGTGCTCTGGTGGGTGGGGAGGTTGGCTTCAACTGCAACCTGCAAAGTGCACCCACGTTTCAAGTATTAACGTTACTTTAGGAATTAATGGAGAGTAATGCATTACTTTTTTGGGGTAAGGGCACCGGTTGCCACCCAGCAGTGTGGATGAAGGGCAGAGGAGGCTCGGGTGTGAGACTGCAGCACGGTGCGCAGTGACCGGCTGCCTCCACTGGGGGAGGACCGAGCACCGCCTGCATGCGCTGCAGTACATGAACGACTTTCTCACCGAGACTCTCCATCATTACACACACACACACACACACACACACACACACACACACACACACACACACACACACACACAATGGGAAGGATACCGGAGTATAGGTAGGGCTACAGCGGCAGACAGACAGATGTGTGATGCTCAGACTCTACCGTGGGGCCATTTCCCCTCTCCTCTCCTGCGTGAAGGTAAACTTTTACCCACCCTCGCGTCTTTTCGCCGTGATCGTGTGCAGCTGTCATTGATGCCAACTCGCTGCTTGCACACCTGCTTCTTTTTTTTTCTTTTTTCTTCAATGATTATTGCTGCCAGTGTATGAGGGGCGATGCAGCAGAAACGGGGGCTGAAGTGGCAATAGATCCTGTTGAATTGAGACAAGACGTCGAGACGCAGCCAAAAAGTGTCCTCCTCAGAGTGCGTCAGAGCACGGATGTATTTAGTGGATGATATGGTCGCTGGTTGGATACGACGAGGGATCTGTGATTTTACCCCCCAAAATCAAGAGGGAATTTGGGCAAAAGAGAAGAACTGCATCCTCACGTAGCCTCCCTCCTCCTCTTCCTTCTCCTCCTCCTCCTCCTCCTCCAGCAGATTTGTTTGTAAGGGGGCTTAGGCGATTTCGTTTGCCCCCTTTTCACATGTAAGTATGGATGTCAGAATGAAGGGTTAGGGATATTTTAATGGGGGAGATTTCGTGCGTAATGTCTGTCTCTAAACATAAATGTCTTCCATGCATTCATTTACGAAAGCCAACCATCATGTTCACCCAGCAATAATAATAACAGTAATTATCATAATAACGGCATGCCAATCAAGTTTTACCATCCCTAAATTGCAAAAGATGCGTATTATTCTGGACTATGCAGTCGCCAAAACAACGGACATCAATATGAATAGATCATTTTTTCGCCTAAACCAACTGCTGTTTTCTCTTCTCTTGTCTTTTTCTCGCAGCTCCAGAGAGCGTCAGAGGAATAAAGTCATTCAGATTCAGCGGAGCCCGATAATATAACAGAAAAGATCCAGTTTTTTTATCTCATCACATAAAATGGCAACCAGGAGTGACCACGGAGGATCAAAAGACGTATTTGGGCGCAAGCCGCGGCCGTGGAGAGATTAACCACCTGATGGGCACCGGAGAAACCGAGGAGAGACTGTTTTGGTGTCGCTTGTTGACTTGGTGATTTATAATGCTGAACAAATAAAGGGCGCTGCAAGTTTTGACACAGAGCGTCTGCGTAACAGGCTGTGCCACCGGCCCTTACGTATTTTGGTTATGGTAATGATGTCATAAAATATTGGAGGCCTGTGCCTAAACGGGAAGACAGGCTGATCAATATCTCCTATCATGTAAGTAGCCACATGGACTGCACTCAACATGGACCTAATTGAGGTGTGTTTGTTATTCTGACATTCTCACATTCACAACTGATTGGTCGAACCGGTTGATGCCTCATTTTCTCTCTCTGCGCGCTTTAAGCTGCAACTTTTATCCTCTGGCCTGCATCCACATCGCCCTGAGGCGGTTACTGTAGCGCCCACGGACCGAACCGCTCATTGACTTAAAATGGAGTTTGCCATGGTGGGTGCGGACGGCGGGTGCAATAGTCACCTGCCTTACGGATATGCCCAAGCTCGCGCACGGGAGAGGGAGCGCGAGAGGGAGCGCCAGGCTGCCCAGTCGAGAGCGGCGGCTGCAGCGGCCGCTACCGACGGTGGGTCCGGTACGGAGGGAGGAGGCGGCGGCGGCGGCGGCGGCGGCAGCGGCAGCGGCGGCGGCAGCGGAGGCGTGGGGGGGTCCACCTCCACCTCCACCTCCTCCTCGAGCGCTCATCTCCTTAACAACTGCCAGCATCAGTCTCGCGCCGCCTCCTCCACGAACGCCAACATCAGCAGCGGCGGTACCGCCTCGCGCCCCTCCTCCTCCTCCTCCTCCACCTCCTCCTCGCAGCCGCCACAGCACCAGCAGGAGCCCGAGCAGCAGCAGCAGAAGCAGCAGAGAGTTCTCAGAGAGCGGAAAAAGCAGCGCGGCGTCGGACGGTGGAGACGCAGCCGGACGACTCTCGGCGACGACCTGCGCCACTCGGAGCTGGCGCTGCTCGGATCCGAGGAGGACATCATGATAGAGGAGGAAGAGGCCGAGGGAGCCGAGGAAGGGGAGGAGGAGGAGGGGGGCCGGGGAAGCAAGAGGTCGAGTTTTCTGTGTAACATGGATGATGAGGAGACCGTCTCGCTCACTGACAGGCGCCCTCAGTCCGGATACGAAAATGTTTACAGCGAGTGCGGCTGCTGCGAGAGAGTGGTCATCAACGTGTCGGGACTCAAGTTTGAAACTCAGCTCAAGACTCTCACTCAGTTCCCGGACACTCTCCTGGGAGACCCCGACAAGCGAATCAGGTACTTCGACCCGCTGAGGAACGAATACTTCTTCGACCGGAACCGACCGAGCTTTGACGCCATTCTTTACTATTACCAGTCAGGGGGGCGGTTGAAAAGACCAGTCAACGTCCCGTTTGACATCTTCTCCGAGGAGGTGAAGTTTTATGAACTCGGGGAAGAGGCGATACTTAAGTTTCGGGAGGATGAGGGTTTTGTCAAAGAGGAGGAAAAACCTCTACCGGAGGACGAGTTCAAGCGCCAAATCTGGCTGCTTTTCGAGTATCCGGAGAGCTCGAGCCCTGCCAGGGGGATAGCAGTCGTGTCCGTCCTGGTTATAGTGATTTCTATTGTCATTTTCTGCCTGGAGACGCTGCCGGAGTTCAGGGATGAAAAAGAGTATCTACAGCCACGACACAACTCCACTCAGCCCGACCACGGATTTACTCCTTTCAACGACCCGTTTTTCATCGTGGAGACTGTTTGCATCATCTGGTTCTCCTTTGAGATTATAGTCCGCTTCTTTGCGAGTCCGAGCAAACCGGCTTTCTTTAAAAACATTATGAACTCAATAGACATTGTATCCATTTTGCCTTATTTCATAACTCTCGGCACGGACCTGGCGCAGCACCAAGGCAACGGGCAGCAAGCGATGAGCTTTGCCATCCTGAGAATAATCCGCCTGGTCAGGGTGTTTCGCATCTTCAAACTGTCCAGGCACTCCAAGGGGCTGCAGATCCTGGGTCATACCCTGCGCGCCAGCATGAGGGAGCTGGCCCTCCTCATTTTCTTTCTGGTCATAGGGGTCATCCTGTTCTCCAGCGCGGTGTACTTCGCCGAGGCGGACGAGCCCACCTCTCAGTTCACTAGCATCCCCGACGCTTTCTGGTGGGCCGTGGTGACCATGACGACGGTGGGCTACGGTGACATGAAGCCCATCACTGTCGGTGGGAAGATAGTGGGCTCCCTGTGCGCGATCGCGGGCGTGTTAACCATCGCGCTCCCGGTGCCGGTCATAGTGTCCAACTTCAACTACTTTTACCACAGGGAGACCGATAACGAAGACCAGACGCCGGTGGTGGAGAGCATGCCCCCGGGCTGCCCGTATTTCCCGGACTTTTTAAGGAAATTCAAAGGCTCGCCCTCTGGTTCCTCGCTGGGTGACAAAGCGGAGTATATGGAGATGGAGGAAGGGGTAACGGAGTCGCTTTGCGGGCTGGACAAGAGCCCCAGTAAAGGAAACGGCACAGACATAGGCAGGAAAAACAGTACTAACTCAAAATCCATTCAGACTGACGTGTGATTACAAGTAGAGTTTCATTTTTTTCGTTTTTCTCTAAGGAAGAATACGCCCTATAAAGATACTGTATGCCCAAGAGGAGCAGGTGGTCCCCCTAACACAAGTTTTACGCACGCCTCAGAGCCCCCCTCCACATACACACACACACACACACACACACACACACACACACACACACACACACACACACACACACACACAAAGACACACAGGTCACCATTGGCAGGTTCATTCTCTCCATCTCAGAACAATATAGCTTCTCCCAAATCCTCTCCACACCGATGGACCTTTAGGAACAATAATGACCAGTATTTGTTTAATGGGTTGATTAATCAATTAATCTAACCTGTGCAGGCTTCCAAATCTGACATAAAATCGGAATTCGAGACAAGACAGGCTATGCATTCGCACTTTATGAGTTTCATCCGTCAATAACAGAAAGGGTAGGGATGGTCGTTTTGCTGTTATGCAATAAAGTTCAAATTTGTTTGCACTAATGTAGAATTTGCGCTCAGTTTGGCCGGTTTTTCTTTCAGAGACAGAAACTGTAGGCCATGCAAATGGCAATAATTTAGTCATCCTCTGACCACTTAGCTGAAGAATGTTTGAGCAACTTCCTAAAAGAGAGCAAACTAAGGATAATAATAACTTCTTTCATACGCTGCCAATAAAAATTGGACTCCATTAAAGGAAACACCGAAGACAGATACACAACTTTTGTTACTGTTCCAACACTTAATATTAACAACAACAAAAAAAGCTCATTGATAAGACATAGCATTTAGCAGTCATCAAATGAACCAGGGCTAGAGTTATTTCTATGACATCTACACAAATTTCCACAACAGGCAAAAAAAAAAAAAGAAAGAAAGAAAAAAAAAGCCTTGTTGTTGAGCCACCATGAGCGCTAAGCACAGGAATCAGTTAAAAAATGGCTGGAGAGATGGCTTGCCCCGCCAGGTTTTATATGGACAGGCTTGGGGCGTTGGCGACAGTAGTTTCCCCAGTTTCATTTAAACCACCTCAAAATGACAATATCCCTTTACACGGACGCAGATGGAAAGCTATAGCAAAAATGACTTTGTTGCGGAAACTCCTTGAAGGGGAGTTTGCGAGCAACTTCCTCTCCTGTCCGCTGGACTTCGTGCACAAATTGTTTTTTGTTTTTTTTCTCAAGAGGACTATGATTATCTCCAAGCTCAGAGGATCTCCGGGATGTGGATGTCTTCCAAGGTATGTAACCTACAGTTCACGTGTGACAGTGATTATCATCCAGTGATGGGAGGGAGCCAATAATAATGCTCCTGAAAATATAGAGAAATATCCGAAAGATGATAAACACCGCAAATGCAACACTTAACACGTACCAGATATACAGCATATTTAATAACATGTCACCCTGACATTTGTTTTCAACACTTGGTTGCCCCCTAGTCCAAAGAATGACGCATGACTACGCGTGCGTAATAGTGCGTAAAATACTGGAGATGGAAGCTGGGAGAATTTGGCGCACATTCCAGCCATTGTGCGGTCAGTTAATGTTTCTTCTGTACTACGTTTATGCTACACTCAGGTCTAATATCGAAAACATACAACCACCCTCTCATTCTAACTAGCTGTAAAATAAGGTGACATCAGGTCAGCCTGCTGAGAATTTATACCAAAGGTTTCCACATGTGGCTTATTATTGTCTGAAAAGTTTACGGTTGCAGTACTTAAGCTTGAGAACAGTATTTTTTTATACATATATATCTATAAGTTATGTTAAAGTGCTACAGAATTTACTGCCTGCTTTGTTGTCTTGACAGTGTTCACGTAAAGAGATAATTCCTTTTAAGTTTTTTGATTTTAGTCTTTCTTGGGTTGTCTCTGCTGTCCAGTCGTCTTATTGATCTCACCTTCCCAAGCAGCCAGAATATATTGTTTCACTATTATACACCTAAACCATGGCCTTCATAATTACAAATGTGAAAATTAATTAGTTTGGCTACTCTATACATGTTGTTCTCCAGATATCCAAGCAAAACAACCCGCCCCCATTTGAAAATGTGTTGTGCCTACTTCAGTTGGATGTTTAAGCTTCAGTTTGCAGAATGATGTGTTTGCAAAGTTTGACACTCCACATGTATCTGCTGAGGGGACTGAAGTCTCTCTGTGCTCACCTTAAATCTCAGTTTAAGACGTGTATGTACCAGCAGGATTTTGTGACATCACAACTAATTTGAAAGCCAATGGGGGTCCAATGTGTAACTTACACAAGTGTGATGTGGGAACTCGAAGCCTCCAGTGCACAAACACTGAGAGTAGACCAAAGGAAAGTAGGAGACATCTTCTGCCAAGCAGTTAAACCCTTTAAAAACATATACATATTCATAGATTCTGGATCTCCCAACAAGGGTTAAGTAAATGTAATTTAATTTAAAGAAATTTTAAATAGGTAAAAAAACAGACACAAACACACAAATTACTATTAATAGGAGTCTTAAAACATTTATGGAGGGGGTTTAAGATGGGATCACAAAATATACATTATATATTATTATAATAAATAAACTAATACAACAAAAAATATATAATTTTGAAGTATGTCAGCATTCGTTTATGATCCACACAAACTCTTAACTGGGTTCTTGAGAATTCCTGACCTTACAAACTGTGTCATATATTTGGAAAAAGTTAAGAAAAACATTGTAATTGTTTATTATTATTTGTATTTTTTTATTATAATTGGAAAAGCCAAAATGTAACTTAACAGTACTTCCAGTGTTTAGAGTATTGATAATCAAAATATACCATATACTGTACTTACAAATATGCCAACTTCTGTCACAATCAGAGGACACTTGCATTCATACAGTAGATCCATGCACGTTGTCACTCACTCCATCAGCACTTCTCAGCACATAATCACTGTATCAGCGTATAATAATTTATTACACTGTGTTTTCATATCCTCAGAGGAACTATTCATACAAGATATTTTCAACACCTGCACCCACAACCACACGCACACACACACACACACACACACACACACACACACACACACACACACACACACAGAGCACCATCCTGGCACAGAGCCAACTCCTCTTGATACCTCACACTTCGCACTTACATAATGTGGCTTATGGCAAGAGGCGCAATCCAAAACATTTTTCAAGCAAAATGTGTGGGTCAGGCATATTCTTAGGCCTGTAGCTGCTGAGCGGACTGCGAAAACAGCCTGTATCATCCTGAGCCACAGAACGGAGCTGAATGGTTTTGACTGCTCATAGCGTCCCACTGTCACGTGCACGGTGACTCTTTGTAGTGCAGATTTAGACCATATGGTTGGGCCATGTGACAAAGTGAAAGTTATTTATGGTTATTTCTCAAAAAGTATTCCATGCCTGTCAAAGGACATAGAGGAGAGGTGGAAAGAGAGTGTGCGGTACATAAAGTCAGACTAGGTTATGTAATAATAGGAAGAACAGAGTGTAAGTGAGTCGAGTTGATCAACAGAAAGTTAATCGCAAGTTTTGCAAATCAGTTATTCAGTCATTTGTCTGGTAAAGACAGCAAACATTTGCTGGTTCCAGCCAAGGTTATTAAATAAAAATGTACAGGGAATGTTTTTAGTTTCAGTCAATTTAGTAAAATTTGTCAGCACAGGAAGCATGAGGAGGCATTGGTGCATTATGTTTATTGAGACTGGGATGCTTACATGACTCAGTCAGTGTGTTTGTATTGTAATACCTGAACTTCTTAAATCTTTCCTGGAACTGAACTAAAACTAAACATTTTCAAGCAATAAAAACTAAACTGAAACAAGCAAACCCACTCTGAACCTGAAACTTAACTGTATATAAAACGAAAATTTAAAACAAAATAAAAGTGAATGAAAAACACAAAACTATAAAAACTGGCTGCAGCATCTCCGGTGTGGCGATTTGCAGCTTGACTCTATTTTATTCAGTGTAACATGATTAAGATGACTTTGACAGAAGAGTTTGAAAATATGACTTTAGGCTATGAGAGCTGATGTGCTTCTGTCAATATCCATGTCTCATATGGACTAAATGATTAATTAGATCTGAACTGACAGATTTACAGATAATGGAAGTAATAATAAGTCACAGCTCTAAGAGGTATTGACACAGCCGCAGTATTGTACCTCTTGTGGATGGACTGCTCATTGATAAATGGAGCGAAGCCTGCAAGCTAGTTCAGGCAGTCAACTCGAGCTGCGCTGCTATACACACATGACATGCCTCACTCCATAATCACTAACCAGGCGCACCCTTCCCATCTGGCGGTCTATTTAAACTGCACAATTTCCCATCTCTCCCTCTGCTCTGTCAATGCTGCTGTTGCCCTGCATCTGTATTGCTGCCCGATGCACTGTAAGCTATTGCTGCCTGCTGCACTGTAAGCCCCCCAAGCCTTTTGTATTTTGAAATCCACAGGTGGGAATCCTTTAGGGTAGCTCATGATACCTGATGTTATCTGTAAATTAAGAGGAAAAAAATCCATCAAATGCCAAAATATAGACAAATCAATCAATTAATCCATACTCTTTCACTGACATTGTGTTCAGTTTTGTCATGCAACCTTTCACACAGCTATAATGGTCTTAAGCTGACAAAAGGCTCAACTACTAAAAAGCAGAACAGTTCCAGATTATAATGTCTAACATCTCAGAGTTAATCAGTTCTTTTCAAACTGGGCTGAGTAAATGTAACAGAGCAGTATTCAGGTTTTTCATTGTTGTAATCACTCCGGCATCTACGTTTACAAATGTTTCATTGAATTTGGCTCCTCACAGCCCACATTTTATGTGACAGACGACTCGTCTGGATGGAACAACCTGCTCTGCATAACAGAAGCCAAATTGTGCTGACAACCATAGGTCAAAGTCACAGCTGACCCTGCTGACAAATGGCTCATTTAGCTGCTCAGAAAATGACTCCTACCTGCAGCCAAGACATCCATCTATCTTCTACATCCGCTAATACCTGTTCAGGGTCACAGGGGGCTGGAGCCCATCCCAGCATACACTGAATGAGAGGCAGGGAACACTGGCCAAGTTGCCAGAAATTCAATGAGAGAGAATAAAGACAGATACACACATTTTCACACCGTATGCCGAAATTCCACGAGGCACAACTTTATGACGTTGCATCTGTGATGTGGTTTGGCTCCGCACATCTTCAAATCCCACCAAGAGCGTTTCAGAAGCTTCTTGCCTGCCTAACTTTAATGACTATTTTTTTTCCTTAAAAAAAAGATACAAAGTGGTGTGTTTCTTCCTCTTCTGAGATGCACTTCTTGTCATCCATAGTGTTAAATCTTCTTTGGCTGATTGACTTCGGGCTTGGTGCCACAATACTGATGTTGCATGAAATTCAATCCAGAGTCTGCACGGGGTATTTTATTTTGAAAATTGTCCTTGTGCTCTATGCTGTTTCTGTGTCTGAGTTACTGCCAATGAGATCTGGTCTGTGCTGCTTGACGTGGGTGGGTCGTGGGGTCTGACAATCATGCGATCATGATCCCTATACATGATACTAATGCAGTCTAATGCAACAGCCCTGCAGTAAACCTGACCTTTATGAAGGTTATAATGTTCAGATTACAGGTTTTTTTGAAGGCTGGAGTTTGTGGTCCTGCTGAAATGAGTTGTGCAAATATTTAGTTGACCCCATTTATATTAATAAAGGTTTATCACAGTAAATATTAGACACACCTATCAGTATAACACAATATAAGTCAACACCATCACAGAATTATAACCTCTCAAATGGCCATAAACTTGAATTAACGCCTCTCTAAAACAGCTTCCACAAAATGTGCAACAATCAAAACGCTCTATCCTTACTCCTCTATCAAGGATTTTCTTGCATGGCTGTTGTTTTAGATGTTGTTGCATTAGTTGTAGTGACGTGTACTTAATAAACTGGCAACTAGCCATGAGATAAATATACGGAGTGACGTTGAACTGCCATGTTTCAACAGCAGCCCGAATAGAAAAAACAATGGCTTTGGATGGGGCCTTTTATGAGTTTCACGGCCACTGTAGTTTCTTCCACACACTAGGAACATGTGAGGGAAGGGTGTTGCAAACAGCAACTACAATGCTAGATTGATAGATAACGCTAAATCCTACACACCAGACCTTTAACAGAATTATCAAGGTGCAAGAGAGAGGAAGATGTCAATCAAACACTGTTTACATGCCAAGGACAGGTCTAATCAGCCAAAAAAATGAAATCACTAAAGGTGCGTTGGCGATTCAGAAATTCTACTCACACATTATTGCCTACCAAAACTTAAAAGGTTAAATGTTTAAATCTGAGCAGGAAAGTTCCTCTTGCTCTCACAGTTTTTCCACTGATCCAGCCGGCCATTTTCTCATTGATATAATGATTTTGTGGAAAAATCATTAATCAAGTGAAATTACATAGAATGGAACAACATAATAATGCCATAATAATTGTTTGAGAAAAGACTCTTACATGTATTGTTTTATGTAATTATTGCAAATAATCTACTCATAGATGAGCCATCATGCCTCACTGATAAAATATTTTCCTTGGAAGTAACCAAAGCAACATGAAAAGAAAACAAAAAACAGAGTGGAATTTCATGAGGCTGGAATGTCTCTACATTCATCTGTCTTGCCAATACATTAATCAGGCCAGATAAAGGGCTGTCAGCTAGCTGCGTTGCCAACACACACAACAGACAATCCCAGCTGTTGTCATCATGTGAGTATTTACGATAATTGTCGCCACTTTAAAGAAAATGAGCCGGCATGAGCTACCTTCTTGTAAAATCATTAACAAATGGTTCAAAGAGGAGGGGATTGAATCATCAATTTAAATTTAAGAAGGCCTTACTACTTGGGACATTCCTGGTGACTAATTTTGCCATCGATTAAATAGAAATATACATTTAGACTAGTCGACTAGTCAGAAAACTGTCAAAATTGATCACAATTTAAATATTCTGTAAACCCACAGCCAGGCTCGTTTTACCATCCTCTTTCCCCTGAATAGTTCCATCTCAAGGCATTAGGGGCAGCTGGGACGACATCTCCGCGGGTGGCTGGTGGCTGGTAAAGACTAGGGATAAGGATTGAGACCCGGTTCTATAAGGACCAAGTTTCCGAATTTCTAAAAACTAGAAAATTGGGACTGCTATCTGCTATCGAGACTAGCGGGTCTTATAACGTAATGTCTCAAGTAGGACTGAAACAATACCTTGAGTATCTCGATTACTAAAAATCATATATCCATATAAGTATATACAGTGCACTGTGTTTTGCACAGATAATGAACAAACACGATCAGATCCTTTAGTTAAGTAAAAGTACTAATACCACAATATGAAAAATACTCCACTACAAGTACAGTGAGGGTATAGGAGAAGAGGAAACTCTGAAACTAATGTAAAAGACCTGTCTTTTTCTATTGTATATTTACTATTGCTCTGTTTCTACTATTACTTTAATAAAGCAAAAGTGTTTCTTGATCAGTTGATGGAAAGATCGATAGAATACTCCATTACTTAATTAATCGATAGCTTCAGTCCTGGTCTTGAGAGACGAGAGTTGTGTCATTTAAATCAAATCACTGATGCACAAACATAAATCAATATAATAGAATTTTTTAATTAAATTGAATTGCCTGCCAACTGCAATTAATCAATAAAAGCACTACTAGTTCTGTTAAGAATGTATTGTTGTCTTCAACCCAATGAATAGAAAAGTATCGATAGTGTTATCAATAAAGAATTGGATTGTTAGGCAGTCTCAAAAATGGTGTCAATGGTGTAACGATCCCTATCCCTAGTAAAGACGCAATAAACCAGCATTGTGCATTAAATAAAACATATTTCTGGTCAACTTTTATACGACTAGTTGACTAATCACGCACATCCCTACCTACTACCACAGTAGTAACCCAAAGTGATATTTCCCAGACCAATGAACACATTAACTAACTACATCAGTGTGTGGAGTTACAGGATTACATTAGAAAAAACCTTGTTCAAGACAAACCCATCTGCTTTCTACTGTAGTATTCAGAGGTCAGGCTAACCTTGGCTGCTACCTTGCTCTTTATTGGATTTGGTTGTGTTGAGCAACGTTACCTTGGATAGCATTATGTCAAACCAAACACCTTGGTTAGTTCTCCTCCTGAAAGCCTTTTCTCTTCTAACGTTAAAGGTGGAACAAACTGATGAAAAGTGATGGACTAGTTAGCTCTACACAGCATTACAAGAATAATGTTTTTTTTATTTCCATCTCTTCAGCTGACATTTTGCTTAGAAGTGAATGGAAACAGTATAAGTTTAAGTGGTTAGAATATAGCACATCTAAGGATGATGCACTGCGGTGCGTGCCACCAGTTTCCTCAACTAGGTTCTGATTATTTTAGTAAAATGACAGTTTACATTTTGGCCCCCAAAAATGTGGCTTTGTGGCCAGTAAAATATTTTAATCTTCAATCTTCAGCTTCAGTCTTTTAGCACAATATCCCAGAAGTAGGCATCAAGTGCTTAAGACCCCAAGATTCTTATTTTAAAACAAGTCAGCTGGAAACATAAAGAAAACCTGAGACAGAAAAGCTACAATTGATAAAATCTGCCAGAGATAGTTGTCATTTTAGCCAGCAACATCAACACCAGATAGAAATAATTAGCCCTTTGCATACTTCTGTCTGATCAGGGACATATTTTTATCCAAAATGACAATGAATTTATTATCATTATCATAGTAAACTGCACATGTTCTAAGTTAACAGTCAACTGGACAACTTGCCCTTTCATTGACCAATTAACTGTTCCATGGTAACCTCTTACTCGCTCCAGGCCATCATGTAGTTGACAAAGACTGTTTGTCACCTCCCATTTTCCACGTAAACAAAATGTTCACAGCCCAGTCTGACGAGAGCAGTTAATAAAGCACTCTTGGGATTACAGCCCCAGTGTAAGTTTAAACCAGCTCACGGTTTCCACGCAGCAGTTACATAATGTCCCTCTATTGAAGGATAGCAACCTGATTCTTTGCACCCTCCACTATATCCCCTCTTTCTAATTGGCTGCATTAATCTGACTGTATCCCAGGCTTTATTATGTTACTTCATTCGAGACGTGTAGATTGTATTGCTAATTACACATATGCCTCCGTGTTGGGTTTCTCCTCCCACAGACAAATCTGCTGCTTTTGTATGCTTATGCTATTGCCTTACACTTATTAAAAAACAGCAGTTGTCACATGTTATGCATTTCAAAGAGAAATGCTGATTTGGTTTTATAGGTTCCAAAATGATGGCAAATAATAAAATAAAATAGATTAGAAAATCAATATTTCCAGTATAATATGGTGTACTGCTTTGTCAGTTTACCTGCAGCGTACACACAGGTATGTGTGGTCAAAATGTTGATTAAGTTTGCTGTCACACACACAATCTGGGGCAACAGAGGATTACAGATTTGTTATGGCATTGGGAAAGGTAAGCATTTCAAAGATCTGTCATATCAAGTTTAGGCTTTTCCCCCCTCATTTTCCAGAGTGCTACCTAAAACCCCACAGTGCTGCAGGTTTTTATGAACAAGCTTGAGATTTGATTAAATGGAGCAGCTGCTCAACCATAAAAAAGTTTTCTCTACCACTCCCTGTGAAGATGAGCTGGTGAGCAGAGGACGGGCGCCCTGCTGGTCCTGTAAACTTTTGAGGGGCCGCAGATGCTGATCGCGCTGTGGGAATCACACACACACACACACACACACACACACACACACACACACACACACACAGCCTTGGAAATCATTGGAGAGTGAACTCGATAGCCATGCATGCACTTCAGGAGTAATCTATTGTAATTGGTTGAGTTTACATCTGGAGATGCTGCTAAAAACTTTTTGGCACAGATTTCACCTTTATCAAAAAATGTGCGATTTGGATATTGCACTTGATTTGGTAACATTTTTCAATTAATTGTGCAGCCCTAATGCAAGCCATAATATCAGTGTCTGTATCAGCTCCCACAAATTAGCATCAATTGTATTATTTAAACTAGTCTTGAACAAAAATAAGGGTTTGAAAAGAATAAATAAATAAAATTAAAGCTGTAGCTTCCCTGACAGTGATATTGGTTGCTGGAAGTGATCTGGAGTGTGCAGATGATAAAATTGTCATGAGATGTTGCTGTCTTTTGTTGAAATTCATGAAATATTGCCTTTAAACCACTAGAGGAAACCTTGAACATATACAGTGCAGCAAAAACTAAATGGGTTTGATAATTCAGAGCAGATGTGAGAAAACAATCTCAGGAAAAAGTGTAATTCTGTTTTTAGATCACTGTGCTACAGTTTGATCACTGGGTCCAACTCTCTGCACAAATGCCAAACATGGAAATGCTACAAGGCCATACAGTGCTGCTCATCAGGTTTGTTTGATCTACATACATCACCCTATTTTGGAGTCTAAGCATGTTAGCTGTAGCACTGAAATGCACCATGCTGATTTTGTACACCTAGAAACTCTCACTTGGAAAGATGTGGTCATATCCTGTTCCTGCTTATGTAATGTCACATGAGACCCATTAGTCATATCAGTTTGTCTTGTCAAAGCTGATATTACTTTGTAGAGTTAAAATAACCTAATGTATGCAACTTTATGCCTTATAAGTTTTGTTTGAATTGTTTAGGGCTTTCTTATTTTGGCGGTTACAGTTCGGGTTATAATAAATATTTGAAAAGAAAGGATCGATCCATTATTGATTCATTTAATTTTGCTCTTTGTTTTCTCAATCTCTCTTTGGGTCAGTGGCGGTCAGAACTGCAATTAAATGCAGAGAGCGCGCTGTGGAAAGAGTTTGTCTAAAAATACCAGAAGCTACTCATGATTAGATCAGACAACTGACGAATTCTCCTTGTTCTTTTCACAAAGGACTCGTGTAGGACAAACCAAGCCTGATGACATGAGGATGGTCGGGTCAGACAGTGCATCACATTAATGTACTGTCATTGTTTACATTACATAAAATACGAGTACACATACAAGGAATTTGACCCTGGCTTTTTGTTACTCTTGGTGTAACACACCATTCCAATAGAAATGGAGAAACAGGCATGAAGCTGAAAACAAGGAAGAACGCAAAAACAATGCAAAATAAACAGAACTTTTACTTGCATACATACAAGAAGGTGAAAAAAACAGGTGTATATATAAAGCAACAACTACCATCGACAAAGATTTGCTATATACAAAGGTTTAAAACAACTTATTTTTCAATCAGAAAATCTGCTCTTTGTGCATATATATTGCAGAATAACCAAATAAGAGGAGCAGCCTTTAGAGAGGCTCTAACTAATGATGAGTCAAATTACATTATTAATGTAGTCCTGCTATATTAGGCTACAGCACACATCTCATGCCTTAACTTTAGCAACATAACATACAGCATAGTTCATATTAGATTTTCCTTTCTTACCAACTTCAGACTGGTGTGTTTTTTAAACCTTTTGGAGACTAAGCCTACTGAACCCTCCACCTTTCTTGCACTGAGTATTCAATTTAATGATGTTATGAATCAAAATTAAAGGTGCATTAATGAATGGTGTTTATATTGATTCAAATGTGCAATGTGTAGGTGTATTTACAAAGTTGTAAAGAATTATTAACAAGTCTGCATCTAGGCTGCAAATTGACTACATTGTGTCGTTTTACTTCTCCGATAAATCGTATTCACAGTGTACACTATCTGCCCTACAGCAAACAGCAGACAGACAAAGTTAACAACTAGCTGGTGAAGAAGTTCAAGACCCAAATATTTCACTAGAGTTAGTGGTGGTAAATTCCTCTTGTGGACACATGACTCCAAAGAGATGATAATGTCGCTCCTTCTTGACTGGATGTGTAAATAAAAAACTCCTTGCTAACACATTAAGTAAAACCAAACTAAAGTAATAATATGTCATGGTTTTGTATATGTCCACTTGTTTTGGCGTTCTTCAGCTCTTAATGGCCAGAAATCCATTAATCAACATCAGTTGAGTGGTCAGGAAAGTTACACGCAGTGCTTAATGTATGTCAGCCAATTAATCATTCAGCGCACATCATCTCTTTTTGACTGAGCAATTTGTGCAAGATGACAGGCATGGGACAAACTACTTTAAGATTCCCAGTTAAAGAAAGAGTTGTGCTCTTATATACACTGCACATTAAAGGCATACTATGTAGTTTTTCGGTTTTGTCAAACAGCTACCCCTAGAGTCGCTGTTTTTACCCCCTAAAGTGAATCCAGTGTCTTCCATTGAGGCTACTTGTTATGTCCTAATGTATGTAACTGTCGAGTTCTGGTTCGCTTTGCTATGAATTTTCCTTATACTAAATTTTGTTTACCATCAAAATTACTTCGAAGCTGTTATATTAAGGTAAAAATCTGGCATAGTGTGCCTTTAACTGAAAATCTTTGTACTGTTTGCTACAACTTTTTCTACAAATCCTGTGTGTCTGCAGTTAGACGGAAACCTCAATGCACTGAACAGCACATTGATTCTTCAACACCCACAGTATTATGCCGCACAGTCTAGATTAATACTAGCAGCAATTCCTCTTTTGCTTCCACCCTTTTCTCCAAAACCTGTTTGGTTGTCTTCCTTTTTTTTTCTTGGTCTGTAATATATCAGCAGCTTGACAAAATGTTTCAATGATTACATCTTACACAGTTTGATAGCACTGTCAGTAAGCAGTATATCACCATTATCTAACAGACATTACAGACTTGTGGTCTATTACTCACTTGTGGTGCTGTTTAAACTTCCGGGTATATTCAGATAAAATTTGGGCCTGTATTCAGTGCAGAGTACAACTGAATGCAGGCATCTTATACGAGTATTTTTTCCACAAGGTCTGGTCAGTCTGACAACTGTTAATGTTAAATGCTGATAGGTAATATCCAGTTATGTAAGTGCCACGTGTGCAGTCAACATTTATTACAGTCAGACGACCTCAAGTTTCACCCCATGGTCAGTCTCGGCCGGCGTGGACATGGAAAACAAATCCTAGATGAGCCTGGATCAGGGGGCGTCTCCTCCTGTATCGATCACTGTTATGTAAACTTGAGCCCGGCACTCCAACAATAAAGCTTTTTCGGCTTTTGTCCTGCCCCAGCAGCGATTGTACGCACTGGAAAATGGCTGCCATGACCAGACCTCTACAGACCTCGTCTCCCACTCGTTCTCTCTGCTCTCCTGCATTGGAGTGACTAGATGCTTTTATGTGGAGTGACTAATGCTCGCTCTAAAGGGCCTGGGGTGTATCTCACTGTGTGTGCATGTGTGCGGGTATGTGCATTTGTCTGTGTGCACGCGAATGCTGTACGCAACCAATCAGCACGCCGGGGCATGACTCGCTTACATGAAGATGAGTCAGTTTCATGGTCTGCAAAGACCGAGATCCCCCACACACACACTTCATCTCGATCCATGCAAATGGTTTGATTTGTAATTGTGCAGAAGAGTTACTGTGTACCATAACGCTCTAGTGGCAATTCATGCGCGTGTAAGGATGCTCGGATGAGAGTTACAGTGAGAGCATGAGGTTGGAGGTGAGAATGATGAGTGCAGATTGCCACAAACAATAACATTCATTGTGTGCCTGTTTTATAGTGCAAGAGTCGGGAAATGTTGTTGTTTGTGTGCCCAGTAAGGATGAAAAAAGGGATAAAGAACAGAAGGAATTGTAAAACTAAGTGTCTCAAAATGCAAATGGATGCTTGTACATAGATACACATCGAATGACACATGCATCACACATCCATGATAAGTCTTTATCTTGTCATTGTCATCAATTTCTGTATTACTAATAAATTAGGGGGGAAAAAATCACAATAAATTCGAAACATCCCTCAATGTACAAAACAATGATCAGCATTTTTTTCTGAAGAGAAGTAGTATTAGTAGTGAAAGTGAAGTGAAATATTGGTTGTGTTTTTGTTCATCCAATGTCACTCTTATTTTTATATTGTAGTGTTCTTTACACTCAGATATGCAAAGTACAGTGTCTATAGTGGCTGAAGCCGTCTGTGCTTTGTTTCCCTCTGGACAAAATAAGGAAATTACAATAATTACAAAGATCATTGGTTGTATTGTTTTTACTGCTGCGGCTTTCTTGACTTGCAAAATGATCTTTAAATTGACAACAATTGTTTGTTTAATTCATGGCATATTTCCCAGAATCAAATCATTTGTCCCTTGCCATTGACTACCATTCATATTCTTTCCATAAAAAGGCCCCATGGGTCCCTCAAGGGAATGGCGTTAATGCTCACCTTTAGTGTCAGAATTAATTTCAGTCAGTGGAGGAACTCCTCACTTTTTTCCTTCTACGGTACATCTTCTGCTTTGTGTGTGAATGCACACAATGTAGTTATCATTATGTAGGTGGGTCGGCACAGTGGCTCAGTGTTTAGCACGGTCAACTCACAGCAAGAAGGTATTCGGTTTGGGTATAGATAATGAATGGATGGATGGCTTATGTGGGTGATTTACTCAGCAGTTACTGGTTTGCCTGAAACACAGCACAGCGACTGTGTTTCTGTTGGTTTTGTGGTCAAGGGTTTTTTAACTGTTAGTCTTGAGTCTTTGTAATGTGTATGTGGAGAATTTCCAGTGTTTATGCTGTTTCTTGCTGATTTCATCATGTTGCATTAGATATCTTGGACCTTGTATTTGCTTAACACCTTAATAATGTAATTGTTCGCTGGTTAGCTGAGGTTAAAGTAGCTTTACAAAAGAAACATCGTAGTGGGTGTTGCACGTTTTCTCTATCGCCTCTCTCTACAGGGCACTGTCACTCTAAGCAGAAATAGAAAGCTGAGGGGAAGGAGGAGCATTTTACAGAAATTAATTCAAAGCAGCAGCTGGCCAACGGGTGAATCATTGCAACTGAAATATCTACCAACCAATTCTTACACACTTCATCTCCAGCAAGTATTTTTTTCTATCCATGTCTGTTTTTCATCTCTGTCTCCAAGAATACAATGTTTGTATACTACTAATTTGTTATCCCAATAACGTGATGGGAAATGTAATTGCTCCTGGGATTATGTTCAATTACTTTTTTTTTTTTTTTTAAGTGAAAGAAGCACTACATTGTTGTACCACACAGAAAGGATGAGAGGCATGGTAGGGTGAATGTTGGGAGTACAAAGTGCAGAAGACCGAGACTGGGGAGTCCTGAGTCCCGTGCGTGGTTAGATTTAGGCAACAAGATTGTGGTTTTGATTAAGTGTTCAAGTCTTATCTCATGCTTCACATCACTGTTGACTTTTTCTGCTTTAATCCAGAATCTTCCCCTAACCTTAAAAAACAAAAATTAAAAGGAAAAGTTTGGCATTTTGGGACGCTGTTGCTTTAATAGTGCTGTAGTTGCTACAAGCAGATATTGTATTGCAAGAGCAGAAACTGTAGGAAAACAAATGAAATACATTATCGGTGAACAATTTACTGACTTTTTCAATACTGTCATTTAGCAGCTTGGCAGATACATTAATTAACAACATTTCCTAATTTTGTGGAGAAAAACAGCAACATTTTGTTTGTTTCCTTCAAAACACTGAATTGCAACTATTAGTTGATCGAAAACCATTTTGCAAAAGCAAAATTACCAAACATCAGTTCCAGGTTCTCAAATGTGAGAGTTTGCTGCTTATTTGGTGTTACATTATAGTTATCACCTCGCGCTCTAGGATACTGCGATGGGCATTTATCACCATTTTTTGTTGATTAATCAAGACAGTAATCAGCAGATTGTGAAAATAATCATTAGTTGCAGACTTGCTGTATATAAACTGAACTTGTAGGAGACAGGGATGTGTTTTTTAAAGTTGGAAGTCAGCATGTTTCTGTTGACACTGAAACCAATATGCTGTCTAATATAGCCGATATTAATGCTGATTTTGCAAACTGGGTGTGCTTTTAACATTTCAAGATGTGCTAAGTTTTAATGATGAGTGAAATATTCTGTTCTATATCTGGAACACATTTTACATTCAGATACAGTAGTTAAATACCAAAAATGCCAAAGAGTAGACATACTGTTATAATGTGAAACTTTATATTGTACCAATATCGAAATAAAGTAGTGGAAAGTGAAATAGTGGTTGAATAAGGCAACTGGTCCTCAAAATGTCTGTGTGTCTCTGGTACTGGTTGAAATTTCACTTTAGCTGCCACGTTTGCTCAAATAACTTCTCCGTCTGTCTTCTGCAAATATCTGGTGAATGTAAACTCGAGTCCTGTGTCATTTACCAAACTGCTCTCGACTGTTTCCCTCCGTGGCATATTGCAGTCACCCCCCCCGCCCCCGATTCCCTCTTTGATCACACACACACACCCTCCTACAGGCTTCCACAGTTTCTGTTTTCCCTTTTGATTTCATTTACTGCAGTAGGTCGGTTTTAATTTATTTATGCTCCTTTACCTCTCATTCAGATAATTTGTTATCGTGCCTTTCTGCTCCTGTCTCTCTCTGCTGATTCGGGCCAATTAGTGTGTTCTTGATGGCTTCTTTCGAGGTGTGAACTGTGGTTAATTTTTATTTTCTGTGCTGATATAAGTAAATTATTAAGCTCTGAATTAAGTTTAGCGGGCAGCACCTTAGGCTGTACATCAGGCTTTTAAAACATGTCATGGAGTGTGGGTCCAGCAATGAAATCTCGGCAAGTTTTAGGTGAATAGTTTTGAGACTTTAAACGTTATGATGAAGTTTTGGAAGCAGAAGAAAGCAGCCATTTCATTGGTTTAAATCATAACTAACTGAACTTTCATTTTGTTTATTTATGTACCAGTAATGATAAGGCAGGATGCCAATCCAAAAATGCTAGGACTGCTTTTGTAGAGAGTTATGTTTTTATATATTGGTAGATGATTTTGTAAATGCTACGACATGTTATTAAAAACAGGATGTGGAAATAATTCTCCCAGCGGACAACTGTTACCAGTTTTGGCTTCGCTCATACCTCCAAGGGTGAAAAACATCTTTATGTTCAAGGGACTTTGCAGTTTAATTTTCCTTGGGCCAGGTCCACGCAGCTATTTTGGTAGGCTTTCACTGACGTCTGTTGGATTATGCAGAGAAACCACAACGTCCTCTTTAAGGATTTTTGTTTTACTTCTCAGGCCACTAACAGTAAATCCTTTCTCCCTCCAGCCAACTCCTGGTTTTATACAGTCATGGTTTTCTGCCTCTTCATTAGACGTTAGACTCTGCAGTTGGCAGATTTAAATTGCTACCACAGCACTGATGGAAAATTCCATTTAATTTTTACTGTTAACAAATGGTTGATTTGTTGATTTTTCCTGCAGCCACAGTATCTCTTTGTGTGGGCCAGAGATCTTCTGCACACAGTATCTGGTGTGCAGAAAATATAAAATGTCTCAAAATTGAACTGAATGAAAATAGACTGCTAAATGGATCACACAGAACAAGTGAAAAAAGAAAAAGATTTTATTTTATTCCTCTCATTTTAATATTATTCAGATGCCTCCACAAGCCCATGTTTTTTTCATCTCAAGACAACCTTCTTACAGATTCTTACACTGTGACTCAGACAATTAAGTAAATCTGTGCAGATAATATCATAACTCTATTTTCTCAGGCCACTATTGTGAATTAATAATTTTAGCTGTCATCAACAGCAGTAATTATGGTAGGGAAATACTGGATTTGCTTACAGCAGTAAATATTGAAGTACTAAGTGTGGACAGAATTGACCTTTGAAGGTGTGGTCACAAAGTAGGTTCCAAAATGGAGTAAAGTCATTTTAGCTAACTACTAGCTCATCATGCAGGAGCTATTTATTCAGATGTAGCCTTTGTGCAACATTCAGACACACTAAGAGAGAGCAGAAGTTCGATCCTTTACTTTTACCACTGTGAGCAAATGCTGTTTCAATACACAAACAAACACCAAACTCCCTTCACAACTCAGCAGAATAACAGAGAGATAAGAGAGTGACTCTGGTCCAGTGCATCAGCTGCACTTACTGCTGCACAGCCATTAGGGGATAGAAAGGTGAATCAGTGAGTGAGTGATAACTGATCAACCAGCCCATCAGTGAATGACTAAATGTGTGATTGTATAAATGAATTTGAGAATTAATGAATCAACCAGTGAATAACTGATTGATTGAATGAATGAATAAAAGAGCTGACGAATGAATGAATGAGTGTATGTATGGAAGAAAAATAAAGAGTAAATTAAGAGTGAGTAGGTGAATTAAAGACTTGATATCCAAACATCAGCCAGTGAATGAATGATTTAAAGAATGACTGAATGGGTAAGAATGAAGGAACAAGAATGAATGAATCAGTGGGTCCATCGAGTTTGTGAATGAAAGAAAAGAGTCAGTGAATGAATGATTGAATGAAAGAATATGAGTGAGTGAGTGAGGGAGAGAGTTCTGAAAGTGATTTGTATCTAAACAAGTTTGAGAAGCAGTTTATTCAAAGTTATTCAAAATAAATAAATTAATATGAGTTTCAGTCCAATTATTATTTTAAAAGAACTTGAGTGTCTTCTAAATACACGAGAATGCTTCAGTGGCCCGCTGTATACTGTAGAACACAAGATATAGTACTCTGCTGTATGAAGACAAATGAAATGTTCAGTTTCATTACTTAAACATCTTACAATCAGAATCAGATTCTTCATACAAAACTGAGATCTTTCCAGACATGTTTTTTGCCTTCTGGTGCAGTGTGTCAGCATGTGGGGAAAGACACATTATTAGTTATCTCAGTGTTTGCCTCTGTGGGTTTCCTGTGAGCTAATTGGAGCCCTCCCATGTGTCCCAGCTGAAAAAACTGCATGTTTGTGGTTAAAAATAGGTACAGCATTTCCTGCTGTGCCAGGGACGGGATTTGTTTCAAAAAGACCCTACCTTGGTTCTGCTTGTTAGTTCTAGTGGTAGCTGCTGCAACTAATATGCTGCAGTCCTGTACAAATGCAAACAAAACACATTATGCACTGCATTATTTAAAAAAGGGAGGTGATGAATAACATAATAAAACAAAATAACTGTTGACTGAATTAGTGGTCGACCGATATGGGTTGTTCACTGCCTGATGCTCAGGCTGATATTTAGAGAGCAAGGCTGCAGATGGCCGATATATAAAGCCGATATCAAATCAAAGAAAAATCATGTATAATTTTATTCTGTTCCATAGGAGATTCATGCACATGTTCACAGCAGGATGCATGACAGTTATAGTACAGCGGATGATACCAACTTCTTCCCCCACCTTCCCTAAACTCACAAAGCGCTAACATCTTTCCACAACAGCCACACTGACAAGGCTTCCTGCAGTTGTGTCTGAAGACATTTTTTGTCTATTAGCCTCGTGAGCGCAGACATCGGCTGATGCCGATTTACTCAAAATGCCAAATAATTGGCCCGATTGAATATACTGAATAGTCATTTTCATTCCAACTCCTAACTTGACATAACACTGAGACTTAACTCAGTCTCTGGAAACTGATGAAACTCCTATAAATAATAAACCAGACTTTATACACCGTGTTTGCTTACAGTATTTACAGTAAAACACCTGCTACATGGAATCCTGAGTGACCTTTTATCAGATATGTTTGTTTTAACGTTTATGGGCCTATATAACTATAACTATAACCAAATTCAGATACATATAAACATACATACAGTTCATATAAACGGATACATTTACTTTGACTCAAGGATACAGTACAGACTGTTGGGAATTGTAAAACACAGTCAGGGCACATGGACTCTGACTGAGCAGATGTGAACCACTGATATAAGCTTTTTATGATGCAGACTATTTGATTTTGGTTCCTTTTACTTTCCCTACCAGACTCAATTGAAAGTTTCAATAAGAAACTTGCCAAGAAGCTACATGATAACCATGAAAACTTTCTATGCAAAGCTGAGCTTTTTGTCAAACAGTTTGTTCTATGCACAACTGAGCTGTAAGATGAGAATGATGGTGTTTTCAGCCGGACCTTTATCCTGCACTGCTAGAGATAGAATACATTTGGCACTGAAAGTCTGGCACAATGGAGGTGATGCAGTTTGGACCGTTTAAGCCTTAAAATCAAGCCTAAACCCATTACACATTTCTAGATGGCACAAGTACAGTGTCAGATTCAAACACTTTTACAATTCTTTCACATTAACTGTGACATGTTAACAGTTTATGTTGTAGATATTGTGACAGATTTTGTTACAGAATGTAACAGTTTGCATAAAGTCACAGCTTAAAGAAGAATATTTAAGGAATGCATGGACCTTTTGATGCTCTGCTGGTTCTATGTTTTATGGACATATCTTAATGTATGTGTTTTGATCCAGAAAATTAAGGAAGTTATGTTTTTGTCTTGGGCATTTTAACCAAAAACAGCATTATGTTGAAAAACAAATGATAAAATACGATCCAAAAAGTCCAGTTTGAGTAACAGATAGATGGCCCATCAGACGCCAAAATAACAGCGGTTTTAAAATACTGTGAGGAAGGATTTCACAGCTCTACTTAAAGCATCAACAAGGAACTTTCATTTTTGTGTTGATTCTGGTGGCCCCTGTGGACAAAAGCGGTAGTGTTCCTCCACCTCGTCACGTCATTGATTTCAGGGTTAATCCGACTGGAATTGAATCGGTGACTGGCAGTAAGAACAACTATATAGAAATAGCCAATCTTCTCGCTTTTCACTGTCTTGTGTGCTTATGTAGGTCATATAGAGGCATCAGTATTAAATTGAGACCGTTTCATAACCAGTTAAAAAGTCCTTGTAGTAGGTTTACCTGCTGGATAACCCAAAAAGGTTAAATTTTTTATGCAGGAGACCATCCGATGTGCTGTTATCTGCGTTGCCTTAGACAGTTTATTTGAGCTGCATATCAGCTGCATACCTCAGAAAACTGAACTGATTTCCTTTAAATTTAGACAGGCTTTCCTTTTCTTTTGCTGCTTAGAGCAATTAATTAGATTTTAGTGGAGATGTGGATCATTGAGGTGTTCAATTATACTCATATCAAACTAATAGACAGAAACCCCATTTTAAATGCAATTGTAATACATGCAGGTTCAGGGACTCTTCAGATAGGTATGATGTCTTCAGTTGTGACTATCAGTGTGAGAAATTGTTCAGTGTTGGCAGAGGTTTGTACTTTTTGTTTCTCTCTTCTTCTTTTTTTTGGTCTATTGTTGTCAAACCCCTCTCCCTGTGCACACCAGGCTCTCCCCGTGTGTCAGACTTGATCAATTGGCTCCATGTATTGTTGTTCCTGGGTTGCATTCCCATGCATTATGTTGAAAACACCCTCCCAAAGGATGGGGTGGAGGGCACCATAAGTCATAAGAAAGAAACCCGTGTTTGGGGTAAATGTAATCATTGTCATAGCAACAAGGACTGGAATCTCTGATAGGGGCTATTTGTCTATGGAAAACACTATCCTCAACAGTGTGTGTGTGTGTGTGTGTGTGTGTGTGTGTGTGTGTGTGTGTGTGTGTGTGTTCCTTGTGTGGCCATGTGTTTGAGTTTGGTAAGTGAGAGTGTAAAACCCCCACCAAAAACATCTGTGTGTGAACATTTGCACTTTCTGTAATTCTGTACTTTTTTTCCATGTCTCACCCTCACTTTGGAAAATGTGTGTTTTGGACAGCGGAGGTTTTTCCAAACAGAGCACTGGCAAATGGGATGGCTTTCAAAAAGAGAAAAAAATATTTATATATGAATGATTTTCTTATGTGACTCTGCTGCACATTCTGGAGTGAAATTCAGCTGCTAAACAGCAACAAGGAGCCTCATGATATCAGTAACAGTTTGGGGTCTTGGCTGTCGTGCTACATGCTGTTTTTAAGTGGCTCTCTGTAACAGCTGGGGAGCAGGGTTTAATCCACAGTGCAGGGCTGAATTATGCATTACACTGTGAATATTACACCATGTCTTTAAATGCAGTGCTTGTCCTGTCTTCTCGGTCTACTCTGTTTCTGCAGCTACTCAGCTGTAGATGCCACATGAAGGGAGGGAGAGTGTGCAAGAGAAAAAAGAACAGTTACTTCAGTATTTTATGAAGATTCCTCTCTGTGCTTCTATAGAGAGTTTTTACTCTGTGTTTACAATAATGTGCTACATTCTTTAACCTGTTGTATGTGCACTGTTTGGGGCATATTTAGTAGACTTTCAGGTTTCTCATATTTCTGTGTTTTATTTCCTCACTCCTCATGACCACAAACAGCAAATGGAGTACGTCATTTGCTGTTTGTAGTTTGCATTTAATTCAATGACCAATGACTAGAAAACATCCTAACCTTATTATTATTATTATTTGTAATTAAGTCTGTATATTAATCTACTACTACATAGTAAGCTGCAGTGTATGTCTAGACTTTGATCATTTAGCACATTGAGCCATTATTGCTCTGTGAAAGATTGCAACAACACTAAGTGATGGCTTATTGTTCGCTGTTTTGATACAAATATGTTATATATTCATTTAGTTTAGTTACAAAGTGTTGAGTTAAAAAAAGTTTTAGACCATTTGTAACGTTTGACAGTCGACGTCATCAAGCCAGCCTACCATCTACTTCAGTTACACAAAGTGAGGCTTGATTACATGTACACAGAAGGCAGATAACAAGAACTCAGTCTGTGCTTGCGTGTTTGTGTAATTGGAGGTGTTTATCCAAAAAGTTATTAAGTTACAGATCACATTTATAAAGCCAGGCGGCAACCAACTGTAAAAATTACATGATTATTTCAAAGTGTTCAAATAAAAACATTTCACTTAAATGATTTCATAAGTGACTTTTACTGCTTGGTTGGGGGACCACAAGAGCCAGAGTGAAGCAGTTATGAATTCCTGAACTAAAATTAAAAAACGTTTGGCTGCTTTTTGTAATTGAAAGCCTCCCCCAGACCATATTCAAGTGGAATACACACACACAGGCTGTGTGATGTCATTTGACGCATTTCACATGACGCCCATAACACACCCTGGACGTGCCTCACGCCAAATTCCAGACCAAATGTGAGAGAGCAAATAGTTTCCACAAGGTAGTGGACAGAATGAAGAGCAGCTAGGGAGCTAAATAAGAACAACATCAGAATGTACAGAATCACAATACTCATTTTCTTAGCAGGTAGTCTCATCCTCTCTGATATTTTCTGCTATGAGATTGCCAACAGGGTGAGAATTCAGATGCGAACCAAATCAACTTTTGCACCATTCATCTTTACAGCCGCTACCATAACTTCCACCTCCTGTCAATGTCAGAATCCCATTGGACATGGGTTGTGGAGATCAGAGTATTTGGAGTCAAAGGTCAATTTAGTTACACTGTGACTTGTGCTAGTGTATGTGAGGACAGCCCTTCTGTTCAAGGGTAATAATGGCTTTGTTCTGCGTAGGGTCAAACTTGCACTTTTGTAGTGAAAGCCAGTTACGGACAGAAGGAGTAGTCATGGTACAGAGGCGAGATAGTGCCCATCCAGTAGCAAATGTAATACAATTAGTAGTCATTGATACTGGAAAAAAACAGCACTGGCATAACCTGACTCAAAAACCAGTGTGAAAGTTTATGTAGAAAACACTGGTTAACCTCTGAAGGTAATCAATATCATATTTTTTTTCTAAAGGAAAGGAAACATTGATTATATTATACCATGTAAGATTTGGTATTTTTGCAATTTAGTACATCACTGTTGTAAATATTGACAGCTTTACACATTCATTTGTTATAATTATTTATGATCAAAAACTTGCGAGTCGACAACTTTGCTAACACAGCCAAACATCAAGCAAGTGCATCACAAGACACAGCGACCCAGCTAATAATACTTACTGGTCCAAAACCTCGCTGTCTGTCTTGCCACCTTTTATTTCACGAAGCTTAAAAGTTAATATTTTCCTTACATTTCTGAATTTCATGATCCTAACAATAGTAAATTATAAAAACAGACAGGTACAAAAACATGTAAGCATGAGTATTCATCCCATGCAAGGCACAACTACTTCACTATAGGGCTCCTTTTCATGTAAACATTGAAAAAACAAAAAGGTATAGAGATATCTCTTTAAGAGAAATCCTCCACCTAAAGATTCACTTTTGGGTCCAGAATGAGGCTTAATGACAGTCCTGGAAGCCGGCCCATAATCAATCCAGTAATCATGCTTACCTTTATACCACTGCAATTAACCTCAAGTGTCTAATCAAGTAATATTGGAGCACACAGAAAAAGACCTTTTTCAGTCGTCCTCATCAGCTGTTTGCAGAGCCCGTCTTTTCCTCCCGCCTCTTTCACCTTTTCTCTCCCGTTAATTAAGTCCAAATGTTTGAATCAGCTGCCTTGACCAGACGCCAAGCCATTCTTCCCTTTCTGCTTTCACGGCAAAAGAAAATGATCACATTCATTTTTTCTTTCTGAATCCAGCGAATAGTGCATTGTGTATGTAGATAATCAACAGAGGAGCCGGCTGCTGTGAATGCATAAGTTGATGCTGTTTTCCTCCCCCACACTATTCTGACACAATCAAATATTAACAAAAATCCTGTTGAAGGAAATGCTGTCATCTTGTTATGTGGGGGTAGAAGTAGAAGCATGTGTACAGTTTGCTCCACATTCAAAGTTTGTGGTTTCACACATTTTACTGTAACATACACCTATGGCACACAACATTAGAGCAGCCGTTTGCAGTGCAACCAAACAAACTCATGTTGTTTTAATAAAGATGACAGTCAATAATTGGCTTTTTTCCATCATGCCATGAGCAACCACAATCTTATTTCATGCTGCGCACAGTGCAAGTAGTTTTCCACACAACAGTGGGACACAGTAAAGTTGTTACCTTGCTGTTGGAGGTGTGCAGCTTGTTGCCTGTTAACTCCTCATCGAACATCTCACTGTAGCTGTTCCTTCTCGTCCCATTACTCTCTGTAATATTTTAACTTTATTTTAGTGAGGGAAAATGGCAGTTGTCTTGTGCATTTATAATGAACAAGCACAAATACATTGCACTTTCTGTGACAACTTCACAACAAAAGCCACCCGTGTTTCAACACTTGAACACTTTTAAAGGTCCAGTGTGTAACATTTATGAGGATCTATTGGTAGAAATGGAATATAATATTCACACTTAGGTTTTCATTTGTGTATAAACACCTGAAAATAAGAATTGTTGCGTTTCTGTTACCTTAGAAGGAGCCGTTTTTATCCACAAATGCTGGGGATCTTCCACCATCATGTTTCTACAGTAGCCCACACAAATGAAGCCTCTGGCTCTAGATGTTATTCATGTTCTTTGTGGCCACATAGTTTCTCTTACACTCTTGTAGCGCCAGATGCCACAAAATCTTACACACTGGTCCTTTAATGTGAGGGAGCAGCAGTAGGAAATGTTGGGTTCGCATTAGCAGTAACTTAATACAGCTGATATCGCTGTACTGTAGGACCGTGAACAGTAAACAGTGAGGTTGATATCAATGAGGATTACATGCATGCATTGTTTCCTGTCTGTGTGAAGGCAGTTTGAATCCTGTGCAGCAATGGTAGACTACTACTAGACTACTAACAATGAAAACTCCTATATAGAAAGTTAAATCTAAATCTACATGTATTTCTCATTGGAGGAAATTACATTTTAAATTCTGAAACCAGGGGTTTTCTTATAAATTTGAGACTACCTTAGCAACAGCATGAACAGAGTTGCTGAGTATTGTTTATTATTGCAAAACTGATTGGATTTGTACTATTGGATTATAGCAGTCTGGCTAAATGTTAATGCAGGTATTGTCTCAGCCTGAGTCCCTTGAAGGAGAGGTAGCAATTATAGAGTGTACAGTAGAGAAAGATGTAGAAGTAGTAAAAGAAGTAGGAGTGGTTGTTAAGAAAATAAACCTGAACATTTAAATGAAAGAGGCTTTTTGAAATGAGAGCAGAAGGAGATTTACAATGGAACAGTTCAAAGAGACTGAGGAGTTTGAGGAGCTGTATCTCCCTCAATTTCATGAAAGGAGCATGATGCCTTAAGTGCAAATACAATATGTGCTCTGTGCATGAAAAGTCAGAAAAATACTTTTTTTTTAAACCATGAAAGGATTATGAGAAGAAGGCACGGCTAGAAACAGACAGAGGTTTGACATTGAAAGAGCGTGCTGGAAAAACTGCAGGATAATTGACTGTCCTCTACTCACACAATGCAGGACCTGTTCCCAGCTGACACAATACAGTATCCTTATCTGAATTTCAGCTTGTCACTTAATTCACACAACAGTCTGAAAAAATAAAAAACTGCAAAACCCCTTTAATTTAAAGTCTGAAAACCTCTCTATGTGGAATTAAGATAATTTTCCTAGGCTTAAAGGTAACATGAAACAGCTAGACATCAGTTTATAACTAGTGGTGGGTAAATGGTGAGGTTACTGCATAGGGCTGCATAGTTAAATCAAAATGTTATCAAAATTGCCACCAAATCGCAGGAGCTGCAATTTTCTGATAAAGGTAAAATGTGTAATAATTGTAATGAAATTATAAATTATAATTAAGTATTGTTGTACTGCAGTGATACCCTGGCCTACAAATCTTGTTTTCCAGATGTAAGAGAACATATTTGTTTGATAGAGACCCCAACAAATGTCACGTCATCATGATTACAACCAACTGAACACCCTTGACTTAACCAAGCAAGCACGTAGCAGAAACTAGGTTGGCCGCGAAACTCGTAAAAAATGTTTGGCTTGTCCGTTCTGGGCTACTGTAGAAACATGGTGATTCAACATAGCTGCAAGAATTTTTATATTATAGACTAACGAAAACATATCTTTGAATATTATATTATTGACAACCTAATAATTAGATCATCACATTCAACTTGTCTAATACATGCAAACAAATTAGATCAGATAAAAATGCTATGTTACACCAAAATATCTATATTTTTTATTACATTTATCCAAATTTAGCTTTTTGCGAAATACTAGATGTTAGGCCTCAATCTGGGAAGGAAAAAGGTTGAACTGCTCACAGATCACGACCACACTGAGGCTATAATGTATGTGGAGGGGTCACAAATTTCCTTTATTTAAAAGGGCCAAAAAGGTTAAAAATCGGTGCTATAATCAATTACAGATGAATAAATCCTCCTCCCCTGGGTTACTAATGTGACCGGTGCTAATTTTACCTTGAAAATGCAGCTGTAACTCAATATGCAACAACTAAACAATTCACTGTGTGCATGTAACAATACCACAGATTTAATATCACAGTACTGTGGCCTGCTGTGGGTTATTGCTTCATTATTCATCCTCGCAAATTGCCAAGTGCGGTGTTGAGGTGAGCTGAGTCAACCCAAACAGGTGAACAGGGCCAATGTGTGAGTCACTGCGCTCATGTTCATGTTCTGCAGTTTTACACATTTGTAAAAACTAAAATATGTCACGTTACAGCTTTGCACATACTCTCAGGCATGAAGGTAGTATTTGCACATATGTTTTCAAACTGGGAGGATTAGGAAACAGGAAATATCAACTTTTCTGCAACAACCCACTGCTATGGATGGATAGATCTGTCTGATGCATGACCACAGTTTCCCATTTAGAAAAAAAATAAATTGCAAGCACAAAAGTAGCCAGTTGGACAGGAGACACTAAGAAGTTTGCCATCTGGGAAAGAGCCGACACTTGTGGGAAAGACTTGTTAGAGGGCTTTGATTTTTGCTACAGAGAGATGGGGGTTGCCATGTTTCCTCTCGAGATGTTTCAAAAAGTCAAAGCATGCACCTAAATTGTATTTCCATGTTGCAAATGTTTACATTTTACATTGGCAGCAAATGAAGGAACAAAGAGAGAAACTTACTATTTAAGTTAAGACTTCAGAGTGACATAGCTCATTAAGATTTTCTTGTGAAGGAAAGTAGATAAAGATGTCTGAGGAAGGCACGATTTAGGGCAGACAGGAGGCGCTGTGGGAGATGTGACAGACAAATTAATTCAGCAGTTTGACAAGACTCTGTATTGTTGTCCATCCAAGGGAAGGCTCAACGAACAGAGCACACTGACAGAGCCAAAACGTGGCTACAATGCCACAGTAAACACATGAAAGTTGGTTGGCATCCATTTCCAACCCCTCCCCCCACTGGCTTATTGTGTAGGAGTCAAGCCTTTGCAGTCAGGTTACACCGGTATTAATGCAGCTTCAGAGGCTGACATTACTGTGGATCATACAGTTTGTTGTTTTGATTCATGTGTGGGCCATTTCAACCCAACACAATTACCTGTTGATTTTGAACATAGCGCACACTATAATTGTGGACAAAATGTAGTTTCTTAACCACTTACTGAGCCATTTCAGCAGTTTACAGCTGTAAAAAACAGCTGTTGAATCAGGGGTTGTTTTTACTAATGGTTGGTAATTATCTGGAAGTCAGTGAAATGTGTAGTGCAGTGTAATACTCAGAGTTGAGTGTCCATATTGCCTCAGGCCACTGCCCCCTTGCCCTTTTTGGCTAAAGTGTCCTTCTCTTTTTTTGTGTGTTTATTCAACCCAGTCTCACCCAATGGTTTATTTGTTTAATTGAGCTGCTGCGTGCTTCTCAAAATGTTTGCGCATGACTCTGCAAGAGCAGATGATGAGTGGGCAGTAATGTGATGTCTGGTCTCATAAAGCCACACCTCAGCTAATGCCAAGACGACTGGGAGGTTGGTTACAATAGGGCAACACGGGCAAAACCATCAAATCCTGTTTAGGCAAAACTGAGCACTGGTGTTCAATTCATTACAAAGTAATTATCATTTACTTTTTGTGACACTCAACTATATGTATTCACAAAGATAGAAATATGCATGCATGCTCTGCTTCAGATATATAAAGCTGTGCATACACATATTTTTTTCTCAATCACTGTGAAAGTGATCAGACTGGCAAACCTGATTTTCACTCCCACAGTTCGCCATACATGGATATATACACTACTTTAATCACTCCTCCAGCAGTACAACAAGCACATTTGGCAGTGGTTGCAGGTAGGATGATGGTTGGGGAATGTGTCTGTGTTGCTACTTTAGCAATTCATGAAGGTAGGCGGCTAGCTGCTCAGTGTGCATGGGAGGGGGCACCTGGTTGTCTATCCTAGCCAGGCCAACAGAGGGGGGACAAAAAATATGAGTATCCCAACAAATCAATTGGGAGGAAAACTATTTCTGCAGTGTGCAAATGGTGGTCATGGAAAGGTCAAAAAGTGGTGAATTTAAAGACAAATCTTTAGTTGTAGAGCTGCTTGGTTGCCTTTGTGACAAACAATAAGATGACTCCACTGAACTCAAGAGGAACATCACACCAAAATCACCTTAAAAAGTGCTCTATATGTAGACAAAATATCAACTCCTGGAAGTGTTCAAAGCTGTTTTGCATTTCATCTTAATGTTGCAGTGATACATTTTTTCACACTACACTACATACACTAAGTAATAAGATATACAACAGATTTATCTCTCCCCTGCAGTGGGTTTCAGGCTGTTGGCCATGCTTGATAAATCAAACTGATCAGACAGTCTGTTACAGGCTGTTCAGCAGCAGTTTTCAAACTAATTGCTTGTTACTGGTGTATTGGTCCAAACCTCTGACAAAATACAATTAAATTCGGTTCAAAGTTTGGATTAATTTTAATTCAGCAAGGTTTAATTTAGCAAGCTTGGCAGTAAGTGTTGTTCTGTCTGATCAGAGCAATAAACTAATTTAGAGCTGATCACATTCTGACCTGGAATTAGGAATGAAGAATTGACTATTGAACCTGGAAGAAGTCATTAATTAAAAAAAAAAAAAAGAACATCTGAAGAAGACACATAGAAACCCTTAAAGACTTGCAGCAGTAGTTGCCAATGTGAGGAGAGCATATTTCTGCTACACAAAACTCAGATTTTCTGTTTCTTTGCTTTCTTGAATATCTGTTTTAAAACGTTATATAAATTATGTCTTACATCTTTCTTAGGTCAATGTAATGATAAATTACATAAAATACCCTATAGCAGGAAATTACATAAACAATCACATGTGGAAATAAATGTTTTCACCTGTGAAAAATATAACCTGGGATATTACATGTGACGTCTCACATTTCACATATACAAAAATATCAAAAAAGCACATTTTTTTAGTAGGTTTAAAATGATCAGTGAAATTAGCTCATTCTTCTAGTTAAATTCTTCTTTTAAATTTCAAATTAACTTTTAAAATGAAAATACAGCAGATTTAGCTCGTTGTCACCTCACACATCACATAAAAAGTGAGCTTAAAAAGATGGTTAAAAACATTTCAACCACCCTTTTATTATTTTTTTCACATCAAGTTATTTTGAATCCACAGTTTTCATAGTTTTAAAGTTGTTGCACCTGTCTAACGCCCCGCCACGGCTGCAGCCTTATAACCAAATATCCAAAACCCAACTCCAATGGTTCAGTTGTGCAAAATGAGTCTTAGTTTGTTATTTAGTTTGTAAGTTAGGGAATGTTTTGCCAGCAGTTTCCATTATCAAGGGAAACAAAATGTTAATTTTTCTGCTTGGCAGCACGACTGGCAGGCATCTACATCTGCTGTTGGTAAGTGATTGTAGGCGTTTCATTAAGTCACTGTTGAAGTGCACATGTGAGAAATGCCTGCGGGGGCACGAGATAGAGGGGGCTGGTTTGGAGGTGGTACGACGTGACTGACGGAGATGAGCAGATAATGACAGTTTTCATTTTGGGTAAACGGCTCGGTGCTTTTGTTCACACAGATTATGAAATTGTGCTTAATGTACCAAGACCACAGTTAAAATCTATACATGAAATAAATAAAGTGAGATAGAAAAAGTACCCCATGTAGTAGTGATCCCCAACCAGTGGTACTTGTACCCTGGGGGGTACTTCTGTAGTTAAGTGGAAAGATAATAGATTAGCCACATTTTGAGTAACAACTGAACACCATGTGTACAAGCAAGCAGAAAGGTGTAAACATCTAAAAGTAATGGATGAGTGGCTGAAACGTCCAGCTTCTGCAGTACAACGGTAAAACTCGACCAAACCGACCTCAACATTACCAGTTCTAATGTATTTTATAACAGTGTTAAATAAGACCCAGTTCAAATTCTTCAAACAGTTTATCTAACAAGACAGTGTGTTTGTCGAACAAAAATGGTCGTGAACTATCTAGCATGAGTCTACAGCTTTGTTAGTGGCTCTGTGCGTCTAGCTAAATGCAAATGTCAGTAGTAAGTATTTTCAAATTAAAATTTTGACCTGATGATGGCACTATGTGAAACATGTATGCATCATAAAGGGATTATAATATGGGACCATTAATGTCTGTAGAAAATAGTTGTTGACACAGACCCCAGAACGCATCTGAACAAGGGTGGTGGGGGGCATAATTTCAAGGCATGCAGAGCAGGTGAGGGGAATGCATTGAAACAGACATAGGTCTATAATACTGATGTATGAGTATGGAGTAACATCATACGACATACAGAACAACACACAGTGCAATATTAATTGGGATGGACCCATGCAGTTACTCATATACACTTCGCTATCAACAACAAGAAGAAATCTGTAACCAGCATTGTATTTTGGTTAAATTAGCATTTCCTTGTTCTCCTTTTAAGCCTATTAATCACAGCAGCCAAGATGTGTTTCAGAGACTGCAAACAGTCCTGACTTTGACATTTTGGACTCTAAACCATTCGTTCTGTCAGTAAGTTGTGGGGCTAAAAGATTAGATAAGAGCTGCTGTCTCTTTTTATCAATGTCACAGAAACATCTAAACTTATAGATTATTTGGCTGCTGGCATTGAAGTAATTGGCGCTAACCCAGTTTTCATCTGCTTCTGCTGTCTCGTATCATACTACATATACTGTACATTGGTTATGTAACTCAAAGACAGAACTGTATATTTGGACAATGGATAACTGCTCATTCAGGGAATAAACAATAACTGGGAATTGTGTTTTGTAATATTCAGCATACCTCTCATTTTGTTAATTGTGACCCCTACATGTGTCGTTTAAAGTGGACCGGCGCATCGTGGCATTAATGATGTTTCCTGACCGCTGCATCCATTTGTGTCCTGCCTTTAATTCAGTGTGACAGTCTGTCATGGTGTAATGTGACTCGCTGTGTTGCACATGTGCTTTCCAAACTGCACCTCTCACCCTCATACACAAACATAAACAAACAGACAACACCTGAAGCTTGGCTTGTCATGCAGCAGCTAACACATCTAATGAGTACGGTGTGAGCCGACAAGAAAACAGCGATGGGAGCGCTCGAGTTCGGGTTCCATAGAGCGCATTCATGGACAAGTCTGCCTAAATGAACAGCATCAGATGAGCAGATGTGCAAGTTTTTTCCCACAGAAAAGTGCTGACAGCGAGCTCGGTGGCAGGGTTGAAATGAGCACAGTGTGTGTTATGTCCCCGGCGTACATTGTGCTGCACGTACCACCGATCCTGGCCTGAATATTTATAGTCCGTCGTGTGTTCATCTGTGTATGTTTGTATTCGTGTGTGTGACTGGGAAAGCCAGTGTGGATCTGAGAGCCCTGCAGGGGTGTGAGGCAAGAAGCAGCAAGAGGCAGAAAATCCCCGCTGCCTTTGGATTAGTGTCAGCAAGCAGGAAGCCAGGCACCGTGCTACATGTGCATGTGCACTCTCCTAAAGTCAGTCCCTGCAGGATTATTTTATTTTGCTGTCCAGGTTAGGAACATAACCCTCCCCTAATTTAGTAGCAAATACACTTATATTACCTGATGTTGATGGGAGTCATTTGATCAGATTGGTAATTGCTGTGTGATTACAGTGATTTGTAAAAATTGCAGCACAGTCCTTGCCTTATGTGGTAGACATACAACATGTATTTGTCAAGGCAATTTTGTAGCGATTTGTTAATAAAAACTACATCCTGTGATTTTAAAACTTCCTGAGGGGCCTGTAAACATTTGTGTCTCGCTGGTACCCACCAAAGAGAAGCACATACTGCTTTTGTGGGTCATGATTGTTCATCATCTGACCCTCTCATTCTCCGACAAGCCACACAAACACTGCCATGGTAACAAATAACGTCTGAAATACTTAGCAAAGGACAGTCAAAGTCATGTCTGTTATAATACCATCTCTGTTTCTTGGGCAGCATTGAGACTTCCTTTGTAAATTGAAACAGGTGACTTGCCTGTGAAACTCCCTCTGCTGCTTTGATGATGATAGTTTAGAGTGCTTGTGACACGCAGATCAGAAGAAGATTTAGATGAGAGTATTAACAAAAACACTTCAGTGTCGGAGAGGATATTCTCAAGGGAGGGAGAGCTTAAGTGCTGTCATAATCATACAGTTTTAGTTTAAATAAAATTAATGGGTGAAGGGTGAGCTGACAGTTTTCTACCTGTAGCAGACCCAGAGGTTTTTTTTTGGTGTTGCTTTGTGCCAAGCTGAATAACTGAATAACAAATGACACCGCACTAAAATCACAGCCTTATAGTCAGGGGCCATTGACACAGACCATGCCTCATTGCACCAGTACGTCTTGAGGGAAATTCATTTTTCCTCCTTTATTTTATTATTTTATTTTACTATTTTCATAGTATAAACCGCCATTTCTGAAGTGTATGATGTTGGGGTGTGTGTGTATGTCCAGATCTCAGCATATACATTTCTGAATTAAAATGTTATATATATATAATTTCTTCTCTAGTACAACTGCATTCTGTTAAGACGGAAAATTTGTTTACTGGCCAACAACACATTAAACATCACACACACTGCTCAGAGATTATGTTAGATGAACATGGCAGACAGATTTGTCCGTTAACTGCCTCATAGAAAAGATTTACCACCTCAGAGGTTGCAGGAGGCTGCAGGGTTGATGTGCAGGCAACGATAACGAGTAATGAGAAGCTGTTATGTCTCATTTCCCAACTTGATTCAGCAGTAATAGTATTTACAGCCAATGTCCTCACCTATTTGCCCTCTTGAGGAGTTTGTTCCAGTCTGAGGTACAGACATTATTGCTCTGTCCATGTGGAAAACTTTTTTTCCTCGCATGTCTCTGCAGGGGCCAGATGGATATAAAACTCTGTGTAGGTTTATGACTAAAACTAAAGCTGTGCATAGGCATTTATCTGTTCTCAATCTCAGCCATGTGAAAGGTGAAGATGACGATAAATACTGTAGACATGCACCTGTTTGTACATCAATTGTTCTGTCTTTAACGGTAGGACAACCAAAAGTAGAACAATTTCATCTATTGTCTGTGTTGCATCACTAATGCCCTCCAAGAACGCCTGAGCTGTCCTTATTCAAAGACATTATGCACAGCTATGGCTATTTATAGCAGCTATATTGCTATTCATTTATCACACATGTACCATCGTCGGCGGTGATCTTAACTGTCATCATCAAATGTCAGAAAGGTGATGAAGAGTCAAAAAGGTAGCTTCAGTCCAAAGACACTGAGTTTGCTCTTACAGAGATCTCAAGATCTCTGCAGTCACACTTGTGCTCTTTATTCTCAATGGTTGGATGTTCCTGTAAAGGAGCAATGTGTAATCTGGTAATCTTGTGTGAGAACATTGTCAAGGCCTCAGCTCAGCCTACACCGCTCAGAAAACTAATAACTGCTCTAGTTTAAAAGGTCCAGTGTGTAACATTTAGGAGGATCTATTGGCCAAAATTAAATATAATGTTCACAAGTTTTCATTAGTGCATAACCACCTGAATATAGGAACTGTTTCCTTAGAACAGTTTTCATCTACAGATACTGCAGGTCACCTTCCATGGAGTCTGCTATGTTGAACCTCCACGTCTCTACAGTAGCCCAGAACAGACACACCAAACCCTGGCTGTTTTTTGTGAGTTTCTCCTCCACACTTCCTGTTAGCCAAGTTGAGGTGTCCTTTTGTTTTGTGTTGCCCTAACCCAGGGGTCAGCAACCCTGTTGCTATTTCTCATGAATGAACTGCTGTGTAGGAAGAGGATTTTAATCCAACTAATCTCTGATTGGTCAACTGCTTCTCTGACAGATGAAAGCAGCTGTTAAGGGCTTATATGATGTGGGAAGTGATTCAGAGTTCTTGGCTGCATGGAGGGAGACAATAGTGTTTGTTCCAAAACTGTAAAGCGAATTTCAGAAATCAGGTTGAACTGTTGAGTCATTTGGATTTATTAACTCTATCAACCCCCTGCAGATATGCTAATATCATTTCCTGCTTTGGGGTTGTAATCTTCCCCCACGTAATATTGTACCTGCAGGTTCTGTCTCTTCCAGTCTCAACTGGCCGCTTTCTGCAAATGATTTTAAATCCAATGCCCCTGGGCTTTTGAATTGTGAATAGTGATAGCTTTTGGGTAGCAGGTGGTTTTGTAGATCTGAACAGGTTTAACCTGATGCTCTTGGCTTAGCCCTGAGGAGGCAGTGCCATAAAGTGAAAGACTGTAGGATGAATGTGGCACTGAAAACAGTCCTGCTTCCTGCTGTGCCACAGAAGTGAAAGTATCCAGGTGTGCACACAGCTGGCAGGCCAGGTACATAACGTACAGATTCCATGGCTTCTACGGTTACTGTCTTAGGAACCCAATAAATGAAGTATTGTATCTAGCCTCACCAGTGCTCTCCATCAGTTCCTAGTATTTCAGCACTGACTGATAGAGTAAGCTAATGTGCACAGGTGTCGTTTCAGACAAACTCCTTGTACAGACTTTGTGGTGGAAGCTGGATCAACCATTCAGCTTGTTTGACAAGCACACCACATTGTTGAGATTTGTGAGATGTTAGCGTCTGCTCCACTGTGACCCACATGTACCCATAACTCTCTGTTCTCCTACTGTAGATGCTTCTGCAGTTAGCCATATGGCCGTATCAGGTGTCATCTTTCTGTATATACTTTTGGTCAGACTTAGAGAGAAGTGTTTAAAGTGATTAATGTAAAAGTGTCTATTTGGAAAGTTGTAGGAGGCTCCCACAGCTTGGTCCTGCCTACAGTGACTATGTTAACATGCCAGTCTTTGGACATGCATACACTGCATTCGGAATTTGCGTCTCAGTTGTGATTTTTACTGCAGTTTGTGACACACAGCCTCTTGCCTGTTTATGGTCAGCTCTGTGATTTGGAAACAAACCAACCAATCATTGTCATTAGCCATGTAAACAGCTTAGTAGGACAATTGTCTTTTTGCAATAATGGCCAAGGGCGGAATATTTTGTGCACGTAAATGTTGTCAGTGTCTTGAGTGAGTCCTCGTTTTCCTGAATCTTTGCAACAGAGGTAGCAAGTGCAAAGTTAGCATGACTCCTAAAGTCACAACAACCACATTTATGAAAAATGTAATGAGACCAGAATTGTCCTTTAAGGTATGGTCAGGGTTTGGCAACTGAAACACTTTTTTAAATAAAATTCTGAATATTTTACAGGTCTGTGACAGTGCGCAACTCCAAACTCTTGCATGAGAGTCAAACACAATTCAGTACCCTATTTCCACACCCTTACCTTTTGCCTCGTTACATAAAGGGCACAGTACTTAATAACTCGATGACCATTTTAATATATCTTCTTTGTTTCTTTGCTACACAGGAAAATTAATTCTGCAGTTATACACTATGAAATACTATAAAATTTGGCATTCTGACAACTTTGGCAACCAAAATGTGCAAATCTGGCAGCCACTTCTAAAACTCCTGGAGTCAGGCCTTGCTCCTTTTCATTTTTTTTTATCTTAATCATCTTCAGTAAACTCATTGCAACAAAGCTCCTCACACAACAAATGACTCATTCTAATATCACAGCCTTCCATTAGAAAGAAATGAAGCTTAATTTGTTGCCAGGTATCAGCTCATACAAAAGTTTTTTTATGTCTTTATGAAATTTTCTGCACAGTAATAATGGCTTTGATTCTCAGATCGCAGTATGGGTCACCTGTCGTCATGTTGCAGCAGCAACAAACATACCAACTAACATTTCATTCAGTGTGTATTTTGGTGTTGTAGTATGCAGTCCCGGTATGGCCCTGTTTCCCTCCAGCTGTAGGTTGCCTACTTTAAACTCGACACACACAGGAGCTGCTTTTATTTCAACACAAACACCTGAGAAAAAGGACTTGAGTGCAGAACACTGTGCTCCACTGTAAACAACTTACTTCATTTTCCTTTCTCGGAGTGACACCGACATTTTAGCCTCAGAGTTAAATAAGTGTGAGGTAGCAGACACTGAATAATATTAAGGATATCCTCTGATCTCACATGAATTCTCCTTGTTGCCACACATCAGTAATTTCTCTCTGTATATTCACTGTTTATTCTGACTGGAATATTGAATTTCATATTTGTCCTCTTATCATTACAGGTACAGGGTATTCGAGGGTAAATACAAGGACACAGTACCTGTGTATTTAGTAAAGTAGATCCACAAACAAACAAAACCTGAAACATAAACAACCACAGGTTTAGCTCCAAAATCTTAATAAGGGAATTAGATAAAAACACTCAGTATGTTTGTTGTAATTGCCTTGTGCCTGCTGCAGCTATGATTGCATACAGAATGTCTGCTACTCCAGGGAGACTATGTGGAAATCCTGAAATTATTGAGGTGGAGAATTATACAACAGCTGCTCTGTTAAAAGAGGACGCTTGTCTCTAATAGTCTGCATCTTAATAAGCACAAATAGCTATGACACAGAACAGTTATTCTGTGAAATGTTTCACCCTACAGGGGGTAGCCAGAATAACTTAAACACTTCATGAAGAAGGAATTTAAATTTGAGCTAAATCAACATTACAAACACAGATACAGAACAGGATGATATTAGGCTGAATGCCACTTAGCAGCGGTTGTTGTGATCAGTTGATAATCGGTTTGAAATGAACACCAGGTCTCCTGAGTCGAACGCCAGTGTTTTGTTGACCCATCTATCCACCCCGGCCTCCTCCCTACACAGACTTAGTCGCACTATAACAACGTCACCTGACTTCCTCCTTCACTCCAGTCATATTTACTGCAGCTGCTAGAGAACTTTGTGACTTGAACATAAACAAATGTCGTTTTTGGGGCACTTGCTGAAATGACTGATGCGGTCTATCCTATGCTCCACCTGCCTGTAAAAGTAATTTAAAGTCTTTTATCCCTTCTCCTGCCATCCATCTTCTCTGTTCTTCATGGGTTATTTTCTATGCTTTTGTGTGGCTTCATTACTTTTTGTTTTGTGAGGATATTTAGATATTATCTGTATGTATTTATTTCCAATTCCACATATAGTTTTTAGGGTTATAGCATTTGATTGTTTTTACTTTGTGATTATCAGTGGGTTTTTTTGTATTATGTGTGTATTTGTTGACATGATGAGTACAATTGTCCTTGCAGGGATGAATAAAGTTCACTGAATTAAACTGAATTTTAGTATTACCATTAACCACAGCTGCCCGCCAGTAGACTAGACATTAAAAACTCATGCTGTACTCTTGTTCAAACCAACACAGTCTTATTTAAATTCTACTGATGATCCTAAAGTTTCCAAAGACACCAAATATGTGTATGACATTTTTTCTTCTTCTTTTTTGCATTACATAAAATGTATTTATAAATTACACACTCATCAAAGATTTTAAATGCTCCCAAACAAACAACAGTGTTTTAAGTACTACAATAAGACTTTTTCACCATCTAGAATATTTACATTTGATTGAACGGTGCAAGAATAAAAAACATGGTGCCTTTGGATTGAATATTTTACTCAGTGACAACATTGTATATATGCAAAACAGAACTTCAACTTTAATTAATATGAAACTGTCAAAGTGAAATAAGATGATTTTAACAACCTTTGAGCTACTTAAGGGGAAATAAAAAGGAAAACCTGTGTGTGAAGTGGTACATATTGATAGACTATTATTTTTTTCTGCAACTCTGTGACCCACTATTGAGGTAGTATTCTACAGTTAATGTGCTTAACAAACCTCAGACATAACCCCTCCCCAAGTGCTTCAAAAGGAATTGCTGCTTAAGGGCTTTGATTATTATCTTTAGTGGGATGCATGTTGCCCAACCTCTGGGTGGGAAAGGAAAATATGTGCAGTATCAGTTTGGCGTTCAGGGTGCCATTTTCTCAAGAATGATGATAGATTCGCATCCGTTTCCTGTTTCTCTCTCTGTTGCAGCGCTGCCAGTTACAAGGAGAGGGAGTATCCCCCACATCTCTGGAAAATTGCAGAGAGCAAGCAAAACATTGTGACTGGTCATCTTGAGCACGAGCGGAGACTGAAAAGCAACAATTGAACGGGACTCGGCATTTGGACGAGTGGATGAGAGCTACTGTGTGACATCAGTAAACAAACCCTCGAGGGTTGAGACTGAAGTTGGAAAATGAGTAAGTCGTGGCCCAAAATGATTGCCTTAATTACTACACATATACTGATATATGAAGTGATGAAACTAAGAGACTTATAAAAGTTTAAAGATGTTTTCTTTACATGTGAAAAAAGTGTCTTGTAAGGAACAGATGTGAATATTTTAATATGATAGAGATAATGTTTGGTTGTAATGTCGACATAATGTTTTAGTTGGGTCGGCTTCGTAGGTGTCATTGGTTACTAAATGGTGAGTTTGCTCTCTGCTTATGTGCAGTCAGCACAGTACGACTTAATCTATTTTTATCTTGTTTCATATTGTCAACCAAACAAGGCTGGCCTGAGTTGCTCACTCAAATGCTGGCAACAAACTCTTAATTCACATCGTGTCATAACACATGAAAATCCTCATTCAGAAAGTGTATAGAGGGTTGGGAGAGAAATATGAGACATATATTGACTGGCTCAATGCAACACACTGAAATACATCAGAAGAATATCCTCTTACATTAAGATCCACTTACACTAAAGCAAAGATGTCAGGCACATAAACACCATCATAAATATCTGCCACACTTACTTTCTATCACAGAAAAACAGCGGATGAAACTCGCCGGGCTTTCACCGCCCGAGAATCATCGACGCAAAGATGAAATACCTTAGGTTTTTTTCTCAGATGCAAATTTAGAGCTGACCAGCTGCTTTGTTGATATGTTTTCACTTTGAATTTAACTGTATGCAAAAGTAACATGGACGTGTGTTATATATTTTTTTAAACCTAGCCTTGATAATTACATAACCAAAGTGAAACCCTGAATTTATTGTATGTTGTGGACTTCTGGAAAATGTTGTGACATAGATGCACACTGAATAGGAAAAAAAATGTAAATAGCAGACATTTATACTTGTGTGTCCTAAGATGTGTTGCAGATAGAGTAAATTGAGACTTTTTACTTTCTTTGACTGTTATGACCATCGATCATAATCATCTGTGTTTGGTTTGTTCTCGCTGATACAATCATGTTACTCATATTGTTGCGAATGCTGCTCCAACATTCTTCATTGTCATGTTTTTGGCAGTTTCTTTCTTTCTGTCTTTCTTTTCTTTTTTTTTTTTTACATACTGCCCATGAAAATTCCACCTACTCATTGATTTGGCATACTAAAACATGAGGCTGCTGATGTTGTTTGTGCAGTTTTGTCAGAGAAGCGTTGGAGTTTGTTACCTCTCTTAGACCTGCAATGTTGCCCTTGAATTTAATGATTAGAAATGTCCACTGACATGGCAGTTTTATTTTAGTTTTTGGAAGTAGTAGTAAGTTGTATCACATATTTTACTGAAGACAGTATTTTACTTTCCCATATTTTCCTTTGACAAACATCTTTTGCATACTGTGTCAACTATAATGGCACTTAAAAAGCTTGAATTAAGAGCTCTTGATCCTAGTGTCTTTTTCCTATACTCCTAAAGAAAATCCAAAGTTCACATTCTCTTCACTTTTTCCGAAAAATTCGTATCTGTAATTACCTCAATAATAGCATCCCTCAGAAAAGCTGTTTACTGAATGTTCCAGATATTTCCTTAGCGTCAGAAAAACTCGTAACCACAAAATAGCCACAACAGTTTTAAAACAGATGTCAATAGTTTACTTGGGAAATCCTTATGGGAAGGTTGTTTTTATTGGGAGGGAGTCCACACCAAAAGTTTTACCAGAAAATCTCCAACACAGTTTAGGGACTGTGAAATCGAAAGTTGTTGCTTCTTTCAAAAATAAGTAAAAGAAAAGAAAGATAACTGAAACTGAAAATTAAACTGACAGTGGACTGTCATATCAGGTTGCCTGTTAACTCAGATCAGATTATTTAATTATCTATTTGAGAATGAATAAGCTAACTACAAGAGAGGACAATTACATGAGGATTTAGGTAACAGTAGTTTTACAGTTTTACAAATAGTTTTGGGGAATACACCTCTTTCCAAGAGTTGGATGAGAAGATCTATGAAACTCTAATGTGGATACAGTAAATATGAGGCTACAGCCAGCAACCAGTTAGCTTACCCCTTATTTATTTATGCATATCATATGAATATTCAAGCTCATCATATTAATAGTTCTACATCAGGACCTCCAGCCATTTGGATCAAGTAGTGGCCCATCTGTTGGTTGCCTGGCAACCTCACAGTGATGACAAGACTTCAAGAAGTTACCAAATAATGATTCAGCACATAACCCATGGTAAAACATACACTTCAGTGTATGTATGAACTATAACAGACAACATATAGTGTGTTACTTACTCCAACAAAACCAGTTTTGTTACCTTTGGACAGAGCCAGGCGAGCTAAACTTCCTCCTTTTCTAGTCTTTACGCTAAGATAAGCAAAGCCAACCAGCTGCCTGCTGAAGCTACATATTTACTGTACAATCTTCTTAGCCAAGTGTATATTCCAAAATGTCCTTTCAGAGGTAAATTATAGCACACTAATCTTGTCAGATTATGGGCCTCAATCACAAGCTGCTCCGAACCTGAGCGGATCAGCCGGCAGTGGCCTTAGTTCTGGCCTGGAGTTTCATCAAGAGGGGCCGGCCTGATGATTTGAGGCTGAATTCTGATGCAGAACTATCATATCAACAGCCGTTAATGAGAGACAAATTAATCTAGCTAGTGATATGTTGAGCTGCAGCTCTGTATTATCACAAAGCAGCACAGAAGACGCTAAGCCAAAGAGTAATATGCCCACAGGTTGCTAGAGAGAAAAAGAACAGGACAAGCATGAGAATTGATCTTCGAGGCCACCACGTCCAATCAAGCAGAACAAATAGCACCAAAGGAGACAAAGAAATCTGTTTAACTGGACGGTCATTTCCTCAATCTATGAAGTAAAACTATTCATTTGGTTAGAGGCTGCAATTATGTCAAGTTGCACTGATACAGTGCCCTCACTTAAATCAGGACATCAGTAGTAACCCAGAGAATGGCAGTGTACTATAATGTACGAAGCAAGAAAATAATAAAGGTCAATTTTGAAGCAGATTGAATATTACAGATAGAAAAACTATTTATCCTCATGTGTGAGTTGAATGAGACTCAAAATAAAAAGGTTATAAACCTCAGTTATCCACATGGATATTTATCAAGAGGTTCATATCATGAGTGAAAAAATATCCTAAAGACTAAAAAACAAAATCAACATTTTCTTCGACTTACTAGATATTCCTGTGGATGTTAAAATTACCTGTAGTACTTATTTTGTGATAAGTGTTGTAAGCTGTTAGGGAGGTTAACAGATGGGGCGTTAGATAACACACAGAACAAGGTGAGATGAGGTTTTTTTTTAAAATTATGATTAAAGTCACAGTCGCAGCTACTGGCCAGAGGAGCAAGAAAAGGAGGCGATTCATTTTCAGTTCTAATGTTAAAAACAAACAGCCTGTCAAATTGAATAGAACTGAGCTCATTAGAAAGAAAATTCTTGTTGTGGATTGATTTCGCATCTCGGTGTGAGAAACTGCTTTTCTGTTGAAGCTCACGTATTTCTGAGGCCTAAACATCTCTGAGACTCCTCCAATCCTCTGTGCTTTCCACTGAGCAACTCGGTAAGATTAACTTTAAGTCGAATGCCTCTGCGAATCAATAACAAAGGATTTCTTCTAAAAAACAACCAATTGACCACAGATCTAAAGCCATGCAAAACAACAGCCCTGTGTTAAGATTTAGTGATGTACTAAATTTAAACAGCTTTCAGTGTTGCCAGATTAGGCTGACACAAAACAGCCCAATCGGATCACCGGGCCTTCCAATTCGTCATAAATATAGTCTAATTTTCAATTTTCATATATAAAACAGGTGCTGGGAAGGAGCCTCAGGATTTTCCTCCATCCTCCTGTTTTATTTGTACAATTAGGCAAACCCCAAGCCACCCTAAACAAGGTTATAACAATGAAAATCTCAACCAAATCTGTTGCATAGCAGTTTAACATTCAAATATTTGCTTGTGCAAATAGATATAAGATTTACAGATCATTTACCACAGCTATAACTAAATAATAACTAGGAAAAAAGTTTCACCCGAGGTGTACTAAACTTAAATCTCATGTTTTTACTGAGGAGTATTATTGAAATTGACGGGGTCAGTTCTCAGAAGAGATTAGCAGCTGATCCACATTTTTGCTATAAAAAGTAGCCCAAATCATCACAAGCTGCCCAAAAGCATTTCTTATCCACCTCATCAAATAAATAAAAAAGGCCAATCTGGCAACACTGACTGCCCATAGTGATCAGGATGGATGGGATCCAGAAACTATTTGGACATCTAAGTTTATTGTTCATGTCCTGAATTTGGTTTAAAAAGAGAGCTCTCCAAAAGCTGAGGGACATATTTAAAAAAGACAAACTGACTAAGCCCAATATCTTCACATTGCACCCAGGCAGCACTGTAGACGTCTCCATAAGGCTCAGTTTGATATAACATATCATGGACACATACACAAATAAAAGTAACGCATTAGTCTGAGGATAGAAACAGTGTTTGCTGTAACATCCACAGCGTTAGATAACACTAGGAACCCGTTTTATGTCTTAATCTCCTTATAAACAAGGTGGCTTATGAGGAGCAATGCAAAACTGTTGAACAGTGACGCAGTTTCTGTTCGTTTAGTACTTGTGCTGAATAGTATGTGACAGACCAGATTTCGGGTTGTTTTGCACCATCTGCTTCCTGCAGAACAGTATTAGTGCTCTTTGCTGCAAATACAATGATTACAGTGTTTGCCTGGTCACATCTGTATTTAGGAAATTGTCTCAGATAGGAGACAAATAAAATGCTTTGGAGAATTTATACGTATTTGTTGAAAGGCCTTGGTATAGACAGCTAATGTCAGGATATTGCTCAAATTACTGGGTTAACAACAAGGATACCACACGGCATTTGATCTGAGAAATACTCAGTGGTCACTCCATAAAGCTGTCATTTTGGTGATAATTACAAGATGATACATTTTATCGGAGATTATAACATTGATTTAATGATAACAGCCTTCATTAGCTTAAATATACCCAAATGTAACTTTCTTATTTTGGAACACTGTTCGCTTTCTGGCTCATAGTGTACCAGAGCAGTGAGGAGACAGACTATGTTATAGGAATTATATGCTGAAGAAGAGGGGGATTAGCATTTCCACCAATGTATCACAGTGTCATAGTGTGAAAAAAGTTACACACACACACACACACACACACACACACACACACACACACACACACACACACACGGAGTCCGAGAGTCACAGCAGCCAGTGAGTTCACTGCTGCCAGAGTTTCCTTGAGCAACTTGACTGCTGCTGTCCTGTCTGCGTGTCTCAAACGGATATGTGAACACACTCCTACAGTAATTACACCAGCCCTCATTCATGAAGCTACTGGACATTCAGATATGAGCTTTACAGTCAGTACAATTAAAGAGATATGTCTTTGATTGTGGATCACAAACACAGCTGCAACACCCAGTCGATTATTCGATTAGAGAGTCAACAGAAAATGAATTGGCAAAGACTTTGATAATCGTTTTAGTGATTTTTTTAGGCATTAATGCCAAACGTTCTCTGGTTCCAGCTTCTCAAATGTGAGGATTTGATGGTTTTAACAGTCCCTCCAGGATTTCACAGGCTTTTTTTGGAACTGAAATGCCTGATATCATGGCCGCTTTTCTAAAAAATGCATGTTGCAAAGTTTATAGGCATTTTTCTTTGCAATAAAATAGTGGGAGAAAATGACAATCACACAAATAGTTGTGATTATGATCTCTTTTTTTTGTCTATAATTCATTATAAATAAAAAGCATCTTGTTCCAGTGAGGATAAAATCCCACTGTTTGGACACAACTAGAAACAAGGAAGCGAGTTTGGTGACATATATAATGATTTTGTGGTGATTGGACAAAATTGCAAGGTCGCACAGAATTCACATGGGTTGGTTGAATTTGCTTTAATTGTTGCAATTGCAACTTCCAGGAGGGACTGTTTTAATCTGCCATATATGACAGTCAATTGATTATCTTTGAGTTTTTCTGTCAAACAATCTGAATATATAAAAGGTATCTTTCAAAATTTTTGTGACATTTTATTGAACAATAAATCAATTAATTAAATCAGTTATTAAAATAATCCTTAGTTGCAGCCCTAATGGAAAACAACACGAATGTTAGGTCTTATGGTCTGTGATATAGCAATGTATTGCTTCATATCACTTTTGGTAACAAATAGTTCAATGCTCTGGGAGCTGAACACACTTCAACATAAGAAAAATCTTCACCACGTTGTTAAAGCATTTAAAAAAAAAGTAAAACATGGTTAAATTGAAACACGCAAATAAAGAAAATACAACAAAATTCAGATTTTCTTTGGTTGTGTTTTCTATATTTGCAGTGCATTCTGTTATGTTGGACATGTGTTGTCCTTTGACCGTGTTTTGCCCCTTTGAATGTGTTTTCTTTAATTGCAGTGTGTTGAGCTCTCAGGGCCACCGTAATTCTTGATAGATTTAACAGCCTGCTGACAGTCTTAAAGAAGATTTTGAAAGCACAGAACATTAATGGATGATTAGACGCTGTGTACTACACTATTACTATGGTGACACTTGGTAACCGCAGCAGATCTTTTGTCAGATTACATTCAACAGACTACATGTGGTGGCATGGCACATTTATTTTCAACAAGCCTCCAAATGTATGGGCCAAGAATCATTTAGCATGTATACGTTTGACATACAATGTGTAAATTGCCATTTTTTGTCTCTGATTCATCAATCTACAATATAATTTAATATTTAGATGACAAAGTCTCAAGTGTCTTTGTATTTCTCAACTTTACTCCACGAGAGCTTGATGAAGGCGGGCCACTGTGTGTTAAATAAAATAATGAGCTACACAAACATACAAATATAAAATATATATTTACATGAGAGTTTGACAGGACAAGGATGGGATTTAAACCCATAATAATCAGGTGTCTATGCAAGTTGGTGCAGTTTGGTCAGCCAAGGCCACGGTCACACTGAAGCGATGGTTATAATCCAGTATATCTACATTAGTCATTATGATTCTCACTATCATCTCACCTACAGAGAGGTAAACTATCTACATGCAGCCAGCAGAGATGTTGCTGCTCTGGCATAATTGTGTTTTGGGAAGACGGTGGTGGTGCATTTGTTTTAATGTTACTGCTTCACGTTATGCGAATGCTTAATATTCAAACTGTTTATCTGCCACTGCCTTGTCACTCATAACAAAAGAGGGAAATTATCATCAATCAGCAAAGGAAAACTGACAGTAACTATTAACGAACATGTAAAATATTTCTACAGTTCAGGTGTTGAGAAATATCCATGTGAGTTTTGGCCAGCCTTGCTTTTATTCTGCATGATGCTTTGTTTTGAGAAAAATGCATCCTAATCCAAGGTATGTTTGTATTCTTTTTCCTGAGGGTGCTCCTCTCCTTCTCTTTCACTCTCTCTATCTCTCTGTATCTTTGGAGCTTGTCACTTCTGACCTTAATTCTCCCTTTTTGTTTTCTTCTTTGTTTTATTTTTTGGTAAACCTTCCGACTTCTGGATTTTCTACATTCATAACATTTTGTAGACAGCAATATGAGATGTGATTGAAAATGGAATATGTGCAATGTTGATTAAAGAAAAATATAATATATTAAATAAAAATTCAGAAAACAGAAGTGTTTTAAGGTGTGCTTTTTTTGTTTGTCAGAGGTGAACTGCTGATGACTAGGACATAGATTTTACTGCAGCAGCATCTCACTTTAAACCCACACACTACCTCGGGTTCAAAAGTAGTTTAGCCGACTTTGAGCTGAGAGCATCAGAGCAGCAAACAGAAATGACCGATAGCTTTGTAGTTAGGTCATTTTGAGACTTGTAAAAGTTTATAGCCTACCATGCTGTTATCCCCCGTAGCTGAGTCAGTGATTTGACTGACAATAAGGTGCTTCTCGATTGATGATTCAAGTCATCTACGTTTAGTGGGAAGCCATACTGTTTTCACCTGTCAATCTAGATGTATTTAGTTTGACTGTGCGACCGCAGTAAGGGTGGTGTTGCTACAGGGTTCAAGACATGAATTAAGCAACAAATGAGTCTGTCCACAGGAGTTTTCTACCCTCTCTAATAAAAGATACAACATTGTTTAACCTCCAGACCAGGGTGGTGTCAGTAGCCTTGCTTATTAGTAACCAAATTGAGTCCGAGTCTTGTGTCCAAATAAAGGAAGATTACTACACAGAACCTTATATAATATTTGATGTAAAGAGAGGGCAGAGGTCCCTGTGTGTTCAGTTAAGAACAACTGACAATTAAAGTAGGTAGATAGAAATGTGTTTTTCTGTGATTTTGGTGTTGTTTCACTGGCCCGTGTAAAACAATTTGAAGAACCATCTGTTTGAAAAAATCCAGTTGAAGAACCCTGATTTGTTTTGGTTATCTGAAGGTGAAATGTTGAGTTGGCCCGTAAAGGAAGTGATTTCTGTCTTAGCAAGATTTATAGAAAATGCATGACAGAGAACACTGTATCCAACATTATGAGACATTTCTGTCATGGAAATTAAATGTTATGAAATGTTCTCTTTTTAAATTTGTGGAACTGTACATTATGATTTGTTATGTCCTGGCTGTTGCTGCTGTCCCATATGTGCTGGGCACCACATGGTGCAGGATACTTCGATCAATCAATCACTCATAAAAAGGGGTAAATGGAAATGGAATTTGTAAGAATTTCCTCAATTCTGAGTCATAGTCTTTTTGCTTCTTACAACTCTCACTTTTACACAGCTGTGATCACGGTGCGATTATGATCTAGAGAGACAGAGAGAAGCAGGTTATTCTCTTCTCTGGTGGTTTCTGAGATAACATTTCCCCATCCTTTTGCTCAACCTCTACTCCAGCACCGCTGCAAAAGCAATAAGATCATCATTGCAAGAAATGTATATTAAACCAATTACTATATCTACTCTGACTATTCTGCTACTGTATTCTCAGTGTTAAAAACCAAAATGATAATGTCATGCAATCCAGCGCTTGGTGTTGGCATACAGAGAAGCTAATTTGCTAAAGCTCAGCATATCTCCCTCCCTGACTGTAACTGTTTTGTTTGCTGTTGGCTGAACTGTTGGGACATGTTTATGTACATCGCTTGTGTCCCTCAGACAGAATCAGCTCTGTCAGCAGCGGCTGAGTATCACGGTGACAGAACGTTTTCATCCACCGTGGCCTTTTACGGTGGTTGCTTTTGAAACTTGATGCCTGAGCCATTCATGTTCGACACCGTTTAAATATTTTAAATAGGTCCGTTGTGGTGCAATTACTTGACTCTTGGACAAACACCAGTTCATCCGTCAAGCTGGTGATGGACACACAGCAGCCAGGCTGTGCTTTTTCTCCTCACTGCAAAACACACAAGTCACGGAGGATTCAGCCTGTTCACCTTCAACAAACCTTCACAAATCAGGGAAAAGCAACAAATAGTTCATAACATTTAATATTTTTAATGCCCAACAGACCTTTGAGAAACTAAAGGAATTTGTCATGAATCTGTTTGCATGACCCTGAAAGGTCGATGTATGTCTCTGGGATCAGGTCAGGGTGAGGAAAATTAGAACAGATATATATAGTAACTCACCCTTTACAACTGTCTGCACAAAACAAGACCAGGTACACAAGGTCTATCCTACACAGTCACAGGAGCATTGCACACACACGCATGCACAAAGCAACCACAAACACTGAAAAGCACTAAACGTTTGCCACACACCCAGACCAACTCATTCAAATGACTGCTCCGTCACTGTAAGCCAACCTGAAAAATCAGCGATGCAGCAGATGCTGGAGATGCTGTTTTGCTCATGTGGTTGTACTTGCATAAACTATGAATGTGAACAAATCAGTCAGTCTGAGGTAGCTGCAAACCATTATTGTAACATGTTACTTCTTGGATTTCTTTTGTATGCGTGTGTGTGCACTCTACATACACTGAAACAGTGAAATAATGCTGTTTGATGTATATTGGTAATTCTGACAGCCTAAACATATTTATTTTTATATTTAAATTTTAGTGTTTGACCAAAGCATTTTTCCTAATCAGACTTAAAATAAGTTAGCGGCCGTTTGTGTAAGTTTACATTGTAACATCCTGGGGTAGGCATGCACCAGCCCCAGCATGCACTTGGGCACCAATGTGAGTTCTTGCATTGTTAACGTTGTTATTGGGATTTATATTATGTTCTATAATGTTTCCACTTTTTCTATACTTGTTTAGAATGTGGTTAGGCCACAAGTGGTACAACTGGTACACAGTGCTCCACAATGTAAGCACATACTGTATAGTTGGCTGAGTAGAGGCTAATGTAAGCCATGAATCCAAAGGCTCTTACTTTTATCTTCTGCCAGCATGCTGACCCCAAAAACTTTGCCACACTTGGCAAAATGGATCAATCTCTTATTTTATTTTTTATTTTTTAAAAGATGAGTCCAGGTTAAAATAGTTTAACTTATTTAGAGCTGAAAAATCACAATAATCTTAGTGTAATTATAAATGTTACATACAGACAGAAATGCTGCCACAGCACTGTCTCAGCTTCACACTTGTCCCATCTTCTGCCGCTTCTGTCAGTGTCTGCTACGGTCTTCCAGGAAAAGACCCCATCACTCAGAGGTGTAAGACAACACCTGACAGGAAACAATATCTCGGCACATGGTCGGAGCCTGCTCTCATACATTCATGCCAGTGAATTTGGCGTTCACCGTTTCCCCTCTGCATGGAAACCCAACGCCGCTGTACTGCATGCTGCCGGCCCCTGAAACCCAATCAGCCAAATCCCAAAAGGTACCTGCTCCTTTACAAACAACGCTTCTGTCGCAAGGGCCGCGGATGGAAAAGTTGTCAGCAACAATTGTGTTTGCTGCTATAGACAAACTGTTCTTTTACATCCTGAAAATGTCAGTAGGCCTTCTGCCAGACAAATACAGCATGACTCAGGCCAGTGACCTCCCCAGGGGAACATTTACCAGCTTCTGCACTTAGATCCAGTGGCGCTGACCTTGGACTTACTCCCCTGGCATACTCCTTTCACTCTCAATTTATTAAATTTGACAGTCAATGACGTTGGATGGATGTGTTGTAAAGGATAGATATAGCATTTTTCAGTATTGCTGTCATATTTATCTATGTCTGAGATGATAGATTTATGTAGACTTAGAAAAATAGGGATTGAGAGCTAGAGATTAATAGAGATAGATAAAGGGACAGATAGATGGATGGATGGACCAATAGATCAATGTAAAGACAGATAAGTTCACTACATGCAAACATCCCGACAAACTGCAAAATAAGATCAATTCTGAGGAAAAGTGAGTGGAGAGAAAGAGACAAGAAAGCAGAGCAATCCCAAATCAACCAAGTTACGTCGAACCATCAGCGATTTTTATTGGATTTATCTGACAGCCAAAGAGCTGCTTTGAAGTTAGCAGGCTTAAGCAGCTTGTTAAGTTTCAAATCTTTCTGCACACAAAGTGGGAAGAAATCACAGTTTGGGTTGTCAGGGTAAGGTGTTATTACTCTGATAAGACTATCCTAAGTGTGAATTCAATCCAAATGTGTTTCACTTCTTGCAGCTTCCTTACAAACAGTGAGAAATGGATACTGTCAGATATTTTTTTTGGTTTATTAATAACTGTCTCATCCACATATTCATGGTGTTTTAATTAGGTATGAGTGCGTACGCCATTATCAGTTTCTGCATCCATTCAACCAACTAAATTATCTGTATTTGTATCCACACTCCGGAGCGGGTAGGATTAAGTTGTTAATTTAGGCCTGAAATTGATACGGGTTGATCAGAAGTTGCTGTATTTATTAGAAAACTTTACAGCAGCCTTAGAATTGTGCTTCAGAGCAATGTTTTGACCACAAGAGTAAGAGAGCTATTCACTTTTTTTTTTTTTTTAAGAAAAATTACTATATTCACGATTTAAATATTGACACACTTTACTCTGATGAAACTCATACTCATAAAGAAGGTATATCACTGGATACTTGTTTCAGCCGAATCCTCACTCAACCCTGGTTTTAATGTTCATGCTTTTTTTCTGTAACAGAAGCTTCTGGGTTTTAACATTTTCAAAAGACAGAAAGTGCCATCCGTTGTCAAAATGTCAAATCTCAGATGCTGAGAGCTGCACTCGACCCAGAATAGAGCCTCTGACAGATCTTCATCCATCTCTGACACTTCAAGGTGTGAGAATGGAAAGAGGTCAGGGTTCAAAGTGTCCAAAACAGGCCCTGGTCTGGTCTGGCATCTGTACTCAGCAGGTTTGGCATCTCGGTGTCGGGGCCTCCCACGACATGTAAGTGTATCCTCGCTGCCAATCATGGCCGTTGTCTCCAAGGTAAGGTGGAGGTGAGTCTATTTCTGTTTGGAAAAAAAATGTGTTTTCTCTGCTCATGTGGTGGAAGAGACCAAACAGGTGACTGAGTGTGTCCTTTTCCACCTCGCTCATCCCTCCACTGCAGGCCAGACAGAGCGTCTCCCTACACAGCTTTCTCAGACCATGATGCATGATAGCCCAAAGTGGTCGCACAGCTGGGTCACTGCTGAGCACCTCGCCGCTCTGACGCGTTAGTGAATAGCAGCACAATTCATTCTGTTGCAGATTGCGCGATTCAGTCACCGCCAGAGTAGCTTGCTCTCAAATTGATACCGCTTGAAAAGAGAGAAGAAACGAGGCAGTGATCTCACTGACATCTGAATTAGTCATGTGATCGGTCTCGCTCTGCTCGTCTGCTGGAGATCAATTGAAGTGTATTCCCCAAACTCCTGAGGATGCTGGTAGCAGAGAAGCGGGTAGTAACTTCGGGGGAGTGGGAAGGGAGGAAAGGAGGGGATGGTTTCAGTGTTGAAAAGCACTTGGGTCGAAGTGTATGAAGAGAAATTTCTGTTTGTTGTCATGGTAACAAGCAATGTGGTCTGTAGCAAAAACATATCCCTAGCATAGAGGCTTGATCAGGATCCAGCGGCACAGCTCTTCTCCTCCATTTTGAACGTTGGAACGCTGATAGTGTTGCAAAATGTTTAATGCTCTGAATCATCTGAAATATACAGATCAGCAGAGCTGAAGAGAAAAAGGGAGAGATTCATACGTAAAACTCAGCTATAGTACTATCATGGTGGATGTAGACTTGATAAATGCGAGGTGTGTCACTGAATTGTTGTGAGGAGTGTGAGGAAGACGTTGCTATTTATGGTGAGTGGGATTTCAATGCAACCATGCATAAAGGTGAGAAAAAATGTCAACAGTAACATTTAACTGTAAGGGGGATATGGAACAATGCAAGAAGCAGATTTAAGCACCATCAGTATAAGCATTGTTCTGACAGTCTGAAGATTAAAGCCACATATATATGATTAGAAACAGTGCTGGGTGGTGCCGAGATATTTTCAATGACTTGTTAATGTAATTAACCTGTTATTTATTACTATTATTATTTTATATATAGAATTATGTATTTTGATTACATATACTCCTAGAAATGCTTTCCTCAGACTGTTAAACACAGGCAGTGCAGGACATTTTGAGATGTCCTGCCAGATTCGGGCAGTTCTGCAGAATAAACACTGTATCTCTGCAGGGCTGGTTGATTCTTGTTGGATTTTGATATTGCTGCAGGACAAAAATGAGCAGGAACCAAACCCTTTAGCCTGCTTGTTCTTGCTTTTTGCAGGGTCTTATGATCTGTACTGTAAGGATATTTAAGGACAAATATAAGGAAATATCAGAGGCATTTACATTACAGTTAAAATAATATATAATATAAAAATATTTCAACATTTTGTCAAGTAAAATATGAGTCATAGGCTACGTAGTGACTCCTGACCTGGCGTCTTTTCCTCTATATTTTGCTGAATCTCAGTAGTGGTGGCTAGAAGTCTTGAGTCTTCCTAGCTAGGCTAGCTATGGATTCCATATCCCAAACTAGAAAGATAATTTTTATTTATTTATTTATTTTTTTTTCTTGTCAAATATCACTCAGAAATATTCTTTGCTGAAAGATTCCCTAGGCCAGCATCCTTGGATGGAAATAATTACCGAAACAAGATGTGCTCAAAAGCATCCATTTATTTTTGTCGAATTAAAAGATTTTTATTTTGTAATTTCAATTATGAATAGAAAAATAATTAATTAATTCAAAGGCAACAGAGTGGCTCAGTGGTCACATCAAGGGTTCGATTCAATGAGGCTGAATTTGTCCGTTCCGTCCTTGTTTCTGTGGATTTACACCACATTTCCACCAGCGGTCCAAACACAATGTGAATGGGAAGGATTGTCTGTTTATACGTTTTAGCCCTTTGGCCAGCCTGGCCATGGTTTGCCCCACCTCTTGCCCTGTGTAAGCTGGGAAATGCACCCCACCAGCCTGAACAGGATAAGTGGATATAAATGATTGATAGACGGATGAAAACAAAGTCTTGAAGTTTAGGGCTAGAAATGGAAAATAACCCTTCAAGTGACAGAATGAAGGATTAAGTTTAGGTTAAGATGGGGATTAAAAATGTGGAATTAGGAATATACAGGGCTTTAGGTTACAGTTAAAGGAGTGAATGTTGTCAGTGGAGGTCGTCTGAAGTGTAGTAAGACAAATGTGTGTCTGTGTGTGTGTGTGTGTGTGTGTGTGTGTGTGTGTGTGTGTGTGTGGTTTCATGGAGGAAGAGACAGTGTATCAAAAAGCAGAAAAGCTGTATTGTCTACAAAGATCCTGTGTGAGATCTGGGACTCTCCACTTTTGAATCTGACAACTTTCAGACTTCACTGTGAATGTAGCAAACAGAGAGAGTGAGAGCACAATCACAACACTTTTCCCTTCAAGGTAGACACCAGAAAAAACAACACACTCTTCTTCTCTGCCTCATTCACACACACACACACACACACACACACACACACACACACACACACACACACACACACACACACACACACGAAGAGTGACTGAAGAAAGCAGCATCTGCAGATGTAGCATGTGCCTGCCATTCACTCTTGACTGTAATCCCCTGCACAACCACAGCTGTAAACTGTCAGATGTCTGCTTTGATTGTCTGTGCGTGTTTGAGCAAAAAAGCCACACGTCTCCCTTTCCTTCAAGAAAACACGGTTAAAATTAGCATGACCTTTTTAAAATCTTGTTTTTCCAGGCACAAAAATAGAAATCAAATGGCTCGCAGGGAAACAAAAGCCTTCCCCCATTCTGAACATTACACAGTCTGCGCCTGGGAGCTCAGGCTTTGCATAAAATGAGCATTGATAAATTTAGCAGTGCTTACGTAACTCACGCTCAGTTTGAATCTTAGTGATGAGGGAGAAAAAGACGTTCATTTCATTTCAGCTTCACCCTCTGCTAATGAATTTTTGCGGTAAAGCCGCAAACATGCAGCAGCAGTGACAGCGGCGCTTGACAAGGAGCAAGAACGGAGAGTCACTAAGCTGACGAATGCTACAGTGTGAAGCCAATGTTATAGAAATGTTTGTCAGAAGTTTACCCCCTCACACACCTCCTCCTCCTCCTCCTCCTCCCTCCCAACAGGCAGCCTCAACATGAATATCCACATCCATAAACCCCAGAGAAGCTGTCAGTCTATTTTGGTGTTACCTGCATTCAACTTTCACTATGTAGAGTAAAAGCTTCTGGCAGAGATTCCAACCCCCCCACCCCCAAAAAAAGAAATGAACTGCACACTGTTTATATTCAAAGAATTGTCACCAAAGAATAGTTGTTTTACAAATAGCTCTGACAGTAAAAAGAATAAACCCTGTCAGTTCTGCAGGATGTGTTCTTTTCTCTTCACTGCGTCTGGAGGCAAGAAACGCTCAGATGCACTGAGGCATGATGGTAAGAGATACCCATCAAAGAGTGTGTTAGCCAAGGAGAAACCACTCTCCTTCACTTTGGATGGACAATTCTGTATCAATTTGAATAGTGTTGCAGACATCCACAGTCACAAAGCCATATATTGTATTAATTCAAGAATCAGGAGATGCATTTCAACACACTCCTGGCTTGGCTTCTGTGTTCGGTGGAGAGGGCAGACAGGGAAATAAACAGCACCGCTGCAAAGCGAATGTCAATTCATCTCATCACCAGGAAGCAATTACCTCTCTCTAGACTGTTGCTTAGCTGCTTCTCTGCTCCACAGACACATCCAGAGACTTGAAGGGAGAACATACTGAAGGGCTGCACACAATCTCTTCCAATTCTCCCCTGGCAAAATGACCATCCAGCCATGCCAAATGTGGATCAGGAGCAAGAGAGACGAGCATAACACAGGCAAAAGGAATTCTGGGTAATACAATGCCAGTGATAAGCCTTTAGATACTCCTCTGTCCATTTTGTTCAACATGAGCAGACACTGGGATGGTTGTAGGCCCACTGAGTGCTAGGTGGATAGAACAGTTTCTCCACTGCTACTTCTGATGATGCAACATCAACAGAGCCGTGCAGCGGGAAAAGTTGAGCAAGAAGAGAGTTCTGATGCAGCTATAGATTTGTTCTATTTGTAGATAGCGTACGAAAATACAGATATGATCGGAAAGGTTAAATTAACCACAGTCATGGCTGAAGTGAGGCCTTCGGGGGCCCCTCATTCCACACAGGACAATCTGATGGCAGATACGACCATGAGTACAACCTTGTTTGATTAATAAAACTGTATAAACATTTTTGGTAAGAATAAGATGTCTTTTATTGATAGCGTGTAGTAGTTCAGGCAGGAAGTGTGGGGAGTGAGAGGGAGATAACATGCAATAACAGTCCTGATTTGAACAAGAATTAATGTTGTTTACATGGTATGTGTAAGCCCCTTGGCCCCCGTGGTGCCCGGTTTTTAACCAGCCATGAACTTTAAATAAACAGAGCACGGTGTTAAAACAATTAGCTGATTAATCAACAGGAAATTAACTTGGGGAAAAAAAATTGGGAAAATCAAATAATCATTAAAATCAGTTATCAAGCTAAATACCAAACATTTACTAGTTCCAACTTCTCAGATGTAAGGATTTACAACTTTTCTTTGTATTGTATAATTGTAAACTGAATATATTTGAGTTTTGGACAAAACAAGTAATTTATAGATGCCACCTTGGTCTCTGGAAACCTCTGATGGACATTTTTCAATATTATTTGAAATATATTTATAGTGTAAATAGTTTATCGATCAAAAGGAAAACAACTATAGCACCATATCATACCTCCACGCAGACACAGAAAAAACAAAAGGTCCAAATCAATATCATAATATAAATTTGCAGGAAGCTGAACGCTTGCCTTGCAAGTGTGTATGAGAGGCCCTAAATAAAGCCCAAAGGTCAGTTATGGCCCAGCCCTAGAAATAAGTAACAGACAAATCAGTGTAAATATTTGCTAGATGCAATAAATTAATTGAATGGAATTTGTTATTTGGTACAATGGAAATACAAAATCATATCAGATAGAAAAAAATGACTGATTCAAAACTTTACACATATAAAAAAATATATTTATTCCTTCTTGATGTTTCAAACCTCTCGACGACTAAACTCTGACTTCAGTAGAACTGATCAGGAAAATAAATGATGAAAGACAGCAGGTGCACCTGGCGCCAACCTGGGACAGATGTTGTGTCGTTAACACAAATTGCATTATTAATACGCCAACAGACCCCAATGAGCCAGACAAACTTGATTCCTTGCAGTAATGCAGTGACAGGCAGCAACTCCAACTTTCTTCTTCTCAATGAAATGTGAAGGACGAGGTATGTCAAACCAAGGCAGATGGGAAGCCCAGTCCCTGAAGCCCACATTACTAATTAAGGTCTAATGATATGTGATGTTAAAATCTCCTCCCCTAGCTATTTTTCACCACATGTTTGGGTACATAAGACTCTTGACCTCTGGCTTTCGCAGATGCTGTTTCAAATGACACAAGGTGGCCTTTTGCTCTGTCTACTCCCTGTATGTAGACGATGGAGAGAATTTAAATGAACACTTGCTATCGGCTTTACACTGTGCATGCATGGTTAATGTCCCATCTGCACTTAACTGCAATCCAGTCCAGCTCGTCTCCTGTCATCACATTGCTCTTGCAAATATAAAATGTCAACATGCCTTTCCCTGAAACACTTAAGGTGGTTTGAGTTTCAAGGGAGCTTTATTTTCAACACTAAGTATATTTACATGCACACCGCAGCATTATCAGGAGTAATCAACTAACAACTAAATTAGCTTTTATCGATAATGATGTTTACATGGTTCCAAGTTAAGTGGTTTATTTAATAACAATTTTTTTATGGATTTACTTCATAATTGGGGTACAAATCAACAGAAGAAGCAGTTTTCACATCTCTTTCTCTTTTAAAAAACGGGTATAGAACTACTCACGTGGCAAATGTTGGCTGAGACATGTACTGTAGTTTTAACATACTATGGGGACTGTAAAACAGCTTCAGGCTCAAAAGATTAAGTAGGTTAAGCAAGCGATAATTCATAGCAAGGTGTCTTGATATACAAAATTAAAAGACCAGATGGAGGTGAAGAGTGGCATTTCCTCCTCTGAGATTGTAGAATGGTGAATTGTGAAGAGTTATTTTTGGTTTTTAAGGATCAAAAGTCCCTTTCATTTTCTGCATAGACAACGGCAGGTGACCGGCTGTTGGATTACTTCCAAGGCTTGGATAGGCATGAATCTGTTGAATCATAAGTACAGAAGCTGTTAGAAAATATCCGGTTCTTTTATAGAACGTCAAAGGTACAATACTGTGTAGATAAAAATGGTAAGGAGAGAAGTGACTTTGAGGTTCATTTAGGTAAGAAACGCTGAGCACAATCAATCACTTAACATTCTGCTGTTTTCCCCATTAATGAAAGCTTTGCACTTTTGGATGGATTTAGTAACTATGGTTCTGTGTTTTGAATTTCTGATTGTCACATCGAATTGGCTTCAATCCTGGCTGAGGTTCATGGGTTTCACAGTATTTACAGCCATCTGCTATAACAAACTGAAGGAAAAAACCTGATTTCTCAGAAACAAAGTTAGAACTATTAAGCTAAAAGCCACAACATAAACCTAAAGGAAGGAACATTTGGGGTACCATTTAAGGAAAACGATGAAATGGGAATCAGTGAGTCAATCATTTTATATATATATATAATATATATATATATATATATATACACACACACACATATAGCACAGTCAAAAAGAAGAGCTCAGATCAAATCACCATTTAAAAGTTTTTACTCACTTTAACCAATGGTTTGCTGAACTGTTAGCAAGTAGCAACTGTAGCAAATACTGATGCTATGGATACCTACAGTTTAATATACTCTTTAAACACATAATAACTTGTATTTGGTGTAAATTATGTCTTGTTATACTCTTAACAAACTGCCAGGGAACAAGAAATTAGTATTTACAAGTCTTCCAAATTAAATCACTATATACATTGTTGACAGAGACATCACTTTATGATTTGACGCCATGATTAAGGTTTGTTTAGTTTGATACTATGGTTTGGGTTTAAATATGTACTTTGTTATCATTAGGGAAACATGGTGATTTGGGTTCCGCATTAAGGGAAAGGGGATCTTCATTGTCATGGTTACAAAAATAAACATGTGGTTAAGGTTATGAAACCGGTGTTCTGGTGTTTTGCTGACCCGACGAACCACACCCAACCTCCTCCCTATGCGGGCTTCCTCTTTTACTCTCGTCATAACAACTACAGCCACTAGAGGGATTTGTCACTTGAACGTAAACAGATGCCGCTTTGGGGCACGTAATGATATGATTTCTTCTTGGGAGGACAGTTTCTGTGTTAAGTTTGTTTCTGTATTACATTTGACCATTATTTTGTGCGTGCGTGTGTGTGTGTGTGTGTGTGTGTGTGTGTGTGTGTGTGTGTGTGTGCATTGCATTTTTGAAGATGTAGTTTAATTCATGCAGGCATTATAAATATTATATATCTGGATGATTTACTGATGTGAAAGCAAGTGGTTCAGCCAAGATGTAATCCTATATACGAATATAAAAAAAAAACTGCTAACTCTGTCTCTTTTCATGCAAGAGGGGCTCAATAGTCTTGAGATCTGAGTCTTATTAGTAAACCCAGGATACTTTGTTGTAAAAATTCTGACTTTTTCTAAACCTTAGTACCATATGTTTTCCTGTGCACATGCATGCATAATATTTTCCAAGAACATCTTGGCCAAAAAGTTAGGGATACTGAAATTTTAATGTTTATAAATGATCTACTGTGTACTGAATTACTAATGGAGAAGGTGCTGCAGAGAGAAGATGAAAGGCTGACAGTGAAATATGAATGCTGAGAGGTTTCTGGGAGAAAGAGAAGGGAGAGGGAGAAACAGAATGCAGTACTTCAGTTCAAAATAACACCGCCCTCAAACAAACACTGATCAACCGACCTTTGTCCCTTAATACAATTCTTCCTTATTTTCCATATAAACAACTCAGCAGACAGCTACTTAATAAGTACATGGTATGGTGTTTTCTTTTTACTGTACTTGGGTCAGAAAATAAACAACCACAATGATAAATTAAGTGTAAATCACTCCCAACTAGAGCTCGACTAATAAACTTGACATCAGATTAATGCAGATGTCGCCATTATTGATACACCAAATGGGAAATTCTGGGCCGATACCAATGTATCCAATCATTAAATTAACAATTTGGCTGATAGCCAATGGCAGTACTTATGTTTTTATACTGTTATTTATTCAACCTTTTGTGCAGGGAAATAAAAATGTCTACAAAGATACTGTAAGCATCTCTGCCTCATTGCAGTTATTCCTTTTCTCATCCAAGATGCGAGAGACACGGAGCTCAACAGCCGCACACTGTCCGTGCTATTGTATGTAGCACATCGGTATTTGTGGGCATTTTGTGCCAGTGCTGGAAAATGGAGGTGACTATTTCTCCAGTATCCAGTAAGTGGGCACTAACCAACACAACATTATTCGGTGCAAAACTGATGCGACACAACAGATAAACAGCGGCCACTGACGACGTTGAATGCCATCTTATTCGCCGATATTAGGCGAACATCGGCGATACCGGTGTTTTCAATTTTCAATGTCATTCTAATTAATTTATTTATGGTTTATTTGAAAGGGACAGATACAGACTGAAAACAGCTATCCGATGCAAGTATCATAGTTCTTATAGCGAATGGGGATCGCAACACCTTTCCCATGAAGGGTTTTTATGAAACAGGAAGGTAAAAAAAATGAGTAAATGGAATAAAAAAAAAAAAACATAAAACCGAATTAAAGACAATATCAAAACTATACAGAAGTACAACATAGGTTATTGCTTATGTATTGTGTTTATGTAACAAAAAGGAAAATACTATTGGCAGATATGTCTGTGCTGAATTTTTTTCAAGTGCTTTATCAGTATCGTCCTCAAACACCCAGTATCAGTGACACATTTTGTTTTCCAAAAAGGACTGCATACAGCGTTCACTAACAGCCTCCTGGAAAATAAAATCAAAAACCATTTTGACTCCCTCAAACCTCTCATAGAGCACATGTGCGACACTTTAATACAGGTGTAATACAGAGCTTTCTTTCCAATAGTGTCAAACTCCACCACCAGGGAGGAGAGACCCCGTTTCATACTGACACACCCCACCACACAGAGACAGGATGACATACTCACAGTCATCATCCTCTTGTTCAGACAGAATGTGGCAATACAGAGAGAGAGAGAGAGACAGAGAGGTGGTGAGACAAAGACAGAGGGAGACAGACCGAGAGCCTGCAGCGAACATGACCCTCCCCGTCTAGACTAAACCAAACAATACACACCAACTCCCCGCTGGCTGGAAGCTTTAAATCATGCACATAAACAAATGCAGGAATTCACTGGTTGTTTGGTATTGATCAACTCTTCTCGCTGTGTGCACATTTACCTATTAAATGCTCTTTATATGGAGAAAACAATGGACTTGATTTAACAATGTGAACAAACATTTAAGGATATGTTGCTTTTATAACTTAAATTCACACTAAACTTTTATCTCAAGTCAACAAATCAATATTTATACAAGCAGTCAAGCAGTGTAATGACTGCAAATAAATACATTAAAATGTTAGAAATCAATCTCTCTCTCCTATACTCCCTACTTTAACAGTCTAGTGTTAAAATGGCTGAATATTTTTAAATAACCCAACAAGTGTTTATGCTCTTTATAAATTGCTTTATTTTTCATTTTATCATTTTATTTGCTTTTTTAATATGTATTCTAGTAATGTTCTTGTATTATGTTTCCTCTTTTCTTGTTGAAACCCATTTCTTTGCTGCTGCAGTGACAGAATTTCCCGACAGGGATCAATAAAGTTTCATCTCATCTTATCTTTTATGAATCTGAGCACAAGGGCAAAACCCTCAGTAACATAAAAGACAGTGACTGTGAAGTCGGGTTCAGAGAGCCACTGCGACTTTATGTCCTCTGCTTTATGTTTGTGTGCAGATAATCTGCATTACCAAACATGTTTTAAGGGGAATTGTAATGCCACACTCCTTAAGTTTAACAGAGAACATTGATATTGAGTATATCTGCAAAAAAGTCACAGCAAATAATATCCCCTCAATTGCAGTTCGGAAAGGCTGCTAAAAATATGGATAAATTAAAGCTGCTACATTCTTAGCTAAATGTTGAAAATAACAAAAGGTCATGAGATGGAATGAATAGTATCCTACAACTCAACATCATTCCCATCTGTTTAACTCAACACTTTGACTGCAGATGCAGCATCCACAAGAACAGATTCAAGCACAACAGCAACATAAGTTGTCAGCGATTACGTAAGTTTTAGAAAATGCACATTTTGTCCCTGTTAGCTAAACCACTTATCTGGAATGGAAAGTGAGTGCACCTGAAACGCCTATTACATAGAAACAGGACTAAAGGAAGTGGCCTCATGGGCCCTGTAAGGCCCATTACACATCAGAAAATAATATGGTTGGATTGTTGAAATATGGAGATACTGTTGGCCTCTGCTATCATTGCAAGTAGGGGGATGAAAAATATACAGTTTGGAAGAAAGAGCATGTTTCCAAAATAAACTTTTGATCAGCTCTACGGTGGCCATTTTAGGACATCTTGAATGTCTGAGCTGTGTTTTGATTTGAGTCTAAGCATGTGAGCAAACTAACTGAGAACTGGAGTAAGTAAGTAAAAGCTATCTTGTGATTAGCACAACTTCGACTCCTGGTAAACAACAAGAACAAGTTGCTGATTATGTCTCCTCAAAGTAAATAAAAAAGAATCAATGGTTCAACTCCCAAAAAATACCTGAATTTCTTACATGGAATTTTGTATGTTTTCATGCAGCTTTAACACTGATACTTTAACATGTTCTGACTCCCAACTCGTCAGATACTGCAGCTGAGTCAGTGGCTCTCTGCTTTAAAATATGACACTTCAGGTGCCCCTCTTGTGTCATTTTTTTACTCTGCGGTAAAGTTAGCATGGATAAATATGCCAAGTCCAGCTAGACTGTCAAAATTAAGCTTGCATGGTTAATGTTGTGAAACGGCCTTAGTTCAGTTAGGTTTACGCCCACATACTTGGTTAGGTTTTGGAAAAGATCGGAAGTTATGTTACATACCTGACGTAATTTTAGACATTGGGGCACAAACTGCAGTCTCCTGGGTTAAAGTCCTGTGTTTGTTTGAGCTATCCATCCACCCCACCACCCTTCTCTTACGTCATCTGACTTTGAGGGCGGACACGTCCAGAAATGACACTAGAGGCCCCTACAAAGTCATTTTTTGAAGCGGAGGGGCACTGATTATACAACACTCACAATAAACACCAATAGATTCAGACTTCTTTTAAAAACACCAATAAAAACTAATGTGTCCTATAGCATCCATGTTGAATGCTTTTCAGTTCTTTTTGCATTTAACCATAAATAACTTGCACAAGTATTCGATTTCTAAAAATGTCCTAATTTTTAGGCTAACAATTTCTCAGCTGACAGTTTATTTTATCAATGATGAATAGGATTTAGTAAAGGCCAGTGAGATTAAAGACTAATCGAGGCGTGCCAACCAAAATAAGCTGGCACACTACAAAAGTTTTGAGAAGCAAGCTTCCAGCTGCCTTCTGTTCACTGCTATTGATCATCAGAGGAGACAGACTGGCAGGATGTAGTGATGGTGTGCTGGTCCAGGTCCCCAGACTGGCTCTGCAGAAGAATAAATGTCTTTGCTGCTTCATGCATGGACCATCTAATGAGTGCTGGACTGATTCTGGTATAAGGTACTGTATCTGTTTAAAGCTTCAGCTTATTCCTTTGTTTTCATCTCACCAGGAGTGTGACTGTTAACAATTAAAATTTCAATGCTTCATGTGGGAATGATATAGTACACTTTGTGTGTATAGTGTATAGTTCATTTAAATACATTTGTCTGACATAAAGTTGATGAGAGGGGGTAAATACACAAACAGCAAACAGCGTTTGTAAGATATCTTTGGGGTGAAAGTAAAGCATGCACAGTGTAAGAGTGGACATAAAACACCAACCCTTTCTATGGCTCTCTGTGGATTGTGCTGAGTGGTGCAGTAGGTATAAAATGTGCAAGAGTCACATGATGCACACTGTATAGAGCAAAAAATAAATGCCTCACAAGATAGCCTGTCTATTAACATGTTATTGTACAATTTCTTTCTTTATACTTTTTGACTGAAAAGAAGAAAAGTCAAATTTAGAAGCTCCTCAGTAATCTTACTGTAATCAGCATAGCCAGCACTAATATGCCAACAGTGACAGCACAGGTGCTAATGTGATAATAGAACTGCATAACTAGTGAAACCCCACTAACCCCCTTGTTCCCTTAAATAAGAACTTGATAACACACGCTGACAGCTCTCTCTTCTGGGCCTTGTTCTGTTTTCTTAATGCAGGCAAACGTGATGTGAAAAAATGCCTGCACACTTACTCAATGCCACAAAAATGTAATAATGACATCGTTTCAATCCCAGCTGGATCTTCATCAGGTCAGGCAACATAATGTCACCATCATTTACAAACTTATGACTTTTGAGTTAGTATAGCAAGTCCCTCCTGATGCTTTTTTAGTTAGAGGTTGAAAAAGCTAAATGACTTCATAGTATTTTATGGCACAGTGCAGGGATTGTAGGCAGCTAACTGGATGTGCCAAATTTGGTTTGGAGCTTGCAAGTTGCTTTTGATTAATTAACTTATAATATAGAGTCACAATAACAGGGACTTTGCAGCAGACTGGCTTTTGCCCTAAACAAATGTCGTATAGTATAGAAAAAAACAGAAAACAGATGCGTTGAGGGAGGGTCAGTTTGGACGTCTTACAGTGGACATTCATTTTAGCGTTCCTCACTTTTACACATTTAAGAGGAACACAACAACAGGCAGAGTGAAGTACACTGCACCGGCTGACTCTCCACTCCATCAGTGACATCAGCGCCCACTGCTTCTCCCAGCATCACCGAGCACTAAGTGCAACGATGTAACAGGAAATACCATAAACAACTCAGGTGGTATAAATCATGGGGAAATTACTTATCCATGAAAATAGGAATTGTTTAATTGGTTTTGGTGTTAATACAGTATATATTTGAACATTCAGCTATTTTAGTGTACAATATTTTTCTGTCTTATAATACTAGGTCACATTCAAAACAGGTATACGTAGCAAGGACTTTCAGTCCCACAAGACTGCACCATGCACCTGGACATAAATGATTCTTTGGAAACTGCTACATCAAGCTTATTTAGAGAAATTAGAGGAGAAAAAAAATCACAATATTACACTGGAGGATATGAGATTCTTTGGAATTAACTATTTATTTACCTTATGCATCATCCACAACGTTAAAATCCTTACACATATCACACGCACATATCTTTGTTGCAGCAATATAACCTTTTTCAAACAATATTCAAACTGAAATGGAGAGCTTCAAGGTTGTTTTTGCCTTATCTGCCATATAAAGCCCGGTCCATGTGCCTCGTGGTTTATCTGCACCCATGTTAACAGGTTAGAGCCACCAGGCTGTATCCATGCTTAACTAGAATAGGGCTGCCCCCAATAGTTGACTTAATCGTTAGTCGTTGAGTCTTAGTCCACCCACTTTTCATTAGTCGGATAGTCTCAGAAAAACAAAAACAACGTCAATCTTCTGGTGTTGTGTCATGGCTCTGCTCCTCTCCTTCTCCCTTTGCTCCTCCTCCTTCCCTGTGTGTGTGTGTGTGTGTGTGTGTGTGTGTGTGTGTGTGTGTGTGTGTGTGTGTTGTGTCTAATTAGGGTGCGGCCTCCATTCACCTCACCTGTGCGCTATCTCACCCGATCTCAATCATTCATTTGTCTCAGCCCTCAAAAACCCCGGTCACCCCTTCATTCGGGGCTAGATTGTTAGTCAGCGAACTTGGTGGTACTCCTGTGCCTCCTCTCAGTGAGTAGCTAGTTCCATGTGGTTTTCTTGTACCTGCTCTCCCCTGGGATCCTATCTCACCTGAGTTTCAGGGATCCTATCCCTCCAGAGTTTCAGGGATCCTATCCCTCCAGAGTTTCAGGGATCCTATCTCACCTGAGTTTCAGGGATCACTCTCCTGCAGTTCGGGTTCCAGAGTCAGCTCTCCTGTGTCTCCGTGTCTTCAGTCACTCCGCCAGTTCATCAGCCTCCCGTGCTGTTCAGTTCCCTGAGTCAGCTCCCCAGTGCTTCCGTGTCTTCGGTCTTCCTGCCGATTCTCCAGTCCATTCTGGCCGAGGCCGCCCCTCATCCCTCCCAGTGTGTGTTTGTGTGTGTGTGTGTGTGTGTGTGTTAGTAAAGCCCCTTAAAACCCTTCATCCAGTCTGTGTGTCTGCTCCTGGGTCCAGCCATAACACTATCCCTGACATGTTGCGCCGTGTCACAGGAAGAATCAGGGTATTGTCGCAACAAAGACCTTTTTTATTGTAACACAGTGAGACTAATGTGCGCCTATGTTCATTGACAGTAGGCACTGTTGCATATGTTAACTGTGCTAGCTATTTAGCGGCCTTATTAGCTGACTATACCAGGACTGGGAGCTTGAATGACAGGGGGAGTTACTTGCATAGGAGCAGCGGACCCAGCGGGGAATACTGCTAACAAGCGGTGCCAGAATGAGTGACAGAACCGGAGTGGACCAAAAGAGCCGACTAGGACTGTGGGGATGAAGACACGCCTGCTTCAGGCAGCGACAGGAGAGACATGAAACAAAGGAAGAAAAGTTGGTAGCTAGTTGATTTGTAAGTAACTGATAACGTTATACATCATCCATCGTATCGATAAGTCCGCCAGTATTTGTTTTTGTGAAGTTGGAAGTTATTTATTCTATGCTTTGAACAACGAGACTTGTGTGATGTGACGCTGTGTTGAAGTAAATTAAATAAATGCTCAATCCCATGGCTGGTTGCTCTGACACATTCAGATATTACCGCTTTTTCCGTTATCATTTAACAAGCAGCTGTTAAATCTATATATTTCAATTAGTTAAATTAATATCTGAAACGTACTTAGACTAGTCGACTGCCAGTTTTCCTAGTCTGCTAGGAAAAACTTTAGTCAGGGGAAGCCCAACACTAGAGTCGAGGTTTCACCTATTTTTTCAGCAGGCGGTTCCCAGCAACAATAGCCAGTCGAAAGGTACTGTTCATAGTCCTATCGACATACAACATATACACCTTTCACTACAGTGTCAAAGTCTGTGTCTGTAGAACATGTCACAGACATGAAAATATAATATATATTCTTAAGTCAACGGCCACTGATCTGTTTTAAGTTAAAAGCTCTCCAGCGTTTCTGTGCACCGAATCTATTTGTTAAGAAGGCTTTTATTGTATTGTGTTCAATCATTCAGTCAATGGCAAACTCAATGCAGAAAGCAGAAGCGCTATGTGTGTGGACACCCCAGGCATGTGAGCTTCAGCAGTTCAGCAAGGCAGCCGTCAAGCACTGCTCACGCATGCTGTGTGGACCACAGGTAAGTCTACATTTTTCTGGTTCTAAACAGCCTCCTCCATCCCCAATAATACAAGCAGACTTGGCAATTCTGCCATAAATCTGCTCAGGATGAGTTGCACTACACCTCACATACCTTTGTGTACTGAGGCTGGGCTGAAGATGAAAAGAGGGCATTGTATTTCCTATGGTTCACCAGCTCTGTAAAGGGTGGTGGTTGATGGTAATGGATCAACCTGTTTCTTTTTGTTTTGTTCCCCTTCTCGTTGTTTTTTACATAAAACAAAGCTTAATACAGTATTACATGCCTGAAGCTGAAAATAGTAAGACATGAATAACTGCATACCTTTTTATCAAATCCCTCAGCAAGGGCATTTGGGGGGTATTCAGTATGCTTTGTTTTTAATAGTTTTTTTGTAAAGAGACAGTTGTCATCCTGTTGAAATGAGGGATAATCTGCAAGCTTGCCCTGTGTATGTCGTGTACTGTGCGTGTCTTTAGCCTGCACACAAAAGATGAATTAGTTGCAGTTAACAAAAGCCAAAACTTGTCAATGGGGAAAATTCAACGTCACTAATAGGCTTTGAGTTTGTGTTTGAACGGGTTCACAGCTGTCTGGCTTTCCAACACAAAGTTGATGTCATTTCATCTAGCAGAACATAACAAATACAACAATGACTTTCACATTGCAGACGTATGCTTTCAAACTGCATTATGCCTCTAAAACTGGACCTCTAATTTAATCAGTGGATCGCAGTTGGAATGGATCTAAAATGCTTAAAAGTAAACAAAATATTGAAAGATTTGAATTTACTGAAACTCAAGGCACTATATATACTATATTGGCAGTGACCCAAAAAGCAAAGATTATCATACTTTCTTGACTTTGGTTTAGAATGTGCTCCATGAGCATCACATGAACATTTTTCTTTTCATGTCAAAACTGTTTTTAATCTGAATCTTGATAGGCTTCCTAAGGTGTGCAACACCTTCCATAGATGACCCACATTGACAATATACAATTAGTGGACAGAGCTACCTGGTCTGTAAAGTAAAGCCAACCCTGTAGTGTCTTAAATCTGCATTCATAAGTCCAATAGAACAGAGTCTTATGGAAAAATGACCTTACTTCTTACTGGATTTATCAGCTCAGTAAACAGTTTCCTAATGAATTTCAAATTTTCCTCCATACACCATGATGTTCATATAGTAAATTATCGTCCCATTTAGAGTAAAACAGACAATAAAGCAGGGTATGCTTTAGGTTGGGGCTACCTTGCGATTGACAAGTCATTCTCAGTGAGAACGAAACTCAGATGAAACTGTCAAACTAGGCAGTGCTGATCAAATATGAATCAGGATTCTGTTACTGCACTGACTATTTCTCACCTAAAATCTTTCCAGAAACATTTTAGTATACTGTTTATCTGTAATGTAAGAGTGTGCGACCTGGCGAGCCACTATTTTTACCCGCTACGGACGAGTCGAAAGTCAGTTTAACTGTATGTAACAGTATGTCACCTGAAAAAGATGACCATAAGGTGACGCCACGATAGGTAGGAAGTATGTTTGATTTCAATAAATATCTCGTAAAAAAATCTAAGTGCTCCAGAAATAATTGGAACAATGTGTCAAGTATTTCCTCATAGGCCTTTTTTTTTACAGAAGACATTTTGACATAGCAGGAAAAGCACAAATGTTACATTACAATGGCTCCGTTTCAAGTGTGCCAGTGAGCCATGACAGTGTGACAGTGGCAATGAAGCAGCTAAATGGAATTCAGCCATTGTTCATTTTATCATTTACACACCTGTGCTTTTCCTACTATTAAATGTCAAAATGCCTTCCTACTGCTAAGAGGCATGGGCTGACTGTGACTTTGTTTTGGGGGAACGTCAGCACCTTCAGAGCCTCTTCTTCAGCCTTCCAACATCAGACTCATGGTTGCACGGACGATGATTATCATTCTGGACGATAAAACTGACCCACATCTGTCAGCTGCCAATGTATCATTTGCTGAGTGAACTGCAACAGCCAGTGATGAATGGACCTGCCTCCTCTGCTCAATATGATGCTGGCTGGCTCGCTGTCCAGCACCGGGATGCCTGACAAGAATCGTCAGAGCAAAAACAACTTTGCCAATGTCCACCATTTGGTTATGTTGTATTCAAATTTTCAACATGGAAAGAACAAAATCTAGAATGGTGATTGAGAATAAAATGTACTTTTACTGTAATGGAGTGTTACAAGGGCTGGGCAATACAGTTGAAATCAATTATCACAATATTAATGAGAATATTAATATGAAGACCAAGCATTTTTTACCGGCCAGAATAATAAATTGCTTTTTCATGTGCCATATATTAGTTTTAGTACATTTCATAGAGATGATAAAGTATTATGTTGAATACAAAATTTAAAAAGAGGCTAAAGTTAATTTTAAAGCGAAATACTTTTAGAATATTGATCAATGGTTGATTAATTCAAGCCTGAATACAATTCCACTTTGGCGTTTAATTTTTTATTCCATGACTACTATAGTACAAACAATTACCTTCCAGTGTCGTGGATAGCCTTACATTAAATGGTCCATTTTCTACTCCTGGAGCTTTCGGAGTTGCAGCTGAATGCTCTGGAAACAGTGAGTTGAAGAAGAAGAAGACGTTTACATTTTTTTGCTTTCTAGCTGCTTCAGTTTGAGGGTCCTGGTATTGTTCATGCTGGCTCTCTGGCACACTGTCATGGCTTACTGGGACACATTGTTAATGATGTTAGTAACCCCGGAGCTTTTCCTGCTATGAATAAGGCCAATTAACAGGTATTCAGGAGGTTGCACTTTATTGCAGCACAGGTTGTTTGTGATGATTTGGTATTGTTGCACATTATGTTTCTCAGTTGCGAAGAGTAGTAATAAATAATACAACTCCTGTCCTGTTAATGTTGACATTATAGAGAGAAGTCACGTCAAGGCTCGCACCTGTTCCACTAGCTTCTGTAACGCAATGCAATTTCTTTCATGGTCTGAAAACCTTGTTATGCACCTCACATTACTTAATGTCAAGTCTAGACTTTGTTTAGAGCAAAGATAATTTCTGCATCAATGTAAGGTTTAATAAACGACTACTTATACATGGTTTTTACGATTTTTGTGAGTTTCAGGGCAACTGTAGTTTCTCCACACAGTCTCAATCCCAGGTCATCAGATACAGACGTCTACTTTATAATTAAAGGCTCCTGATGTCTAAAAACTTCTACAGCATTCAGTCTTCTCTGTTGTTATTACAGATATATCTGAACTAAGCGTGAAGCCTCAACTCTCTCATGGATGGGACTCTTTTGTCAGGGCCATGACATTTAGCCTGCAGAGGGCTTATGGGAAATGGTGTTTGTTAAAAGCCATTAAAATACATAAAAATGTAATAAACAACAACTGAAGTGCCAGGTTGCTGCCACAAAGCTTTAAAGGCTTACAGAAGAGTTAGATCTCTAATGCAGTAAAACAATATTTTCCCAGAATCAGGTTTGAGGATATCTTTGAAGGAAGAGAACTAAGGGAATTTACTGTGAAAGCCCATCAAACTTACTCATCCTCCTCATCTCTTAATACACTAAAGCTGAGCTGCCTGTTGGATGAAGTGGATTCCCCTTAGGTACTTTTTCTGCAGCGTGACTAAGTCCCTGTTATTTCTTCCCCCAACTACAACAATAACAGCATTCGTTTGCTGTTTTGAACAAACAGAAAAACCAGAGAGGGCAAACTAGTGCACTGGCAGTGGGATGATCTGTGGATCACCTGCGGGTGGTTGCCTCCATGTGTAGAGTTTGTTTTTTTTCTCCCTGTCTTTTGGCTCTAGGATCTGTATGTGCCTGACATGGAAAACCAACACTCTTGAAATAACAACCATCACAGACCCTGCTGGTAGAAAGTCCCAGACATGACTGGGGACTCATTTTCAATTCATTCGGTATGTTGTAGGGTGGATGTCGTCATTTGTTTCACCATTTAACAAAGAATACTGATTAAAATGCTTAAGGGCAACATTGATGACAAACAGGTGAAAACCTGTCAAATCATTTCCAGTTTCACACATATTGAGTTCTAGCTGGAAAAAAGAGGTGCAAACTGGCAGCTGATAGTCTGACATCATCTAGCCACATCTGTAAACAGGTGAATGCACTGCTGCGCTTTCTACTCACGCTCACAAACCACTCCAAATGCTATAAAAAATGCTCTAAATAGCTTATATAAACAATGGAATTTGACAGTCCTCTGAAGTTTGCTCAGTTTGGTCCCTAAGCCTGGTCTTGTTATATCTGGTTGCACATTTAAAAATGCAGCCAATAATTTTAACACTTACACCACGAGGTAAGAAAAATGGAACAACCAGGCAGAGAGCTGACAGCTAATATACACATGGTCCATTAACTGCAATGAATGAGAGATGATGATGTTAAAGCCTGAAGTATAGCTAAATGTTTAATGAAGTCTGGATTAATGAAGACCTAAACAAGAAGTAGAAATATCCTGATAAATATATTGATTCAAAAGAACACTATACTGGAATAACAGAAAGTGAGGATCAACTTCATTTAAAACAGGTTAAAGATGATGAGTTCAGGTCCGGATTTGCAGTTTCAATATAGGACGCAAGTTGTACAGATTCCTGCCTAGCAGTGCCTGTATGTGTTTGTTGTTTCCGTAGGGTAGTCATATTAAAAATGATCATGTGAAATTCTTCTCTGGAACCGACTCGTGTCGTATCCAAGTAGTGTCACGGAAATCTCCTGCTGTGCACCGAGTCGTCCTGGAGGTGCCGACGGTGCCCCACATGCCCCAGAATCAGCATGACAAGCTGTTAATCACGTCCGGTCATTTATCTGTCAGAGTCCGCCCAAGTGTCACGCAGGGAGGATGGACAATTCCCCACAACACAGTCACACAGCCACCTCCAGCTGTCTGGCTGAATGGCTGTCGGTGTCTCAAAGCCAGCGTTCACAGTTTGGGCCCTCTGACTCATGCACTTCAACGGAGGATGATGTCACTCCGACGACTTCAACAAGCGGTCCAGTCCAACACCTGACTGACAACGAGCAGCCCTTCTTTCGTTCATCGAGTTTATTTTGGTAGTCTCAGCATTGTAGCCCCCCCCAAGTTTATTTTTACAAACATACATGACGGCTTAGAGGGCAAAAACTGTGCATCTGCAAAGTGAACACAGTGCTGTTTTCAACAGAAACCAATGCGCTGTGCTTGTGTATGCCTTGAAAAAAAAAAAATTTAAAATATAAGCATCCAATCGCCTAACCCTAATGTCTACCCTTTAACTTTATTCTAAATCTTAGATTAATTAAGGGTTTGATCAGATGAAATAATAAGGATACAATTCAACTAGAACATAGGACAAATACTTTCTGTTTAGGATTACATCTATTGAAATAAAATGATCAAACCTTACCAAAAACAACCTTCACACAACAATATAAAATCAAGTCTAAACCAGCACATTGTAGAAATCTCCTCAAATCACTCTTTTTTCAGTATTTTTGAAGCAATAATCTTCTTTTAAGTACAGAAATACAAAAACAGCCAGACACACGGGGGAAAACAAAGCAAAACACTGAATGCCTCCATTACATTGATCTAGAAATAGCAACTGTAAAAATTGTGCTCATGCTTAAATAACACATATTCACTGAAACATTTGGTTTTCTGTGACATGTAAATCAGTTAGAACTGTCAGAACAATCATAATGCCTAAGACGCTTTGGTAAAATGCTGCACAAAATGCTCAGATTTCCCCCTCAAACACTGTGAGTCACTGCACATAAATAAAATGCTGATCCAAAATCATAATTTTAAACATGCGTACAACTCAGCACAAGTCAGTGCTTATCAGCTGAGGAGACAGGTAGCCCAGGGTAACACTAACACGACATTATATCTGTAGACATGATCTGGTTACCGTTAGGCCTGACGTGAAGGATTTCATACACAGATTTATTTCTGTATATAGCTGCCTATATGTGACTTGCATTCATGTTCTGTGAAAAACTCCAAACATCCAAAATGCACTCGGCAGCACACGCTTTGTCAGAAGAAAAAAAAGGAATTAAACACCAAGCAAACATGCATATTGTCAAATTGATTATTTGGCATTTACAAGCTTTTGCCTTAAGTTTTGGATGTTGCAGTTTCCCACACTGCATGAACACACCACAGTCAAACAACACAATTATGGTGCCTATGTGAGAACCATCAGAGATATTCAGTACATATGAACTAATCTTTACTGAATCTTCAAAGTGAACTGACAACGCTGAGTCACCATCGTCCCTGACTGAATGACTGGTGACTGTGCGCATTGTGGTCAGCTCAGACGTGATACACAGTACGTTACGAACTTTCTTGTTTATAGCATAAGACTGCCAAAACCACAGAAACCAAAACAAAACCAAAATAAACCACGTAGTCCCTTGCATTTCTCAACTCTACAGAGCATTTTAGCATCTTTCAGCTCACTGATTTAGTTTTTGGGTCCACAACTTCACTGTTCTGGTTCATGCTCAGTGCTTTTGTCAGTGTAGTTTGCAGCAGCAGCAGCAGCAGCAGCAGCAGGCAGCCATTTGTAATGAAAAAGCCTTAATAGATCCACTGTACGCTACCTGTTCAGCACTAAACAGACAATGGTATCTGCTGTATCTCTCCATAGGCAACTGTAGTGCAGCGATATAATAAACAAGCTGTAAGCACAACTATTGTCATGAAACAGGTCAGTAGTTGTGCTTACAGCTTGTTTCCTGCTCCCAAGTGGCCAAAAATAATAATTATAATAATTATTATTCCAATAATATTAACAACAACTGCAACAAAAGGGAAAATAATTAATTAAACTAAAAGTAAAGGGTTTTGGTTTTAAAATTAGGATTTTTTTTGTCTGTGTTTCACTGAAGGAGAACTGAACATTGTACCACGAAATTAAAATGACCTTCTTAGAACATTTACTGTTATCCCTTTAAAAATACAAAGCTACAATTAACTGACACAATTTTCTCTGCAGTGCTGCCTCAGTAGCCTGTTAACTCAGAAGTGTCCCGTCACACCACATTGGATTCTCTGTGCAGGCGTTTGTTCTGGCCAAATACCAATTGATTTTTGGAACGACAAGTGGCCGGCGCCCAGATGGTTATATCATCATTCATTGTTTCAGACCCATCCAGATTAATTTGATCACAGCAGGATAAAAATGGTCAATCAGGCTGTAATGTAGCTGTAATATTGTGTATGACATGATGTTCCAACCCCACAAACAGGCAGACCGGGAGGAGGGGACGCTGAAATGACAGGAGGCAGATGTCCAGCCGGGAGAAGTTTCATCAATCAGCGAGAAGTGTTCTCTGACAGCATCTTAAAACCCACAGATTGTCTTAAAACTGAGTTGTGTTGCACAACAGTGTTTGTGATTTGATTGAACTGTACACTGCTGAAACACGAGACACGCTGTGCTGTTGTTTATAACCCAAAATCCCTGATATGGGAAGAAAAATTATCAGCCTCCTCCTCATGATGGAAGAGTCAAATTGGTGAGAAAATAGCACATACAATTCAGGTTTAATATACTGTATTTCAGTCATCCATTTTCATTCAGGGGTCTAACTGCTTTTGAATATCAGCAATATTTCAAAGATGCATGCCAAGTAATCCTCAGCATAATTAGAATCCCTTACAGATTCATTTGTAATTCCTGAAGGCAAAAAGTTTCTGGTTCAACCAGAAGAAACTATAGTGCTTTAGAATTGTAAATGTGTTTATCCTAGATTCCAAAATAATCTGAATTTAAAGGACCAGTGTGTAGTGTTTAGTGGCATCTAGTGGTGTAGTTGCAGATAACAACTCCCTCGCTTCATCCTCCCCTTCAATGCACGAAGGAGAAACTAGAGCAAAACCACGCTTTCTTTTGAAAAAGTATTTGCCGACTAATATCCAAACACACCTCCGAGCTATGATATCACTCTGCAGCTACAATCCTCAACCTCACGGTCAAGTGCAGTTGATGGGCTTAGCTGGTCACCCTAAATCACACTTGATTGGGTAAAAAGAGAGGGATTTTGATATAAAAACATTCAGATTTTTTTAAACATAAAATTTAGCATACACTAAATGATAACTGAACATGCAAGTCTATTTTGTTACTTCGCTGTCTTTGAAGGTTAAGCATGAAAGTTCATTCTTGACATTTTGAAATATTAGTTTGAGAAAACAAACCCCAACAAGGACCACTAAACAGCTTTTCCAGAGCTTCGTCAGCAGCCGGAGTTTGCCCAGTTGTCATACAGAAGGATCTGTTGACATGTTACATCACTAACAAGTCTGCTTTTATAGTTCACAAAGTTCCATTATCATTAGAAGATCATTCAGTTGTAGGTTCACATTGATTTTAAATGTCTGCTCTGATTTATCACACAAGGACACAACTTTGACAACAAGATGATATTCATTGTGATGGATTGCCTCAAGCAAGTTTTAAAGACTGGCTAAATTTGATTTTCACATTGTACAGAAATAACTGGAAACCTGGAAGGTTTGAAAATCATAAAAGAAATGTAAAACAGTGGTGGAGAGGAGTTCAGACTAAAGTAAATTAAAATTATGCTATTTAGATAGGCTAAGACATTGCTATGGTTCTTTAAATCTATCTTGATTAACAACTACAGTCATTTCTGTTTGAAGTTGTTCAATTTCACACTGCATTTAATTCATATATCATCATGCTGCATTTCTTTTGATACCTGTCATCTTACATCGGATTGTATATTAATCTTATGGACAAGCAGGAATCCTGGTTTGGTTTCAAAAACATGACAAAACCATCAGAACAATGGGAAGGGGAGCTTAAAAACTTGATCTTCTTATGAAAAATCAATAACAAAACCACATTCTGTAAACAAGGTGGCACTAAATACCGTGTTACTGAAAAACTCTTTATTTTCATATTCTCAAATATTAGCGAAAAGAAACAGCATTGCAGGTCTGCACCAACATGTCATCAGGTTGATTTGCTTATTCAATTGTTTATCCAACACCAGGTCAGAAATTCAAAATTATAAATGATATCAAAAAATCTTATTATGAGATTTGATTTTGCAATTGTTTACTCTATTGTTTTAGGGTTTTATTAGCGGCACAGCCCACTGTTTCAAGCTGCTTTCAAGGCCTAGTCTTGTTTTTGAAATTTGGACTTTGAACACACTGCTGCACTTCTTTTTGTAAACACTATGACCTGGTACTGTAAAGCAGATTTTCCAACATCTTTCCCTGGGGATGACCATGCTCTTAAGAGCCTACTGGCATTTATTTCAAAGCTTTTTTTTTTTTTAACACATCTGTTTTATTAAATAGTTCACAGATACATGAGACAAAATAGATGTTAAGTAACAAGCATAAAATGTTTTCAGCAGATCTGAGCACAGAGGACAGCACAGAGATCACTTGTCTGGGAGATTTTACATTAAGGCGCAAAAGGTCTCCCACTGTATTTTAAAAAACCCAAGTACAAATATCTCACTGCATCTACACAGCAATACAGGGGAAAAAATGAATATCATTACACATTTTGCCGCCAGGCTTCATCAGAATTGCTCATCCATGAAGTCTGGTGGTGAAACAATGAGTGATACTTCTTTGAGTGGGCTACTGTTTACACCGACCGCCACCTGAGAGGAACACACTGCTGTTTACACAACATGTACAGTCATAGATGTGCACAATAAGGTAAATGAGCAGAGTTGGGTTTTTTTCCTCCTGTGTAGAACGATGGTTCAATACATGCTTTGAATATGCTGTGACTTTTCTGTACCGTCATAGATGTAATTCCTAGGAAGCATAATGCTGGGTATTATTTAGCTTGAAACCTTCTCCCATCATACATCAGTGGATTGTTTTTCTTGGGGTACAGATACAGACACCAAATATTTTACTGCATTTGGTTAAGTCATGTTAAGTTAAGTAGTTAGTTAAATAAATAAAAAGTTAAAAAAGTTAAAAAAAGTAAAAGAAAAGTAAAGTTGGGTTAAATACTTTATGTAAATTAACTGATGAGTTTTGGTATCACAGAGGACATGAAACGTGGTCTCCTGTGTCCCTCCATAAGTGGACTTAATCGCTCTTGTTACTACATCACCTCACAGAAGTTTTTGGGAAGGATTGCTGTACTACACAATTTGGTAAGGCTGGGGCTGGGGATCAGGATTCAATTAACATTGATGTGAAAGAGGGAAAAGCTACACATTTTTACATCCAAGAAGTGGGAATAGGCTAATGTTTGACTGTTTTTTATCTGATAAATAATATTTAACAATATATAAATGATCACAATGTTGTCTTATCTGCATGCTTTTAATATGATCCTGGATTCTCCAAATATCAAATCTTGAACCATTTCTTTGGTGGTGAGAACTGACTGAACCTTGAAAATGTAAAGAGTTGGCTTTGACACGTTCATACAATGTCAAGTCCCATCCAGCTCAGTGGCTTTATGTGTAGGCTTCCCTCCCAGCCAGTGTTCGAGAGGTCAGCACCTAGTTACATCAGTACTTGGCACTCAACCTGAAAAAAATCGCCCTGGGAGTAAATCAGTCCACTAGACTCGGACTGTGGCCGAAGACGTACTGTAAATACTGTATCATGTGACAATAGATGAAAGGCGTTTTTTACAGTTTTATTCTTCAAAGTAGCCTGCATTGTTTCACGTCACCTAATTTTTACATTAGACATTAATCTAAAGACTTCTAGATATCAACATTCATCAAAGCTTGTGCCACGATACACCACCTATATGTGCGTAAAAAACTCTGAAGCAATGTTAGGAAAAGTTCAGCTGTCACAACTACTTTGAATACAAATACTTGTTTGACAGCGCCGCACAACAGGGAACAAAGTGTGTAAAAAATAGTACTGCAAATTGTCCTCGCTGTCACGTCGGCTTGACATTAATAAGCACGTCTGAACGAATAGAAAACAGTCTCTATTCTGATCGAAGCTGCAGCCACGTCACCCACAACAGCAGCGACCCAAAGCAAGACTAACATTCTCAGATGCATCTCAATTGAGTCACTGACGCAGCCCTAACCCATTTCCAAATGAGCGTCTGGCAAGACCCTCCTTGTCAAGGCAGATAGGATGACTGCGCTGAGTCGTGTGGACAAATGGTGAGGGCGTTGAGCTGCAAACAGAATGAAAATGACCAAGAGAGACAGAGGGAGATATGGAGAGAGAGACAGAGATTGAAGGAGGCATAGCGCTGGCTTATGCAGCTCCCACACACTTAATGTTTCCATGTTGTCGTTTTTTTGTTTTTGCAAGGATGATTCTGCGATGATGAATCACCATGTGACCTATATCTGAGCACCCAGGCTTAGAGAAAATTAAATAGATATCATTAGTTGGCTGCTCCCATCCACTTGTTCCAAATTACAGCCATTTAATAGCCTACCGCTCTTTCAGGGAGGCTCCTGCTTAACTGCTGAGTTAAGAATGTGTGATTGTTTGCGTGCATCTAGCTGCTGGATGATAGGCTTGTGAATGTGTGTATGCAAATGTGTGTGTTTTTAGCTGATCACAGTGCGCCTCAGTGAGTTTTCAATGCTGCACTGCAAATAAAACATGAAATTTGAATCACCTCTAAATGTCAAAGTGTATTCAGCGGGCAGCTTATTTCATTTAAGTATAAACATTTGGTACAAAATCATGAAAGAAAATATTATTTGTGATAAAATGTTTCCTTTTAATTTGATCTGGTTGGCCTCCTCTTAAACTCTCAAATTCACTGCCCTCCAGTTTTAAATTGAACTCAGATGAAGCCAAAGAAACAAGACTTACAAGGTGTATTTAAGCTGATCCAAATGCAAATCAAGATGAAAACAAATCACATTTTCCAGACTAACTTGACCCAAAAAATATCATGCACTTGACCCACTGGTTCTCAGTGCATAATTTTTTTCAGAAAATCAGAAAAACTTGCATTTGACTGCTGAGAGAGGCACGCAAAGTCTCAGCCTCAGGATCTGAGCAGTACATTCTCATTTCAGGACCAATGAATTATCATAATGAGCCGTCCATGGATTTCGTCGATGTGTATTTATGACAAACATGCTGTTGCAAGCTTCCCTGAGGCTCTGTCTACATACATACACTGCATGTCTTCGTGTGTGTCCGCTTTACTGTTGACTGAATAATTCGGTGCAATGTGCACTCCTAGAAAGTCATTTTCTTGCTCAACATGGGGGAGGAGATTACCACTCACCAGACCCAAGGTCCAACAACAAATTGCACATGAATATAATATATATATATATATATATATATATATATATAAAAAGGCAATTTCAGAAAGAGGTCGGAAAATATGTTGGAAAAGCCACTTTCCCGTTGTTGCTGCTGCATTTCAACCTGGAAAAAGAAGCTTGTAGTGATATTGTGGAATGAATTAAGATAGTGGATCTGGGGGCATCCTGGTGGTCTAGTGATTTAAAGGACCAGTGTGGAGGATTTAGCGACATCTACCAGTGAGGTTGCAGATTGCAACCAACTAACTGAATACCCCTGGCCTCACCCTCCTCTTCCAAGCCTGTAGGAGAAATTATGGTGACTGAGAAAAACCCAAAGGTCCTATCTGGAACCAGTATTGTGTTAGTCTGTTCTGGGCTACTGTAGAAACATGGCAGGTCAACTTGACAGCCTCTGTAGAAAAGGATCGTTGTAGATAAAAACAGCTCATTCTAATCACAATAAACACAACAATTCCCATTTTCAGGTGACTATACACTAATGAAAACATACTTGTGAATATTATATTCCATTTCTGCCAATAGATCCTCCTAAATGTTACTCACTGGACTTGACTGTGTATGTGTGTAAATATAAATCATGCTCATATGAAAGAGTTATTGGTGGCCATTTTTGCTCGCTTTCTACATACTGGTGGTGAAGACATCCCTTCTTAGAGTGACTCCAATGAAAGAGATGGAGGACGATATGTATGCACATACGGGCATGGGCCCATTGTTACAGCCGATTCAAAATAATGTGAGCTGATCCTTTGCTGCAGTTGGTGAGAGTATATGTTAAAAATGTGGAGCAGAAGGGGGTAAGAGAATCCGACTATGGGTTCATGTGCCAATCAAGACTTCATCCAGTTTTCGGTCACACTCTTCCTGTCTCTTCTCTAAAAGGATGCAGCCTTCATCGCTGCCAGCTCAGAGGAGAATGATGGGGTGAACATGAACAGTAGTGCATGTAGGAATAAGACCCACTGCTAAAAGTGGGCATGACTGACAGAGTGAATGTTTTGGAAACATATAAAACATGGGCGAAATGGGCGATACAGACCCACCATGTGAGACCTTCTGAGAGCTGCTTTCAGTGCAGATTGTTTTTGAAGTACAAGTATTGGCCTTAATATAGCTGCTGTTGTTTGGACAGGGCCTGCAGTTCAAAGCCAGAATACAGTTTGGGAGTCCAGAAATGAAGTAAAATTGAATTTGGGGTAACTGTGATCATGTTTCTGCAGAGCTTCCAAACACTAGTCCACTAGATCCAAATATAATATATTCTCTCTCTCTCTCTCTCTCTCTCTCTCTCTCTCTCTCTCTCTCTCTCTCTCTCACACACACACACACACACACACACACACACACACACTCACACAAACCCTTGTAATGCCCCCCCTCAACATTACTCTCACTCACACATACACACTTCTCTCTCCTCTGTGCTACATGCACTCAGAGCTGGCAGCTTCAACCCCCCAGCTAGTAAAGCGACAGGGGGAGCAAACAAACTACACATGTGCACATGCAACAAGGATCCTCCCAGGCTGCACACACTGACTGGTTTCACACACAGTCACGTGGCACAAGAGCTTCCTATCAGATGGCAACCAAGAATCACTATGACTCCATTAAAGTCAGGATAAACAGGATACAGGAGGTGTTGTTGTAGGTTTGAGGCACTCTAGCAGGGAGTTAATGGGATGTGAACACAATCTGACACGTTGGGGAACCCCAAGCTGACCTACAAAGCGGCAAGGACTTCGATAGTGCGGAACAAATCTCCAGTTTGCTGTTACACAGAAAGGTATCAGTCCCTTTATTACATTTGTAGTTAAATTGATTTTTTGTCCCCAAAAAAAACAAAAAGATTTTTAAAAAAATTTTAAAAAAGGGGGGGGTCCCCGGGGGGGAAAAAAAAAAAAAATTAAAACAACCGCTCTAATATGTCCAACAAATTTAGCTTAAATACATTACAGTGGGTGTTTAAATTGAATACGGTAGGTGTTTAAATTTCTCTGACAAAGAGGCTAAAGCAAAAATAACTACGGAAAACATTGAAAACATTTAAAAAATGTGTATGAATGACATTAAATTCACATAAGTACTTTACAAAGGTGAAAACGAGCATCAAGTGAAAAGGCCAAACATATTTCTTCCAATTTCATCAGATTTAAAAATTTGTAAAATTAATATGTTTGGGTTTTTAGTGAAAATACTATTTGAAGTTGTCCCTATGAGACCTACAGGCTAAAAACAATGGCAATTTCACAATTTCTTGACATTACATACAACAACTTATTGGCTTCATCCAGAAAACAATAAATATTTAAGCCATAATGAAACTCAGCTTTTCTAATCTTTTCAGTTTGTTGTGGGCAGTTTAGGTGGTTGACAAATAATAAAGCATTCAGTAGAGCCAGAGTAGAATCTGTAGGTTTGATAAAGATTCACTGATTCTGAAAAGGTCTTTTATTTTTTGCAAGATCAAAAAACTGAGAGCGAGAATAACTCATAATGACCTTTGGAAACGATACTCTTTGAAGCTATCTGCCACCTCCATAATCCTCAAAAGAGCAAAGTCAGAATGCAATTGTGAATAAAAGGAACTGAGCTCGCACCCCCACACACATACACACTCGACACAAATACTCATACACACATACATGTCCTTTTCCACTCCCTCAGTTATATAACCTTAATGCAAGAGACAGCTTGACTCAGACATCCTGGGCCCATCTTGTGATCGCCGTTTACTTCGGCATGCTGGGGAATTCATTCATTCATTACCATGTTGAGCCGATGACCTGTGTGTCAAGAGAGATGAATCATGTGGAAAGGAAGCACTGGCCTCGTCTGTCTGTGTGTGTGTGTGTGTGTGTGTGTGTGTGTGTGTGTGTGTAACGTGTGTGTTTGTGGACAGGAGATGTTGCTGCCTGTCTCTATTCCTGCCTCCTGTTTTACATAAATTAAAGCCACAAATCCCCTTATAAAAACACACATACACCTTATTCCTTCTTTTGCATTCATATTTCTGCGCACTTGAACTTTCTTGACTCGGGCGGCAGAAGTGGGGCATTATGCAGTTCAAATACTGTTTAGGGACCCCAGTATGCAGTATATTGAATTACATTATGCGAAAATAACACATGTATACTGCATGCAAAAAAATGAATCATTTTGCCCAAAGCTGCATGGTATTAGCATAAAGTAGGCATGTCTCCACAGGGGAGACTTCTGGGTATCCATAGAACCCATTTTCATTCAGATATCTTAAAGTCAGAGGTCAAGGGAATGGCCATGTCGATTTTTCCATCGCCAAAATTTTGCCCAATGAATGGATGTGTTAGGTCATCTAGCCTCATATGATACGCCTATCTTCACTGCATCAGAAGGCCAGTTTTTGGTAGGCTAGCTAGCATGTCTACTTGCACAGAAGAAGGTGAACAGTAAGGCAGCCCATAACATGGAAAAGTCTTTATTCTTTCACCTCTATCTAGTTTTGATAAACTGTCATTTGAACTCAAAACATCTTTAATGTAAAAATTATGATTATGAGAAACAAGATAGACAAAGCTGGACTTCCCTCCAAAAGAATGTAATTATATCCATAATGACTCTTCATGCAAACACATCTGTTTAATCTGTTTATTCACAATTTATTACGGTTGCGGTTACGAGGGTTCTCTTATATAAGCTGTATAAAATCTGTATTAAAGCTGTACATAGTGTACATAGAACTCTAATTCTATTTTTTCCTATTTTCATTTTCTATTGTTTTTTATGTTCTTGTCTTATTTTGTTATTTAATGTGTATTTCTTCTCAGTATCTGCTGTGTTGTATCTGGACCTGCTGTAACATGTGAATTTTCCCCAGTGTGTCAATAAAGTCTATCTTATCTTAAAATCTGTAATGTGTGGGTCCGTCATCTGGCACCAGTTCTGTTCACAAAGTCAAGATAAATATGATCATGAAGAGGGCACAGACTAATGCCAGTTTTCAAGTAAAAAGTCAGTGTGGTTAATTAAATAATATTTTATTTGCAAACAGCTGATAGTCGTCAGCCAAACAGCAGCTCACAGATTAGCTTGTTAGCAGTGATGCTAACTCGGTTACCCAGGTTGGTTATGTGACCCCTCGCCTTGCAGTTGTAGCAGTCCATTGTGAGTCCCTCGGGTTGACACAGGTAGATAGTTATGGCAACGCTTCCTCTTCTGTATCCCTCCCCCCATCCCCCATCCTCCATCCTCCATCCCCCATAACACACACACAACACACACACAACACACACACACACACACACACACACACACACACACACACACACACACACACACTCCCATGTAGAGGGAGCAACAGGCGTTCAGGTTCCTGCCTGGCAGATGCACGTGGGAGACTCAGGGCTCCCAGAGGCCTTTGGTGCAGCATGCGGGCGGGCCACACTGACAGCCAGGCACAGAGCCGACGGTGACAAATAGTAGTGGACTTTTTACGCCTCAGCAACTTGCAACACCCCCCGCCTCCCCACCTCCAACACACACTCACCCTCGGCACCCCCATCCCCACCTCCACCTCCATCTCTTTTCCCATCAATGACACATACACAGCTCCTGGCTTACCGTGCAGGGACGGAAAATAAAAATAAAAATAAAACTACAACAACAACAACGACAACAAAAAGAAAGAGCAAGAACTGCAGAAATATTATGCATCATCATATTCCACCCTGGCTGAACCTGAGGGGAGGAGGAAAGTCTCAGAGAGGCTCAACAAGGTGAGGCTATATATTGAAGATTTACAAGACTCTCACTTAATTTTTTTGCATTCAAATGCAACAATAAATATAAATCAGATTAAAGCATGGGTCACATCAAGCTGCCATGTAAACACCTTGGCCAATTTATCTTAAAACTGTTATCACATCATAATCAAAAGTATGACTGGATTAGTGGACCTGCATGACTCATCAGTCTCACAGAAATCTGATTTGTGTTGATTTTGTGCACAATGTGATGGTTTACAGTGTCATCACAGACACCACAGTTAAAAACTTAAGTACACTGCAGAATACAGAGATTTAACAGGCGGTGATAGTGCAGTGCTTAATCAGCATTGTGTGGAATAATTTGGCAAGGGCTTGAATGTAACGGACGTTTATTTACTGGATGTAAAAGTGCAGAGCTCCAGCTTTCAGTACAAATTTGAGGTACTTGAGTATTTTCAGTTTTATGCAACTTTATCCTTCTACTCCACTACATCTCAGAGGCAAATACTGTACATTATACTCCTCTATGTTAGTCTGACAGGCTGAGTTACTAGTTTCTTTTTCAGATTCTGATTTTTCATACCCTACCTGTCCAGTGAAAACCACACATTTGAGGCTTCTGGATTTGTTTTTTTCGAATTAACTGGAGGATCCAAAACCAGTTCAATCCATAACACTCACAGTAAAGTGTTTGAGTGTTCATATTTCACAACAGCATCAAATAAATGTGCCAAACAACAACAAAAAGAAATTAAAGCTCAGCTTCAGTCTAAAACTGTATGTGCAAACACATGCACAGACTTTAACTACAGATTAAAACAATAAAAAAAAAAATGTCTATACCAATATCTCCAATATTATTAACTTACAATGGGCTAACGTTACCAACCAGACAGGTTAGCTGTAATATGTAGCAACACAAACAGCACTTACCTGGATCCCCAATGATGAGCTCCCAGCTGCTGTCAGAGTGGGCAGGAAATCTCCACCTGCGGCTTCAAATGGTGTCTGAGGCCGTTTGACACGTTGGAGAATAGCGGGGAGCAAGCCACAAAACAGGATTATTCCTCCAAAAAAACCTCCTGAAGCGACAGTATCAAAGTGCTGACGGTTAGCTGGTTAATATAATGCTGCATGAGAGCTGCAGAGAGGAGCAAAGAGTGGGCAGAGGCAGTTCAAACGGCCCGCCATGTTTTAAAAAAAGGTGCGTTAAGTGGAGTTCATCATCATCATCCTCCTCATCCATCATCATCATCATCATCATCATCCTCCTCATCATCATCATCATCATCATCATCATCATCATCATCATCATAATCATCATCATATGGTGCTGCCAGTGGTGGCAGCAGGGGCGGATCTATAGGGGTGGCCACATGGCTTTAGTTCAGTGAGAAAAGACATGTAATTGTAGAAATATGTGAAGATTTACAAATAGAACTATTTCTAATGTGATTTCTAATGCCACCTTTAGATATTTATATTCAATGTTTTACTAATGTGCCACAATAATGTAATGTTTTTTAGTTAAAATGTCTTTTTAGGGCTTTTTACCATCAAATGCTGATATATGTGCTTGTTTGCAATTAAATCAGCATACACTTCTGCCATCCCTTAAAGGCTCCATGCCTCCATACCTACTTTTTTAGTGTGTAACATTTAAGAGGATCTATTAGCAGAAACGGACTACAATATTGATTGGTAGTCTAAGTTTTCATTAGTGTATAATCTCCTGAATATAGGAATCGTTGTGTTTTTGTTACCTTAGAATGAGCAGTTTCTATCTACAGATGCTGAAACACCATGTTTCTACAAAAGCCCAGAAGAGACAAACCAAACACTGGCTTTAAATATGGGCGTTAATGTTTTTCACGCATTTTGCAGTCACCATATTTTCTCCTACGGCTTTGAAAGGGGAGGATGAAGCAACGGACACTACTACTAATCAGCAACTATACTACTAGCTGCCATTAAATCCTACACACTGGTCTTTTTACTGAGCCTTAAAATACTTACTTACTACATTTAAGTATGGGAACGTTAATATAAAAAGGAACTGAGAGGTTGTTAATGTGAAAAACCAGATTAAGGTAAATGTATTAGTAGCAAGAGGTCCAGAGTTCATACTGTACAGCAGGCTGTAATCTCAGTGAGTGTGTGGAATGAGTTGAGTATATTGATCTGTGAATGAGCAGGGATTAGATACTCATCCTCGGTGTGTGTCCGTGTGTGTGTGTGCACATAGACATACTTATGCCTGAGAGTCACTGCCAATAAGATAACGACCAAAATTCCATAATCCCAATGCAATTACCTCCTGAAAAATAGAGAAACTCGTTCGGAGCAGGGAGAATGCCCCAGACCATTGACTTTATTATTGTGCCATTATTGTGGCACATTCAGAAACCCTCAGGGCTCTTTGTATCAATGCTGCTCAGTCAGAAATGTCAAAAAGAAAATGTCTGCAGTTGTAGACTATTACACATATCTCATGTATCTGAAGTACAGATATTTAATAGCATCTTGGTGCACTTACATTTAACTGAATTCGATATTGTTGTTTGAGTTGTGATGTAATGTCCATTTGATGACAGCATATTAACCTACTAGGGAGCAAAAATGCACAATGGATGCCCCTCCTGTTTGCCACAAGCAGAAACCAGCATGTACCTCCGCCCCTTCAAGTACCCACCAAGTGTAGGTGCTCCCGGTGCTCAAAGCTCCCATAATAACACAATAGCTTGTGTTACAGGACCTGTATTCTACTTGGCCTGTGGTCTTACCTTTAATTAGGATTTTACCTCCAAGAACACATTCTCTGATTGAAAATTAAAGATATTAAAAACTATATCTACATCCCCATCTTTCCCCGTGGCCTAATCCAAGGATGTCGATAAGCATTTTATTATCCACTTTAGAAAATCTTTTAATGCACATTTAATGTTCCCGGTGGCTCTGATCAGGTGTGACTCACAGTCATTGACCCTCAACACTGTCGAGATGCTATCAGTTAGATAAAACAAGTACACCTGCAGCATTTAAAATATTTAATACTATAATACACACACACACACACACACACACACACACACACATACACACACATACACACACACACACACACACACACACGGCTGATTAATGCCCTATGTCATTATCACTGTGATAGATTCAAACAACTTGTAATTGTAAATAGATATTGTAAATAGTGTATTACACTCTAGTACTAGTACAAGAATACACTGGCTCAACTTAGAAAATGAAGGTAACAATTTGCAAGCATCTTTTGCAGTATTGAGTAAATCCTTTTATGGTCACACTAGCCGAATGAGTTTAGTACAACAAACATCATTTGCTTTGACATTTGTTTTGATTAATATTAATTCAAAAGCTGTGGATACATTATTTTAACTTCTTTTCTTACTTTCACCCAACTCAGAAATGTCTATGTAAATTTTGGTGTTTCGAACTTCTCTAATTTTTTTTGGTAGCTGGTCTAGCCTTTATTTTGAAACCCCTCTAACCACTCTCTCTTTGAGGTCTACTTCCCAGGGTGTGTTTTCATGGAGTGCACACATGAGAATGCAGGACTCAATTGGATGTCAATCAACCCATTAGGCTGTACCAAGTAGTCAGGAGGGGAGAGGGGCAAGGGGAGAGGAGTTTTTTTGTTAAACTCGTCTTTTGTTCAGTGTTTCTTCAGTTTATTATGCAGTTTGTTTCATCTGTATTAGTTAATAGTCAAGTGTATTTTGTTCATGTAAATACTATTCAGTTTTAAAGCTAAATGGGAGGGGTTTGGGTGCATTCACTGTAGCTGTGGGGTTGGTAGAGGCTACAGGTATAGAGGTTAGGTGGGGAAGCAGTGTCAGTGTGTTATAGAGAGGGGGTTAAGTTGGTTATCTCCCTGGCTGCTGGGAATCTGCTGCAACTGTAAACCTGCTCTTTTCAATCAGCCTGCTATCTCTGTGGTGAGGATTGTAGAGTTTGTGGAACCTGCTTTTGGACATAAGTAAAAAAAAAAAAAAATCAGAGCTCTGAACAAAAACATCCTGCCTGACTGATCCTGCTTATTTCTGCATTATGCTAGACTCGTCAGTTGCACTGGTTTTTATCTTGGCTGTAAGAGTTTCTCACTATCCAACCCTTACAGTGTGTGTTGGTGAGTCCCTTCCTGTCTAGGCTTTGAGGACAGCAATATGGTGGCTGTTTCTTTTCTCATCTAACACGGTGAATTAAGGATTTATTTTGTTTCTGTCTGTGTGTTTTACGTTAATCTGCAAGGTAAAATTACTGTTTTAGTCAATGGAGATCTGGTCTGAGACGCTGGTGCTCTAGTGTGACACCTAGTGGCAGATAATTTTGAATATAGAAGTCTAAAAAATAAACATAGCAATCCCATTTTTAAAAAAAAATAAAACTCTTCATTTACAGGTAGTATATCTAAACTATGAACTATGTCATACAATCATCTGTGCACATATGCCCACTTCCAACAAAACTTGGACAAAAAAAAAAAATTCTCATTCACAAATGGGAAGAAGTCTATTCAGAAGCTTCAACAGAGCACATCGAGTCAAATATTTGCAGGCTTTCACCAGGAATTTGCCAAACAAAACAAAAATGACAACAACTACGATCATTAATTGTAATATGATACGATCACCTACATTTTGGATGATGCATTGATTGCAGCAATGATCTGACTACTTCTTATTCTGCTGGTTAAAACCATGTCATCCTTTTAATTCATTACCTCTTACATGGTTTTAATTGAGATATTTGTTTTGTCAGACCTTCTGCAAAGAAATTACTTAGTTTGAATTGGCTTTAGGAAAGTTGAAAATGAACATATTCTCCCTCCTGTCTAGGTTTCAGTGGGAAATCAAATAAAACCATGTCATCCTTTTAATTCGTAGCCTTTTTATTTCTCAAAGAAGTAACGGCTTAATCTAATATGATGGTCAAATTAATATCTCACGGGAGAGGTTCAAACTCAACATGTGCTCTTTTCTGCCAAGGCTTCACTTGGAATTTAAAACTATGTCTTTTCAATTCACAGCCTTAATGTAGAACTCTGTTTCTCTTATGCACAGAAGCATTTACCGTATTGTGTCTGTGCACATCTTTCCCAAACACACATTGTATGTTAAGTGTTTCTTAGGTGTTCACAAGATAATGTTACACACGGTCGGGTGGCAAAACATACAAATTGGGTTGTTTTTCATCACATCCATGCCATGGCCTTCTAAATCCACATCTACAGCTGCAACCCTGTTGCCATCCCTGCGGACACACCCCGACCCCTCTCAAACAGATACACTCCAGAGCCCTAGAGGAAGATCAAAAGCCAGCCGGTCAAACCACCTTGGAGAGGGCCTAGACACCTAAGGACTCAGAATCTCCTCTGCCTGAATGGGATGTGACCCAGAAGAGGAAGAGGATGGCGAGCCAGATGTTCAAGGCGCTACGCTTCAGGGAGCGAACGAGGGCTGAAGTAAGCCCGAGTGAGCAAGTGAGTGACAGACGAAGTGACGTTTGTGGTGTACGGTACTGTATCTGCATGCGGAGGGATAAGAGCCACATGTGAGCCTCTTGTCAGCACACAGGAGCTTTACCCTGATGTGCGTCCCTATAGCCGCTCCTTCTTTCAACAGATGCACCGGTGACATCTCCTAAAAGCTGAGAGGCAGCTCAGTGAGAGGTTTTATTTCACACAGCTCTTCAGTATTAGTCTGAGGGGAGCTTGAAAGCTACCGAGGCTCAAAGTCTCTCACTTCGCTGAGCCAGTCACTCTCAAATTGGAGGAAATGTAAATGACTTACATAATCAGCGCCCTCCTTTTACATACACAACTGAAAAAATGTGAAGTCAGCACTGTTGATTACTGTAAATAGCCAAATATAATCAGTCATGTTCAGCAAGTGAATTTTTAGTTTGACCAAGTGAGCAGAATAAAACTGACATTTTATGTGGCTTCTTCTGCTGCATAATGAGGCTCATCCCTGACCCAGAGTCATGATCATCATGTGGGTGAAGTAGAAGCTGTTACTCTGCATTAATCATACTGCTACTACAATCCGCTTTTGCATGTTGTGGATTCTAATAAACGATAAGACTGTATATAAAGTGTGACTATGCATACATTTGGCCTGTGTATGTGCACAGGTACACGAGTGAAGACAGTGAAGCAACTCCTGTTGGTAGCGAGTGGATTTATTTCAAAATTACTGTGGATTTTTTTTCTCTTCACGCAGGATTTTTCCAATTAATTTCAATTTCAGTTGGCAGCCCTTGACTGCTGAGACAAAACACTTTTTTCCGTTTTATTGAGACAGATTGGCCAAGAGTGTTGCTGCCATCTACAGACTCGAGATTACATTTGCCCCCCACCCCCCAACACACACACATACAAAATGTAAACACCAGAGGCCTTGGATGAAAATGAAATGACCTGACACGTCTGCCTGCAGCAGAGGCGCTCCGAATGCACAGCATACATACAGAGCAGATTATGTTTAGATTATGTTTAGCACAGGGTTAGCTGTCTGAAAGTCACAGCTATAAAGGTTCAGGGCCCTACAGAATTACCCATGGTGCTTCCCTGACATCACCATTGCTTTTTATGTCGTGTACACTCAGGGATGTTGACATACAGTCGCTGTTGGTACTTTTTTGGCTTGTGACCCTTTAAAACAATGCAATGTCTATTTGTGGCCCCCTTGTCAAAGGTTGCATATCTCTCCCCATTATGGCTTGTTAGTTAAAGAATAATTTTGAGGGGCATGAGGAGGAAGTCATTTACAAGAAAAAAAGCAAAAATTATAGCTGTCTATAGTCTGAAAAAATCTACATAAGTTTGAGTTGCAGACAATATTGTTCAGTCCCTCCAAGAAGTTGCAACAATTAACACAAATTCAACCAATCCCCATGACTTCTGCACAACCTTACAATTTTGTCCTATAATCACAACTTTTGTGACCAATCGTTGTAGTTTCATGTGCAAAATGTTCCAAATCCAAAAACATCTCCAAACTCACTCCCTTGTTTCTAGTTGTGAAGATGCAGACCATGCAGACATGTGAGATGAAAATGCCTAACATTTACCCTGTGCAAACAATGCACTAGAACAAGTTGCCATAGTTTTTAAGGATTTATACAAAAATGCAACATGCATTGAGATATTTTAGAAACGCTGACGTGAAATCAGGCACCATAGGCCGCAAAAATTAAAGAAAAGCCTTCAAAATCCCGGATTGTTTACTTCCTAATAAAGTAATTAATCATCATAATTAATCATCCTGACCCCCTGAATTTCTCTTACAACCTCTTTGGGTGGTCTTGACAAGTTGGATAGCCATGCAGGGTTTATCTCTGGGGTTTACACTCATGTCCTTGTAGGTAATGCTAAACTTAACCATAACTGATACTTACCTAACAGTAACATCCACCTGACCCCAGTGAAACAGGAACTGTTTGAGCTCATGATAAATGTAATTGCTGTGAAACCAAATCAGAACCAACAAACTGTTAACCTCAGCACCTAAGCTGTCCCCAGTCGACTAAGTTTAAGTTAAAAATTATACAAACTATACCTAAAATTAGATGTACACACAGAGGTTGCTGTACCCTTTGGTTCCCCTGCCCTTGGGTGACCCTGGGAACAAATGCCTGCATGTCCCTCCTCCTGTCACCAGCTGCAGACAAACTATAGCACAGCTCCCTGTTGTCTGTTTGTCCTGTAGGCACAGAAATCACATCACCTACCAGAAAAAAAGGTGGAAGGAGAAGGGTATACAAGCCCCCCCATCTGAACTGAAAATAGCATACCTCTGCTGGATGGACCAACAGGCCGAGGTGCAACGGGTGACATGTGCACCGAATGGACAACTGCTTAGAGTATTGGAGGAGATATTTTGGAAATGTCATGCACTAGCATTATTAACATACCCCTTGTGTTAGCCTGTATGTGGGCTGTCACAGTAAGCAAGCAGAACAGGCAGGGAGGCTTGCACGGTTGGCAAAGAGGAGGGAGATTTATTATGGTTTTCATCAACAGGGCACAATTGGGTGGGACACACTAGTTGTTCAAAGGCTTGTCATAATTTCTGTCATCTATTTAAAGTCAAACTCAGGCAACAAGCAAAGGCAACGGCTGTGTCAAGAGCAGGGCAGACGACTTGCATTCCACAGATGTCTGCTGCTTGGAAAAGCGCCCTGTAAAAATTGCCATGTGCTGAACTACTTTCACTCCAATGGAAATGTTAACTGCTGAATCCCCCCTATGAGGGAAAAAAAAAAACACTCACAGGCTCATTGTGCCAGGTATGACTCAGCTTTCACGAGGTGTGCTGTGAGAGCACCTTCAAGGGGTATTATGACGATACGCATGGATTTCTGTTGTTTCGTTCACCATGTGCGCCTGTTACACAGAGGGGATGTTTTTACACCGCGAACTTCACTAACTGAGAAATGGCGTAATATGCATTGTTAGCAGTCCCAGTGGAAACCAATTAGTAGTCTGTAGCTGTGAGCTGACCAGTTGCCATTTGATTTTCTTTCGGCTTGTTAGATAGCACACTGAGAAGCATATTTTTTTGGATGAATTAACTGTATGTTTTGCACTAAAAAATGCAAACAGGTAAACTGATATTTGTCATTGTGAGCATGCCCCCCCCCACCTGCACACTTTTGGGAACCCATATTAAAGCTTTTCTGCCATTCTGAATTAGAAAAGAGTGTGAATGTGTTTGGGGAGGGGGTAATCCTCAATAGCCTCTGGGTGTTATGCACACACTCTCACCAGCTGTTTTCATCAGTATGGTATTGTGGTGGTGGAAGCCTGGCGGGTGCTGCCTCCCTGTGTTTGCACACAGTCACTGCTGCTGTTGGCAGTAATGACACTGATGCACAGTCACTCTCAATGATACAGGGGGTCAGATGAGCTGGCCTCGCACTGAACAGCACAATAACTCCCATTACAGGCCATATAGCTGTCATTGTATAGGTAATACATTCCAGCAGCAGCTGTCAGAAATATGGCTCACATCCCAAATCTGCATCACCACAGTACAGTAACATTAGAGAATTGACTTTGGGTTAATACACTAATGTACCTGTAAGCTGGTGCCAATTGTGTAAGGGCCACTGGTTACAGGCACGTGGTTTTATCTTTACACAATATGGGGTTTTTTTTGCCAGTTTTTGGGATGACATGACCTGATAACTGTGAGGTGAAGGTGCTGTTTAAAGTTATTAAAATACTTGGTTCATTGTCAATTTGTGTTTTACAAATTTGAATCTCTCACACTGAATAAAAACTGTAGATGCTTGTTGTTACACTATTCATGTTGCGGACGGCCGCTTGACTTCTGCTGAGAAAGCAAACACAGCAGAAGCAAAGTGTGTCTTTGATCCATGTTTATTCAAGCTAAAATTATTCCTGGATTATTGTTATTAAGACAGAAATACAGTAGGTTAATCCAGTGTCGACTTTGAGGCACATAGGAAAAAGATCATTGCTGACAGTGAGTGAAAAAATCATTTTCTACCATGTGTCTGTTAAATACAATAATATATTTATGGTCTATAGAAAAGTAAACACAATCTTCATATATGAAAACAATCTAAAAAGAGAGACATCAGTAGAATGAATAAGGCTAGAAGAGATGCAGTAGGTCCTTACACAAAGTTACAGTTGACAACTTTGGCATCAGTGGATAAATCCCTTGTATAAAAAAGAAAAAATGAGGCACTTTCTTATGAGCAACATTAGTGGCACTGCTTGTATGTATTCAATCACAAAATCACTTCATTAATATCAGACTTAATGGTTAAAATGCTGGCTTTGCTGTGTCAAATGGTGCAGTTATGCTGTTGAGTGAGGCACTTATGTACCTTCCTTGGCAGCAGGTCTTTAAGGTTTTAAACATGATCAAACACGATGAAGAAACATTAGGCAAATAAAGCCTCATAGCTCAAAAGAAAGTGCCTCACATGTTACAGAAAATAATCATGTAAAAAATACAAAAACTAACAGTTCAAAAGTTTAAAAAGGCCACTACTGAAAAAATATTTAAAATGCATGACTGGCTAGTTAGCGTGGAAACAAAATGCTGCTGCAGTTGAAAGGGGGGCCCCAGAGTTCGGCTTGTTAAACCGTGCTGCTGGGAAAGGAAGGCTGCTGCGACCAAGATTAACATTTTCTGCAAAGTGCCAGTTTTACTCCACCGGTCTTTACTCCACTCTTGGGTGCAGCACCTGGTCCACAAACATAAATGTACATCGAGGGAATCCGAGTGGAAGAAAACTACAATGTTTTAGTCCCAAGGAGGCTGTCCCACGCTCATTTACACAATCTGTGTTAAAATTCCCATCAGTTTCTCTCGAAGGCTTTTTCTCACAGTGCTGTGATCTTGAAGATGTAGCTGAGACTGCAATTTGAGCACCTAATTACTTCAAGATACCTTGTAGTGTTTTTCCACCCTTTGTTTACCAAAATGAGATCCTCAGATGTGCAATTTGATCCCTTGCCAAATTTTCCTTCCCCTATGTGCAAGGCAAAGAAAAGAACCTATGGGCTATTTGAGTATGGCATGTGGTGATGAAGTTACCTCCTACACTCACACACTTTTCTTCTTCTGCTTCTCTTAGTATGGCTCTGCCTTTAGACTTCGATATAGGCAGCATGTAAACACCATCCCTATGATCTGAGGATTGGATGGAGGGGAAAGGAAAACATCAGTAAAAGTGCAATCTCCACAGATACACATTTGTTTAAATCTCTGTTTATTTGTTTTAGCTCACCTGTACACAGGCAATCCCAACACCCACTGCTCCAATGATCTTCAGATGGTCCAGGATGAATTTCTCCAGTTTGGTGATGCAGCCGCCCTAAATGAAAAACAAAGTGTGTCTTTATGTTGCATCAGTTGATGTGGGAGTGTTGCTGAAGTCTCACTGCAAACAAATGTTATGTATACGGTTCGGATATGACAGCTCTTCTTTCTCTGCTCGTCTTACACTACACGATCCCAATGCTAACATACTGAGACATGATAGTAATACTGATCTAGCCACCTGTACTGAAAAGTCAGCCCCACTGACACCCCCTAGCACCCTTCATCCTCTCACCTCCACCTTGTAGATGTTGGATGGGTGGTCCCTGCGGCCACAGAACTCAGTGGGAGTCTTACAGCAGCTGTCAGGCACATGTCTTTGGCTTGCCTCTAAGGAGCGAATCCAGACGCTCTGATTCCAGTCGGATGAACTGTTGCTGCCACAGCACTTGAACTGACAGGAGGAAAAGACAGCTTAAGAGGGGAGTTTGGATGTTAGCAAATAAGTATTAAAAGGCAGTTAAAGTATGTAATGTTAGTATGAAACATTAAAAGTTGGTATAAACCAACGGCATAATTATTCAAATTCACAAAAGAAAAGACAAGCGAAACTCGGTGTAAAGGAATAGTTTGACAATTTGTAAATAGGTTGATTTTTTCTCACCAATATTTGAGAGTTGATATGAGAAGATCAATACGAGTCTGATTATGTGCAGTTAATGTGAACCCTACTGCAAGTGGCCAGTTAGCTTCACTTAGCATGAAGACTGAAAACTGAGAAACAGCTAGCCTGTCTCCAGAGCATATGAGCGGAGCAGGGAGCGGAAGGATTTTGTGTTGAGCGAGGAGCGGCAATTTTTTTAAAAGGTGGAGCGGAGCCTTATCTCTCGCTCCAATTTCGCTCCGGTCGCTCATGCCCAACCCAGAATGCATCTTTGCACCTGCGCACACATCCACACTATTTTCTTTCAAAACTATGGAGTTTAATGTGTACTTCAGAAAAGTAACTGAGAAGTCGTACAAGTGTACTATTCCTGTAAAAGTAACAGATGGGGATAATGTGGAAGAAAAAGAATGCGCTGACATTGTTGCAGTCGGTAAAGAATCGTTTTGGAATCTAAAAGGACACATTTCTCGGAAACGCGGCAGTCTACTACAGGAACTCACTGTTTTTGTCAGCTTAAAAACGAAACATTATCCTTATGTCTTAGTTGAGTTGGGTTGTATTTTTTAAATGAAATGAAAATACGTAGCCTGGGGAAAAACAGCCAAGCTCGTGTTTTATTTGTGAATAGAAGATTGCAGGTGAAGGTTGTACGATGCAGGTTTTTTTTTTTTTTCGAGTGGTGAGCGGAGTGGTGAGCGAGTGGAGTGGGATAAAATTTATGATGAAGTGGAGGGGAGCGGAGAATGCGCAGAACCAGGCGGAGCTGACGAGCGGCACAAATTGACAGATCTGTGAGCGAGGAGTGGAAATGGTTATTATACACTCATGAAAACAAACCTCGTTAGATCCTCATCAATGTTACACGCCTTTAAGTAGTGAACTGTAGCGGTGTTGGTAGACGATTTTGTTGCTTCTGGACAGAGCCAGGCTAACTGTTTACAGTATTAATTTTCAACTGAGTTACCAGAAGCTGGCTACAGCTCCATCAGTCTTCTCATCTAACTCTCAAGAAAGCGAATAAGTGTATTTTCCAAAATGTGAATCCAAATAAATTACTGGAAATAAAAAGTTTAGAGGAAAAAACAAAGAATAAATGTTGACATCTGACAGCCCCGGGCTTCTCATGCTTAAAAAACTGAGCATAAAAAATGAACCAACTGAAGTTTCAACTGCTGCTCAGATTTATCCATTCCTTCATGTGCTGTCAACTGGTATAAGCAAAAAAGAGGGTAAATTACAGCTGAGAGTGCAGACAAGTCCATCATGCTTAGCTGAAGTCGGAGGGACTTGAATCGGATTTATTTTGACTCGCCCTCATCACCAAAATCTCTAATCTGATGGGATGATAGGTTACCAAACACTGTCCAATCAAAAAATCACGTGTGAGTCCATGTGACTTTTGCTTTGAAGCTCTGGTTCACTCTGGTTGACATGATGGTGTGGGTGCAAACAACTAGAGAAAAGAAAAACTGTGGGTGCACTCTGAAAGTAAAAATCAGTTGTCATTTCAAAAGTTTGTGTTAGATTGAATGAACCTCCACCTTGTGAAAGTGGTAGTTGTGTCCATCCTTTTTTACACAGACACTTACCTCTTGCTGCAGTTTGTCTACAGCCCTGGTGACTTGCTCGTGGCCTTTCTGTTGATACTTCTGGGTCATGGTCTCCTTCAGATTCTGCTTCAGCTCGTCATTCAACTGTTCAGACATACAGACAGAGACACATGCTTTAGCAGCTCACTACATAGCAACACAAAAATCTAAGGGCCAGCACCGAGCATGACCAAGTGTTAAATTAGTTGCAATTGTTGACTCTGCTGGTGATGAGATTCATAGCACACAGATTTTAAACGCTCTCCCGACAATACATGTCATGGACAGCGGTTCTAGCAACAGAGGAGCAGATGAAACCGGGGCGATGGCAGAGGAAGTCGGTGTTTTTTTGTTCTCTAGACCAGTGGCAGAAAGCGCTCGCTGGAGGAGCGGCAGGTCTGGGGGGCTCAGTTTCTATGGCAACAAGCCAGCTGGGAAACCACTGTAAATCAAAGCGTGAAGGAGATATCAAGGGAATGAATGATGAAGAGAAGAAGGGAGGGCAGAGAGATGAGAGACGGGAGGTGAAGACAAAGAGGAGGAGGGGAGGAGGGAACAGGAGGGATGTGGTGGTGGGGGGGGGCGTCAGAGGGGAGGAGGAAACAGGAGGGATGTGGTGGTGGTGGTGGTGGGGGGGCGTTGGAGGGGAGCTTCTTTATTTTACCTGTTGACAGTTTGGGACACGCTGTGCCGATGAAGGGAATAGCTGCAATTCAGGTTTTAAAATGGCTCAGTAAGTAGACTCAGCGGCAGTGAGTGAGCAGCATTATGTGGCATTGTATGCATTAACCGCATACAAATAGAAGCAAACATGAGTTCAAGCATCTATTCAGGTGATGGCTGCATGACCGTGAAACCAGGATGCTCCGGTCCAACGTGGACGGCCAAGTCACAAAAAAAAACGTAACAGCAGCAGTTTAGAAGTGCAGTAAATGTGCGCCATCTACAGGCAAAGAAGGTAACAACAGAAGTTCACAACAGTGTCACCTGAAGGCAACGGCGGCTAAAGCTGCTATACTTTTTTTTTTTTTACATTTTTGACATTTTAAACTTGCAAACTGAGAGAGCTGAGAGCATATTTTCTGCTGAACACTGGTCAGAATACTAAGTTCACACTCATATCCTCATGTGTCCTCATTTCCCCAGAACTGTCCTTTTTGTTACTAGAGGGTAGGACTTTTTAACCAGACAAAATCTAATTCATTATGTAATAACACCCAGATTTTTGAAACAATCTGACGCATTTTGCAATAAACAGCCTGAACCCAATACGCAATAGGTTTTCCCACTTTATAACATTTGGTGGCCCTATAAAATGTGGGCGTTGCACTTTTATGAACTGCATTTTGAATAAGCTTTTTGGGGAAACCTCACACACAGAAAACAACAGCTACAAAACTGCAGATGAAGCACTGATTGCCTGCAGGTGGTGGAAAAAAAGTGCAGTAGTTATTACTTTCTTTGCCTGAAGGAGGCAATGCTGACGTGTTGCAGGTCTAAACTGCATTACTTCCCTTTACACTAGGTGGAGCTGGTTGACATGTGTAGAACTGGATAGACAATGACCAAACAGCCTCTCCTCTAGTGGAGAATCTGCAGCTTGCTAAACATGAATAAATGTGTTTGTGAGAGAGTTACAGGCAGTTTCCATGAGGTGTTTGGCATCTTGGAATAAAAAGCAAACGTACAGTTCTCACAACTAATTACCAGAGAGAAAACTGAGGAAGAACAACAAAGGAGGAAGAACAGAGGCAGAGAAGAGGAGTGGCTTTAGAGATTTGAGCAATTGATGCAAGAATCTTTTGAAGCGAGTGAAGGAGAGCTTTAGGAAGCAGGAGAGAGTCATGGAGCTCAGTGCCTGCTCATGTTCAGACGACTTGTGTATTATGAATGAGGCAGTTATAATGATAGCAGAGGACCTCTAGACTGAGAAAAGTCCTGTTGCTGAGCTACAAGCCACCAGGCTTTGAGACCAGGCAGTCGGACTGTTGCTGGTGACGAGCAAAGTCATGTTAATATTACACGAGGAGAAACGAAATTCTATTTTGTGAGTGCTTGCAGTATAGTCAGTATAACTCTACACTGTTAGAGCTGAAATGTGCCGGGGGAGGCTGTCAGTTTTCACATTAACTACAGAACATGAGATAAGAAAATAATCACTTGTAAGCAGGACTGTGAGCATTTAGCACATTCTTTGGGCTTAGCAGTGTTTTTACTCTCTTTAGTCATGTCTTTGTTTATCCTTTTTTAAGTGTATTTTAGTTAAAAAATGCATTTAATTGATTCTGACACAGTGCATTCAGCCTTGTTGTTGTTGATGTACTAATGAGGCATTTTTCATTCCATTTGGACTAAATGTACCACAAGTAATATGGTCAGTCTGATATTTGTATTTTTAATGGGCCGTCTTATATTTCCTCCCTGCAGTCTCATTTATCATGCTGTAAAATTACAGCGCAGCACATGCCACGTGGGAACTGAGACAGCCGTCTGTGTTTTTTTTCACCTTTGACTACGTGCTCAGATTAAGAGGCACAAAATATGTGCCAAGCATGCTCTATTGATGTTTAAGTACAGTACATCATCGCTGCTACACACAAAAACGGTTTTAATGTCAGATAATTTTCTATATTATGGTAGACGAATATACGTAGACTGTTCACGACTGTTTTCTTTTTTTAAATTCAGTGACAATAAAAAAATAAAATAAGACTTTTGTAATGTGCCAAAACAATTCCATAAAGACTGTATTATTACTTAAAACAAATCCTAACCTCTGTGTCAGATTTTAAATGACTTTTTTGTCATTTGAAATCAATCATTTTGAAATCATATCTGTCAGCTGCTCCTCTGCAATCCCATGCCTACAACCTAACATACAAATCCCAGGGTGCATTGTAAAATACATTTTGAATAGAACTTTTATTGGCCTGAGAGTGATTACCTGCTGGTAGTAGATATAAGCCAGGATGCCAGCCAGGATCTCCAACAGGAAGATACACAGCAGCAGGACAAAGTACTGGGGAGGAGGAGAAGAAAATACAGTTAGAGGATGGAAATGTGGTGAAGCAATAGGGGATGGTGAAGCATTTAAAGGCACACATGCAGCACTGTTCGAAACCTAGAGAACTAACTCTATTGAAGGGACTTTAGGACAATCTATTGTGATGTTAATTAGAAATAAAAATATTGGAAAACTCTGTCCACTCCAGGTTGGACAGACAGGTTGACTGCCGTGAAATATGAGCTGGGTTTCTTGCTGATGGCAAAGTGACTCTGTCCCAAATCCGTTAAACAAACTAATTCTAAGCAGATTTTGGGTATGTAGTTATATCCAGCAGTGTACTGAAAACAGTTCATTTTCCCATACACTCTTGATGTACACTATTCTACCAAGATGCAATGCACCAATGAAACGGAGGAGCTGGAGGAACAAACTAAAACAGCTGGTAAGTGAGTCGCAGCTTCTGACGTCTCAAGTACTGTATTATTTATTTTGTTGATTTGTTGCTATAGAGTACTTAAACCTGCAATAACTGATTTTTATGGCCACTCGAGGGCAGCAGAAACAAGTTGTGAACATGACATTAACATATCACCACCTTGTAAGCTGAAACTTTGTTTGTTAACAGCTGCTTATTTACACATCCAGCAGTTACGGAGAAACATATTGTTCACTTGAGTCATGTTTGGATCCACTTGCTGTCCTTTAACCATCATACATATGTAAATATAATGCAATCAAATACAACTGCACCACCAAGTACAGCCTAAAAAAACCTTCACAAAAGTAGGATTTTATTGCAGGCCTGGTGTTCTGGATTGCATTAGATGGTACAGGTGCAACTAATAAACTGGTAATAGTACTGCATACTACAAGTACAACTGTGCCAGCCCATAAAAAGAGGCCTCACAACAGATGACAAAACTTAGGCAAATTGAGGTAACCCCATTGTGCTTTCTCATGTTCAGCTCTTTCGCTCAACGTTGGTTTATTAAAGCCTGAAACTGCCAAACATTGAGTCATTGCCCAGTGGCTGGCACATCTTATACTCTGTGCCTTTTAAATGAGGTTTGGTGTTCAGAGTTTATCGTCAGTATCTGATTCGTGACCAGGCCCATGAGAGTTAGAGGGAAGGTCTGCTTTTCATGCCAAGTGTCTTCAGACTTAAAGACAAGAAGAGATATTATCAGACCAAAACCTTGACCCAAATTCCTCTGGCCCTGCCGCTATCAGAGAGAGAAAATCAGCCTGGTAAAGTGGACTTGGTCCTTGATTTGAAAGCTTGGGCTGATTAAATCTCAGAGTGGCTCTGAGCCTGAATGCTGAGCAGACTATAAGATGCATTTTGATGTTGTGTTGGTGGTTTGAAGGGAAGTATGGCAACCTTTAAAGATGCCAGAGTCAGATTCAAAGAATCAAACCTATGACACTAAAAAAGATGTGTGAAGATTTGATCCAACAAATTTTATACCCCATCCTTTATTGTAATGGATTTGGTGCATTACAAAATCTCCTCCCATGATTAGATTAATTCCAATACTTCCAAAAAGTACCCAAAGTGATTCAACAATAATAAAGCACATGTTAACTCGAGTTCTACGTCAAATGAATAATAAATGGTCCTACAGCTTGAACAATACATCAGCAGACTACGTTTTCTGACTTACAAAGGGGGAAATTGCAGCACATACTTCAATGTAAACATTTGTGCTGCTGTTTTTATTTATACTACAGTAAGGTTTTCCATTTAAATGTATGTTGTCTTCAATTTTCCGTTACTGTCATGTTTGATAATAGTCTAAATATAAAATACTCTGCCTCAGGAAATGTCTTTATCACAACTCTCTTTAAAACAGCTATCAGCTAATATGGTTTACTTCTTTCCTCAAAAATTGGCCTTGAAACTGCAATATCCGTCAGGCAGAATATGAAAGTTATAGGGATGGAAGCTGAGCAAAAACATATCAAATCTGGAGGAAAATAAATCGGTACTGCTATATAATAAAAAATAAACATCTTCCTGCTATTAAGTGGTTTACATCAGTCACAAATTGACTGAAATGAATTTCATGGCTATTTTTTTAATAATCTATTATTTTCACCCAGAGTAGAAATTGACCTCACAAATTTCAGTCAGTGAGGTAACTGTTCTTCTAACCGAGCTAATGTCTTACAGAAATTCTCTGCAGTTGTTGCTGAAAACAAGGACGGTCCGTTTTTCTGACTCTACCATACTTGTGGTCATTGTCTTTGCCTACGCTCTCTCTCTCTCTCTCTCTCTACACACACACACACACACACACACACACACACACACACACACACCAAAGCATGCTTCTCAGACTGATCCCACACAGACAGTGATGTGTACAGGGTGTGAGAGAGAACCTGTTGTTGGCTGTGGAGACTGAGGTGGTTGAATTACTGACTGCAGTGACTCCAGAGGACTCCTCATGATCTCTGGCACACACACTGTCTTACAGACTAATTTTATGTCTGAGCTGGCATTCTTTTCCCAGGCGACTTAAGGGCACAGTGTAATTACTGCCAAAATGACTCTCAGCAGGTTCATATGTACAAAACCTTCTTTTTTTTTAAAGCTCTGCAGTGGCTTCAGACTCAACAGCCTGCTGTGCTGTAGGCTTCCTGGCTAAAAAAGATCTAACATCTCATGGTAAAGTCAGACTCATCCTGCTGAGGTTGTTAGAAAATATTTGAACAGTTTCTTTTCACTTCTGTGTCCCTCTTCCACAACAGCTGGTTATCTCCAGAGTTACTGTAGTTTCTTTGCTTCTTTACTTTTCCTTCCTTTTCATGCACTTCCACCAGCATCCAGCAAACATATAGGAACAACACGTATCTGGAGACAGGATACACACATTTGTATGCAGCCCTGTATTTGACATTAGAAGTGTACTGCTGCCTTTACAATCACTGAGCGAGTTCAGAGTCACAATGAAGGTGACTTTGATCAGATAACAGTTGGACACGTGTTAGTTTTTGAAAGGAGTGACCTTTGGGCTGTATGGTGGACTCTCTGGCCTCATACAGCTAATCAATCAAACCTTTAAACTAACTCCAACTTGATGCAGACTCTATCAACCTGTGTCCAGCAGCTGGTGATTATCAAACTATCTTCAGTCTGGTGTCTAACTGACAGCGACGTGTGTTGTTTGTGTGTAAAAGTATAAAAGATTTAGTTGCAGAGACACAGCAACACGCTACTCTTCATTACAGTGAAATGAAAGCCCAATGTTATCAATTAATCCGTCACCTGCTGAGCTGAACTTATCACCTCTCCATCAACTGGATGACAGCGTAAATAATCATGAAATAAAAACTCAAATACGCTGCCTGTGCTGTCTTATATAGTGGCTCTATTCAGCTGATTATTTTCTTGAACAATCGATTAATCATTTGGTCTATAAAATGTCACCCAGAGATTTTCAATTTACTATGATATAAAACACATGCAGTTGGATTCTATTAAAAAAATAAATAAGATGATCAGTTAGAGCCATTATAGAATAAAAGTGAAAGATGTCAGCTGTAGTTTTATTGACGATTTGTAATTCATAAATAAAATATTTTGTATGAAGACAAACAGTTGGACGAGTAACGAGTTAAAAATGTTAATTCTTCCAAGATGCAGCGACAATATGTCATTCCATGAATTTACTTCTTTTGATGGGTGACATAAAGGCACACACAAACACATACACACACAAAACTCCATTATGTTCTCCATCTTTGGCAATCTCTAGCGATCCTCCCTGTCTCCTGACAAGTTCATTCCTTCTCTGTGATTCATGGCTGTGATCTCAACTCCTCAAGATGCACCATGCATTAAAAAACTCAGACACACACAGAGAAGGTGTGCACAGATTTCAAACTAAGCACTAAGCACTGTAGACCATATAAGATACAGACCACCGTTAAAAGAGATGCACTGTTTTCTTCACACCCAACTTGGCTGTATTTAAGTTATTCAACACCATATAGAAATGAATTGAAATGAGTAGCACTGTGTTTTAAAATACTTTTCATCTAACTCTTATGCCTTTGTTGAACCCTAAAAGACTGTCCTAAGAAACTCTGCCGTGCAGCTGAATAAATGCCTGCCGTTCATGAGCGAAGATCTTAACCAAGTCATGAAAGACTCATCAGGTTGCGGAACAGGAGAGCGGAGCAGCCTGACACAAATGAACTATGAAGCAGAGATCTCTTTAACCTTTGCTTCTGCTTACTGCTCTGCCAGCCCGTTGCCTCATTTAAAATCCAATCCAATAGAGAGACAGTGAAACAACAAATATAGCCAGATAAGAAAAAAAACAAATACAAAGAGATATAGAGAGAAAATAGAGATGCTGAGAGGCACTGAAAGACAGATAGTAAGCCGAGGGTTGAGCATTTTCCTTATATTTGACATATAAAACTTGTCAATAGCTTGATTGATAATAAAAACAGTAATAAATTGCAGTCATATATTTTTTACTTATCGTCATTTTCCTTATATTTGACATCCTATACATTAATATCATTCAGTGTAAATTACATATTGTAAAATACTGTATTGTGTCTCTCTGCTCATTTATTTTAAGTACCAGTGTGTTGGATTTAGTGGCATCTAGCTGTGTAGTAACAGATCGCAACTCTGTTGCTTCACCGCCCCCTTCCAAGCATGAAGGAGAAACTACGGTGGCTGCGAAACGCACAAAATCACAACCACCCCTATCTAGAACCAGTGTTTGGTCTGTCCCCTCTGGGCTACTGAAGAAACATGGCAGTTCAACATGGCGGACTCCATGGAAGAGGACCCGCCCCTTCTATAGTTTAAAAACGGCTCATTCTGAGGTAGCAATGGATATTATATTCCATTTCTGCCAACAGATTGTCCTAAATGTTACACACTGGATGTATCTGTATTAAACATAAAGTCCTAAATTAGAACTGAAACGATTAGACAATGGGGAAAATTAAAAAGCCCAAACATTAGTGCTTTTGTTGTTTTTAGGTTTGGACTAGTTGAAGGGCTCAGGGAAAGAGGGAGAGAGGGAGAGAGAGAGAGAGAGAGAGAGAGAGAGAGAGAGAGAGAGAGAGAGAGAGAGAGAGACAACTAAAGAGAAAGACAGACTGAGACACACTGAGACTTGTAATATGTCCAGACTAATTGTATGAAGTCAGTTTCTCCACAGGTGGATCCAGACTCTGTTAGGACTGCTTTCCATTTGGCTCCATCATTCGGAAGGAAAAACTTTCTCCGTCCTCTCCCTGACTCATTACACTGTTCTGTCGCTTTTCTCCTACAAAACAATGAAGCTGTGTTCGCAGACACACACCACACCCCTCTTCATGTGGGAGCGCTTTCCTCTTTTTCTCTTTGTCTTACTGACTTCCCTCATACTTTCTATAGCTATCACTAACAGCCCTACAGAAAGTCTGATAAGACCTTTAATCAACTGCAGCTACAGTATCCTGGTGATGCTATGGCTGCATCAGCTTTATTGTAGTGAGAACTTGTGACCTTTAGGTTACAGGACAGTGTTACCAATCACTGCTGCTGCTCTCGTGTACTCTCAGCAGGTACCAGGCACTCGCCACATACAGGAAAACAATTACTTTACCTCCTCCCTCCCCACCACCCCGCCCTTATGTTTGCCCTCTTTAACAATCTCGATAGCATCTCTCCTTGCCGACAAGTTCATTTCTTCTGTGATTCATCGCCCTAATCTCGACTCTTCAGGATGCACCGAGCGTTTCAAAACCACACGGGAGAAGAGGTGGTGCACGTATCTCGATTTACAAGTGCAGAGTGCTAAATCAGGTAATCTGAACGTAGTGGGGACTTCATTTATTGCGTCCAGATCTATTGACTTTTCAGTTATGTTTTAAAGCTTCAAAAAAACCTCCCCACACTGGTTGCCCTGGGGACCTGAAGTCAACACCCACATCTGAGCGTTTTTTCCCCTCAAATTTCAATGTCAACTAAAGCCAAAGACAGCTCCTTAAAAACTATTACTATCCAACACAAAATAGTAATCTCAATCTCAGTCTCATCCAGACAATAGAATATCTAGTTTTAGGTAAAATGAAACTGGTTTTGCCATTTTACTGCTGAAAAAGAATTGTATTATTAGAATTATTATCATTATATTACAAGAGTAACACATCCATTCCACTTACCCTTGACAGAATAGTTATATATTTTCTAACTACTGTTTTCATTTTTACAGATATAAATACAGCTATTAGCACAGGTGTCCCAAACTTACATGGATGGAATAAAAAGTAGTTTTTTGTCAGAAATTTCAGTCGTTACAAGTAATAAAATGAGCATTGACAGATGTGGCCGACAGTTGTTTCATAATTTGAACTGAACTGACACCGCTTTTCTTTAGTAGTTAAATAAATGTGTGTGCCATAACTTTGTTGTATATGTTCTCCTTTCCCCACGTGCTACTTCAGGAATGCTACGTATAAATACACTTTGTATGCCAGGTATGTTTTGGCTTCTGCCTTGTCTAAAGCTGACAATATCTAGCTGTGCAGAATTACGTGGACTCGTCTCCGGTGAAAATGGATAATGCCAAAGATGACGCATGTTCTTGCAGAGCTTATACGATGCAAACATTTGAGCTGCACACACAGTGGTGTGCATGCATAAATTTGCCATGTTGAAATGTGTGGATAACCGCCTGAGCAGTGTGTGTTTTGTGCATGAGTGTGTGCATAGTAGTGTGTTTGTATTTTGAGCTGGTTCTAGTGTCATGCAGGTGTCTCTGTTGGCAAAACCAAGTGCTGTGTAGAGAGTGTGCCAAATCAAATATGGGCACACACGTTCCTACTGTATGAACTTTTTGTTTTGTCTGAACTGAACGCAACCGAGGCTGACACCTTGACCTTGGCTGGCACCACAATGTCCTTTTAACAAACTATTACTTCTGGAAGTTGTATACGATGTCCCAGATTTACTTTTTGGTTTATTGTAGAGTTGAAAAATGCCAAGAATGACCTCAGTGACAAAGAAACTGATGCACATCTTACTGAAGAATATGCAATCCTGCTTTATTTTAGTCATGTTTTGTGCACAGAATCACTGTCTGAGAATGTCATTTACTTCTACAATGGATGTTAATTAAAAGTCTTTTGTCGCTTCACATCTGCTTAGTATCACCACATGAAAAATGTTTTGTTTCTTTCAACAATACGCTGATTAGCCGTCTGGCTGAAGACGGGACAGAAAGTTTTACTGAAAGTTACGGTTTTGCATCGAACAGAATAACAGACAGCAGTCTGCAGTGTTTTCCTTTGTTTTGTACCTGTGCAGGTGGTGGCCTACGGTGATCGACAGGGACCAAGTTTGAGAAGAATACCTGAAAAGTAGTACATTCCCTGAGGCTATTCAACACTAGAATGGTAAACCTTTGGCACTTCGAGGTGTATATTGTACAATATCTCATGTATATAATGGCTTTAATAGTATGACTGAATGTTGTCCTGTCTGTTTTGCGCTCACCAAGGCAAGTTACTAATAATATTGTTATATATGGCAATAGAGTTAACTCAGTTCAACAGTCAAAGATTGGCTCGTTTTTTATTATTAATAGTGAGTATGGCTTGGTTGGGACAGATTTCTTTCAGCATTAGGGTTCATTTTCAAATCACTGAACATTTTTTGTTTTTTCCACATCTTCAAGAGCCATTCTTCCTATCCCACTGTATAATTTCGTTTAGGTTGCACAGTACAAGTGATCTCTGTTTCACACACTTGAATATTTTCACGAGCGTGCTGTGTGAAGCTTCTATTATCTCTCTACCCTGACGTGATCTCTTACCACTCGCAGTAGCCTCCTCTGCTCCTTGAAGGTGGCACAGCAGCCCAGCACGCCTGTTACCATGACGATGGCTCCAGCCAGGACCAGTATGTAGGCGGAGGCAGCGTAGGTCTTGGAGGAGAGAAGGCTGATGTAGTCGCTCTTCTCAACCAAGGTCCAAACGCCCACCGCCATCACAACGCCCCCTGCCAACTGGGAGAAGAGCACAAGATAAGAGTCTGATGTCTGCCAGTGAGACTCTGGTCCCCAAAACATCACAGACAAAAACAGAGAGTGACAAAGAGGTTTCAATTATTTGTCATCCAAGTCGGCTTCAGAGAGCCGAAGGAGGATCCTGCAATGAGGGCCTTTCAATTGTTGAATGTGAACTGATAAAAACGACCCACCGCTGCCACACAAGATAATCTAATCTTGAATTAGTTAATGTTGCAAGATAATTGTGAATGAGCAAAAAGGAGCTGCTGAGGTTCGTAATCCAGGGCTGTCACTGCTACTGTGCTTTGATAAAAGTATCAACTTAACTGCAGGCACAGCGATTTGTCAGGTAATTAGACTAGAATTTGTCAATCAATTAATTTGGTGTCAGTTATTTTTCCAGCAAAATGCCAAATATTCAGCTTCTCAAATAAGAGAATGTGTTGCTTTTATTTGAACTATATCACAGTAAATTTTATATCTTTGGGTTTTGAACTGTTGGTCGGACAAATGAAAAACATGGCCATGGGCTCTGAGAAATTATGAATAGCATTGTTTTAACTTCTTTAAAAAAAAATTAAATGATTACTTTAGAAAATAAGTGGCAGATTAAGCAATAAATAAAATAATTGTTAGTTGCAGCCCTATAAAACCCTATAAATGCTAATTTTTAACAATTGTCAGTGGGGGATTAGGCATTTCTAAAAGGTTTTGACTTTAACCATACAGAGCAATCATGTGGTATAAAGTCTGGGGAATTACAAAGCATTAAGTGAATCCTTAAGCTCACAGGATGGACTAACTGTAATTACAAAACAGCATAAGAGTCGATGCTTCAATCCAGAATATATCTTTCATTGCTCGACATCTTCAGCATTATCTAAGCTAACAGTTAAAGACGATATGAGGAAAATTAAATTATAAAGATATCACAATGACGAGTCAGCAGATGGTGCAGCACTGCAACAGATATCTGTCATCATGCCAAACAGCCAATCTGACAGCCTGCCTAATTTAGATTTAATTTATAAAGGAAGACGATGGCTACAGAAGCGAGACACTGAGTCAGACTGTACCACACCCAGAGACAGTGTGGCAGGAAAACACACAGAACAACAGTGTTGAGCAAAATATTTCAGTCATCACTCTTTACTAACTATTAAGAGTAACCACAGTGCTTTACTAACTACCCAACGGGAGCAGTAAGTAGCTGATGTTACATTACTGTACATGTTCATCATTTTAGTAGCTTCTGTTTTAATTCACACTTTCATTACAGTTCATAGGCGCAGTTCAGAACAGTCTACACATGCCCACTAGGTCATGTCTTACTCATTGCTCATGACCACTAAAAAACAAAAAATCAAGAGCCCTGTCATCAGCTGCATTTAAGACTTGAACAGTTCAATCCAAACAGCTGTTTTCCTTTAAGATATTTCCAATGTATTGTTTAGAAATTGTTTCAAGAGAGACTATTCATCATGTTACCCATCACATTAAAAAAGTGACAATATTAAACTGGTGTGAAGTGATAATAACTTGTTATTATGTGGTTTTGTTCTTTACATAAAGCATCTCACAACTCTCCAAACATCATCTTTCATCATCCACAGAAGGATCCCAACCCTGAGAACCACAGTGTTACGAAACAGAATGAGGTTCAGTCTTTGCAGTAATCGCTCCATGTGGAGAACATGATGCTGGCTGTGGCTTTATCTGCTGTTAAAACTCAATGAACCACAGGAATTAGTGAATATTGAGTGTAATTGAAAGCGGCACAAGGGAAATTCAAACTTTGGCGACCTCCAGTGGCGGCAAGAGGTAGAGACTGGAACATGTGAAAGTCTAAGGACCCTGAAGTGAATGTAATGTTGTATCATTTGTCCATTCATAATACTTACAGGTTCTATACATGTTTCTTTTATATATCCATTATTACAGCCACTAAAGGCTTTGTTTAAAAAGGCACTGTTGACTCACTGTTGATTCAAAGTTATGTCCTTGGCCTTCAAGATTACAAGGTTTGTTTATGTTCACAAACACAGCAGACATGCATTTGAGGTCTGATGGCCATTCAAGTTTAGTCAAACTTATCTAGATTGTAGCTGTTGTTACATGAAATGTAACTTATGTATTTTGAATCAGACTGTGTCCTGAAAATCGTAAATGATTTCAGCCTAAAACTTCAAAAGGAGGATCGTGTAATACCCTACTAATATTACATATCGAAGGAAAAACCTCAGAAAATCCATAGCCAGCGTTCGTGAGCAACACCTCAAAAAAGGCAGACAAACAGAAATCCATGTGATCCTGCTCAAACAACTGTGATTCCTGAGCAAACAAAAGATTTAATTTAATAAGCATTCACTTTTTGTTTTTCACTCAATTTGGTGTCTTGAGTCCTCCTCAAAAAATAATTTTACTAATAAATATGAAACAGACATAGTGACCATATGTTACTCCTGAGGTAAATGGACAGCTGCCATTCAGTAAAATACTTTATAGTGTTGCAGTGTGTTCATTTTGCTGTCTGAAGTTCAGCTCTTTGTACCCACACTAAAGTATTGTGAAAAATATTGAGTCAAATTTAGTCAAAAGATTTGATTTGGTCCTGAAATATCCATATGGTTATAACTTGGGCATCTGGCACTGACAAGACTCTGTATTGTTTGCCTGCCAAATTCAGAGAGATGTGATTCTTTGGCAGACAGATGATTATCACATATGGGCAGAGCTGTATGTGCGACTTCACGCTGGGAACGAGTGAGAAAGAGACAGACACCCTTCCTTTGCTGACAGTGAGGCTGCCACACTGATGTTTGACTCTTATTTTACACGTAGTACATCCAAATGATGATCATCGTGTTATTTGTAGTGCTTTCCTCCTGGAACATCACGTTCTTGACAGTGGAAAGTTTTGGGGAATTAGGCTTTGAATGCATCTTCTGTGTCCTCCGTGAAAGTATGCAACTTGGCGTTGATTCTGCAAACAGCCGGCATTTATTTGCTGCCTGAATAAAAAGGCTTTGTTGAAGGGTTCAGACAGAGTTTTATCAGCTAATTCTTCCCATTTATGTCATGTAAAAAGCAAATTATTCATATAAATATGAGAACATAATGTGTTCATGTGTATTACCATCTCTATGTAGTGAAAAAAACACTGCCTTTATAGCTTTAGTTTGTTCAAACCTGAAATACCCTTTCCTTATCTTTATCAGGGATTGGGTTATTTATTGAGTTGTTTCTAGTTTAATCAGTATTACAATTTGGGCTGTTTATGGCTCTGATAAATGACCAAGACCACTGTGTTGATCCCCCTGGCTTCAGTCAGACAGATTTGTTTTCATGGGATTAGAGCAATGGACTTTAAAACTATGCACAAAACACAGACACAGGTATGGGAATGAGGTAAAAATGTATTCCTAAAAACATCTGCAGCTAAATGTATCAAGATAACACCTCTGACTATTCATATTCATGTCTGTCTGAGCTTAAGTGTGGACGATCAACCTTAAATTATTCATCGGTTGTGTTTCTGATTTTGAAATTCTGTGAATGGAAAAGTGGAGGGAATTGTTTGGTTACAGGGCCCACTCTTTCCCTGTACCCACCTTGATGAAAGTTTAAAGGTAAATTCGTTTTCATTTGTTTTGTTTTAAGTTTCAGCGTCACGTTCCGTGTAATAAAATACCAAACCAAAATCATTGCCAGCAAACACAATTTAGAGACTGAAACACAATTTTTGTAAACTATTTTGCCAAATTATGTAAACCACTTTATTTGAAGGTAAAACTATATCTCAGGAAATCTGCGTGAGAGCAAAATGATCTGCAAACTGTGATAAAGGCTTACAACAGAGAGTTTGGTAAATCATTTTACTGTCTTCCTTTGTTTTCTCTTCCAAATACATAAAGTTTGGCACAAATGGGGGTTTGTTTAAAACCTGTATGATTATCTGACAATTTGTTTCACTTCTTTTCGCTGTGTTACAAAATCTCAACAATTACCTTGCTGAGTGAAATGTTATTATAACCAATAAAAATGATGGCCAAGGCCAAACCAACAGACACTGCCCAAACTATGCAGGTGCTTCAAAAGCACTTCAGTCCAACACAAGCACTTTGGCCATTAAATCCTTTGTGCAGAATGGAAACTCACCCAGAAGAGAAAGTTGAATGTAAACAGGAGGTATTTCAGGCAGACGGTTCCACATGTTTCCTTTTTCTCCTCATAGACCCCCATGCTGCAAAAGAGAGTGGGAGTCATTTTAGTCAGTGCACACAGCATGATCAAGAACTACAATCTTGAACTTTCTCACAAAGAAATGTGTTGGTAAAGATAAATGTGAGCGTATAAAAACTCCTTTCTGCTAGCATTAGACATGGTTTAAAATAAGTTTGATACTACCGCAATATATTGATACCCAAGTTTTTGTGCCAGTATGGAACCAATCCTTTTTTTGATACCTAACTTTCGGAAATTTACTTTCATATTTGAGAAAGAAAACCAGCAAACCCTCATACAAGAAACTGTAACCAGAGAATATTTGGCATTTTTAAATAAAATATAACTGAAACATTAATCAATAACTAAAACGGTTGCAGATTTCTGTTGGCCGTTGTATCTCTTAATTGAATGATACCCCACTATTGATCCAATATAAAATAAGCTATATAAGTGCAATGTAAGCCAGCAGCTGGCATTGAGGATACAGAATTAGAGCTTGGGGTGCTTTTAACAAATGAGACGTTACAGGGCTAATGCAGAACATGGGGGAGTAAGCATCAGATCAGCAGTGTAGGCAGAATCAGTGAGCTGAGTTATTACATGTGTATACAGAGAGATCCATGACTAAGCACTGAGTAGGAGCTGAGAGTCGGCCAAAGGCTGGAAATTATAACCAACTGCTTCCCTGGTGCCTGGTCCCAACATCCAACGCCTCTAGAAGCAAAAAATCATGTTCTTTTACCAGCAAATGAATACTTTAAGCAAGCTATGTTTTATAAGAGAGAGGCAGCTTTAGTTAAAAGCAATTACTTTTACTTACATTAGATTAAAAATGTCACTCCAGTGTATTTAAAACAGGAGTGACTAAAGCTTATCCAGACAATCTCAGTATTTAAACCACAGTAATTGACACTGTATCAAAGTTAAACAGTGCTGTCACCACAACAATGCCAAACACGACTCTCCAGTTTGAAGTCTGTTAGATTTATAGATCCCATCACAGAATAACACTTGCTACCTGCTGCCTTTATGTAATCTTTGATTCCCACGTCTCACATCCTCTTTTTTATTTTTTTTTATTTTCAACCTCACAATTTTCTTGGCTCACTTGCCAGTCAAGCCCAGACTTGCCCTCCTCTGAGTGCCTCTTATCAAACTCTCCTTCCCCTCCTGACTCTCCCGTCTGCTCCCCCACCCCCACATGCAGTACTGTCAATTCAGATGAGCACTACATGAATGAGTAAGTCTGTCTGGGTTTTCTGTCTGTTGACCATCTGGTGGGGTGGGCCCTCTTAGTGAGATCTTGTTAATGAAATTCAAACAAGACTTAATTGACAACTCCCTATTTTACTTGTTAGAGCCGGATAGGAAACAGCTGAGTCAAGAAAGTAAGTCAACTGTTTAAAAAAAGTTTACAAGCTTTCTTTCGAAGATGTAAAAAACACAGCAGAAGAAATATCCCTTCTGCATGAAGGGTTTAACTATGGAGAGTTACACCGATGTGCATCTTATTAGCTTTAGTTTATTTCAGGACGTGATATCTTTATTCAAGGGCACATTAAACAAGATGGTAAATAAATCGGAGATATGCCACCTGTCTGACACACTCACCACAAATCACATTTAGTAGATAATGGCTGTCTAGTCTACCCCACGAGACTCCATGGTGAAATACTTGGAACGGCTCCAGTAAGGTTTTTAGTGTTATGTTGCAGGTTAATTAAGGTAGGTGTTTCCAGACCTGCTGGAGAAATAGTTGCAAAATTGCTGCACAAACCATTTATATTTTCTATCTACAACGTGTCATCGTTTGCTTTACGTTGTTAGAAATGATCCAAAAGTAATAACTTGGATAAAGTTTAAAATAAAACATCCCCACATGCAGCTACTATATTTAGTTTTCTCTGTAAACCAAGCTGATGAATAGAGGTATATAGATAGATATAGTACTTTTAAATTCTCTGATTCTAGCTTCTGCAAGAATTTGCTCGTTCTCTTGTTCTTAGACAGAATATTTTCTTGTTTTAGACTGTTGGTTGAACAAAAAAAGACATTTTAAGATCTCAGACTCTGTGATGGACATTTTTAACTGCATTGTATGGACAAAACAATGAAACAATTGAGAAAATAACCTGCAGCTAATCAATAATTAAAATAATAACTTAAGATAATTCAAAATATTCAGACTACAAATCTCATTTCATTCTAAAATCCGGTATTTTGACTTGACTGTCCACACCAAACTGTAAATAAAGCTTGCAGTATACTGTTATTTGCAAATGATGAAAACACTAAGCTGCTGATTTGAGCTGTTAAATCTCATTTGAATTGGACTTCATACTACATCTACAACTAGACTGCATTCAAAATGTCATTTCTGCACAAAAGTCATGGAGGTGTTTGAAATCCAGCATAGGGAACAAAAGAAAAGTATCATCTTGGATATTGTCAATTTAGGACATTTTTATTCAACAACAAGGATCTTTTGAGCTGTTAAAATTTGATTTACAATAAGCATTTTTGATGTATTCTTCCAGGGTTTCCCGGAGGAAACTGTTTCGTTGAGCCACTCAAGTCTCCTCCTGATCAATTTAGTTAGTGGACAAAGGCCAAAATGAAAGTCACAGCCATTACATGACATTAGCCGGGTGAAATAATTCTTCTGCTCTTTTCCCTTGAAAGCTTATTGTTTAATTTAAAAAAAAAAATGAGCTCATTTATAGAAGTAACCCAGGCTTGTAAAAACAAGTGCTCCGATTTAGACGTGTGTCTGCTAAATGTTGTGCTACCAGTCTGAACACAGCCTTTTATCTGGAAAGAAGAAAAATATACAACTGATATGTGAGTCATTGATCACACCTGTGACCTGACTCATTTTACTGTAAAAACCCAGTGGCATAAAAACCACGCTGTTGACTAGCTGCTTACTGAAACATCCTTAAAAAGAATACAATCAGGTTATTATTAATAAGCAGTGGCGTATGCACAGGTATACGCAGAATACCCACTTCTAAATCCCCTCTGATGTGTCTTAGCTGTCCTGGAAAAGTAAATAAAAGTAAGTGAGTGAGTAAGGAATACTTCACTCACTGTCTGTGGGGTAGTATTGATTCTTCTATGGCTCATTGTGAGTTCATTTCACAATGATCCTCACTGGTTGAAGTCAAGCAGAAGTGACCATGTGCAAATACTACTGCCTCATTTCTGTTAAATATGTAAGAGTAGTCTCACATTTCACTGTTTATAACACAGGGATGCTTATCCTTTGCTTTAACAATGAATTATGGCATACATTAAAGAGTATTTCCTCTTCTCCAGGTACCATCACACTATTACTAATAAGTAGTGTTATATTACATTATCTAAAGTGACGACAAGGGAAAGTTATGCTCGCTAAACATTTCCATTACAGATCACAACTGTGTCCTAACAACGGCTCAGCTCTGAAACCACTGGAAATATATATATATAAAAAAAACGATTTGTGAGATTTTGTACAGAGTTTGAGTTCATAATAACCATCTGTGCTGGGTAATCCCATCATGTATTCATTTATAGGACTGCCCACATTGATAAAAATCACAGTTTTGTATGTTTTCCTCGCTGAGTTTCAACGCATCTCTTCGCCTAAGCTAACGCTAAAGTTACACGTCTTTGGCTGCCCTCTGTGCTGCTGCTGCTCCAACAAATGTGGACAAAACGACCTATTTTATCAACATATTCTGCTTTTTAAAGACGGCAACAACATGGTAACACATTGTCAGGTAACCTAGCCTCCGTGGAAAGCTATAAAACGTTTCGGCCATATCGTGAAAAAGACGATAAATGCTGCCTGTCTGGGCAATGCGACACCGCAGTATGAGCTAACACAGTTAAATCAGAGAGCACTTCCTGCTTCCCCCCCCCCCCTCACTTACCTGCTGTTTCTGTAATCTTCTATCGACGTAGAGCAACCAACAATATGTTCAACTATTCCTAGATGTCGTCTGTTTTCATTCCACTTCCCCCCCTGGATAAAGGGCCTCTCCGACAGCAGGGTGAAGCTGGAGGCTAGAAAAATCAAAATGCTGAGCTCACGTCCAGAAAGTGAGACTGGAGCTGCTGCTGCTGCTGCTGACTCCACCCCGGGCCACCTTGCATGTTTCTGGGATTTTTCACTGTCCTGGGGCAATGGTTATGTGATGTAAGCAGATACTGTGGGATAAAGGGGGAGAAAAACCCAAGAAAAGCATGTTTGCAGGGATTTCTGTGTGTATATATATATATATATTTTTAAATAATCTTTACTTTACAATAGGGCTGCACCATTATGACCAAGTGCATGTAATTTTGATAAAGGTGAAATGTGTGACAAAACAGTGTGATGAAGTACTTTAGTCTGGTCTACAAATCTTGTTCTCCAGATTTAAATAAAACAGGTTTGTTTAATTCAAACCCCCCAAAATTTAACATTTAATGCATGATTTTAATAGATTTATTAGGGAAAATTTGTGTTTTTACCATATTGTGCAACCCTACTTCACAATAATATTGATTGATAATCCAAGGGTGGAATGTAACTAAGTACATACTAGAGCTAATTGTACTTGAGTATTTCCATTTTATACTCAGAGGGAAATATACTTTTTACTCCACTACATTTATTTGGCAGCTTTAGTTACTTTGCAGATTCACATTATTAATAGGCTACAGAATATAACCAACTAATACATTATGATGTATTATAATAGGTCAATATAAGGGGATACATTCACAAGCTAACAGTGTGTAAAGTAGCTGAAATTAGCTCCACCTTTAAAGTGGTGAACAAATGAATGCATCAATAATTAGAATCCAATGTTATAACTGCACAATGAGTACTTTAAATATATTTGGATTACTTTTGTACTTTTACTTAAGTAAGATTGAATGCAGGAGTTTTACAGTGTGCTATTGCTACTTTTATTTAAAAGATCTGAGTACTTCTTCCACCACTGTGATAGTCTGATAAAGAGGGTTTTTATCCCCACTATCAGCATATTACAGCATTTACACGTTTCATTTAGTTCCTATAAAGTAGGATCATTTCTATTAAATTTTAGTCAAATTAACATTTTCAAAGGGCTGAGATATGGCCCATCTCTCTTTTATGGTTGCTATGGGAAAAGTCTTTTTCGCCGTGGTTAATACTCGGCTTTTCCCTGAGGAAGCTGTAGTAAAACAGAAGACTCAATGATGATCTTATAATGACTATTATGGTCAGTTCATGCGACAATTACACAGTTCTTATCCCCAACCATTAGATTTAATCTAATCTGACAGTTGCCCACTTTACTCAGATGTTAATACAGCATTTCTTAAGTACTTGACAAGCCAGTATTTGAGTACAACGGTTACACCAAGTTTCCTGCACAGGTAAATGGGGCAGCATTGTTTTTTGTGTGTGCAGAAATGCACATTCACCACTAGATGGCAGTGGTTTTCTGTTTTCTTCTGGCTCAACTCCAGATATCCTTCCTAGAAGCCTTACCGTAATCTGGAATGGAAATGTGACTGAAGAAGCACAGACAGTGTCCACTTATAACCCATCTTCATTTACTCATACTTAGCTACGGCCGTGACTTCTTGTCCTTTGTAATAAATGTCAGTCCATAGTTAAAAAAACTGAACTTTATGTAACAAAGTAAATGGATTTTGCATTATTGTTTTTTTCTCATTCAAGTTTTTATTTGTTTTTTAAATAAAGAGTTGGTACATGTCAGCATTTCAGGGTTACAGGAGTAACCCGTAGTACCAAACACGGTGTAGGAAATAAGAGATAAGTTAATTAAATACAAATAAGTAGCATAATCAGAGGTGAGAAATACAGTCCACAATAAAATGAAAAGAAAACATTGCTCTTTATATAAATCCAAAAAGGTCCCTGGAGGAAGTCCCACAACCTAAACTACATTATAATATACTGAGGATCATAGTATGCAATCTCTACCATTGCATCTTTCAAATTGGGAGCTTATGTTATATTTTAAGACTTCATTTTAGTAATAGCTACAGCATCCTGTCACTAGGGTGTATGTACACAAAGCAACCACAATCCATAGTATGTCATGACAAAACTCTTGTGCCTGTCTATTAGAGAGCAGGCGGGATAAAACCTGTTACTAGGACAGACACAATCTGTGCTGCACAGTGTGTTGTTTGTGGCCACATGCATCATCCGGACAGATACTACCTCATTCTCTTCTGATCAACCTTCATTTACAGGTACATACACTTTTTTTTTCTTTAGGCAGCAGTTTGATGGTAGAATTGATATTGTAAAATAGTAAAAGGGAGGATATATATTTTCTGTGTGAAGCAACAAGCTGCTACGGAGTTTCTTAAGAAGATTAAATGGTGCAGTACTAAGAACTACAAGTTGGGAACACATTAACAACAACAAAGGGTTTCTAAGTTACACCACTATATTTGTCAAAGGAAAATTTATTATTTGACCAACTGATATATTTCTGATTACAGTTTATAAAAAGCGAGAGTAGAAATTGACGACTCTTTGTCTCGGATGTGTATCCACGGCACTGGACAACCTTAAACAAGCTGTCTCACCTTTTAAGACTGGTATTATTTTCTGTTTTCTCAGTTTCTGCCCAGGAGCCAGTAGGGCTGCTAACCCAGAATCTCAGTGGGACAGCTTCCAAGTATAGGTAGTCTTCTGGTCGACGCTTGACTGTTTAGAAGTGGACATAATCTTCCACACACCTGCCATGGCCATGCCAAGCTATAAATACGGGGGTCATAAGAGGATCCACCTGGTGTCAGAGTGAGGTAGCCTGCTGTATAGTGATCCTGGCTCATAAGAGGCCAGAATAGCCAAGGCAAAGATTTACAGTACCTACTTAACTAATACTCTCAGTGGCGCAACGGTAGTGAAAGGAGGACTTGTTTTTCTCAATTCATAACAAGCAAGTAAATAAATAGTCTGTTTTAATGTAATGGATGAGAAGTAACCTGAAGGAATATATACAGGAAAGGATGTTCTTTTGGGAGGCGAAATGCTTTTTGACTTAACGGTAAACTGTGATTTAATGTTTACTTTAATGTTTTTAGTGTAGAATTGTAATTGTATTTAATCTTAATATGTGTTGTGGCTTGTTTTGGAGGTTTGTAATTCAGCTGCCACCAGCTGTGTCTGGATATTTGCAAAAATCCCCCAAGTATAATTGATTTTATTAATTTCAGGTACATTTTTGTTGTGCTTAAAGGTTTGGTTTACCCAAATGATTAACATACTATCTCACCTGCCTCTATTTGCAAATAGCCATGCAGATAGTTCTGGTTTTATTTGTCCAGGTTTTGAGATATCCAAGAGGCCAAGGTCCATGCCATTACAATAGAGGTGAATGGAATTTCATTTTTGGTGCTCTCGGTGTTGAAAAACAAATACAGGACATCTCTCTCCAAAATCAGCATCCCAGTCACTCTTGAGTATTTACAAGAACTGTTCCTTTTAGTTGAAAGTAGTTCCAACAAATACGTTGGATGGATATCTCAAAATGTAAACAAAAAAAACCCCAAATTATCTGCATGGACAGATACTACTGACCTGCTACTGAATTATTAAGCAAGGCCAGTCCAAGTCGTTTGGATAGTACAGCCTCTCCTTAACAGTGAATAGCAACTTGTGTGAGTTGCATTCAGTCATCAACATGCCAGTCCATGTTTAACTTCAGCAAACTGTTCTTGGTTAGTCATACTTTAACCACTGTTGCACGAGTTGCTGCTAGAAGCATGAGCTTCCTCCCTTTGAAAAGTGTGATTCACCAGGTGAAGGTTTATTTTGTCATCTGGGTTTCAAATGCTTCTATTAATTAATAAGGTCAAACAAGTTGAAAGTTTACTGATAGTAAATAAGGACCAACCCTCATCACATCATGTGGCAGTTAAATGGATTCACTCCATCAGACAATTTCTGTAACAAGTCTGATCATGTCTGGTAGGAACATAACAATATCTGTTTTTTATTCTCTTTCGCATTAAGTCCATGCTTTAAGTGCTTGTAAATCTGCAACAGAACAAGACTCACACTGTACAGTAAATACAGTCTTTCAGCATGATGTGTTCCAGCAGAATACTAATGTGTCTCTGCTGTCTCCTTCCACAGAGTCTCTTCAGGATTTACTTGGGTGTTCATCACTTTTGATAGGAAGAAAACCTTTACCCTCGCTGATTGACAATGCTGGAGGTATCAGCACACTGTAGACTGCACTGCGCTACCACATCTCTTCATGTTGGAGCTGTAAAAAATCAGCAGTTGTGACATGTTGGCATCTGTGACTTCCAGGAAGCTCATCCCAAAACTGGACTGTCCATTTCTAATTTTGAAAAGACTTCAGTAAACAGGACTAATTTTAACAACAGACATGGAGCACTATTGTGTGTAACTATCATCTGCATTTGGGCAATCACAGCGGAGCCATTTGAAAATCTCACTAAGATCTCCAAACAGTCAGGACTGTTGCGTGTGGATTGATGTTTCTATGTAGTGTTTGTACGAGTGCAGTGCAGCCTTGGATCCATCGTGGAACCACAGTCCGCCCGGGCGCCCAGCCTTCGGGCCGGAGACGCTCCAAACCAGCAACTACTCTCTGGTGTTATTGATTCAGCTCAGCCTGCTCTCCTTCGACCTGTTCGTCAACTCCTTCAGCGAGTTGCTGCGGGGTGAACCGGCTGTCCAGCTGGTACTTTTCATGTAAGTAAGAGTTCCTCATTGTTTCAGCTGCCAAGCATTAAGTTTGGCTTGAGGGGAAAACAAATCTAAAAATAGTAGGCTTTAGATGTCTATAATGACTCATTTGGGATGCTGGGATGGAATTAAATAGCACTGTACAAAGACAGTAATCTTTTTGTTCCTGCTGGTCACATATTTTCTTTTCTGTCATCTTCTCCTTTCCTGTATGCCTTTCTTCAACAGTATCCAGGACATTGCCATCCTGTTTAACCTGATCATCATTCTGTTGATGCTGTTTAACACCTTCGTGTTCCAGGTTGGCCTGGTCGCCATATTGCTGGAGCGATTTAGAGCTCTGCTAATGCTCTCTGCTCTCTATTTGACCCTCAGTATCATACTCCATTCCTGGCTTATGGTACGTACTGTATGGGCCCAAATGGGCAGAGATGTTATTTAAGTCCTTCTAAATGTTACTTTATTCCTTTTACATGTAATGGGGTATTCTCTTCCCCTGTTGTTGTTGTTTTTTACTTGTAAAGTGCACAGAGACTCTGAGTGATGTGCACTTTAAACTGAAGTTAAAGTTATAACGTTATGAACTAAATGCACTGCATGCTTTTTTAATTTCACATATTTATGCTTCATTTATAAAAAGGTATTAGGAGCAAAATCCTACAAAAATGTGACTAAATTGAAATATGTGGCTTGGAAAATTTGCAAGCAGTGAAATGTTTAATTTGTCATTTATAGCCTTTTTAGTCTAACTTGTCAATTTGTCCCATCAGTATAGTTTTATAGAGTAAATATACATATGTTAGTGTTTTGGTTCCTTTTTTAACATCTTTTTTATTAAAAAGCACCACAAGAAAATGATTAATATTTTCTGTATAATCTTTACAGAATTTGCGTTGGCTAAACACCAACAGATTTATATGGACAGACGGCCTTCAGGTTCTCTTTGTGTTCCAAAGAACAGGTAAGATGACCAAATATATTTATTCATCTTATCTGTCCACACAAGCATATATATAAATTACTGTCTCTAGAGCTATGTTAAGGACTTAAAAAAAAAGTAATTTTCCCTTAGAGCAGAAATATTAACAAGAGAGTCAATGCTGCTTTTCAGGTCTAAACATAATTTATAGAAGGACTAAGTAAACTGTAGCGTAACCCTCCCCACACACCTATAGTGAGTGTGTTCCTCCCTCCTCTCTACCAGCAGGCTCCAGGAAGTGATCTCACACCGCCATGTGGGTGTGACTTTCATACACGTATAAGCTCATAAGTGGATAAAGGATTTATTGTCTAGTTGTTGTTCTCTGTAGGTGATCCCTTATTAAGTATGAGTACAGAGTGTAGAAACGTTTTGTCTCTCTGTTTTGTCTGCTACTTAAGACCCACCCATACGGTTACTAAGTGTGTGATTCAGTGTTACGTCACCAGTTCACAAAATCTCTTTCATTATGAACAAACCTTAAGACACTGAAAACTCAGCTGGGCTGAGTTGTACTTTTCTGATCCTATACATAGTTGTAAATGCTGGTGGGAATTTCCCATTTCTGAGTGTGTTTTTGCAATGCTAACGTCCATGTACAATTACATATCATCTCTCAATTAACCTTAATTATTGTGCATAGTCATAACATACGCAAATTGGTAATGATTAATGCTAACTAAAACAGGGCATTAATATATGTATATACACTAATGACATTTGTCATGTTTTTATGCAGTTATCTTTTAAATGTAGTTATCATTGTTTTGGTTATGGATATTGGAAGTGTGCAGTGCATTTCCACTGAACTGTAACTGCAGTGACTCAATGTGATGGATGTGAAGTATTTGCAAGTTGATTTTCAAGACAATATTGAAAGTTAATATGCAGCAATTGCATGTTTGTAGTAACTGGGTTAAACAGACAATATATTAACATGGTCTCTTATTTGAAAATTTAGATAAAAAGCCATAATTTCCCATGTTAGTTATTGGGTTGGCCGACACAGGACAGTGACAGTCCTGAAAGTTGATTGAAAAGTGTATTTTCTGTATGTTTGTAACATATTTTATTCTGTTTACAGCTTCCGTGTTGTACTACTACTTGTACAAGAGGACCTCAGAGTATCTGGGTGACCCTCGCCTCTATGAGGATTCACCATGGCTGCGAGAAGTGTTTGCTCAGGTCAGACAGTGATCCCACTGCAACAGAGCACATGATGGCTCGGAGTCTAGAACTGGTGTAAAAATGGCACAATAAAAACACATGAGAAGCAAATTTGGTACAATAAAGTGTGCATGTGAAATCATACAATGAGAAAACATAAGCCACTTCAAAAACAGTGTATTTTAAAGGTACAGGAAATATATATGAAATGCATTTTCCAATACCACGTTTTGCGAACACTAATTTGCTAATTTAACATAAGAAATCCATTCAATGCAACATCAGCACTATAGATGTATTCGACAGGAACATTATATTCCACATAACATTTAATTCCAAAGCAAATTGTGCCAAAAGTAGCTTAGAACAAGGCTGGGATGTTTCATCAGGCTTGTTTTGCTGTTCAGATGGTAAAAATGACATGAAAAGTGAGATCATGGTTTTTCTAAAAAATAATCTGATAATACCAGTCACCACATGCCCTTTTTCTTTTCTTTTGTTAATGGTGTACATTTTTTTGTTGTTGTTTTATACAAATTTAAGAGTATTTGAGTTTGTTGTAATGTTGAAGTTGAACAGGGTTTAACTTTTTTATGGCTTGGCCAGTTACCGATCTCCTCTGTAAAATATGACTTGTGCATCTGAGCCGGCTGTGTTTCATTTCACAATAAATGTCACAACGTAAACATGTTTGTGTGTGTGAAATGTACTTGGTCATTTCATTGAGACCCCTGCTTCAGAGCTTGTTCCGAAGCATGACACTAGCCGACTGAAGCGGAGCTGATCCTTCAGTTCATTGAACTCTTTGAGGAGTGACTCCTTCTGCAGATTGAACTGTACACCAAGAAAAGAGGAAAGGTTTTCATCAGATAGGGGTTTCTTTATGTGAAATGAAAACACTGATATGATTTTCAAATTGATCTTGGATAAGAGGGACATATTTAGTAAAATAAATATATTATGATAAAATGAATAAATACAGTAAATACAAAGGCTTAGATTTGTTTGTGACAACAAAGCAAAAGAAACTAAAAAAACCTTTTGACTGTAGATTTTTCAGCACTATTGATAATAAATATTAATCCAGAACTACTCCCAACACCATTTTTTTAAATCACTATGACTGATAAAAACACCAGACTAACTCACCTTTGTTGCATATTTATAAAACTGCTCTGCTTCCTCTTGTCTGCCAGACTGAAAACAAAAGGTTTGTTACAAGGTTAGTTCAGGTCTCTGCGGCCTGCTTTAGACAGCGAAAAGGTGAATCTGTGTTTAACTGTGTCCCAATTCAGGGGGTACATTGCTGAGGTGATGTAGCTCACAAAGGTGTTTCCTTCTTTGGAAATGAGGGTCAAGACCTTGAAGTGGTTGAGTCACTGAAGAATATGACAGGGTCATTGTGTCATATCATGTCTTGAAATATAAAAGTAAAAGGAGGCAGAGCGGTTTGTGTGTTTTCAGAGTGTCATCATCACTCACCCTGAGGCAGATCAGAGATAGGTAAGCCCACACCTCTGCATTCTGGTTGTTCAAATGGTTGGCCTCTGTCAGTGCTTCCTCAGCTATACACAGCTCCTCCAGCTACACAGACAGACACACAAACACAACCAAATCCTATCCCATCAGCTCCACAGCTGTTTTGTTTACAACTTGTTGGCTTACGACAGTACATCCAAGAGTAACCTGGCTTCTGTTCACATTAGAATTAGGACAGTACTTAAATCTTGCAACCGCATTGTGAGAACAGAATATTTTGTTTGCCCAGCAGTTTTGTTAAGGAAATAACCCCAATGTTAACTGCCTCTAACACCATAATGTCACAAGATACATCATGTAAATAAGAGTTTCAAAAACCTTTCAAAACCAGAATTATTCAGGTTTAAATTTCAGATTGCCATAGTTTTTATCACTATTCTTGTGCTGGAGGTATAGCTTTACCCGATAACAGGCAGTGCCCAGGCCCAGCCAGGTCAGGCAGGACGGAGACTGCTCACAAGCCTGCAGGTAGATAGCTTTGGCTTGGTCAAACTGAAAGTTAAAAACACAAACATAAGAGATTTAGTTACACTGTAGGTTTTTACAATTATAATGCCGTGCTTTAACTTGAAAATAACTGTAACCATTTCTGTCTGTTCTATAGCAGCATGACTCTCATACAGTTATACACATTCACATATAGAAATACAACAGCAACTCAATCATAATTGTGCTGAAATTAAAAGCTCATTGTACCTTACGACCTTTTGACCAATTTTGCTATTTTAGAAAAAACTTATTATGACTAGTTTTTCCAAGGTGTGTGAGAGCCTAGCTTGTACGAGGGGGAAAATGCGTAGTCTCTCCTGGAAATGCACCAGGTGAAATCCCCTGACTCATCATCAGATACAGTACACATGAGTAAACTGTCTGACTGATCAGATCAGCTTGTCTCAATACCTGACCTTCTCTTGCTGGAGGTAGATGGATCCCAGGCGGAGGAGGACAAGGTGGGAGTCTGATGGCTGCCGTAGGAAGTTCAGGCTCCGCTCATAGCTCTCCTGGGCATCACTGAACGCCCCTTGCAGGTAGTGACAGTGACCATTCAGAGCCCACACGTCTGCATCCTGCTCACAGCGTAGACAACACTTCTCAGGTCAGTGTTCAGAAGAGATGCTAGTTTAATCAGGCTTATGGTGTCAAAACCAATAAAAAAATATTATTTAATCAAAAAGAACTGGTTCCCTACAGCCAATTAAGAGAATGATTCACAAAAAGTATTTCATTCACAAACATACCACGGTCAAGGAAGAGTACATTTCTGGCTTCACCAACAGGCCTTTCAGAAGGAAACAGTAACTAACTCCCTCTTGCTGTCAGTGTTAATGGAACTTCAAAAATTTTAATGAACTAACTTGAGATTTTGGACCAATTTGAATCAATTTAACAGCCATGGCATTATGTTTTGTTTCATATTAACAACAAAGTGTTCTAAATATGCTAGAACTCTGATTTATGGATTTGGTGGCAAAGCAACAATATAGTATTAAGTGCTTTTCACACACTAAACTGTGGAACAAAAATGATTTGTCATTAAGGAAGGTGTAACATTTCTACGTAGTTGCAATAACTTTGCTCTTTAATATAATCAAACTACTTCGGAAACATCCAGGTATGTGTTGAGGAGCACTGAGGCATTAAAATCTGGGGACCAAATGCTTCCTTGGTCAACTTCACCCATTTCCTCTTTCTATTGTAATATTTCAGACATAATTTCAAGGCAGCACAGGAGAATCAACTGCAGACCTACATATACATTTTGATAAAGCAATTAAAGGTAATAAAAAATAAAGTCAGTTGTCTGATAGACTAGTAACTGTACAGTTATTGTAGATACTAGGAACAGTAATGCCCTACATCCTTAGTAAAGGTAAAGTAATCTCCAGCACAGATGATTACATATTTTATCTTGAAATCTGTAAAGATCTTTAATAATATACGTATTATATTACTATACATATATATATATATATATATATATATATATATATTACTTAGTCCTCTTTGTCAGCTTGCACAAACAACAATGAGGTCAAAGAAGTTCATAAATCCCAAATTAAATGTGAATCTTTGCTGCATTTTAAATATGGTATAACTTACAGACTGTGGCCGTCAAAACAGCTCAGAATAATAGAGCAGAACAGAAGCAGTAAACCATACATGTCACATTTTCCACACAGTTGCTCATTGTTGCAGCCTGTAGTCAGAGTGTGAGTACCTGGCTGCTGTGAAACAGCACCTCCTTGAGGCTGGCACCGGCACTGCAATAGTCAGCTCTGAGCAGCTGCAACTGGGCCAGATGAAGAAGATAGGAGACACTGCGACCACTGTCTGACCACAGCAGCTCCTGGGACAGCGCATGCTCCACCATCTGACAACAGTTATAAAATTACCATTATTCATTTGCATATCATTTTTTGTCAAAGCCACGGGGAGTCACTGCAGAGGGGCTAAAGAGCCATCTGTGGCTCCGGAGCCACAGGTTTCCTACCCCTATACTTAACAGAGGGTCACATAATGACACTACAGCAGAACTATGAATTGTAGGTTGTTTTCATTCATATTTTACCAGTGTGAGTGACACTATGAATGTTTTTACCTGCAAGGCAGTGTTCTGCAGCAGGAACTGAGCCGTCTCTGTGTAAATGGTACAGGACAGCTTAGCTGGATCTGATTTGGTGCTGATACTTTGTGCAGGAGGTTCTTCCTGTGCCCCTGAGTCCTCGTCTCCATATTCTGGGTCTAGGAGAAGAGAATGAAGATAACATGATGACAGTAGCATTGGCTGCTCCAGAAAGCTATATTCACTGCCACAGGCCTTCAGGCTGAAGTGCACTGAGAGCATCAGTCGGTGTATGACAGATGTAAGAGATAAGACACGTCTTGCCAACAGAGTGCATTTAAACTGTGTACAGATTGGCAGTACTTACTTTTAATCTACATTTTAGGTTTTCTGTCCTGACAGATTAAATATTTACATAGATACACTGCAGATCCATCCACCGAAGGGCGAAATGAAAAACTAACACATCATTATTAATAAAGAAACAGTACACTCTTCTTCTCTGACTGCTTTTACTCCAACTTTATCTCACCTTGCTTCACAGTGGGAGACTGACATGCAGGAATGGTCATCTCCTCTTCCTCCTGCTGATGTTTCTCCTTGTCTTTCTTCTCCTCCTTGTCTTTCTTCTCCTCCTTGATCTGTGTGTGTTTCTTTGCCTCTTTTGACCACAGCTGCCTTCTGGCCTCCAGAAAAGCACTCTCAGACAGGATGGATTCATTCTGGCTCTCATGGAGCAAACCTGAACCGCAGACCCAGAAACGTGAAAGAGAGACGACACATTTCCCAGCATGCAACTCTCCTGCTTTACTGCTCAGGGTCATTTAGGGTCAGGCAGATGTGAATGTTATTCAACCAATGTTGCCAAATGCTGATATCTGTGCTGATTTATGATATCTTGTGTATTTTCATTATCAGGTATTCTGCCACTTTATTCCAACTTTCCCAGAATTTCAAAAACTTACTCTATAATGAAACATGACAAATGAATTTAATGTTATTAGCTTTTAAAGACAGATATACCTGTCCACATGATGAAGTTAAACTCTGGGATCCATCAGTTTAATCATATCATTCTGTGTGTCTATATGTCTATATGTGCTCTGTGTTGGCAGCAGGTTCACAGGTTAATTCAATTCAATTTAATCTCACCCAGCAGCGTCCAGGCCACCACAGAGGGAGGGTCTATGATGGTGGCTCGCTCCAGGAAGGTCTGGGCCTCCTTGTAATGCTCAGACATCGCTGCCAAGACCCCACACATAATCAGGCTGGAGAGACAAGAGGATACAGACACACAAGTCTTGACTTCCCAGTTCAGAGACACAAAGTAAAGTTTATGAGTTTGAGCGTTTATCCATTTATGTTAGTGCTGTGTTGCTTAGCACTGATTGGGAGCAGTAAACTAGAAAACTAACTAAATGTTTGTGGTGTCCTGTGACACCTGACAACTATTTAATTCTCTGTTATGGATATATAATCATGATATACAGTGCAGCACACACATTCTGGTTTTCAGTGCTCATGGGTCCCCCTCCCACAAAGCAGGAATCACCTGTTTCTATATTTTCTTGAAGTACAGTTTGATATCCTGTAGATATGTTTTGTTTTCAATGTAACTGGACCATTTCTGACCTGGGTTTGTGTGCCTGTTGGATGGACACAGCGTCATGAAAACATTCTTTAGCCTTCATGTAGTCTCCGGTCCGCATGTAGAGGCTTCCCCACTCAAACTTGTAGGAGGGCTCACTGGGGTACCTTACCACTAGCTGTAAAAAAAATAATAATAAATGCAGTAGCTACCTTAGTTATTTTACCAGCCAGAGTCATTATCTGCATAGAGATCATAATGCATTACTACTGCAACATGACTCTGCCACCTGATGCAACAAACACACAAAAACACTGATATTCTCCAATGGCAATAAACAAACAGAAGCCAGGGTGTACATTAAGGCATATTTGTATCAACAAAACAATTTAGCAGTCATAGCCATGCATTTTGGTTTATAGGTCTGAAAAGTGAATACATTGACATCTGTGATTGTCAACCCTGCTGTTTAATTCATTTAAATGAATATAGTTAAAAGTTTTACAGCAAGTTCGTTCCCTCGTTTATTCAGAGTAAGGAGCAAAAGTATTAGGAAAGGCGAGCATGTTATTGCACCTCTTGGTAGTACTGAACAGCCTGCTGATAATCCCCAGTAAGCTGAGCCTCTCTGGCAAAATGTCTGAGCTGAGAAGAACTCAACTGGATTTCATCTGGCGAGTCATCGTCAACATCATCTGAATAAATCTAGTTAGAAGGAGAGGATACAAACATAAATATGTAGTATATATATATATGTGTGTGTGTGTGTGTGTGTGTGTTACCTTGTTGAGCGCTATGTGCATCTCATCCACCAGGTAAACATAGAGTTTGCTGACAAAAACCTTTAGCTCCTGAGGGTCAGTGATTGGCTCCGTCTGCTGCATCGTGTCACGTACAATCTTCACCACTGCATGCTACACACCAGAAACATAAACACACACACACACACACACACACACACACACACACACACACACACACACACACACACACACACACACAACACAGTATTTATAAAGTCAGATAGTAATGGAAGAGCCACCACCAGGAGAAAAATCAGGGCTGCAGATCTTCTCCAAAAAATTAGGATTCCCTCTACTTTTATCCATCTACCAGGGATGTGTGCGGTTGTTCTGACCTTCATCTGTTCCTTGAAGGCAAAGTATCTCGCAGAGACACTGAGCGTTCCCATCAGCTGAACCTTCATTTGCTCCTGGCTGTAGTCTCCTGACGGCTTGCATCTTGCTCCAAACAATTCCATATACTGGTCTGAAACATGAGTCACCATGTTGCCTACCTGCTTGTGGAAGTCCAGCACTGCCTGCAGGAGCACAAATGGTGGAGAGAATTTAGAAAGTAAGCAAGTCTCCACTGGTGTGTAGTTATATTGTGTGTATTTATCTGTATATGTATATCTATCTGTGTCTGTGTTTTACTCTTTCTGCTCTGCTAGGACCCGTTGGAAGTGGAGATCTGGGTGGGATCAACTCCTTCACCCTGCAGGAAACAGAGACACATCTTAGCACATTTTCACTCATTTGTGTTCCACAGTCAGCCAGAAACCCAAGAAGCAACGGTAACGTAATACACCAGAGGGCAATTGAGTTCATTTTAATAACCAGTTGACTTCAGAAGCGAACATTTTCTGATAGCTCACAAGTTTTAGCTCAGGGCCACAATCTAGCAAGACAGTGTAACTAATAGAACCAGGTCAAACTCAGTACCAGTAGTAACCAGAAGACAATTTATATATTTATATAGCACTTTACCTTCTGGCCAGCTCCTCTGGAGTTGTTTTGGGTACCAGTGGTTTCTCCAAGGCAATCTCAATGATAATATAAGTTCTGGCCTCTAGATACATCTGTCATTAACAGGAATGAGGTGTTACAATGCTGAAGGCCTACCAAAATATTGCATCTAGATCTAGGTTTATAGTGTATTACAGTATTAAGGATGTATTGCAGAAATGTAACCTTAAATTGCTGCTGCTGTCACTGCATAGGTATTAAACTATAACTTCAACCACAGTTTCCAGTAAATGATGCCTACTGTGTTTGTGACTGCACTACTGTATTGAGTTGTGTTGCTGTTTAGTGGAAGCTTACATTTCCCTCCGTATTGACTTGCGTTGGCTCAGTTTCGGTTAGGCTGTCGGTCACACTGCCAGCCCCAGCCATCCTGCTCTGATTGCCAGATTGCTGACATAATGAAAACAGGATACATTAGGGTCCAAAATTTACAAACACAAACTGAGACTTCCAAGGTTACAGTTTGGTGAAAATATAAAAGAAATTTGTTTTTCTGCTGTTGAAATCCTGTGAAATCATTTGTTCGAGAGGTAAATAAAATCAACTACTGGGTTTTGCCCAGGTTGGAAAATTCAAAAACTTGTTTTACAGTATACGTTTTATATGATTTTCCAAGGCCTGGGAAAGGTTTTTTAATTAAACTTCCATGTAAAATGAACCTCTTCTGACCATCGGGACCTTGCTGACCTTTTTGGCTGGCTCCTTGGAATCCTTGGCTCCCTTGTCCAAGTTCTTCCCTGCCTTACCCCTGTGCGAGCCTGCAGCTGAAGCACAGGCTTTGGCTAGGTTGGCTGCAGCCTTGGCCTCCTCCTTTAACACACTGACACTCGAATTGGCCTTTAAGAACAAGATCAATGACAAACTCACTTTAATAGGCGCTTTACAGTAAACACACTATGTGACCAGTATTAGGCTAATTTAGTAGAGTATTTTAAGTGAGGTCTTTATTCATGTTTCACACAAGACACAGCAGGCCTGTGCAGTATGCATTCTATGACTTATCACTTTACTGAACTCACTGAGACCAAACTGATATTGATTGTTTTTTTTAAAAAGCAGATGGAATTCCATATGTGTTTAAGTTATTCCTGGTAGACATTATATGATATTTGATCCTTTAAATATAGACTTAGATAAAAAAAAGAAATAAATAAATGAACCAAAATGAAAGCAAATTATTTATATTTATATTTCATATTTGAGTGACCTTTTGCAGCAACTCAGCCTCAGAGAAAGGCTGAATGCTGTATGCTCCTCGGATGCGGTTGACTCCAGGATACAGCAGCCGGCCCATGTCCACAAATGCCACGCCATGGAAGGGGATCTCTGGGTTCTCCTCAGCTAGCTACACACAAACACACACAAACACACACAAACACACTGTGTGACTGGATGAACTTGCCAGTCTGTCATGGATCTTTGCTTCAGGTGTTAAAACCTTCTGAACCTGTCCTTCGATAACAAAGCCATCTCACCAACTTGGTTTCTGCTGCCTTTGACAGCGGAGCCGACGACCTCATAATCTCCACTGGCCAGAGTCTGTTCTCAGTGATCCTATACCGCAGCCTGAAATGACATTGATATACATATTTTCATGTGTTTTTCTGAATCTGCATCTCTCTTTCTGTTTTGTCTGCTAGTGCTATTTCCACACCCAGTGCTGCAATTCACTGATATGCATTCTGTAGTTTTATTCACAAGGATCTGACTTTTATTCCAAGCATTAAACCTGTTAACTTCAGTGTTACACAGATCATAGAATCCTAGGTTTATTGTATGGTCCCGCGGTAAAAAGATCAAAAGACTTTTACAGATTTCCTTTCCATCTGGCGTGAAAGACATTTTAGTACACTCAACTATATTCCTGAAATGTTGTTATTTTGTAGAAAAGTTCAAGACATAGCCCCAAGAAAATTTTCCCTTTCTGGAATAATCTCGTAAAAGTCATGGCCAACAGGTAGCATGATGGTCAGGAAGAGTGAGTTGTGTGTGCAGATGACCTGTTAATTCCTTCTGCATCCACGAAGCAGCACATCTCTGTGTCCCAGCTCACCCTATTCTTCATGGTCTCTGCCTCAGTGCGAAACCTCCGGTCCTGTTGGAGCATTTAGACCTTCAGCCTCAGACCTTCCATGCTGAGTAAAATGTTTTATATGTTTCAATCTTCTACAGTATTAGATATGCTACTAAGGTCAATTTGCTTTTCCTACTTTAGATATACATTAACTAAGCCTTTGTATCAAATAACTGGCATTCTCTTTAAGCCTGTCTATCAAATGAAAGGTATTTTTATGGCATCCTCCACTTTCACGCAATGCCATATATGGACAGTTGGTGACAGTAATGTGCCATACTGCAAAATCTATCAAGGCACCAAGGCATTAGACAGGATTGGCAGTATTGCAGGCTGCATTAGCAGTTACCTCTAAGCCAGTCAGCTCACCATCCTCCTGTTCAATGGGCTCTGCCTGGAAAAAGGCAGCAGGCAGAAAATGGTTCCCTGGGACCAGCATGGCCTGATGTGGCCTCTTCCTCTGTCGGCCTATTTCCTCCCTCTGCCCTCCAGCCATCAGCTGCCCTTCACAGAACACCAGTACCTGATCTTTCTGGGAGTCAGAGGAATAACACAGCCACTCTGCGGCATGACAATCATAGATAATGAAGGCTTGAAATGTCCCTACAATTTTGTTTTCTTGGAATGCTTGTTATACTGTTATGTTATACTTGCCTTAAACATTCAAATGAAATGTTATGTGATTGTCACTGGTTCTGTTCAGTGAAACGGCATAAAGAAACTACATTAAATGGCACTGTGTAACACTCACCTCTGCACTAAGTGGGACCTCCAGGGCTGCAGTGTATGTGCAGGGGGCAGGGCCAGGGCCAGACAGCAGCATCCATGACTCAGGGACGGAATAGGCTGTCTCCACAGTTACCCTCAGCAGGTTGGAGGCTGAGAGTTCAGCCTCAGACAGCACTGGATCCGATACACTGACACACACATCCAGAGTCGACTGCTAAAGGGGGTCAAATCATTAGGCACATTCATGTTTTATTTATAAACTGTTATATTGCCTGCAAATGCCATTTTTAAATTTCCTACCTGTGGTTCTAAGCGCCATTGCAAACACTGTTGGGAAAATATTGAGTCATTTACTTTTTTGGACCTGAAAGCTTACACTGAGTGAATATTGAAACTGAGTGACTACTATTAGTTGATCTCTTTGTTTTTTGGGTTTTTTTTTTCAATTCTTTTCATACTGTGCACCCATTACATGCCGAATTTCCATACTGTTGAGACACCTGCACTGCAACCTACGGTGAGCAACCGGTCACTAAGACCATGACATGAGAAAGCCACGAGAGCTTTTTCATATGATAGTAAAAGGTGTCTCATGGTGACATGTTGCAGGTTGAATATTCTCCCTAGTGAGCACAAATGGAATTACCTTCCTCTTCCACTTCAAAATGACTTTGCTGACCAGTGACTTCTGTGTGGCTTTAATTGCTGTCTCCTCATTCCGGCTGCTCTGTGATTGTAAGACATTCACTGATAGAGGAATCAGAAGAAACAACTACCATCTATTTAAGGTCTCATACACCACTAGCTCACTGGATTAACTATACCAGGGGTGGGAGATATGGATAAAATATGACATCACGGTATATGTATTAAGTATTAATATTATGCATTAATGTTTTTTTCTACAAGAATACATATTGTGAAATGGTAAATGTTCCGGAGACTTAATAGAGAAACCATTTATAGATAAAATAACCACATGTGTTTGCCTCTTTATGGCTCATCCACTAAATCAAATATCAGAAACATTAAAGGAATAGCAACAGTACCTCTATTTTCTCACTCTAAATATTATCATATTGCCCAACCCAAAACTAAACCACATTTTACCAGATAGCAGCAAAATGTTTTTAAATCCCTGTCTAGTGAGTAAAACAAGTTAGTATGTATTTTTTCTCATAGGATGCCTGCCTTTTCCAGAATATAATGTATTTTGGATTTTTGTGGTGAAATGTGCAATTAAATAAATGATAAAAAACAACAACAGCCCAACTGACACAAAGCGTGTTTGAAGAGTGTGTTTGGGTCTGAGGGCCATGGGGAGTTTCCTGCTTAGCCCGACTGGTAATCCAGCCTTGGCTGCTGGTATAGTTTAAATGGATGGATGAATTAAGAAGACAAATTCAAGGGCAGAACTCAGCACAAAACACTGACAGGAAAACTAGAAATAACATTTATGACATTTAAATTCATAATAGATAACTATAATTAATTTGACAAGTAGTATCAATTTCACTTAGAAAAGTAACAACAGTATGGAAACCATTAAAACTCTACTACCAACACATCTCATTAGTGAGTAATTCATGCACATATAATAATCTTTTGTCAATGTAGAAGGGAATATAAATGAACACATCATGTGAACCTTTTGCTATAACCTTGTGTAAACTTCAAAAATACAGGATGAGGATGTGACCTCAGTTATTCAAAATTGCTATGACACCAACAATAACAATGATATTATTGTCAAGACGTTAACCAACCGACCTTGCTACTGGAGTCCTGGACCTCTTTGGCTGGTGAGCTGGTCACTGGTTTCAGTGGGACTGTGGACGAGAAGCTGCACTGACCTGACGACAGAAGAGAAAATCATTCCAACATGAAAGTCCTGCCCTGTAAGGGAAGCTCTTCGAAGTCCGTTTCTGCTGTCCTGACCTCTACATAAAGCAACTGACTGTGGAGAGAACCCGCTTTGTTTTATTACAATTCAAAAAGACATAATTACAGGTACAGCTGTACCTTGTAGCAGTGGCAGCAGGTCGACCACAGCTTGGCCCAGCACCGCTGTCTTCGCCTCAACTTTCTTCTCCTCAGGCAGGACTTCTATCACTGTCACTGACAACATAACCATTCACATTAAACAGTGCTGTGAAAACTGAGGGCTGTACGGACTGGCATGAAAACTCCCTCTGCTTTCATTCAGCAGTTTGAAAATTAGTGTTTTTACAATGTTTAGTGATCATTGTTTCAGTTTAAGCTGCACTAAGAAGACAGTATACTCAATTTTTTAAGAGACTTATGGGGAATGGACTTGCTGTGCCAAGGCAGAATATCTGCACAGAATAAGTGTTGGATGGTTCACATTATCAATATCGCCATAAGTGAACTACAAAATTAAAGTATAATCTGGTTATTTTCACAGTTAAGCCAGGTCTTCTGAAATGTAATGGAAATGGAATTTATTTTGTCAGTTGGTTATCAATGCACTATTTTGAATTTAGGGCACAACTCTCACCTTAGTAAAAATATTATGCAATATGAGACATTTCCCACGTAATTATATAAATATATTAACATCACGTTAAAGCCTAAATCTTTTCATCCCATGCTCCCTCTGCCATCCATAATGAATTTTGCCCCTGCTGTCCACAAACATCCTAAAACGATGTTGGTATTCTTCAATTGTATGAGGAGGTGTGGCATTTCCTGTTGGTGTATGGTGATCATGAAGACATAACCAGCTAAAGTATGTGTGGCAATCAGAGAGACGCTGATGTCCAATTTGCAGGAAGTCAACTAGCTGAACTGACCGTTAGGTCAGACATCAGGAGACAGAACAACAGAACCACTCAGCTTACGTATGATCGGTTTATGGGCGATGTTACTGAGAGCCTGAGCATCATTGGGGTAGTGGAAACTGCAGGTAAAGTCATAGTCAATATGCTGCTCCACAGGTTCAGACAGCTTCTTGTCTGACTCTCCCAGCACTGTTCCATCCAACTGAATCTCCAGAAAACTCTGTAAGCTGTCTGCCTTTTTTCCTTGCTGAAAAGAGAAGAAACAGAATATGTAACATTAGGTGGAAGCTGTCATCCACACGCCTTCTCAGCTTGTCTGGCAATGTTAGTAATGTATAAAAGCAAATCTCATTAGGCTCATTGGTATGCTGCCAAGCCCTCATGGGACCTGTGGGATGGCTTTTTGATCGGTTGTTTGGTTTGATGCCTCTGAAAAATGACAATGGTATATAATCTGAAAATACAGGTTTGAAGTTATATATAGAGAGGAGAACTGGGCAAACACACATCAGCTTATGTTGAGTTTTCTCATTTGGCAAAGATACAGAAAGGATCAGAGGTGATTGTTAGATGACAATTTACACTAATATTGTACTGCAATTTTGAGACTGGTGCGTTGGACAACTTGTTATTACAAAGTAACATATTAAATGCATCACTTTTACGTTTAAATTTTTCCTCGTTCCCCGCTGGTGAATGTAATAATACAGATACAAACAAGGGAAAGGACAACAACAACTGAGTGAAACATCAGCAAATGAATTCTGTAACTGTCTTAGCTCTAACTAAGTCTTTGTGAAAGGAGGACAATTGAATCAATTAACGTTAATAATTCTATTTTTTGTGTCTTATCATTTAGTAACATGATCCATCTCTCATGGGATTACTGAGGAACATCAACAACAAACCAAAAATACATTCAGCCTACTCGTTATCCTGCCAGATATCCATCAATGCTATTGAAATAAATATAAACAGTCTCACATAAATACAAACATAAAGAAACATAACGCAACCATAAACAAACCTACATGTAACGTTATGCACCAGTTTATATCAGTTAACACCTTGTAAGCAATATTCAGTCATAATTCATAAATAATACTGTTGCTTAAAACTGTTGTTTTTATAACAGCTCGGTCTATATTGGTTTATTTTCTTATTTAACTTTATCTAACTAAAAGGTAGAGCGCACATTCATATTAAGTTAAGTGACCTTTAAGAACACTTCCATCAGTTTAGACGTTAACTTAGCTTAACGTTAGTTAACAATAGTTATCATGTGTAAAGTGAATCACTTTTGTTACACTAACTAACGCTGAATGAGCTTACCAGGTTATTTCCACGGACGACAGTTACTGTTATAGTTAAATCTGTTCCCGCAGTGCTGTCAGGTGTCTCCATTGTGCAGACAAACGGTAACGTTAACGTTAGCTGCCGTTTTCAACCGTGGTTGCTGTCTTCTGTTAGTTACGCCGTCTCGTTCCCACGGCAACGGTGATACTCACTGTGGTGAGTTCACGTACAATCTGAAATATACCAGTAATATCTATAATTCAGTTATTTCCTAAATGCTTTTCAGGCCAGTATAAAAACATGAATGATGAATTAAATAATGAATGAACATCAGCATCACAGGAGTAAAACAAAATAACAATAAATTAAATCATATTCTATGTTATTTCTGCTTTTATTGCTGCTAAACTTGCATTGCCACTGCATGATCTGACACCTGCTTTCTGTCTTTTTCCACTTAATCAATGGTGAAAGTTGTTAAAGGAAACTTTTACAAATACTTTTCACTGCAGGAGGAATACATTTATGTAGTTTTAGCTTTTAATGTTGGATAAAAGTAAGAAATAGAAGTCTGTCCTACTCACTTTCCTCTTTATTCACTACACAGTACCATTTATCATGCTGCTGTATCCAGGGCTGTATAAATGAGATATTGAGCTCTGCAACAGTTTACTGTTTATGTAACTTATTTTCTCAGTCAGCTTCTTACTATGAATGATGTTGTCCTACTACACATTTTTTTTTAAGCCACTGTTATTGCAAATTTGTTTGTTTGTTCAAATTGTGAGGTTGTGATTGTGTCTGTCTAACCGAGCTCCTCTCACTGGACCAAGGTTTTGTTTTGTACTTTTGACATGCTTGAATAAAAAATAAAATAAAAATAATAGCACACTGTCTCACTTACTACTGTTATCTTTATTTATATAGATACAGGAATGATAAGATAAGCCTTTATTGATCCACGGGGGGAATTGCAGGTGTAACGGTAGCAGAAATAAGTACAGATAAATAGAGAATGGTTAAATAATAATAATAATAAGTAATCAGAAGTATATAAAATAAATAAATTACTTTATATACTTAATTGTTGATTGTATTTTGAATATTTGTAACTATAAGCTGTCAAAAAAAATGGATTAAAAAGTGCAATTTCAACAGCAAAAGTAACAAAAGTACAAAAGTAAAAAGCTGCAGAAATTATCAACTCCTCTAAATTGTATTTAACGTTAGGTAACGTTATCTGAGTAAATATAATTTAGTTACTTGAGTAAATGTAATGTAGTTACTTGAGTAAATGTAATGTAGTTACTTGAGTAAATGTAATGTAGCCCTCCTCGACACTAGGGGGCGCTCCAACCCGGAGTCAGCAGCCGTCACCTTGCTCCGCTCCATGTCTAAACGGCTCAGCTAACTACTTCCGGGACTTTTATTATCAATGATTTTGTCACTTTTGGGAGATTAAAACACTACTCAGGTGTTTGTCTTTTGTTGTCGTCAAAAATGTCGTACAACTACGTGGTAACGGCCCAGAAACCAACGGCAGTCAACGCCTGCATCACAGGTAAATATCCGCTGTTTGTCGTTTGTTTTTGTGCAGCGACGAGCCGTTCGCCACCTGCATGCTAGCTGAGCTCCCGCGCTGCAACTACAGAGCCCCACACGGGCCTGTAGTAGCCACTAGCTCTTGTTTTTGCTATCTCAAATGTTTACTTGTTTGTCAAGGCACACTTCTCTGTGTGCGAGTCAAAAAGCCACACGCGTTTTTTATGTTCAAACGCACATACGATCGGGTCAACCTTTCGTCGGATCTTCTTTTTGGATCGTTAGCTGTTGTCGTCCCCAACCCCTCCGCAACCCCTCCGCAGATCAAATGCATTTTCGTCTTGCTATCAAACATGATCCTATCGCCACACAGCTTTGGCAAACTGTGTGAAACATGCAGCCAGAGTGTTTTTATATTTATTTATTTTCTGTAAATAGTTCCTCTCTTGGAAACCTGATCAGAAATCTGGTGTCGTGGTTCGTCCTAACGTGTGTGGGCCCACAAAAATACAGGATGCGTAAAAAGATACCGAAACCAAGACTTTGGTGGCATTGTTGAGTCAATATTACCCTGTTTCACATTGCACGAGGTCCCAACACTATTTGGTCCTCGATAATCACCATGTTGATACCGAGATGAACATAAACGGGCTATGCTCCACACGAGTTTATCATTCTGCAGGAGCTTGTAAAATAAGACAAGTTAATCCCTTTTAATAAAGTCCAATCCCTTATGACAGGCCTATAAAGTGCTGTGTGAAGGCATCATGTGTTGTCCTTGAGTTGATATGGTTCCTTACGATCATGTCCTTGGCCTGTTTGTTGTATGATTTGTTAACTTTCTTGTATGACTGTTTCATACTGCAATCAGGGTGTCCTTTAAAAGAGAGATTGGTCCTTCCTGTTTAAATAAAAGTTATAATAATGATAATAATAATGATTATAACAACAGTTCTGGTCGGTATGACCTAAAACGAATATCATATATTTAAAAAAAATAAAATCAGGCAGTTAATATCATGACTGGGCCTAACACTGTAGGTTTATAGTGGCTTATACTACTGTCAGGAGCACATATAATATATAAATACAACACATGAAGTATGAACAACATCATATATACTGAGGGCTTTGGTTATTATAGGGTTTTCTTGGCCCCACAAAATGATACAATATATGGAGGAATCAGAATGTAAACAATTTGTATTGTGCAAACTGAAAAGTTGTAAAAACAGAACTTAAAAAGATATACCAACAATTTTAACATCGCTAATATGCTTTGAAATAGTTGTTTAAGTGTTAGTGTTAAGGGCTTACTAAGTAAAAAAACAAATTGTTACACTTTTTTTTGCATAATGGTGTTTTGCCCTGTTAAAGAGAGTTAGTTGTAGGTTATAACCATCAATAAGAAGGGTACGCAGTTAACAGGGCTCCCCTCTCAATACACTACACAGCTTGCTCCGACTGTAGCGCTCTTTGTGCCTAAAACAATATTGCTGCTGCCTATTGAAGAGTTGTTTTCAGCTGTGCAGCGGTAAATTAAAACCGGTATACCGGTTCATCCGGTATGTTGCCCACCAATAATAATAATGCATTTTACTTCTATGTAACATTACGCTTAGAATTTGACATGTAGCTACACATTAGATGTTTTAACTTCACCTTCCTTGAACTTTTTAACAGAATTCCCTTCGATACTAATGATGTGATTATAAATAGGTTGCATTCTCCATCTATATCTCTGTATGAAAATGCTTCTCTACCGGCCTTCATCGTAATTCACAAAATATTATAGTGATATAGATTTAAATTTGAAATGTTTAATATCGCCACACTATCAAGAAAACTGGGATTTTTCGATGTTGTTGGGATATCTCTCCAGTCCCATCACTGATATTCATCCACTTTTCATTTGTTTGTCGTATTTTCCTCAGCTACTATCACCTAAACAACAGTGTAATAATAACGTTATAAATGTTGGTGCATCTACAGGTCACTTCACCTCTGCGGAGGACCTGAATCTGCTCATAGCAAAAAACACAAGATTGGAGATCTATGTGGTCACAGCAGAGGGGCTGCGGCCCGTCAAGGAAGTGGGCATGTATGGAAAGATTGCTGTCATGGAGCTCTTCAGGCCAAAGGTATGTGTTTTGAGGGTGTGAGATTGGTAGCAGTGTGTAACAGTTTCTTAAAATGAACTAGTTGGTGTGCTGTGGAACAACTGGTCAACTACTAATTGTCACTGAAGATCAATGTATTTGTGATTGCACCGTGGTGTAAGTTACTTGGCTAACTCGATAATAAACCTTGTTATTTTAGATAGAATGCATATCCATTTCTTCTCAAGGCACGGGGCAGAAAGTGCAAAAATATATTTCTGGTCTATTTTGTTCCTTAGTCATCTTTGTGTTTATTAATCCATAAATGCTTTTTTTTTATTATCAGAAAAAGGAGGTGATGTCACACAAATGTTGTACCTCATAGACATGCCCTAATTACCTTTTATCACTGAAAGTTAAAGAGGAAAAAAACAGACACATCCCAAACATTAGTTATTATTATAGCCAAAAATACATAACCCCAGTGGAATATTTGCTGGTGACTGTAAAGTGAATTCATGAACTGGTAAGGTCTATCCCTACTAATTAGGCTGGTGGCGGTAAATCAGATGGCTGATGGCCTATAGTGGTGAGCCAGTTTGATTAAATTGGAAATCTGGCCTTTGCATGTTTGGTCTTTGATGGTTTTGGTGTCTTTTTTCCATTCGTGCCAGGGTGAGAGCAAAGACCTTCTGTTCATTCTCACATCCAAGTACAACGCCTGCATCCTAGAATACAAACAGAACGGAGAGAGCATTGACATCATCACCCGTGCCCATGGCAATGTCCAGGTGGGTGAGACAGCAGCACAAATATCATTCTTGAAATTCACTGTATGGTAATGTCATGAAAAAAAATCATGAATTTAAGGTGTTTCGGTCTTATTGTTTGTTCATTTGAAGAACAGTATGTATTTTGACTTTCTCTCATTAACTTTAGTTCAATGCACCACTCTTGATATCTGTCCTCATTAATGAGACTTAAGTTATACTGTCTACATTTAGCCAAGTGCTGTGCACAGTCCCATTTTGCACTTGTTAATAGAATATGCTGTGATTTAAATTGGGAAAGAATGTTTTTCGAAACATTTCAGTGTTGTTGTTTTGCTATATCAGCCAAGTTGTGCAATTCTTAGGTACAGAATACATTAAAACCTTAAACCTTCCAAACCAAATAATCTTTTGCAGGATCGTATTGGGCGTCCATCAGAGACAGGTATTATCGGAATTGTAGATCCAGAGTGCCGTATGATCGGCCTGCGGCTGTATGACGGTTTGTTCAAGGTGATCCCATTGGACCGGGACAACCGTGAGCTCAAGGCTTTCAACATCAGACTGGAGGAACTGCAGGTTATTGATGTTCACTTCCTGTACGGCTGCCAGGCCCCAACCGTCTGCTTCATCTACCAGGTACTGTAGGAGGAGTGGTGTTTGGATGTGGGAGTGTTTGTGTAAGGGAATAGAAAAGACTATGTTGGTAAATTCATAGAGGTACAAAGCATTTATTGTGTGAATTTATCTAGTTTTATCTCGAGCCCACAGTCATAGTAAAACATTTTATTGTAGTTTTGTGTAACAGCAGTTTGACGGTAAAGTTTAAAAGGGGCCCTGTGGACTTTTCCTGTAAACAATCAAAAGTCATGTTTACATTCAGTGTTATACACCAAAATACAATGTGTGTATCCTCGAGTTCTAACAAATGTGCATTTCCTTCCTTATGAAACATTTGCGAAGCTGATTTTTAAAGTAAATCCACCATTGTACATCCATGTTAACCACTGGTAGGACTGTGTGTCATGCCACCTGTATACTTGTATATCGTAGGACCCTCAGGGACGCCATGTTAAGACCTACGAGGTTTCTCTGAGGGAGAAGGAGTTCAACAAGGGCCCCTGGAAACAGGAGAACGTGGAGGCTGAGGCATCTATGGTCATCCCAGGTAATCAGAGCGTATACTGTATGCATTTGTGATATGATCAGTCATTTACTCAATTAGTAAATCAACAGAAAAGGAAGAACTGCTAATTATAGTTGTAGCCTTTTTACCTGGATTTTGGTAGTATAGTTCAGTTCACATCTTCAGATCAGATGTTTACAATTTTTTTTAAAGATTCAGAATAAAGATCTGATGATAATCAGTCCTACCCATTAGTCAAACAAAAACAAGCTGTTTAAAATGGATGGTTGATATTTTTTGACATTAGATGGTATTTATTAATGTATTAATTGGTAGTGATACGATGGATCTATGGACATGAGCTCAGGCTACATCCTTCTTGTGGTTAAAAAGGTTCTGACAAGTCAGCAGCATGTCAGCAAAACATCTATAATGTATGTATGATGAATAATTGAAAACAGAGCTAATTGATAAATTGATAATGAAAATGTCATCAGCTGCAGCCCTACTTTAATTTATACCTGCTTAAAACATTCAAATTGTTTCCGTCTGAAATTGTACAAATTGCTGACTCTCGTGACTTTGTGCTTGTATTTTAGTGCCAGAGCCATTTGGTGGAGCTATAATCATAGGACAAGAGTCCATCACCTACCACAATGGAGACAAATACTTGGCCATTGCACCACCTACCATCAAGGTAAAGACATCAAATCATACTTATTTGTAGTGCTCTGTTTTTGTCATTCATCTAATGGAAAAGTAAAATATTTAGTTGTTCAACTTTAGTTATTTTATCATTCAGCAGTCAGTTGCAGGATAATAAAGTGTAGAATTAATTTAGAGTGTCTAGTAACACCCCAAGAAGGATGTTATTTTCACGGTGTAATAATATTATTTGAGTAATTATGGTTTCCTTCCATAATTGGGATTTAAAACAAATAGGACCAGACTGTTATAATTTTAATATAAAGCTCATATTCAGAGGAAAGGAGAGGTTTCAGAAAATGTTGTCTAGTTAAACAGGCATTTTTTGGGAAATTAAGTCCCTGATGCATAGCTCTGCTTTGCTCTTTGATATAATGAAGTAAAATAAAAATGGTGGTATTAAAGCTGTCGTTAGAATCTGTATTATATGAACATCATATTTTAGACCCTGAGGTGAACATGTTGGGGTTTATTTGTGATTAATTGATGTTGCCTTTAAAGGCAAGTTAATAACAGCTGTGATGATGACTTCAGCTCCACACACACCATTGCTTTTAGTGTTATCTTATCAAGATTAAGTTGCAGTCTGTACTGCTCTGCGCATATTTAACAAAGCTCAAGGCCCAGAGGAGCTTCTCAACAGCATCCTGGTTCTATAATTAGATAATGTTCTCTCACTGCCTTGCTGCGTTTTGGTACCATGGCCTCATACGTTTTTCAGATTGTTCAGATGTAGTAACTTCTAATTCAGAGCTGCGTATTCATGATTTAAAAAATATATGTTTTTGCTTGACTTATTGGCTCTGTTTATAACTAACTTATCAGTCTGATATCGGGGTGATTTTGTCCTTTTTCAAAATTCATTCAACATTGGCCTTTTTTTTAATGTGGACATTTTGGAAGGCAATACCAAATTATCTATGTGTTACACCAGTTTGAAATTTAGAACTACGAGTTCCCATTCAGCAGCCTACGGGTAAATGTTCAATCCACCTGCTGTAGATAACAATGCAAGAATGAGATACTTTGTTGTGCCACAATAATTGAGTTTCTTACATTTCAGTTGTTGTATGTAATTTGATTACCCTTCAGTTTCAGTGCTACCAGAAATTGTAACTAAATATGTGTTGATTGTTTTGTTGGTAGTAGAAATATCACTGTTCAGCGCTTGTTGTCCCTTTTTAATTTTATCGTCCAGCACTCGTGCAAATGAAAGTTCTCAATTAACATCTTTGTTTTCTTGGACTTTAAGGGCTGCAACATAACCTTGTGTTTTGGACCACAGTTTGTGTATAGTTTTAAGTAGTTGCTGTGCAGTATTTAGATGAAACAAAAACGGTACTGTGTGAGCACCACATTAGAATCTACAAGGTAGATCAACAAGGTATTTTGCTTGTATAGTAATTTTTGAGGTGGCTCTTTTGTTGTATATTTAGTTATGGCACACCATTTACTTTAATTACAGATTCTGTTCATTTTCCTGTGACACTATGATTTGGATCAACTGACAGACAAACAAACTAACGTAACGTCCTTGGCAGATATAATAATGAACATGAAATATGAATTTTCCATATTCAACTCAGTAGGAAATTAGGCATTCCTTAACTCAGCATCCATACATGTTCCATTACATTTTGTTAAGTGTTGTTTGGCATACCACAAAGTCGTCCTTACCTTGACCCTGTCAAAAATAATAAATAAATAAACAAATAATAAATGCAACACAATTATAGCTTCAAATGCTCCAAGTCTGCTGTTGTGTCATCGTTGTCTCATTATGGACTGCAGCTCATATCTGTGTCCTGATGATATGGTTTGTCTTTTAAAAGCCTTAAACAGCCGGCACACTTACCCAACTCACAAGCTGTCACGTCTCTGTTACAACTCTGTTTCCACAGTTGCATTGCCCAACATTGCTTAGCAGATGTTTTATGGAAGATGTAGCCAAGCATCTGTTGTCACTATGTGTGACTAATGAAACCCCACTCTAAATGAAGCTAAAGTTTTTATGTTCAACTTTTTTTCACATCAAATGCGACATTAGTATTCGACTAAAATACGCTAATTCCAGCACTGTCAAAAAAACACAGACGCGTATCCTTTGATGTATAACAAAACTTTTGGCAGCTAATTAATATATTGTCACTCTTGAGCACAGAAGTGAAAAACTAATGTGAAACGCCAAAGGTTCTGCCTGTATGGAGGTCTGCTGAGTGTGTCTGAGCTTACATAATACGTTTTGTAGACTGGTCTATGGTGAGCCAGCTAACTGGTTTTGCTTGTAGAATCCAACAAGCTACCCAGCTGCCATTCAGTCAAGAGGGCTGCTAGAAGTTTGTTTGAAAATTGTGGTTCCACGACTTTCCAGAAGAGGTAAGCAATGCTGCTGGCAGGAGGATTGTGGAGATAAGTTGTGTAAAGGATCGTTCAAGTGAGAAATTGACTCAGCTTGTACAGTAGACAACGACAATAACAATACCTTCTGTTGAAAGAAAAGTAGCGCAAGCTCAGTCACACTACATGGTTTTAATGCTAATTCCAATCATGGCTACTATTCTTGCCAGCTCATCTTGTAGTTGTAATGAAGACAGCAGACGGGCTCTCCCGCTACTCCAGTTAAAACCTCCTAAGATGTTTTGCAACCATGTTTTGGTATTGCCCAGTGTAGTTAGGCTCATGTTGTGTGAGGCAGCCAAAGTCTAACCAGGACTGAAAGCTGTGAGTGACTCTGACAATATCCAAAGGGAGTTTTGTTCAAGTGGAAAGTAAAATAAGACATGTTATGTGTTATTCAGTCCTTTTCTAAGCTCACTAACTTCACTCTGTTTAAGTGGTTCTGCAGCTTTATTTGTGGAACATCCCTTATATAATACTGTAAAATATGACAACATGCATCTATGCAAAAGTCTGAAGTCACGTTCATCCCAGCCAGGTTGATGGTATCAGCCAGCTTAATCGCAGATGTATTGGTGTCTGGGTATATATCTGCTTATAAGTCAGTACAGAAATACCAAAGATATGTTTCAGATCATTTAGAATCAGTGTAACTGTTACTGTTGCATAATTTGTTAAGTTATTATTCAACTATAAAATGCCCTGGTCCATACATATTTTGGCCATATTTTAATTATAAAATTTAAGGACCCTTATCAATATGTCTGCTTATGTAATGTGTTGTATGTAAGTATTGTACAAAAGTCTTTCCTATAAATACCAATGTGTCTCATTATATTTGTAGTCAACTTCCTAATTGTAGTCTCAAGCATGGAGCAAATAACTATAGATGCCAAATCTCTTCAAGCATGAACCTTTGTATTCCTCCTGCTGCAGTGTACGCAGGTTCCTGACAGGACAGCAGGCAGACTTGTTTAGTCTGTACTTTTCATGTCAGGCAAAAATTTGAAGAGTCTCTAGCTCAGTGAGTCAGATTTAAGCTGTACGCTGGGGAAACTCGTCTGAGTATGTTTTCATAATGAGACGGAACAAAACAAACACAGTGAAGACAGGTCTCTCTGGCTGTACTTTGACATGCTCATATATTAATATATATATATATATATATATATATATAGATATAGATATATAGATAATGCATGGTGAGGGTGAAGACTTTATTTGTACTAGTTAGGCTTATTTTTCTCTGTGAGCGCTGTTTTAATGATTTGTTCGTGTCCCACTCTCATTTGCAGCAAAGCACCATAGTCTGTCACAACCGGGTTGACCCGAATGGTTCCCGCTACCTGCTGGGGGATATGGAAGGACGTCTGTTTATGCTGCTGTTGGAGAAGGAGGAGCTAATGGACGGCACAGTGGCTCTCAAAGACCTGCATGTGGAGCTGCTCGGAGAGGTCCTCTATTTATCTTATTCTCTATGTCTCTTTATCTCTGTCTGCCTTCACCGTGTTTATCCACCTGCCTTTCCTCTGGCATTCCTCCCATCTGCTTTTCTCTACCTGGCTCGGCCACCCTTTCTGCTGCTTGTTGATTTTCCTCCTGCTGCCTTTTCCTCTCAGTACTCCCTTTGTTAGAATTGACTTTTTAATGGTTTATGGCCCTGACAGGAGCTAATGGATCAGTCTACACTTGAAGTGAAGATGAAGATGATCACACCTCTTTGTTGTGCCTCTTTGCCAGGGGGTCACTTATCCCTTTAAGTTGATTTAGACAATGACTGTATGTCAATACTGTGCTTGAAGCTAAATCTCATGTTAAAGGCACACAGCGTTTGACTTGTGGCACCTATCTCTAATGACTTGCCTAGGAGTTTAGAAAGGCAAAAAGCTTTTCTGCTAGTCCACTGAGTGATGCTGGAACTAGAAACAATCAAGCCATCTAGGACTGCTGAGGTAGAGACAGATTGCTTTTCAAATCATTCTTAACTTTTTATGACCAGTCTGCTCAGTCAACAGGCAGCAGCAGCAGCAGCTCTGCATTAAGATGTCAAAGAAAAACGCTTATCTTGTATCAGTATCGAAATCAATAGACATTTTTTACAGCAGCCATTTGACACAAAATAGTAGGGTTAACACTGGTATTACCAATGGCACTAATTAAGATTCAATGTTTCCTGAGCTGAACCTTTTTAAAGTATCATTGGTAACACCTATGTTTACCCTACTATTTCATGTCAAAACGGCAGCTATGAAAAAGGAGTGTGAAAACCATGTTCACGTCAGGCTAAATCTGAAAACATCAATTACGTGACAGAGTTCTGTTTGTTTATACATTACTTTGATAAAGCGAACGCCCCAGAAGTGAAATTTAAAACAGTAGGAAAGTTACTTTTTGTCTTCTTCCTTCTCTTCCATTTGGTAAACAACAGAATTATACATTAATAATGTTATCTGCCATCATTATTATGACTTAGCCTAAAGTGATGCCTCGTAATTGCTCATTTTGTTTGGCCAACAGTAAAAAAAGAAAAAAAAATGTTGATGTACATTTTTTTGGGAAAGATTTGATATTATTACTCAGATGACTTATATAATAATAATTAGATTATTTAATTAATAATTCATGTAATAGTAAAGTGAATATCTTTCTTTTGGAGTATTGGTTGGACAAAACAAGCAATTTGAAGATATTCACTTCAGTTCTGGGAAATTGTTCACTACTTTCTAATATTTTAGAAGCAAAATTATTTATCGAGAAAATAATTATTAATTGACCAACGAAACTAGTCTATAGCCATGCTAGCAGCTCTGCGAGGCTGTACTTAGGCATCATCAAAGTTAGCCGGATGCATTAACGTGGTGGGCAGACTGACACATTAATATTGTCATCCCTGTAACCATGCTGCTAGCATTGCTAAAAATGATATAATCGTGCGTTGCAGCTCTAGTGTTGATGTGGCCTTCAGCTGTTTTTGTGTCTCCAATGACAGACATCCATTGCTGAGTGTCTGACCTACTTGGATAACGGTGTGGTCTTTGTCGGCTCCAGGCTGGGCGACTCCCAGCTAGTGAAGGTAAGCAGCAAGAAACTGTTTCACACCTTCTGCAATCATTGAAATTCTGTGAAAGTCTGTAAAATTCTTCTGCTGTTAGTAATAAAATCATTTTATAAAGTGAGATGGAGTTCTTTGCACTGTATTATCTTGACATCTTTTTGAAGTACCTTTTTACATTTGCATTTTGATTTCTTAAACTTCTATTCTTGATAATCGTTAACAGAAGTGGCAATTGCATGGCAGCCGAAATTATGTTTGTCGCCCCTGTTTATTCACTGATTTCTAAAGAGGGTTCTGTTCGGTTTGTCTCTCTGCAGCTCAACGTGGACAGCAATGACCAGGGCTCGTATGTTGCGGTGATGGAGACATTCACCAATCTGGGGCCCATTGTGGACATGTGTGTGGTAGATCTGGAGAGGCAGGGCCAGGGTCAGGTAATAAACAAAAGCTGATTCCTTTTTAATTCTATGAAAAGAAATGCCTCCAGCAAAACAGGAAAGACACGACACATGTTATAGCACAGTTACAAATTGAAAGCAAATCATACAGATAGAATAAAAGGTTTCTTAGGGCGTTCGCCAGAAGATGTAGACATGACATCGTGATTACTGAAAACCTGCTTAACAGTCAATGGAAACACTTTATAGCTTATGGTGAGTCTTCATCTGTGTTTTCATCTTTATCATCCTCTTTGTCACAGCCTTCAGGGAATCTGGCCTTATACAACCAAAGCAGCCGGCTTCTTGAGTAGTGTTAACAGTGTTTTTGTCAGCAGAATTAAGCATGCAACGTACTACAACACAAACCTGCCACTGGCCAGAATAGCCGGAGACAAATTTTCAGGAGATTCTTGCTGACATCAAACACATGGCGGCTTCCTGCGCCTTTTTATAGGCAGTCTGGGTGTTCTTTATTTGTCCAGTCTATTTTTTTTGTTGCTTGTGGTCCCTATTTGCCTGGCATTAGCATGCGCTTGGTATCTCAGTTGCATCTAGATATGATTTATCTGGACTGCAGTTACACCTGATGTTAATATGCACCTCTGGTACACAAACTTAAATTGGCCTTCTTGTTCCATTGCAAAAAGGCAGATTGCTGTGCATGTTATTTCCTCTAATAATATTTACACCCTTTAAAACTGACAGTGAAGACTTTGCCTCGCTTGTTTCCTGTCTGCATTTATCCTAACAATCCATCATCTTTAGCACTTCTGTATACTTAAATTTGTTTACCTTCAACTGTTGTCAAACAGTTTGTATTCTAAACATAATGCATGCAATATAACCCGTATTGCATATTAATGTCAAGTTTAAATGACAACAAAAAGACACAATTTCATTTTTCTACCCAGTGAAGGAATTTATTCTTCCTGTACCAGTTCTTTATATGTTAAATGAAACCAGATGCTGCTGAATTAATATGTTTTGTTTCTGGAACATTCTTTGAGATGTTAATGCACAAAATATAGTTGGCAAAAAAATGTTTTGATTTGAGCATTTGTCCTCCTTGCGTGAAATCAGTGAGGCAAAGGAAGATGAAACAGTGGAATACGAGAGGGATACAGTACAGAAGGTTTTGTTGGCAGGCTTTGACTCCAGGCCTCAGGATACTTGATGTGGTTCCAAAGGCAACGGTCCACTAGAGCACTCAGCCATTCTCTGGGTACAGACCAGCACACTATCAGCCACATACTGTATTCATCCACAGACACTCGAGCTCATTTCAGTCTGTTGAGTCCCAGGACTAAAGCCAATCTCAATTGTTTGAATTTGCCATTTGCTGTAAATCCACAGAGCATTTGACCTGGTTATTTGGTGTGGACACATTCAAGACAGTTAAGACAGTAGAGGTGTCTGAGTGTGTGTGTGTGTGTGTGTGTGAGAATAAGCTCGGAGGAGTTAGGTGAGGTGCCAGGTTCACAATGGTTATTTCCATTAGGGTGAAGCTGTTGGGTGGCAGGTGGTAGGGTCTGAGATTATACAGGCTCTGGTATTAATCCTGTTAGTCTACCATGACTGGATGAATGAATAATATTCTGATGCAGACACCAGAATTATTTACCTTCAGGGTGTTGGATCTCAACTCTGTTGCCATGTTACAACTGGCAATCTGAGAGAAGCTTCAGAAATCCTTCACTACTAACTGCTACTGCTATAACACTGACTCCTGCCACTACTTCTACCTTAACTTGTACTTTGTGTGACATTTACACCAGCATTAATGAGTACCAGTGCTTGTGCCTATGAGGTCTACTATTGTTACTAAGATACTGTTTAAGAGTAAATAGTAAAATTAACAGAATTGGGGCACATGGTAGCTCAGGTAGGTTGGGTCCTTACCACAGCAATATGTGTTCGATTCTGGTCTCTCTCTCTCTCTCTCTCTCTCTCTCTCTCTCCTCCTGTCTATCTTCACCTGTCATATCTAATAAAGGCTTAAAAAATACCTAAATAAATAACAGAATCAACCCTTTTTGAAAAGGGGGAAATGAATGCATCCCTCATATCTCAGTCCATGTCTTTGTGTATTTTTTTGTGTTGCTTTCAGCTGGTGACATGCTCAGGTGCATTCAAGGAGGGCTCTCTTCGGATCATTCGCAACGGCATTGGGATTCATGAGCATGCCAGCATTGACCTCCCGGGAATCAAAGGTTTTTTTCACCACCTCCCTTTCGTCTTGACTTTATCTGGAGCTTAATTCTTTACTGACTTGACAGTAGAGCCACTTCACTCTGCACATCTGTTTGCCTGGCCTTGCCAAGACGCCAGCTGTTGCTCTTCCATGCTTAGCATGTGAGTGTGAGCAGATGGCTCAGATGTCATAGGACCTAGCTTGGTACTTTCAAAAGAACAGGAGAATTGCCAAGGTTGTGGTTGGAAACATTTGTTTTCATTTAGTAAACCAATGAGCACTGCTATGTCTGCGATAGTTAACTGTCAAATTGAAGAATCCCATCAGGTTTAACAATGGCAGACACCTCTTAATCTCAGAAAATGAGGTTCCTCTCCCAGGACTGTTCACTGATGCTTAAATGAGACACACAGGCCAGGTTAGGTCTGCTTGCACTTGTAAGGCTTCAGCTGTTTATTGACCATCTCTGCCCTAAAAGTCTCAGCTGCTGCCTCTTTCCCTTGGCCTCTTGATGAGAGGCAATTATTCACTTAGCAAATCAATGGCTCTCTGAGAGGGATCGGCAACCTGTACATCTTACAAAATGTCAACATTTGACAGATGGAATACTTAAAGATCGGCATGGGTACTGTCTATATATTGTATTTCTCCTGCTCTGTAGAATGTTTCAGAAAGTAACTTTTTAACGTCCCCTCTTGAATTCCCCTTCAAGGTTTGTGGCCGCTGCGCTCTGAGGCAGTCAGAGAGACAGATGACATGCTGGTGCTCTCTTTTGTGGGTCAAACACGGTGAGTGTTTGTCATGCAGGATGCCGGATAAGTGTAGCATCACTTCTGAATGCCTGTATCTTATCATAACCGTGTGCTTTCCCCCAGAGTTTTAATGCTGAGTGGCGAGGAAGTCGAGGAGACCGAACTTCCTGGCTTTGTGGACAACCAGCAGACATTTTACTGTGGCAATGTGGCGCATCAACAGCTCATTCAAGTTCGTATACACACACACACACACACACACACACACACACACACACACATTCAGACTTGCAAACACACACGCATACATCCGTAAATAGTTCTGTGTATAAAGTACTTGTGCCGTCACTGTCACTGCCCATCAGAACATGCTTTGGTTAGTTGGTCCTCTCTTAGAATTTGCTGACTTGCAGTATTTGTACATCCCAGTTGAAAGCAGAAATAGCGTCTAATTTTACAAAATTCAAAATTAATTATAGAAATTAATTATTAAACTGTGGCCTTTCTCCATTTAATAAGATATACTTTGCTGGAGCTGAATCATACATGATTGAAAGGGGCAGTTGTGAATATGAAGGGTGCAAAAGGACTTCATGTATTTTACATTTGGTTAAGATGAATATTGTACTTACATTTAAATTCAAGTGTTAGCCTTCCTCTTTTAAAACAAGGATGAAACCTGCTGGGAATTCTGCCAACATTTAGACCCTCAGCCATAAATCTTTAGGTTGTTATGACAACATTGCTTGTGTTTTAACTCTCTTGCCTCTCTGAGTTTGTATTTTTACATTACGTTGTTTTTACACAACTCTGGATTTCTGGCCTAAGAAGTAAAAGACGTTAGTTGTGCTAAAAAAAGCTGTAGAGATGAATTTTTTTTTTTACTTTGTCCTTCAGTGGTTTTATCACAAAAGACACTGCAGTAGACAGTGTCAGGGACACTAGAACTGATGGACTGAAAGCAACACAGACTGCGCACATTTTCCTTTATAGTTTTGTATCGTCATTTTAACTTTGCTTTAATCACATAAAGTAGTAACAGTAATGTTTTTGATACTAACAATGAATCAAATTACTTAATGTAACATGAAAGGGTACACAGAGTCATATAATTGGAGATAGTGCTAAACCCAATAAGAATGAATGCCAGACTCTGCAGGTCTTTTTAGTTTTTAGTTTGTTGTTGCTCATTATTTCGGTCCCCTGTCCCGCACATAGACTGTGTGCTTTGCAGCTCCGATTAACCCTGCAATAAAAACTGCTGTCTCCAGCAACCGAGCTCAGACAACTATGAAATTGCAACATTTAAAGTGTAGCACCTGTTAAACAACGCTGAACATCTAGAAAAACCCTGATATTATTTTCAGGGGAAGTTGGGAGACCATGCCGTAGCTAAAAGGCTACTGAATATTGGAATTAACATTTGGCCATCAACACTCCAAAGCAATTATCGTAGTGCCTATATGCCAGCATAGCATAGCATCTGCCTACCGCAATGTAACCAGATTTAATAGTTAGCCATTGGCAGTTTATATCCAATTGTTTGAGTACCAACTACATGCAAACATACAATACATTACATACAAAGTATCTATAACTGCATGCACGCTGACATTAGAAACTACTACACTATGTGGTTAACGCTGAACCTGATAAACTGCATATTAGCATTTTCATTTTGAGCTTGTTAGCACACTGAAGAGCTACTGGTGTGACTGTGGACTCTTGTTTGACAAAATGCCCTCCCCAATTGTTTGCACACCAGCTGTTTCCCAACAGTGTGTTCTGACATAAAATGTATCTCATGAAGAAAAGATGTTCTCGCTTACATTCACAACAAGAGGTCGAATTTAAATTGATTTTGTCTCTTCGGTGCAGTGATTTGCACTGGAAATGGACAATATAATCTTCTTCCAGGTACTCCATTAAGGATCCTATATTGAATATATGCTGTAGTTTCACAATTCATTACACCACTGTATTATGTGAGCCCCCTAACAGTGCACCTCCATTTATAGTTTGACTGTTTGTACCTACTGCAGTCTGTTAATGAGGCTCTTTTCTGTCTTGCTTCTACAATGCTGAATGGCTCTCCCCATCACATTATTACATTTTCAATATTAAAATGTGTTTCTCCTTAACCCGAAAGGCTTTTACGAGGTATTCACCATCATCTTTGCTACATGCAATACAAATGCATTCCAATTAACTTTTATAACAATATTAATAGGTCTTAACTAGGGATTTTTCCTCCGATCTGAGTCATTTAATATTGAATATCTGCCGATACTGAGTCCCAATCTGATTTATTAAGATAATACAGTTGCACAGTGCATGCTTCAAGTACAAATTTACTAAAATCAGTCCGATGCTTTAAATCAGCCCTTAATGCTTTTTTTCCCTCTGTAATCTTTTGGTCTTATCGCTGTCTGAGGGAGTTTCTCTCTTCAGTTTTTGATGCTTCTGCCTTTACCTGAGTTACCTGAATGAATTGTCTGTGTTCTGCTGAGCCTTTATTTCTGTTGTCTCTACATCTTTTGCACGGATTACATTCATTAATTACTCTTATTGGCTTTTTGTTCACGGGACTTTTGTTGCACTTGCAGTGGTGTGTTTAGTGTGGTTGTGACAGATCTCTACTGCTTTCTCCTCCTGCTCTCTCAGACACACACAGAGTTGAGCAGAGTGGAGATAATAAACAACGACAGAGTTGAGCTTTGTGAGTAAAAACATCTGTGTGACAGCTGTGTGACAGCTGATGTAAAACAAAGTATCGGATCGTATCAATAAAGCTCAATATAGCAAATAGCGTTTAGTTAAAAAATGCCTTGATGTGTGCCGATACCGATTGTTGAGATCAGATCTGGACATTCCCAGTCTTAACACAAGAATAATAACACAGTGTCTGTTTTGATGTTTCATAAAAGGGATATATGTGATCAAACAAATGCTGGACATTTATCTGTCATTAACATTTGTGTTGTGATGGAACTGCTGTGTTCTCCTTTAATACATTATAATCCTTCAGTGGTTTCTAGTAAGCAAAATGTCATTGTAGACTTCAATATGTTTCTGCTCAATTCTTCACTTTTATCTTCTCTTCCTGATGGGTTGCTGTAAGTGCCCTCATAGTTCTTAAACATTATCTCAGCACTCAAAGATCTGGTACTTTCTCAAAATACAAAATAACTGGAGTGGATTAAATGCAAAGTGATTTATTTTCTCTCAACCATCAAACACACAGTCTCATCACATTTATATTTACAAAAATACAAATTTTGTGTAAAAAAAGTCTCTTAGCAATGAATCAATTTCTTTTCCGTCATACAAAGTGCACAAACAGTGCTGGTACAGAAACACATATAGGCAATGGGATTTGCTTTGAAACTGCTTTATATTTTAGCTCCCAGTCTCCACATCATCCTTTCTGTCACTTCCCAGAAATACTGTGCAAAATAATATTTTAAAAAGGAAAAACTGTGTGCCTCCAGATCACGTCAGGCTCTGTGCGCCTGGTGCTCCAGGAAAGCAAGGCATTAGTGAGTGAATGGAAGGAGCCACAGGGCAGGAACATCAGTGTGGCTGCCTGCAACCACACTCAGGTGGTGCTGGCCGTGGGACGGGCCCTCTACTACCTGCAGATCCTGGCAGGAGAGCTCAAGCAGATCAGGTAGGACATATATACGGAGACACAAGGGGATAGACCCATTGTTGGTTAACTGATATTTTCAGGCAATATTTGACTTGATGATAACTTTCTATACTACTAACACAGCTGCTCCAGGCCATGCTATAGCACTTTGAATCATGGATCATACGGTTACCCTTATATCTACAGTACATTATATATAAATCAATATTACTGACTTCTTCTTCAGGATATCTGGAGATTTCTTGGTGAGATATCTAAAAAAGAGATTTGTGTGCTGTAAAGAAATAGTTTGACATTTTGTGGAAATACACTTTCTTGGTGGGGGTTAGATCAGAATTTGAAACCACTTTAATGTCTGTACTGAAAAATGAAGCTACCACCAGCAGCTGCTTGGCTTAGCTTAGTACAAAGAAGAAGAAACTGCTAGGGTTGCTCTGTTCATTCAACATGATATAACATGTTTATTGATGAGAGGTGCTGGTAGGCAGATTACCTTCTTGTTACCTGTCTCTGCAGTTTCCAGTCTTTGTGCCAAGCTAAACTAACCGGCTGCTGGCTCTAGCTACGTTTTTACCCTACAGACATGAGGGCGATATCAACCTTGTTATCTAACCCTCAGCAAGAAAGCGAAAAAGCCTATTTCCCTAAATGGCAAACAATTCCTTTAACGCCCACCATGTCTGTCTGTGGGTATGATGGTGAGACACCTACAAACTGTGTCAGCTTGCAAGTTCAGAAAAAGCTTAAGAGTAAAAAAAAAAAATCCCCTGGCTGTGATGTTTATAAAGATGCCTTTAGTGTGAAAGCTACACAGCCATTGTTAGTCAGTTAACCAAATAACTTAACTTTTGGGTAAGAAAGTTGACTGCAGAGAGTCTTGATGCCTTGCCAGGAAACAATAACAATCAAGATATAGTGCTCCAACTTACTTATGTTAACAGATTAGTCTAACTAATAGAATTGCAGGTTAATTGAATAGTTAATATGAAACAATAGCAGGGAATAATCTTACATATGACTGCATACTCAATACCCAGCAGAACTGTTGTATGAAAACTTAATTAATCAAACATTAATTCACTGTATTCCCAATAGTTCAACAACTTTGTCTGTGACTCAGTTATGTGTTATTATTATCCTGCACATCTTACCTTCATTTTAATATCTTCTCTCCTGCTCTGTGGTAAAGTTTGAGATGAGGGATTTGCATCTCATTTTTAAGTCCGAAGTGGCTGGTGCACTAGAACTGTAGTCTTACTTTTTATTATATTTCTGTCCTGCTGCTGCTGTTGCGGTTTACCCTTGTGGCTGTCTTTGTGCCAGTATTGCAATAAAACTGCTTTGAGCCACTATTTTTTTTTTTACACTAGTTTAAAAAAGGAAAAGAAATCATGGATACACAAAAATGTGTTGGGTTTTTTTTTTTCAGAGAGAGACACAGCTTGTAAAAATGGCCACCAGGGCTCCTTGAAGCACAAAGTGTTTGTTTGCAGCCCTGAGAGTCGGTGGTTGATGGAACAATAAAGGAGACAGAGTAAAGTGTCTCACAAGAGCTGTGAAATAATGTTTGGTCTACATCAATAAGTGCCTGGATTCTTGTGTGAGCCGCAGAATTCTGTAAATACTAGATAGTCATAGTTGGATTAAAGGTGTTTACATGGCTGAAATGCCCTTCTATATTGAAATTAAAGTGTAAGTGCTCAACACACTATACAGTGATTATCCTTACATTTGCATTATTTAGTGGCCTTGTTCTATTACAATGCAGAAGTTAGTCCTGTTAATTAACAAATGAACAATTTATATCTTTTTTCAAACCTTATTTAAATAGCCTGATCTGTTTTTATTATATTTCTGATTTTTTTGAAATGATAGAGAGTGGGGTGGGAAATACAGATAAAGTCCTTTTTATTATTGTATATGTAATCTTTATATTGTGATGTTGAGATCTGTCCAGAGCCTGTTGATAAAATAAATAGACAAGAATGCCTGTGATTGTCAAATGCAGTGATTTAAATACTTGACAAATGAAGATACTTGATCACATTGATGGGAAAATCAATATATTGCCATGAATTGTTCCTAGTCTGTGATTTGCAATGTTCTCTACAGTAGCCTTCTACAACCAGAGATATTAAAGAATAGCTATAATATAATTAGACATGTATATGATCTCCCAGCATTGTCATGTCAGACAGCTCTGAAATACTGTATATCGAGTGTTAACCAGACATTTAAATTCAGAATAATGACACTGGAAATATAATTCATCCCAAAAAAGCATAGGCACTCACAAACTGCTAAACTTATCTTGACTGATGTGTTGCTCTGTGTCAAAGCTTTTGATGAATATTTTTTAAGTATTAAGAATTTAAGACTAATAGGCAGACTGTTCAAAATATTGTTGCTCGGATTAAAATTTCACAGAATACCACTGACCTACGGCAGGATGCCACCATTTGTCCAAAAATTTTGCCTAAGTTTAGTATTCCTGCAGTGTTTGTGGAGAACAGGTACAGGGGAAATGACTGATCAACTGCTAATCATTTTGGCATTTGTCAGGTGGAGCTGCTGTTAAGGAAATAAATTCAGACCAGAGCTTAAACAAGAAAGAGCAAAAATCTAATTATTGGGTAATGATCAAAAATCATCATCATGGCCAACTGACCTTAGAGACAGAAATCTTGTTGCCTGTCCACACACTGGCCCCCGGTGATCCCTCCAGTTTTGATGACGTAGATGTAAAATGAATGGTTTTCTGGGAACTTTAGCCAGTGTGAACTCACAGCTCAGGTCTCTAGATGAAACTTTTCTCAATCTGCATTTCACTTGAGAAAAATTGTAAAATGTGTAACTAACACATTTATGCCGTTTTGTTTCTGCTGTGAGTGTCAAATTTTGTCACACACAGTCCACATTCACACAATGTGCAGGGCAGCTTGCTACTGTGTTTCTCACATCCTCTACACCTTTTTTAGTACCACCGAGATGGAGCACGAGGTGGCCTGCCTGGACATCACACCTCTGGGGGAGGGTGGCGGTGAGTCACCGCTCTGCGCTGTGGGACTCTGGACCGACATCTCAGCCCGTGTGCTCAAACTGCCCTGCTTCACAGCCCTGCACAAGGAAATGTTGGGCGGAGGTGAGAGAAAAGAGAGGCAGGGTGCACTGACGTTAGAAATGTAAAGCTGTTACTGGCTTGTGTAGAGGGGTAGGTAGACGCAGACAATTTCAAATCAAGTGAAGTTTATTTCTTTAACCCAATAGCATATACAAAAGTCTGGGTGGGCTTACCTAACCTAACCCAGGCTCTCTCAGAAAGCAAGAAAAAACTGCCCAGAAATTCTTCACACATGAAGGGGAAACGAATCCACAGCCTGAATACAGGCCAGCAGGGTTTGTTACCTTACTTGGCCGTACAGTTAAATCCTTACTAAACCAGGACAAACTGTAAGTTGTTTGAAAGCACAAAGCGTCACAGCTGTATCTGGGTGAATAATTTTAATCTCTGTGTCACTGTGATAATGATTATTTAGTAATAAGAGTTACATTTTAAACTAAACATAAAAGCCCATAAACTTACATTTTTATACGTTTTTGCCTCTCTGAATTTAGTTTTTAGTATCACATATATAAAGTTTGATTTTCTTTTTTATTCCAGGGAAATTTCAAAGAGTAACCTTTTAAACAAATATATAAAAATAATGACTTTAATAAAAAAAAAGTTTAAGCTCAAGTTTTTTGGGGTATGTAATTTTTGTATTTGTGCACAAAAAGTTGAAGTCGTTTTTTTTATGAATGTTCTTGGGTAATCGACCAAAACTATCTATATTGAATTCACATTGTTCAGCCCTCACATCCATGAGGAACATACAGGGTAAAGAAAAAAATAATTTGTACAATTTGTCATTCACATTGTTGAATCAAAGTTGTAAATACAAATAAATTGGTCATTAAATGAGCTAAAATTAGTTTTTTTGTTTAAAATCAATTCCACCTTCCCATGAACCAATAGTGGTAGAAGCAGTTGCACTGGAGGAAGACATTTAAATAGAGATCCCCTCCTGTCAGATGGCTGAAGCTGGGGAAAAAGATGGATTCAGCAATGGGATGATAGTAATACACTAGTGTCACTAGTCCAATAGAAACATAGTAAATCCAGTAAAAATATTAATATATAATATAAACATTTCTGTTTCTTGCTTAGAATTACACAAGAACATTAATACCCTTTTTTTCAACCATTGGAGTAGGCAGAATGTGAAACTATTCCTTTCAGAGGGCCAATAAATAAGTCCAAAGAATGGATCTATAATGTAGTAGCGAAAATGGACTGTATATCCAGTTTAATTTAATGGATGTAAATGGAATCTCCCATTAAGTGCCACATTTTTTAGCACTTGAACATTTACTGTGCTACCAACCCGAATGCATTTAGTGCACAATTTAGCCACTTGAAAAGTTTTTAAACTTGTGTTAAAATATGCAAGAGGGGACTTGACTACTTTTTTTGGTTAAACTTATCAAAAAGTCAGCAGCAACTGGAGACAAAGTTTCATAACATGGTGAACCGGTACAGGAAGGACTCTTACTTTCCAATTAGAATTCTTCATCCATGAAGAATATTTCCACACTCTGTCCCACAGTGGCACACATTATTTTCCAAGTGCATTTGATTGACAGCTGCTCGATGCTCAAACTCTGCAAACTGTGCCGTCTCCCCTAACTGGGACAGTCTGAGTGCAGACTGTTATAAACAGGAAACCTTCAGATTAAAAGCTAATATGCTATAATAATTGTTGATACTGTTAGCTATGTCATTGGAAGTAGAGCATTTTAACAATCCCACACTGCACAGTTGCAGTTAGTTATTTTAGTTTTGTCAACCTATATTTTATATTTTTAATTTCTATTAACTTTTCTGTATAGCCCTGTGTTTGTGTTTTAATGTTTTGGCCTGTTTATTTAAAATAATTGACGTACATTACCATGGAAACATGCAACCTTTAAAGTTGCTACGTTGTGCAGACTTTAACACTGTCGCTTTAGTGAGCCAGCAAGCATTTAATCAAAGCCAATGATATAATTGGCCTGCACTTAGAGAAGACATGGATAGGAAAACGGAAAACACAGAAGACTTTATATTTACCCTGCAGCATTAGAATGTTTTTGTTTTTTTCAAAAAGTTGCCATTCAGTCTAGCCGATAACCCTTATTGATTTTTCTGACAAGACATTTTTGCAGACATTTATCACTTTGGTATACATCCATGAACCTGTGACTCCAGAGTACAGGAAATATAAATCATTTTACTGTCTGTGTCCTCAGAGATCATCCCGCGCTCAATCCTAATGACCACCTTTGAAGGCAGCTACTACTTGCTGTGTGCATTGGGAGACGGAGCGCTCTTCTACTTTGGTCTGGACCTGCAGACTGGTAGGTCATTCACACAACCATCACTACACCACTTTTCCAAAGAACTTCTCAAACTTCTCAGACTGATAAGGGCCTCCAGGCAAGGCACGGGCAGATGTCTGTAAACATTTACATTTTTAGAATATTATTTCATGGAGAATTGCATAACTGTCAGAAATATATTTGAATCCAATAGTGGAGAAACTTTGCTGTCTGAAGAAATTAATGCAGTGAGTTTGGTTAAAAACCTGCCATCTGACTACAAAAAGAATTCAATTATATAATCAAATGCTGTTATTTCATAGAAAGAATAAAGTCCATCAAAGGAACTTGTCAAGTACGGTCAAAACTACCAGGAGTAACTTTTATTGACCAAAATGTATCATTTTGATCATAGCTGTTTTTATATGGAATTAGACACTTGTTTTGAAGCCCGACTATTTACTTAAAGTAGGTAGTGGTCAAGCGTCTCTTCATTTTATGTTTTTCTTTTTGATGTAGCCAATCAGGAGCACTTTAAAGCTGCAATAACTGATATGTGTAAACAAGTTGTGAACACAGCATTGACAAGTCATCACCTTTTTAAGTTGATATGGCAAACTTGTTAGCAAACAGTTGCTTATTCACACATCCAGCAGTTATAGAGGAACATTAAAGCTCCGTAAAGCTGGGGGGGGCAGATTCAGGTAATAATTCTTTGTAGGTTCATTGGTAGCGTTGCTCAACAAAATGTATTACTATTATATATTATATTATTAGTATGGGTCAAGCTCCAAAAACACTTGATCCTACATTTTCTATTATACAGCTCAGTAGTGGTTTAGTTAGACGCATGCATGCTGAATGCTCAAAGCTTTTAAACTCCACAACCCCAGCTTGTGATGAGAGTCACTGAAATGACATCACCCAGTCTTGGGATTGGAGTTATCAAGTTACCCAGGTGATGTCATTTCATGTAATAAAAATAAATTAAAAGCCACTGAAAACATTGTAAAACTGTTTTTATGGACGTGGAATAGCCCTTTAATTACTGAATTGCTCGCTGTTCTAGCTAAAGCTGGCTTTAAGGTCTCTCTTTTAACTTTTAAATTGCTACATGAACGGGAAACATCTTATTTATGAGGCAATATGTTCCAGCATTTTTTAAATGATTATTTTCTATTACTTAAATTACTATATTTGAAGAGTAAAGAGGAAATTAGTATTAAGGAATTGGAATTCTTTCTCATTACCCAGCAGAAAAACTGACATTTGTCAACATTTTTAAATTAAGACTAAAGAAGCAGCTTTTTCACCTTTTTGATTTCAAAAAATACATTTCAGCACACAATTGCAGTATGTTTTTTCTTGATGAATTGTTTGGTCCCAAAAATGTCAGAAAAAAATGCTCATCACAATTCCCTAATGCAGGAGGTGACATTTTCAGATTGCCTGTTCTGTCGTACCAACAGTCTAAAACTAACACATGATCAATTTGTTATCACATAACACAAAGAAAGACAGTAAATCCTCACATTTGATAAGCTGGAATCCAAGAATAATTAGCTTTTGTGATTTAAAAATAGCTGAAGTGGTTAATAGATTATTAAAATGGTTGCAGCTTAATTGTATGTTTTTTGATGATTGATGCTGATCAATCGACTAACTACACTCAAGTGTCCAGGCAGTCAAAGAAACCCCTGCAGACAGTGATCAGAAACCTGGGTGTTAGAATCATGTACACAGTGATGAATCAGGTTTTTCTATGTTCCTTGTAGACATCTTGTTCTGAATTTAATCAACAGAATAAGACTCTCAACCAGGATAGTAGTTTGCATATAAATGTGCTCATTCATTTTGCTTTAGTCTGATCTGCCCATGGTCTTAAAATGTGTTTGGTGGTCAGAATGGACAAATGTCGAGGGTATTAAAAGCCAAAGCTGATGCAAACTATACACTACTAACTAATGTTAAGAAAAGAATTGTTGTACACAAATTTAAGGAAAAACTTAAATGAGTAGAGACAGAGGGCTCAAGGGCGCATCCAACCAGTCAGGTTTGAAAAGCATTGAAAAAGAGAATAATTTGCACACAAGGACAAACTTTCTAGGCTAAAGGCAGTTAGCAAGTGGCTCTTTTGACCCAAACAATGATTAGTACACCCACCTTTCAAACTGGAGTTAAACTTGTTTGTGTTTCGATCTTTTTTCCTCCCCTCAGGCGCCCTGAGTGAGCGGAAGAAAGTCACACTTGGCACGCAGCCCACTGTGCTGAGGACCTTCAGATCGCTGTCCACTTCCAACGTCTTCGCCTGCTCTGACCGACCCACCGTGATCTACTCCTCAAACCACAAGCTGGTCTTCTCTAACGTCAACCTCAAGGAGGTCAATTATATGTGCCCACTCAACTCTGAGGGCTATCCTGACAGGTCAGCAGCGGAACTTTTACTGCTCGGGCATTTTATCGGCCTTCCTAGAAAATTCTTGTTGTTTTATGTTTTCTTCCTCTGTGCACACAAACAAACTCTGTTTTTTTTGTTCCAGTCAATACCTGTTCAACAGTACAAACGAGTACAAAACAAGTAACAGACCAATCAGTATTTAAAAGGGAAGGCTGTGTCACACATTCAAGAAGCATGGGGGGAAATCACATCCCTATCAAAACTGTCATAGTTTTGCACATCCCTATATACAGTACAGCATTAGAAACACTTAAACATAAACAAATAAAGATAGCCAACTAATTAAACCGGGGGAGGCCACTAGGAAGATCTAAAACAATATAGATAAATCAAAGGGGGATTAGAGACAGCATCCAAAAGACAAGCACTTACATTGAGGGTATATTGTAAACCGTGCAACCCCATAGCAAATCAGCTGTATGTATTAGTATATCGCATGGTTTCCTGACTTAATCCACCAGACCCTTCAGCACATTGACTGCCAGTGTAGTGTCAATTCTACAAGTGGGGACCAAATTTTATAATCATACACTTACATCATCAACATCAATCATACACACACACAACCTGTATGTCAAATACTTCATAGGTATTTTTCTTGCATAGAAAGTAAGAATACCTAGTAGGGATGTCCCGATCAAGTTTTTTTTAGCCCCCCAGCCTGATCTGAGTCGTTTAATATTGAGTATCTGCGGATACTGAGTCCCGAATCCAATACTTGTATTATTTTTTTAGATACAGTTGCACAGTGCATACTTCAAGTAGGCTACATTAAAGTTATTAAAATCAATCCAGTGTATATGCTTGACGATTGAATAGCTCTGCATTGCATTAAGAAAAAAAATGCCTGCATCAAACCTGTTCCTGTTCGTGGAACTTGTTGATGTTGCAGTGGCGTGGTGAGTTCGGTTGTGTCGGATCTCTACCGCTCTCTCCTCCGAGCGCGTACAACCCTGCCCACGGTGAAACTCTGCAGCGGGCAGGGCTGCTCCTGTTCTTACTCACCCACAGAGAAGTGTGGAGGAAAGAAATAGTGAAAGAGCTGATGATGGCTGGAGTAAAACAAAAAGATCTGACCGATAAAGCTTAAATATAGCCGATACCGATCAGTTACAAACTGCCCTGATCGGGTGATTGTTGAGATCGGATTGGGACATCCCGAATTTTTACATAGAGGTCTTTTGGAATGTATACGTTTAACTTATGTGTGTCCCTTTGCTAATGCTGCTGCATCTTGTTTTTTTTTTTTTTTTTTTACAGCTTGGCTCTGGCCAACAACAGCACTCTGACCATCGGTACCATCGACGAGATTCAGAAACTCCACATTCGCACGGTTCCCCTCTATGAGTCTCCCAGGTCAGTCCCCCTGCTCAAACACTGAGTTAGAATTGACCTTCAAACTAACATTTCAGGCCCATCGTGTGTACAGATATACAGCTTGTTCCTAATGTTTGCAGTGACTTTGTCTGTTTGCTCTGATTCAAGCGACTTTCTCCTGTTTGTTTTGTTATAATTCAGCTGAATAAGTTTCTGTCCCCACTTTTTTTATGCTCAAAAGTTTAAGCGACAACCATGACTCAGCGTTGTTAAATAAGTTATTAAAAGGTTGATTGTTATGTTATCCAGTCAGGAAACAGAATGCAGTCCCCCACTGCATCTTTTCTATTCAGTTTACCCCTGTTTGTTCTTTTCATGTTTACCAGCGTCTTCCATTTGTTTTCTCTCGTCTCTCTCTCTCGCTCGGTTAACACCCCACCAGGCGGATCTGTTACCAGGAGGTTTCCCAGTGTTTTGGGGTTTTGTCAAGCAGGGTGGAGATTCAGGACGTGAGCGGCACCACATCTGCCGTTCGCCCCAGCGCGAGCACTCAGGTACTGTAGCTCTATGTTCTGTTTGGATAATAAACACCCAAGGGCTTCTTTGTTTTGTACTCTTATCTAACCATGCATGCTGACTAAGAACATTATTTATAACATTAACTGGGAACTTGTCAGGACAACAAATGTCTCGTCCCATAGTAAGTGTATTAGAACTACAATTTTCTAAACCAAGATTTAAATCTTAATGATGTTGTGTTCAGTTTGATCATTTATTATTATAGTCTAAGAGTTTCAGAATTTAATCCATAATTGAAGCTGTTACCAACCCCCCTGACAACTTTTTGTTTCAGCATTACTCCAGAGACATGTAGGTAGTAATTGGAGAGTGCAGTGAATGAAGACAGTCAGCCATTTATTGCATTTACTAAATTTAGCTATTGCGAGAGTTCAAATAGAGTTCAAATTACATTAAAAATAATCATATTTTGTTTGATTTGTTGTGAAAGAATACTGACAGTGAGGTTTCAGCTGCCAAGAAAGAATAGTAGGACCAACATTGAAAAGAGATTTATACTTGGAGAGCTAATCAAAAAGTCCTTTCAGCCAGATTTACAGTGACAGCATGTGTTGTGTCCACTCAGCTTGGCTCTATAGCTTCCCCAAGGGGACAGGTGTGTACTTTATTTGTGTTTGTATTTATTGCTGCACACACAACTTTGTGGAAACAAAAGCAGAGCCAGAGCCTCTCACACGTGATGACCAGAAAGATGTTTACCCGATTTTAAATGCTGCACATCTGGTGCTACAGATGGTGCCAACTGTGTTGTTGAGCTCACGCAGAAATAGAGATTTAAATTGCTTTATACTCTTTATTAGGTTTCTCTTTGTCTCTACCTCTCTTCCTGTCCTGTCTCATAAATCTGCATCCTTTCAGGCTCTCTCCAGCAGCGTGAGCTCCAGCAAGCTCTTCCCCAGCAGCACCTCTCCCCACGAGACCTCCTTCGGTGAAGAGGTGGAGGTTCACAGTCTGCTAGTGGTGGATCAGCACACCTTTGAAGGTGAGAAAGCTGAATGTACATTTCCATTTGATCTCACAGACCTGGCGCTTTCATATGGAGCTTCTGATGGTAAAATATTGCACTCAGCTCTTAGAGTAACCAACTTAATGCAGAAAACTCTATCCACAGTCTGGTCCCAGCACTCATTCAGCAACCTCTTTGTTTATATCTAATCTTAAAATGGATGCACACCTATTTTTACGCATCAAACTTATATTTATCTGTTTCATTGTCCTCAATTTAGGCTTGTGTACCTTTTGAATATTTATTAAGTTATTGTTTGTACTTACATGTTCATAAAGGTGCCCCATAAAATACAGAATATTCCTCAATATCTAAACTCAAACAGGCTCTTTACGGAGTAACTGAATGATTGAACATGTCGGGCGTCATGCAGCTCATTTCCATGGTGAAGCCCACTGAATGTGGCAGGTTTTTGCTCCAGTCTGTTTTGCAATGCAGATTTTCACTGCACCAAGCCTTCCTTTTTAAAAATCCAAGAGTTACCCGGCCCGCATAAATTAGGGTATGTTATATGTTAATGATATGTAAAGAAGGAACTGGTTCAGCACGTTGTGTCCCCAGCTGGATCCAATTTATCAATGTGCGATCAGATAACTGCTCATTTAGATTTTCATCAATCAGACGTGAAGACATTCTTATGCAGTAGTGTAGTGTATATACTGTGCATTACACTGTAGATGAATGTTCATCTAACTTCGGTGTGTTTTTTTTTAAAAAAAGAAATGCAGGGTTCATATACATAGTGTTATCAGTTATTCAGTTACTGCTTTACACCACTGGAAACTAGTTAGGTCTAATAAGGTTTGTCTACAATGAATGTTGCTGTTACAGTCACACACCACTGTATAATCATCATTGGATGTGTCAAATATGTTTTTATTGATGCATCATAAAATAAACACTGTGTAGGTTAGGTCCAAATGCTGGGGATAAAAATGAAACATGTATCCAATAAAACTAACAGTAGAGTGAGGGAGATGAAAACGTAGGTAATGATTATGCAGATCTAATTGGGCAAAATACAGTAACTGAAAACATCTATGTACCATGGATGTGTTATGTCCACAATTTCCGTTCATAACATAATTTCCACAGTGTAACTGGCTTGATCTGGGAACGTGGCAGCTATCGCTAAAACGACATCTAATGCAGCAAGAAAAACAGTCAGACATGCATATAAGTTGTAAACAAACTTTAACAATGTTAGCCTGAAGTTATTATAAAGAGAAAACAGAGGCATATTGTCCAATTATTACCCAAACTTTCCATTTTATATGTCCATCACAGTTTACAAACAGAGTTCCTGGGACAGCTTTGACATAACCGTTTTTTTCTGTGATTGTTTCGGGCATTTCAGGTGTGCTCACTTTCTTTAAATCCCGTCTGTGTATTTGACCACTTACATTTTCCCTTGTTTCATGTTTTCCCTGTCAGATTTTGTTGTAGCAATGTTAGCTTATTCCTAGAAAATAAAGACTCCAGTCGTAATAAACCAGAATTGTCCTTTTAAAACTGAATACAGAAGAACAGATAAATGTATAAAATGTATTATGCTGCTTACTCTCTCTCTTACCTAAGATATATGTATGTTTTATTTCTTTATCAGTTCTCCATGCCCATCAGTTCCTCCCCAGTGAGTACGCCCTTAGCATGGTGTCATGTCGTCTGGGAAAAGACCCGTCAGTGTATTTTATTGTCGGCACCGCCATGGTGTACCCAGAGGAGGCTGAGCCCAAGCAGGGACGAATCATCGTCTTCCACTACACTGACGGTCAGTAGCCAGGCTTTTCTTCAGCTTTCTCTGTTTTCAGCAAACCTAAATGTACTTTGTTGTCTGTTCCTCAATCTTATCCTGTTTGTCTTCTCATCTAGCTAATTTTGCTTTGCTCTCTCTATCCTTCACCCAGTTTCATTTTCTCCTCCCCGCCCTCTGTCCTGTTTTCTCATTCATGGACACTTTGTCCTACCATGCTCTTGTTTCCCTTCTCACTTAATCATTTTCTTATCACTTCTTATCAGACTTTTCTCCTCTCACGACTACTGATTCCCCTCATTTTCTTTCATACTCTGTCCTTCTAAAGGTGCACTGCTTGCCTTTCATTTATCCTCCTTTTAGCTTCTCATTCTACCTTCATCATTATTCTGAATGCCTCACCTACTCCTTTTCGCTTTCTACTCGCAGTTATCGAGCGGTACGCTATCCTCTGCCTCACTAAGATCTTGTAGGTGCTAGTTTAGCTTGACATTGAGCTTGTAACACTTTGAATATCAACTAAACAGACAGACTCACAGACATAGTGCTCTTCCCTGCAGGTAAGCTGCAAACAGTGGCTGAGAAGGAGGTGAAAGGAGCTGTCTATTCTATGGTGGAGTTCAATGGCAAACTGCTGGCCAGCATCAATAGCACAGTAAGTGGTGCTTGAGTTTTTTTAGCAAGACATACAAAGCCATTGAGTTTTTCCAACTGCAGTTATGTTCCATGTACAGTATGTTTTGAAAACTTGAACAGAAATGTAGCTTGAATGTTAAATTTGCTTCATGGTGCACATTTAAATAGTGTCAGATGATGTTTTTCTCTCAAACTCACCATTTAAAATCTTTAGTCTCAGCCCTTGGGAAAGTGCTGACCAAGTGCCTCTTTCAAGTACACCTCCATAGCAGTTGCTTATTGACTTCCCACATCACAATTTACCATCTGGTCCAGGGATTAAATCCAGAATCTCTCAATACTGCTTGTGTTTTCTGCCCATATGTCAAGAAAACTGTCAGTTGTGTGATTGTGTTTACACTGGCGGTTGATACAAATAACTGGCCAGACTTTACATTTGCGGAGTATCACTCAAATTGTTGATTCACTCTAAAATGAAGACAGACTGGATTCACAGTCACAGATGATGTGAGAATATGTTACTGTTACATGTAAAGTTTAAGCATTTCCAATACTTTTATCAGTACTGTCCCTTTTTTACATTTAACAAAATATACCTTTTCAGTTCATCAGTGTTTAATATGGTTTTGACACGGTTGTACAAGAACTTAAAATAAAAGATTAAAGGTTGTGAGCAAAATAAGACCAAGAATCTGAGCCAGAATTTGATGCCATGTTTATATTGAAGTATTGAGGTTCAATACCACAGTCTGGAATGGATGAGGTTCATTTTAAAGTACAGATGATGTAATTTTCACCAGAATCCAGACATTTATTCCTTTATTTTCTGTTATTTCACCATGTTCACTTGAATACCTCACTTCAACCTCTGGATGACTTGTGTGTTTTAACTTTCCTTTCTTTGATTGTTTAAGAAGCCTATGATCTGTTCAGGAAGAAAAGTGCTTCCTCAGTCATTTTAAAGTTCAATATGTAAATAGATTTATCCCATATGGATTGCTGTGTGAAATCACTTGACATAAAGTGTGAAAGAAACAGCTTCCCCCCTACTGTCCTGTAATACCATGCTCATCCACACTGAGCTATAGATAGATTAAAAGGATTAAAAGCTTGAAAAGGAAGCTTTATTTTAAGATATCGAGAATCAAACAGTCATGAGTTATAGATTTCTGGAAGTCATCACACAGTACAATAACTCACTTCCTACCATTTACTTTCGTTAACATTTTCTTTATGGAATTGGATTTTAAAGAACTCTTTTCACTCTAAATTACTTGAGTGATATATCAAAATTAGTGACTTAACCTTGCATTTATTGGTGAAGCTGTAGCGGAGTTCAATCACAGAAAACTTTTACATTTCAACTATCAGTCACTTCATTTGTTTTCATCTTATCTGAATCAAAGAGTACATGTTTTTTTCTAAAGTCAAAGTTAAACAATCATTAAGGACTAATCCAGAATAGATGTAATATCAATTTTCCCTTTTGACAGCAGCCTCAGTAGAAAATAATACAACATAGTGACAATATCTGACATTAGTTGCTTGTGAATTGTGAAATGCCTTTTTACATTACCTTTCTAATAATTTCATCAACTGGACACAGCACACTGATGCATTGTTCTCTTTCCTCTGACATTTTCTTGGCTGAAAATGTTGGACTCTTCATCACTGTCACTTGCAAAAACTTCACATTTATGTCAGAACCCCTTCATCTGAGGGGTGTGAAATGTTTTCTCTGGAAATGCAGGAAATTGCCTAACTGAAGAAGAAACAGACAAATTAGTAAAATGTATTTTCCAGCATAATTTGCAGGAATATAATTTGTTTGAATCAACAGCCAGCACACGGCTAATTTCCTATTCAAAGCTAAGTAAAACAAAATCAGTTGTTGTGTGTATATCAGTTTTATATGAGGTTATCAGGACTATTTCTTTACCGGGCACAATAACTTCCTTTGGTCTTTGCCAATACAAAATATAAATCATTTTTCTGTCTGCTATTGCTTGCATATATCTTCAATAAATCACTTGCTCTTTGTTCTCCTTTAAGAAAAAATTTAGTGCCTCCTAGTTCTGCATTAATTAAACTGTATGTTTCTACATAGATGGAGACCTTACTTTGATGCAGCCCTCCCATCTGGCTGAGACAAGAAGGAGCATACTGATTACCTGTTTAATTATTAAAAAAATATTAAGAATACATTTAAAAACATGTTGACATTTTGACAACAACCAGGGGACTACTAAATGTGATTCAGTTGGACTTATTTTATTGGAGAGATCTGGATTTGAGCTAAATCAATAAAGCATACAAGCAATATATATTCTTGCCACTGGTATCAAATACCAGTTGAGCTTCTTGATTTAAGATCAAGTCGCAGGTACATTTCTTTCTACTTTTTTTATATGCTTAAAAGCACATTTATCGATGCCATAATTTCAACATTACTAAGTCTGGAATCTCCGAATTTTTTATGCCATGGTACCTTTTTGGAGATGTTCTCAACATAATTCTTGCAGTAAGTGAGAGTGATCCAGAGACGCACCTCTATCACTCACTCACCCGACAACCATTTTTAACAATTGTTACAAAGTGCAGACAGTGTGAAACGGTCAGTGTAATTAGCCGTTAACTGTTCATGTAAAGTGGCAGCAGATAACTCAGACTGCTAATCAGCACTCCAGCCTCACACTCACTGAGGCTCATCTTATCCAGAGTGATAGCAACGCAGATCTAAAGTGTCAGCCAGTTTATCAAACACGAAGCTAATTGCCGGTCCCTCTACCTTTGGCAGCTTGTATGACAACAAACAATTACTCACGTTGACTGTTTGTTTCAGGTCCGTCTGTACGAGTGGACGGCTGAGAAAGAACTGAGGACCGAGTGTAACCACTACAACAATATCATGGCCCTTTACCTGAAGACCAAAGGAGATTTCATCCTGGTAGGAGACCTGATGAGGTCCGTCCTGCTGCTGGCATACAAACCCATGGAGGGCAACTTTGAAGAGGTGAGATGTGAAGAGGGTTTTGAGAAAATAACACAGGAACTCAAAAGGGGATGTATGTGGTTGCTATACCAGAAGGATCAATGAAATCACAAGTCGGAGTTGCTGGTTTTCAAAATATGTGGTGGCTTGTTATTTTCTACATCCTCGGATGCCATCACACATCAAACAAATATTTGGTTGGTCCATAATTACATGTTTTAACTTCTCTTTGGTGAATAAATGTTCCTTTTTATCTCTCTACAAAGCATTGTAGCACATATACCTCCAAGCCTTTTGATGAGCGGTGTGTTCAAATTGATTTGTGGTTGAAATATGAAGAAATTTGGTGTTGAGTCACACACGCTGTTGAATGCATGCTGTGGTGCTGTGCTGAGAGAGACCTGTAAGAAGGACTTATTTTATTCAGAAATTCAGAAACAGAAAGCAACTCAGAATACCTTGACATTTTAAGAAAGTAGGAATTTGTAACTATTGGAAAAACAATACGAATTTTACTTTATGCTAAGCTAAGGTAATTGTCTCTGGGCCCCAGCTTTGTAGTTAACGTGCACACATGATAGTGGTATCGAACTTAAAAGCAGAAAAGGTGGATAGTGTGCACATCCGATCCCAGTTGGGTAAAGGTTCAATATATGTACATGTGGAGCAGGAGTCATTTTTTGTCTGTAGCCTGTTTTTTATTTACATGGATGTTTGCCCGATGAAGATTAAAATATTGCGTTGATAAAAAACTCCTATGCTTGCTAAATTTAGTGTGTGGGCAGCGTGTCCTTTTCCTTCGACTGGTATTTATCTTCTCATGTGATTCTCAGGAACAAACAAAATATCCCCAAAATGTTGAACGATTCCTTTAAAGAACAGATTCTAATTACTGTCTGACATTCAGTGTTTCACCAACAAATTGTCTTCTGAAGCATTAAGCTAGACTGTAACATGAGAGTGCAGACTCAAATATAATCACAATCTGTGAGTGTGGTGCTTATTTTTCTTCATAAAACATTCTTTGGACGAGCATCTGATCACGATGCTGACAGTTTACAGGCTGCAGCTAGCGTACACAGATCGAACAGATGTTCCTGACATTTTTTGAGTTTTTAAAATACCCTTGAAGACATTCCTTCTATGGTATTTAACAAGTGTATTGCCATTGTACTGCTGAAACATGTTGACAGTTTGAATTTCAGCTGTTGTTTGGAACCAGCACCTTCCTTGCTCATGGATAATACAGTATTGACTTGAATGATCCTTGAAACACCTCTGTGTTTACTGTTCCAACACATGTGTTGTTTTTTTGTGTTGTTTTCTTCGGTTAGATTGCACGTGACTTCAATCCTAACTGGATGAGTGCAGTGGAAATCCTGGACGATGACAACTTCTTGGGGGCAGAGAACGCCTTCAATCTGTTTGTCTGCCAGAAGGACAGGTGAGGGAAACATAAAATCTTATTGTATATAAATGCTGAAGTGCAGTGAGATTTTATGCACATAAATTTCAACCTTTTCCGTAATCATTAAAATCCCCTGAGCTGCTCCTCTATAGCCAAACTGACAAAAAGTTTCTAAATCACCTCTGATAGTTATCCACTGAAATCACCATTATGTCATTAGGAGGCTGCTCTTTCTACACAGAGTCCCATGATACTTTTTTAGAGCAGCTTTATTGATAACAGCATTGTCCTTGCATTTGTTTCTGAAATTATGAGTCATCTCTGCCACTGAGCTTTTAGCCGCTCGGCTGCATTTCCCACTTTAGTCATTTTCTATTAGACAAGTGTTGATTTCATGGAAAAGGAGAAAAGATCTGGTCTGAAATTGAGTGTGTTACATTTACGCCACTGCTTATTATCCACCTAATACATCAGGTGGGACCACTCAATGCTTTTGACCTTTATTTTTGTATCATATCTCTCTTCCTGTTGGTTTCGCCACTTTACCTCACCCTTTTTTCTATTACCTCTCTATCGCTCTCTGACCTTTTTCAACACTTCTGATATCTCTGCCCGGCTTGTTTTTCTTTTGCTTAATCGATCAATAATTCCCTCAAACATTTCTTACTTTGCCTTTGACATCTTTTTTCACTTTGTTTTTACTCTTTGATTTGACCTCTCCTCACTCTCTTTGCTCCTGTCTCGTCCCCTCTATGTCCCATTGTTTGTAATCCTTTCCTCTCCCCCCTTTATTTCTCTCCCACCGTCCTTCCTACGGTCAGTGCGGCCACCACTGACGAGGAGCGCCAGCACCTGCAGGAGGTTGGGGTCTTCCACCTCGGGGAGTTTGTCAATGTCTTCTGCCACGGCTCGCTGGTGCTGCAGAACCTGGGCGAGAGCTCCACGCCCACCCAGGGCTCCGTGCTCTTCGGCACCGTTAACGGCATGATTGGTAGGCGCACAGACAATTTCACACTCACACACTATCCTATGACCCTATGACACGCTGCAGGTTATATATTAAATATACTATGTATCCTATACAAATTCTTTATATATCCTCTAAAGCTCCAGTGAAGCTGCTCAGTGGCAGCAGATCTGACTGTGGTTGTACTGCGCAGCTTCCAGGTGTGAATGTAACTGAGAATGTGATCAGACGTTTTTCTCAGTGAAACGTCCCTTTATAGACAAAGATGTAAAAATTAAAAAAGAAACACTGGTTAACACGTCGTTTCTTTCTTTAATCTATACCAACACTTCAGTGTAAAAGTAAGAATTTGTGGTTTCACAGGAATGTTATATTCCACACTTTCTCTCAGGTGGAAGCATTAACTTCCTGGAGTCTCTATTGGTTGCTGGGGTAACTGCTGACACTACAGCACATAACTCTCGTAACACAGAAGAGGTCTGTTTTTCACTTTGGTTTTTGTACAGTGTAAACTACAAGATTTAACGTGTTAATTAGTGAGCTTTAGAGGAGCTTTTCTTTCTTTTATTTAGTCAGGGGGGTTTGACTGAGAGTAATGCTCTCTTTTTCAGGAACGCCTTGATCCAATTAACACAGTTACACATTCACTCCTGGAAGCTTCCCAGTACAACCACAGTCTGATCTGCTGCCCACTGATCAATAAATCAGAGCAGTTTGGGGTTACCAAGGGAACCTTATTGGGGGTACCTTCACTTTCCCCACCCAGTGAGAACCAGGCGGTTTCCCATTGTCTCCAGCCTTTGTGTTATTCTTTTTTCATTATTTTTCTCCTCAAGGGTTAGTTCATCCAAATCACAAAACAGCATATTCTCCAGCTTATTACTGTTAGTTTCTACCATATATTCAGCTTCTCTCCCCACCTTGTTTAATTGAATAATAATATCCAATATAATCCACAGACTTCGCTGAGGACTGTTTTACTCTCGGTAGACAATAGTAATAGTGAGAACAGTAAACCCAGTCCCAGTGAACATTTTAAACAATTTTTTATATATTTGATTGTCAAATCCTGTGGAAAAATCTCATGAAAAAGTTACTTTCATGTAGCAAATGCAGGAAAGTAAACATCGTCGGGTTGAGACTGTAGCTCTGCACAGAGATGGTTCTTATTTCTAGTATTTCCAATAATCAGCTGACTGCAGTAGCGAGAGCTCAGACCAATTAGGCAGTACACATACTTTTGTCAAAACAATTTATTCAGAACTGATATTTCCATTTCAGAAATGGAGATGAAAGGCAGAGAAATCACATTTTTACACCTCATTACTCAGATTTAAACTAGTAACTTTCAGCCTGGTAATAATAATGGCAGAGATGAAAAATATAGAGTGCACATAATTTGGACACAGCAGTAATTTATACCATGCAGTAACACACAGCAGGTTATTTCACCTCAACACCTTCTGTGATTCTTTAAAAAGTCTCTGAGGAAAGTTTAACAGAAAATGAGAACCCATTGCACATTCCAGTAAAAACTTTCCACATCAGCCCGTAAAACATTATGGGCTTGAGTGTGTAATGAAGGAAAATAGCCCTACTGGTCTTATCGCTCCTCGAGATGCTGTGATATATTAGATGTTTCTGGGAAGAAGCTGCAGGCCACACGATCATTCTACCCAAAAAGCAATCAACAAGTGGACTAACTTTTGATAAATTTGTTCTTGGAAACAGACATTTTGCTTTAGAAGGCCTCTTGCTGCTGATAAATTTTCTTCTCGACTTGATAGGTGTACACAACAGTTGGTTTCATATTTCACTGTGAATTAAAATAATCTTTCTAGAATCCATCCTCATAAAACTTTTAACTTTTCAAGCGAATATTTGACTGTATGCATCCTTATACAGGTTATTGATTCACTTTGTGACATACAGTAGGTAATTTGGACTGACGCAGTGAGATGGAGTCAGCAAATGGTTGATTGTGGTGTTTTTGTGTCAGTCTCTACGTCAGGTGCTGTCAACAACAGCTGAAACAATCTGTCAATTAATTGATTAGTCTGGCAAATGAAGCCCACATTTTAACCATATATTTCTAGAAATTTGCAAAAACAGAATGCAAATTCATGTATTTCCATCCACTACTATTCACTCACTCATTCATTCATGAATATTAGGAGTTGGTTTGTTGAGATAAACAGCTGGTGGCGATGATTCTCCAGTTGGGTGCCATAACAGCATTGCCAGAGAAGAGGATGCAACAAGACCTAATTTAAAAAGCTAGGTCTCCTAAAGTCCAAACTCCTAAAAACAAAACCAATGTGGAAAATGTGTTGGAAATACGGCATTTATGCCTGTTTCAGTGGACATTCCTCACAACTAAAGCAAGATATGACAAAGCTCAATGTTTGTATTACACTTTTTCACAGTTTGATTTGATAGATACATTAACTTTCCCACCTCAGTCAAGGGTAAACATTCTTTTTAGATGTGTATACATTTCCACTCTTAATATATAATAAAAATGTACATTAAAACAGGTGGATGGAAACTCACTTACTGTAATAAGACTTTAACAGCTGCAATGAAAAAATAGGATAATAAACTGAGTAATTCTAAGTATATAATGACATGTTTTAAGATGCCTCTCAAAAACAAACCAATTATGGTGTAATTGAATTTTTTTCATTCTATTTTTCATTATTTTCTGACATTTTGCAGACAAAAGTAAATCCATGAATTGAGAAATATAATCGGCAAGTTAATTGATAATTAAAATAACTATTTGTGCCAAACCTACTGTCCTCCAAACTGGCAGTATCCAACACTTTCTTCTGAAGGGAAACAAGCTCTGCATTACAAATCAGTGTAACCTTTTGTTCAGTTTGCCAGTTTTTTTTTGTGTCAATTTCAGTGCAGATTATTTCCCAGGAGCATCACAATAATGCACTCACTGTCACAGATCTTGAGTTTTTAGCATAGATGAAAGCATGCTTCTCCCTGAAAGCTCTGTGGTGTTAACATTTACAGGGTAATCACTCAAAACATTTTTGGAATAGTCTTGAATTATTGAAGTATTGAAATCATACTACTTTACTCCTAACATCGTCCCAGTATACAAGCATGAAACTTGCATTAGGAGGATTGCAGTGACGCTAATGATCTTTTAATTTATTTATTGTAAAGCTGTTTTTTGCGTTCTATTATGAATCGACTCTCTTGCCTTTATTCTAGCTGATGGTAAACACTTTTGATTTCTCATCTGCAAAATCTGAATATCACGCCTTCAGAACAAGGATTGTGTTGTTGACTGACGTGTTTGTGTCTGTTTGTGTGTTAGGTCTGGTGACGTCCCTGTCCGAGGGCTGGTACAGCCTCCTCCTGGACCTGCAGAACCGCCTCAACAAGGTCATCAAGAGCGTGGGCAAGATTGAGCACAGCTTATATCCTTCTTATATTCAGACTGTCACAGCACTGACCGCTGTGGTTGTCTTATAAATACTCAGAGAGAGCGAAGTGACAAAGCATTAGCGGTTGCTTCAACTGGCTTTGAAGGTGTTGGATAGGTGACTCATGGTATTCTTCTGATGATATGATCTGTATATAGAGCTGAAGCTATTAGTCAGTTGATCGATTAGTTGATAGACAGAAAATTAATCAATAGCAGTTCTTTTTTAAGCAGAAACACCACAGGTTCCAGCTTCTCCAGTATGAGTTGTTGCTGGTTTCTGTAGTCTTACAATAGACATACACTTATGACAAAGTATATTTTAGACCACTAGTGGACAAAACAATATAAGACGTCACCTTGGGCTTTAGAATATTTCTGACATTTTTAGTTTAAATGGTTAATTGATTTATCAAGAAAATAATCGTGAGAATAGTTGGTAATGAAAATAATTGTTAGTCGCAGTCCTTTGTATAATACAGACCAATACTACAGGAGATGTTATCTAAGAAACTCTGAAACTGTAGTGGTTTTAAATGATATGCATTAAAACCTAAATAACTGAGAATTTGGAGAATTATGGGTGATTGCACATACAGCACAGATAAATTTAAAGGAGTCTGGTATTAAAGTGCTTTTTTTAAAAATGTATTCTTTATATTTTGTCATAAAATCAAGTTAGGTTGCAATTTAAACCTCAGTTCACTACAGGTTCAACAGTACCAACACTGGATCCTGATTGAGTGACTGACACCTGCTGCTTTCTGAACTGTGATGTTTTTATTAGACTTCCCACACAGCACGCTGAATATTTGTTGACTGTGCCTAAGGTAAAAAATTTGATATTGTAGTGAAAGTGCCATCCTCAGGCGAATCATCAGCCTTGTATTGATTTTCCTTGACTCCGCTGCACCTGGAGGTCCTTCCACACAGAGCGCAAGACAGAGCAGGCCACAGGATTCATCGACGGGGATCTGATTGAGAGCTTCCTGGATCTCGGCCGAGCCAAGATGCAGGAGGTCGTCAGTACTCTACAGGTAGGAGCTTATGTTCATCCATCCTTTATCTACTGGATGTTGAACCAAATGATCATTTTTCTCTGCGTCTTTTTTTTTTATCCTATATTTATGGGGGGAAAAAAGAGTCGGTTATTTCAAAATTGTGAACACACTGAGTTGCCTCATACTCGAAAAGAGGATTAAGCACTCAGGCATTAAGCTTACTTAACAGTTCTCTCATTGCCAGGTTGTTGGCAAAGCTTGTGGTGACCTGTAATGTGCACAAATATAGTAGTTTCTTAAATTAAAGGGAGGCATAAGCTTGTTATTAGATGGTCTGGTCCTCTGCCCTGATAACAAGTGTATTGTGTTCGCCCAGAAACATCTGGTGAAGAGACAAACTAAGATGGTGGTGTTATTTTTGTTTTTGGCTTCAAGCAATGTTGAACCTTCAAAGAGCCTTAAGACAGTTTTATTAGTTGCTCCTGTGCTGAGAACTGGGAATACGCTTCATGGCAGAACAGGTGGCAAAATCACTTTTGGCAGAACAAATAAGCATATTGTGCTTAGTGTCTCTTAACTCTCATTGCATTTAAATAAAAAAATCATACTTTTACCTCATAAACAAAGGCTATTCCCTGTTCGCCTCTCAAGACCAGCTGATAAAAATAGTCCAAAATATTTTGATGATTTCTTTGCCAGGAAACAGTTTTTTAAAGCCAAAATTCTACTAAAGTTGGAACACTGCTTTAAAAATAAAATATGTTGCAGTATCAGTTGCTCACTTGCATCCTTGTCAAAATATGCTCTTATAACATAATGAATTGACCTGTTATCTTACTGTTGGAAAATTAGTGCGGCAACTATTCAAAATCTAGTAATTTGACTATTAGCCTAATTAATTATTCACTGTAGAAAACATCAGAAAAACGTAAGTAAGAGTAGGGTAGACACAGTTACAGATTATACTAATTAAGGCTCTGTTCCATAGTGTAACAGAGCCTCTCCAGGGAGGCAACATGCATAATAGTAGCACCCTGTTTGAACTCAATTGAACTTAACCTTAATTAGTATTACTGGTTATTGGTAGCCTTATGTAAAACTTTGAAACACCAATGGAAAAAGTCGTGTTGTACAGCAGAAAAAGCCAAAAACAACTACATTTTGCTTAAGTTTTTAGTTCATTAACATCACTGACATACAGAAGAAAAGTGACACAAAAATACACTGATAAAATGCAGTCATTGAAGAAAAATAGGGGGAAATTATGCAATCAATGCAGTATAAGAAAGATAAAAGATTCCCAGGACGTGTAAAGATCCAGTTTGTTAGATTTGGTGGCCTTTCTCCTTCCAAATGTGGATTAAAAACTACAGTGGCTCTCTAGAGCCAGTGTATTTGTTCCTTCTGGGCTACTATAACATGGCGGTTCAAAATGGCAGTATCTGTAGATAAAAACAGCTCATTCTAAGGTAACAAAAACATAATGATTCTTACTTTAAGTCGATTATTCACTATTGAAAACATAGCTATGAATATTATATTATATTTCTGCCAATAGAGCCTCCTAAATGTTACACACTGGACCTTTAAAATCATATTACCACAGAACTGACAGGACTGTTGACTCAATACCACTGAAGACACGCGTCTCCTTCTCCACACACCTCCACACCTACCTGTTCATTTGTTCTAATGTGACGTAAGTGGCACAGGCGGCGTTTGTCTCAGCAGGCGAGGCTCACTATTTGGTGTCGTTCAATTTCAGATCGATGACGGAAGCGGCATGAAGCGTGAGGCCACAGTGGATGAGGTCATTAAGATTGTGGAGGAGCTGACGAGGATCCACTAACCTCGACCGTCATCCGGACCCCCATTGAGCGACAGAGGAGGGTCCCGAGGAGGAATGATGGGCAAAACGGCAAGGAAGCGAACTTGGCTTGGGTTTTGCAGATTTGTAAATAATTATAAATAAACAGTGTGTGCATGTTCGTCCTTCAGACTTCAATGATTTGTCAACCGTTGAGGCCCTGAAGGTGCTACGCGATGACTGTAGCCCGCTTCATTTAGACAGGCCTCTGGGCGAAGTGTGTAACACCCTGTTTGGACAACAAAAAGACCAAAGTGAATACATTGGTCTGAGTGTGTTTGAGTGTGTGTGTGTGTGTGTGTGTGTATGCGCATGTGTGACTGCGTCTGTGTGGAATAATGGAGTTTAAATAGGAAAAAAACCCAGAAATATTCGTCACCAAAAACATTCTCTGGGACATTTGTGAAAGTTACAGGCAGGTTGAAGGTTAGCAGATCCTCTACACCCCACAGTTTAAATCTGACTGATTTAAACTTTTCAAGTTTATTATTGAAGTCTGGAGTAAACACGCTGTATGAAAAACAAAATGAGGAAAATGATAGATTTATAGCTATTTTGTCTTTGTGATGTTTTCTTTGTTTATTCTAATAAACTTTGCTTTAGTACTGTTAACATGTGTGTCTCAGTTTGTCCATATTCCTGTTCCTTTATTATCCTCATAATCAGGCTCCTCTGCTCTTATTCCAAGTAATTGGCAACTCATTTTTATCGACGTCTATCATAGCCACGCTAGCAGCATTAATGTTGGTCAGTTGGCTGTTCCAGCACTTTGGTCCAGACTGGAATTTGAACAACTACAGAGATTCAGGCTCTTTGGAGGATATGCTGTAATGACTTTGGTGATCCCTTGACTTTCCCTGCAGTGCCACCATGAGGTTGACATTTCTGCTTGAAATGTCCCAATAATTATTGCATTTGCTTCCGTCAAATTTGGTACGGATGTTCAAGGGCACCAGAGGATCCATCGTAATAATTTTGATCCAGAGACCTTTCACCTAATGTCCGGGACACAAAATTAGCACCAGCCACCAGCCGAATGACGGTGAAATATGCAAGTGGCTGATAGATGTGCTTTACTCATCAACCAAAAAATCAGTGGTAATCTATTGAGTGTAGTGATGTGTCGTCAGCTCTGTTTCTTTTTTTCTAAATCAAAACAAGGAATAATAGGATGATCCAATAACATGTTTGTTAAATATAATCCAGAAGGATTTCACTTTGGTAATAACATTAAGACCCCATGCATGGTGAGACTTATATGTCGTGCAGGTCGCCAACATTCAAAACCTAGTTCAATATGAAGAAAAAGTTCAATATCTGTGTAATACCTTGAGGGGTTTTATACCAAGCATAATGTGTAAAATATAGCTGAATTTGGCAGAATTATAGCCAGAAGTGGAACCAAATGAAGAGCCGTTTGGAAGCTGAAAGAGACGACTTTTACTGCTGAGCTGAGCCAAATTATCTGACACACTAAAAAGTGTCGGGATGCCCATCACTAATTGAGTGGCTGGTAAAATTTAAACATTTACTATCAGTTTGGGGGGGGAAAAAAATTTTTTTTTTACCGTGTTTAACTAACGCTACCATTAAGCCTTTTGTGATTACAAGATTTTGATTTATGATGAATACCCATCAGCCTCAGCTGTTCTTTGTGTTTAGTGCTAGCAAAGAGTGTTGTTTTTAGCAAGAATTTACTCGTTTCGGCTTATTAATGTGAATATTTCTTTTAGTCTTTTGAGGTAATAAACTAAATATATTTGGGTTTTGGACTGTCAGACAAAGCAAGCAAGGTGATTATGTCATCTTGGGCTTTAGGAAGTCTTTTTGTACAATATTTACAATTTATTGACCAAGACAATACATGACAGCTTATTTGATAATGAAAATAATTATTTGCATTTAATAAAAACTGCTCTTTATTCGGGCTGTACTGCATATTTTAGTCTTCGGCTTTTATAAACAGGCGTTTAAACACAGTTAAACAAGTTGCCCTTCACAGTTACTTGTGTTGACCTCGTTCATCAAATTAAAACAGCATCTTGGGCCTGGTTTACAGTTAATGCAGCCTTGCTACTGGAGCCCACCGCCTGGAGCCCATGCAGCCATAATGATCCTTTATGCATCCAAACGAGAGAAAAAGGTCTCCATCTATGTGTGTCAGTAGATCATATTGTGTGCATACTAAACATGCAGGATTTCCTTCTTGTTTCTTTCTCCGACCTGCTGAAAATGCAGAATATTAGTACATTGTTTTCTCAAGCGTCTCATTAATTTCAGTCGTGTGCATATTTCTTTTCATCTGCAGTAAACAGAGTCGAATTGGAAGATACAAGCTCTTTCAGTCGAATATATCAACGGTATACAGACTGAAAAACTGGCAAGGGGACAGGGTAGTTCTCTGCACCTTTGCATTTTTTAACCGAGGATTTGAAGCAATATGGTCAGAAACTGGCAGTGGATGTCCTCTGCCAGTTCTCCTGAGCTATTTTTGTCCACCTGTCACTATCCTGAGGCATACAGGCCTTTGTTTTGTTCTGGTGTTTCTTTACCCGATTCCCCATTCACTCTAGATTGTTTGCATCCTCACTCTTCCTCATATTTACATCTGTTTAAATCCATTTAAATAAATAACAGCAATGCACGGAGCAGGCAAGCATTCTGTCAATATATTGTGCTCGTAAAGACTGAAAAGGCAAATGGAAATTGAATAAACAGTAAATGTGACTTGACTGACAGAATAACTGAATATGAAATGAATTCATCTTCCTCCAATGATTCAGATCCTTCCTCTTTTCATTGACGTAAGATTAAATTTGAGACGTTCTATGATTGTAAGCCATGAGGAAAGTCATGCTACTGAGATTTGTATTTTCTATTAAGGATTTATGTGAACTAAATATGATTGTGCTAACGCACACTGCAGTAATGCTTTACCAAGGACACGCCAGAAAACAGGATGCCGTGATGGGTCTGTATGCAGTCATATTTACCACAGCATTTATTCTCTGATGCAATAAGGTGTGAAAAATATAACACTTGTTTTTCCAGGCAATGTTGCTGTTGAGAGATTTGATTCATAATTAAAATAACGTGTTTTAGGTTTATGTGTCTTGCTCTTTTATTTTACAACAATCATACGTCTCTAAGGCAAGATCCATCCACAATCCAAATGTAAAATTAATTCCGCCATGTTGAACCCGTCATGTTTCTACAGTAGCCCAGAATGGACAAACCAAACACTGGCTCTAGATGGCGGCTTTCATGTTTTTTGCAAGTTTTGTTGCTACCGTAGTTTCTCCTACACACTTCACAGCCTGTATTCACTCCCAGGCCGTCTAATACAGACGTGACTAGCATTCAGTTAGCTGTAATCTGCAATTTCACCGCTAGATGCCAGAAACTATAACCTGATAAACTATAACCAGGGCCGCCCATAAGGGGGTAAAGAGGGGAAAGCTTTCTGGGGCGCAATAAGCCCAGCAATAATCATATTACACAGGAGAGAGGGAGCATGCACACGCACTGATATGAGTAAATCGGATTGAGGGAGATCCCATTATCTGGACCTTTTCAGGCGCCCAGCCGTTTCTGTAGATGGGCCTGATCCTGATGTTGATCCCTTTTAATAATCAGACTAACATTAGATAACAACAAAATCAAAGCTATTATGTTTTCTTGTGCTCTTAAATATTTGAAGCCTCTAAAAACTTGGCTTCAAACGTTAAACATTTCTCTATAACATTAAATATTCATGACTAAATAAATCAAAGGTTGGGAAAATAATATTCCTTTTTATTAGTTTGAGTTTTGACTTAATCGACTTTATGTTGATGGGGTTTGATCAAATTTTATCAAACCACATCAACACAGTACTAAAAAACTTCTTATACCACAGGGATGCCAATCAGTGATTATTAAAACTAGCAGAATCAGTTATACAGTGATGTGGCCAGGCCATAACATTACGACTGCCTTTCAAGCCAGAGAGCCAGCCCCAGCAGTTTAACCTGAGCAGATACAATGAAGACACCTGTAAGGCCTCGTCACGCCACCGAGTATATGCTCTTTGCTTGGGTGAGGATAGGATTCAAGGATGCTTTAAAGATGCACTAGGTGAGAGAACGGTGTGAAACGTTTTCTGATTTCTAGTGGGGCTAGATAAGGTGGGATGACTGCTGGACTACTGAGCAGGCCATGGCGGTAAGAGGATACTGCCTATCAAGCCAGCCAGACCCAGCCACAGCAGTTTAGCCTCTGAGCAGATACAATGAAGGTGTAAGGCCAGGTCATGCTGCAGAGTCTGCTCTTTGCTTGGGTGAGAGGAGGAGTTAAAGGCAGCTTAAAGGTGAGTTAGGTCAGAGCTGAAGAATCATGGCGTTGCCTGTCAAAAGGCTCAGTAGATTTATGATGACACAGCCTGATGCCCACTGACTAGTAATAGTACAAAACATCTATCTATCTATCTATCTATCTATCTATCTATCTATCTATCTATCTATCTATCTATCTATCTATCTATCTATCTATCTATCTATCTATCTATCTATATGCATTATTAAGGATAAATTACATACCAATAAACAACTTGTAAGTGAACTATTATGATGACTTTGCACAACATTATTACATCTATTCACTGTAGAATGTCATCTGCATTATAACTGTAAAATAAATGTTCATGTCATGGGGGGAGGGGAATACACATACAGGAAAACCGAAGATAACCACATCGATGTGCTATATCAAATTTATATCAAAATTGAATAACTTCTAACCTCCATCTGAACGCCCTACAATCCACTTAAACCACTCACTTATTACAAAGATAATTTGATCAAGAACATAACTGATTGAGCCTTTGACCCCCAACTATTCTCACATTTTCTACATAATTTCCTCACATTGCAGAAATGTGCTTGTTCAATACCCATTAAGATTTCTGGAATTCTTCTGCCACGGTTCAGCAAAACAAAGTGTAAAGCAGCGGTTCTCAACCTAGGGGTAGGGACCCCTGCTAGGTGGCGACAGGAAAACTCATCTCTGATCAATATTCACTGGAAATTATTTGCTCAAAATTCATACTAATCGCTTGTTTCACAAAGACTTCCTGCTGTTGTTGTGTTCACTATTTGGGTTCATTGTACAGTTTATCAGTTTGTTCTGTCCTGTTATTGTTATGTATTACATTAAATATGAAATAGGAGGTCAGGGGTTGCCAGTTTACTCAATGTTAGAAAAGGGGGCCCTAAAAAAAGGAAAAAGGTTGGGAACCACTGGTGTACAGCAAGGCCAAAAAATGAAGCATTCCTACATATGTTGGTTTTACGTAGAAAGAGAAATAGACTTTTTTCACAGGACTGACTTTGACTTGCCATAGCAGAAACAGCAGAGGTGGAACTAATAACATTAATGATGGCTGAGTGCCACAGAGTGTCCCAGGGAGACGTGCAAGTGAGCCATCATCCACAGTACCACGGTCCTGGAACTGGCAATTAAATGGATTAAAGCAATAATTACTGTTATTATTTAGACCTTTGCATTTTGTACTATGACATGTCAAAAGATTTGGTGTAAGGAGCACTCAACATGCACAGCAGGTTTATATTCTGCTAAACACCACTATACCACCCTCAGGCAGGTCTAATTTATTGGATTAAATCATCCAGAATCTGTCCCTCAAACCCTAAATAGGGAGGTTTCCCTTCTGATTTACATTATATGTGATAGCACCTACAGATGGGTGACAATTTACAATCTCCAGACACCCACAGGCATTCAGTTAATTTACATAATTTTAATTCTCTTCAAACCAATCAATGACTCCTCATTTACTGTATGAAATCTGTTATGTTTCTCTACTCATCCATTTAAATTCTTCCTTTAATTTGTAACCCGTCTGTACGTACAGGACAAAAACACAACAGAAAGTAACTTCAACCAATATAAAAAAAGAAAAGCAATCAGATGTTTACTCTTGCACAACCATTGTTTGTGTAGTACTTGTGCCATGTCAGAGCGAATACAACACAGAAAGTTTCCATGTAGTGGACCTCTGTGTAAACTCAGATTATAATGACTCAGATAGTACACCATGTACAGTACACCAGAATACAAAACACACAGAAACGCATGTGCATGTGGAGCGAGGAGTGTAACTTATTAGCTGTTTCCACCTACACATACTGCGTATAACCCACAGAGCTGGAGACAAGTTCAGGTCTCATCTCTGGTTGCTCTTGAAACAGAAAATCATTAAGTGAAGTAGAAGTAAATTATACGAAGGAAGGGTTTATTTTAACTCGAAAACACAACGATACAAATCAAAACACCTCCTAAAATAACTCCTGCAAGGCACCAAACATCACAGATTTGGTTATATCTTCCTGTGCACCAGGCTCTCAGGCTGTATTTTACCTTAAAGGGGGAAAGAAAGGTCAACCATGTAGAACCACCTCTGGGAAATGTCCAGTACCGCTGTCTCGTAGCGATTAAGCCGAGCAGCTTCAATGGAGCAGCTGGGAGGCTGAAGCAAATAATTTCACCTGAGATTGTTTGACGTGCAGTTATCTGCTGAGTCTAAACAGGTGTTAGGGAGTCATGCTAGCTCTACTTTGGCTAGTTTTCACTGACAAGAATTTTTCTTCACCTCAGGCTGGTTTGGCTCCCAGACACATTTCACATCTTTTAATCCCACTATGCCGGAGCCAGAGGGCTCTCCTGGCCTTTCCCAGCACAAAAAGTGTCTTTCATGTCAGGTACCCCAAAGCTTTAAAACACCCCGTCCCCCAAGACCTTCAGCAGCCACTGTCAGTTACATATTTTGATTGCTGTGTGTCTCTCTGTGTGTGTTAATGGTAATGAAGGAACATGCCAGCATAACAGTGTGGTTCATTAATTCGTTTTTATTAGTTTTTGGACAATGGAGCTCTATGGCACAGAGAAATATTCAGACTTTGGATACACAGACAATACTTATTCATAAATCAATTCATTGCTTTTGGTATTTTCATGCAATGTTTTGACAATAAGGAAAACATAGAACCGATCAGTGTGTACTTACTGTCCATTCTCACAGGTTGTCAATAGGCTCACCTGGAACGTGGATGAGATCAGGCAACAGCTGCAGGAGGTGGTGACAACAGATTAAACAGATTAAACCTTCATTGCACAACATGAGGCTAATAGCCTGCAATCTCGCATTAAATATTGCAATCTCACAGAAAACTTAAAATTTCTACTAAACGTGGTGTTTGTGGTCAAAACTAAGAGCCAATCAGCTCTTTGATCAGGTGACAACCAGGTGTTTCCTGGTTCTTGCAGGTGGTGTAGAACTACTGCAGCGCCTCTGTCTCTTGAAGTCATCGTTTCCTATGTGTACATCTCAAACATGCCTTATATCTGTGACCTGCACATTAACCAAAAATCACATTTCCTTCTCACATTATTTAATTAAAAAATATATAATTTAGCAATTCAGTGTTGAACTTGGTTGGGGGACTGACCAGATTTTTTTAGTGGTCAAAACTGATGCTGCAGAGGCCGAGATATCCTGACTGTGAGTCCCCAGAAAGAGTAACTAACTCCACCGGATCCTACATTTCCCATAATTCAACTTCTCTCTCTCTCTCTTTATTAGACCTCCCCTGCCTTGTAGAAACACATCTCTCAAACATCACCCTGTTTGGCTTCTTGTTCTGTCTTTGTAGACTCTAAATAACCCTGATGAAATAAAACTGTCACACAACAGAATGTAGTGCTCATTGAAAAGTCTGAAAAAAAAACATTTTCTTATTTCATGTCCTTTTATTAATCTCACTGCCCCTCAACTTAATCTTGAGACCTCTTCGGGGGTCTTGACACCCAGGTTTGGAACCACTGCACTATACCAAGTCCAATTTTAGTTCTCTGCTCCTCATTCCTCATTCAGAGGTGGAGCACTTACTGAAAGTGTGTTTGAGTGTTTCATTGGACTTGCTCGTCTACACAAAGAAAACCTGAGCTTTTTGTCATCGATTCAAGTGAGTGAAACTCCACATTGTCCCTGGATGAACTACGTATTTTCCCTGAGGACAGAAGTGGACTATTTTATGGAGTCTAAACAGCATGGTTAATGCATTCAGCCCTGGCAGGGGGCCCCTACTTTTTGGCACATAATTTGTTACTGCCATTCCAGTCCTGCAGCAGCTGAGGGGGAGTCTTGCCTCAGTTGCTGTATCCTTCTGCAGGTCTATGATCCAGCCACAGTAAATCTGGTCTTGGGTGTTTGTTTTGTCTTTGTTTTTTCCAGTTTGTTCTGTTTTAAAGTGTTTTTCAGTCTTACCAGAATGAGACTACATTATTTCTGGTTGTAGTATGTTGTTGTTTTGTTTGCAGGATTTGAAGTCTTATGTTATGAAATGGATTCTTTCCAATTCTGACAGAGAGATTTTGAGTGTAGAAATATTAAGATCATTTTTCATCCCGCAGAGGAAAAAAATATCTGCAGTAATGCATTTAGACCTTAACACCCTGCAGAACTATGGTAGAATTTGATTACAAGAAGATTGCAGTGTTGCTTTTCTTAAAGATTGTCTCTATTGCCTGCCCAATCCTACAATTGTCCATAATAACACAGGAGGAGGAATATGTATGTGAGTGCTAACACAGTGACGTGGAGATTTCAGGGTTGGTTCAAATGCATAAATACACGATGGTACGAATGAAAAGGAAGCTGAGGCCTCCTTTGTGTACTGGTAAAAAGAAGAGCAGCCATCTCTCTTTAAATTTAGAGACGTAAATGACCAGAGCTTACTCCATGAAATCACACTTCATTGTGTATATAACGTTTGATGGAAATCTGTTTTCGAGATCACTAATACACACTCTCTGGAATCATTTCCATCCAATTGTGTTAATAATGTAGCGCCTTTAATCACATTAGCCAGACGTAAAATGCGATTGGTTTTGATACTCAGGCATACTGCATGAAATATTCAAATGGAGGTGCCCTACATTAGGCGATGAATTTCTTTTTTGTTTTTTTAGCACACTGGAGGCGAGTGTCTGATAACACAGCCTTTCTCTGATAGCCATGTTAAGATGCTAATCTTGTAGTCCAAACATATAATTATCTTGCAGAGGGAGAGACATTGTTTAAAAGTGTGCTTCCTAACAACAAAGAGACAAACCACTGAGCTTAGGATGTTGCATTTGTTTGTCTGAGCAGAGAAAACAGACTGTGGTTTTGGGTGATAAAGGTAAAACTATTTTAAATCAATATTGTCTCCAAAAATGTATCAAAACGAGACCACGAGAGTCTACAGCCATGCTAGGGGCTCTGTGAGGCTGTGCTTGCATGCTAACATGCTCACAATGGTGTTAACATGCTGACATTTATTTATTATGTTTAGCAGGCATCATGTTTAAAATATTCAACATCTTAGTTTATCTTGTTAGTATGCTAACATTTGCTAATTAGTCCTAACACAGTAGCCTATAGAGAGTTATATAGAGTTTTTCACTAGTTGTGAAACCGACTTAATTTATTAATGATGCCTCTATATGACCTATGTATGAATAAACGATATTTGTATCTTAATCCATTCAACAGCTGAACCAAACTGACTTACATTGCCATTCTAGAGGCCTAACACTTGTAGGGCCAAAACAATTAGAAATTAATTTTGACTGAAATATGATTTATATTTGCTACAAGGATGGGCTGAAAAGCCACAACCCCTTCACGGACAAGAATATATAAATAATTTATAATCTGGTCTTGACTTGAGCATGTGAGGCTGTCACATAGCCTTCAGGCCCTCAACTCAAGGATGTCTTTTAAACATTAATACAGACTTAAGGTTATACTCATCTCCAACCTGACATGAACCTGCAGGTCAGTCAGCATCCTGCTGGTGCCTCAAAAGTGATAGTCTGACTGTTCCTGGGAGGTTTAAATCATTAACGATGGTGATGTTAAAGCTTGGTCATTAGCTGAGCCTTCTAGTCTTGAACATAAAAGATCTCTGCACCAGCTGGTGGGTTGCCTGACAAAAATGAATACCAACAAACAGAGTTGTGATAACAGGAACATATGACAGTACAAAGCAATTTGAGAAAAAGTTTTAACCGCCCACGTTAAGAGAAAACATCTTTAGTTTGTTTGTGATGTTCAGTGTCAGACCTTACTGCAGGATTCATTTTTGTTTGGCAAGCCATTGGGTGGTTGGAAGATCTCCAATTTACATGATGTCTTACCTCAACTGTCAAGCAAGCTTTGGTCTCATGTTATGGATAAATATTTAAGCTTGCTAGTGTTTCAACAAGGTTGCCAACTACTTCAGGTGACTTTATAAATTGTGTCGGATATTCTGAAAGTGAAACCTAAGCTATCTGAGCCAGGAAAAATAGAGGCTTTAATTATATTTTCATATATTTCAGCTTTTTACGGTGGCCGACAAGGGCAAACGCGCCGCAAACGGCAAAACGCTGCAAACACGGGATTGATGCAAATCCAAAAACACACAAACACATAAAACAAATCCAACAGAAAAATGCTGCAATCCCAGAAACGAAGCAGAAGCAAAAACTTACAAACCCACAAAACAAATGCCAAAGAAAAATGCTGCAAATACCAAAAACACACATAACAACAAAACAACTTCAAGAGAGAAACGCTGCAAATTCGCTCCACAAAACGTAAGTGCACCAGGCCACTAGGGGGACCCGACCTGAGGGATGGACCAGTCCTGTGGGACCAGACCCGAAAGACATGAAGACATGCTCATGATTGCACTTATTATTGTTAAAATTGTGATAATTTGGCCTCATGAATCAATCAAAATCAATTAAGAGAAGCTCCACTGACACTTCACGGTTCTGCCAGAGGAGCAATGTCTATTCACTGCTGGCCAGATTGCAGTCATGCCTTGCTGAGCTCAATATCAGGACAGCGTTATCAATGTTGGCATCACACTTCAACATAAAATGAGAAGTAATTGTTTTGGATTGTAAACCAAATCAAAAGGTTTCATTAAATAAAGAACATATTGCAGAAAAGCAGTTAGCGGAGTATTAAAATGATTAGTTTGTCATTTGTGTCTTCTACCTCTCATCCTGAAAGATTTTAACATTTATTCAAGTAGAAGTTATTTTCTGCTGCTTACAAATTGTACTGTAATTTGTTGTGTCTGTTGATTGGTGGCGATTTAAACAAACCCAGCCAGAGTTTGATGGATGACCACACGCAGGAGAGGCAGCCAAGCGCGACCTTTCAGATTTACACGGTCGGCACAAAGTCAATCCAAGTGAGCACACACCTTTTTGTTCCCTGTAAAACTTGATGTTGAAACTCAGAATCACCATGAAAGTTAAAAAACTTCACTGAGCTGATTGATTGTTTAGGCCCTTGATTCAGGGAGTTCCTTTATGAGTTAGTGGCATACAGCCCAACTCTGTTACTCTGTTGTGTAAGACACACTTATGGCCAAACTACATGCGCACACTCCTTGTAATCAGTAGATAGGTTCAGCTGCCTCATCCACTGCCATTGCTAACAGGTGCACAAAATCATTGTTAATTGATGGCTCATTTCCAGCAAGTGTCCCAGTAAGCCATGCCAGTAAGCCAGCATAAGCATGCACAATACCCGGACCCTGGAACTGGCTCACAGTAATAAAATGCAGTCATTTTAATGTTCAGTCACACATAAAACCTTTCCTATGACAAGCCAAAATGCCTGCTGTGTACAACAGCAGCGGTGAAATGCTCAATAACTTTCAACATCACACTATCATAAGTCACCATCTTTCCAATGAAACTGTTAGATTTGCTGGATCTGCCAAATTTCCCTAGTTTGCCAAATGACTGCAATTTAGTCTAGCAGCAGCAGAAGCTTAGCTGTGAGGCAGCCACGCACAAAACTCCAGAGCTGAAGGGGGTAGTACAGGTCCAGTGTGTAACATTAAGGAGGATCTGTTGAACGGAATCTAATTTTCATACATATGTTTTCATTAGTGCATTATCACCTGAATATAGGAATCGTTGTGGGGTTTTTTTTACCTTAGAATGAGACGTTTTTATCTACAGACTCCACAGGTCTCTGTCCATGGAGTCCGTAACCGTCTGACGTCCTTTCCATTCTGACAAACCAAACATTGGCTGTAGTTAGGGACTGTAGTTTGTGGCCAACGTAGTTTATCCTACACACTTCAAAGCCCCTTCTCATTCCCAGGTCGTCAAATACAGTTGGTGTTCAGTTACAATCTACAACTTCTGCTAGATGCCACTCAATCCTACACACTGGTCCTTTAAAATAAAGATGTAACCCAGAATTGTGAAGAGTTACTAAGAACATCTGCTGTAGAAATTGACAACCTGTTAATTGGCAAATCATTAATAAGTACATCCTGAATAACTGTTTTAACTGAACTTAAGTTCCACAGCCTCCATAGTCTCTCCTACACACTTGCAATGCGAGTGGTATTCAGTCAGTTGCAACCTGCAACTTCACTGCTTGATGCCACTAAATCCTACACACTGATCCTTTAATCATTAGGTGCTCTTTTTGTAAAGTGGTGCATCATTCTGAGTTCACACTGAGTTACTAAGTAATCGCTTATTACCTTGTGATTATCTTACTGTTATTTCCTATTCAGTTTGTTCCCCCTCAAGTAAAGTGGATGAACTGGAACGTCGACTGTGTGCCAGCTGGTGAAAGTGGGCCATCATTGGACCAGAACTTGAAAATCCCTGCAGCCATGTTCCAAAATCTTGTGGGAAGCTTTCCCAGAAGAGTGCAGGCTGTTATTGCAGCAGATTAGCGCCCATGGTTTTGGAATAAGATGTTCAACAATCACACATAAGTGTAACTTTTGGGTGACTTAATACTTTTATAGACGTCACTAATCAGATCAAGTCAGCTGCAAGTGGAGTACTTTGAGTTTGAAGCCTCTGCTTATCAAAGTAAAGAGGAATTATATATGCCAGCCTTCCTGGTGACAAGTGACAATTTCAATTTTGTTGCAAATGGCTTTCATTAGTTAAAGCCATCATTCAGTTGAAACATAAGAGGCACAATCAGCAATTACTGTACGTGTAACCCTTTCTTCTTTTCCTGAATGCAGACATTCATGAGGAGCATAAACCATATGGACTCGACTATAGTGTGAGTTGTACAGAATATGTGGTTCTACTTTGTATAAGAGAAAAGTCAGTTTTAATACATAATAATACATTTCAGGTTTTTAGAAAATCTCTAACTGCTTGGAGTTATGCATTGGCCACACCTGTACCCTGACAGTTATTCTGTGATGATAAAATATTCTGGGCTATAGCCTACTTCCTCATTGGAGAAGGACACACACACATGCACACAAAAGATCTCTTGTCTCTTTTTTTGAAGAGACACCTCTTCTTGATTTTGAGGGGAAAGCTCTAAGCGACTGACAAATACAGTGACTTTCTTTCACTACCCAAATTAGAGACACAACTCACGTAGGCAAGAGATGGCCTGAATTGTAGTCATTTTCTCCCAGTTTGAAAAGGCCATCCATCTATGCTGTTTCATCAGCTCAGCATGGGTTCACGGTCTGGCTTCAGGAACAAGACAAGGGGATGGAGAGGTGAGGGAGAAAGCACACAGGTATGTTTTATTGATCAAGCACAAGATGGGAGAAAGCCCGTGAACATGAGAATGAATTATGCATTAGACGAGGGGAAAGGAAACAGAGATCTGCTCAAGCGGTGAGGTGAATTCAAGAGGCAACAGAGGGACGAGGAGGAGACGTCAGGGTTTGGAGAGGGTTTGCTGTGTTGTAAGCAACCACATTTTCCGGACTAATGGAGTCAGCCAGGCATCTAATGCATGTATTTGCCAGAGGTTTGCAGTCTTTTACGTGGTGATAAACTGATTGCAGGCTAATTGTTTTGTCACTCTTGACATATCCCATTTATTTCAATCCAGGGTGTTTCACCCTGACCATGAATGGATTATGAGCTGATGGGTCCCTGAGCAGAGTCATGTGCCCCCATTCCTCCTACTTAAGAGCAAGACACCAAGACTGAAGTGACGCAAACGGACACAGAACGAGGAACGTTTTTGTGTTTCTCTGTGGTCATTTTGTGGTTGTTTTTGATTTGGCAGTTTGTGTCTCTTTGTGGTTTTGTCTCTGTAGTAATTTTTCATCTATGTGGTTCTTTTGTATATTTCTGTGGTCATTTTGTGTCTCTTTGTGGTCACTATGCATCTCTTTGCAGGGGTTTGCAGCTGTTTGTGGTCCTTTTGTTTTGTTTTGTAGTCATTGTTCAACTGTTTGTGGTTTCTGTGCATCTTTGTGTCCATTTTGTGGTTTTGGTCCCCTGACTCCTTTGGTCCTTGGCCCTGTACATGGTAGCTAATTTTCACCAAAAGAATTGTTTATTTTCTAAAAGCCTTTCTCTAAAAGCCAGTTTCTGAACCATTAGAAGCATTAGACTCACATGCACACAGTATATGCTACAGTACTGTGTACAGCTGCACATTTGTTTTTGGTGTTTTTCCAAGTTTTAGTTGAAGAGAACACCTAACTGTGGGTCCATTTTGTGTAATGAGGTTTTAGTGGGAGTTTTTTCTTTTTGCTGTTATTGAAGGCCTGAGGTCGTGGATTGTCATTTTCATTTATCGTTTTCATTTATTGTTTCATAATGCGGGCACTGTGAAGCCTTTTGAGACTCTAACTGCGTTCAAGGTCTGTACACATAAACTTGACTTATTCCTTAATAAGAACGCTGGAACACTGCATGAAAACAAAGGTATAAAAGGTCCATAGGTTATATCCGACTAAACACCAAAAATCAATATGTGAAAAGCCGGTGGTATTTGGTTTGGTGTAAAAGGGGATGAGGAAATAGTCTACATCTGTCTTGGCATTTTCATACTACATCTCAGCATATGGGATTTACTGTGGTTGTCTGTTAACTAGAAAAAATCAAGAATATAAGCGTGCGGATATTACTGTGGCAGGTCCAAGGGTCCAGGCCCATCAGCCAAACTGACACCAGAGATATTACTGTCCCCAAAATTGCAAATTTGTCTAACCCTAACCCTAACCACATTACAGAATACAACCAACAGTGATCTGACACACTTTGGAGCCATCTCTTATATTTTCATTAAGTCCAGGGTTTGCACGTCTTCTGCAGCATCACAGGTGTCTTGGGCAGCTGGTTAAGTTTAATAACGTTCCAGAAAAATGGAGGCAGTTGTTGAAATATTCTGTGGGTAAAACCTTGTGGAGAAGGACTCAATTTCACAGGTATATACTGTATCAATAAAAAATGTGTGAATGTGAGTGTGAATGCTGAGTCTGTCTATATATCAGCCATATGAGACTAGTGAGCTGTCCATAGTGCCTCTTATCTAGTGCATGCTGGGGTAAGATTCAGTGCCTGTAAAGTTAGCCTGATGGTGGCACTATGGACCACGATGACATGCAAGACCCTTAACGTACAGAGCTGGGCTTTAAGGCAATTTTTTTGCATTCTGGTAACAGTCAGAATGGCAAGATCAAGTGACGCACACCCGCACTAAAAGGCCTTTTTCTCATATGCAGTCAGTGAAAACATTTTTTCACACTTCACTTTAAACTGTAAACGCTGTAAAAAGAACTCTTCTTATAATCAGAGTTTAAGCCATTGGGTGCAATGAAACTTGAAAAGTGGAGAGCCCTATCAGTACAGTAGCTTTAGTTTTTTTCATGCCATTTATGTGAGCTAGGAGCCAACAGTAAGTCAGCCAGCTCAGCCAGAGTTAGTTTCTAATGAGAAGGACTCTAATGATCATATTCTAAGGGCCTAAAAATGTGAATGTGAAAGAAAACCTGATAAACGTTTAAAGTGTATGTGACTGGTGACTGGTCTTATATTGGAATGAATGGGATATCCAGTTCAGTTAATACAGCTATTTGCTGACTCCTATACCAAACATTTGTGTTTAGTTGTTAGCCAGGGGTCAAAATGATCAGCGAAGTTTGAATTACTTTAATTTACTTTACATTTTGTTCAGTGACGTTCAACAGATTTGTATATAGACTATGTACATTAGTGGTGGTGGTTATTTCAGTAGTAAGTTCAGTCTGTTGCTGGTTCAAAGTCTTATATTCAGTTTAGTACAAAGGTAAGTCTGTATAAGCACTGTTTGTAAGGCAGTCCCATGTGCCACTCACCATTGAAAACCCCAGAAAGCGGTTTAACAACACTCCCCATTGGTCTATTTTCAGAATTCTTAAAGGATTAAAAGTCTGTTGCAGAGTAAAAAAGGATTTTGATGTGTTTCTTAAGTTGCGAGGATCCTGGAAAAACCTTCAGAACAGTGGTAAGTGTTATTGAATAACCTTTTCAAAGATCAACTGGTATTTATTTTTCAGCTTATTTTCATCTTTAGTGACATTTCAAATGTAATGGTGATACATAAGAGGCACAACCCGGGGCTGTTTGTACTCAGCAGCCACATATTTGCAAAAGAGCTGTCACATCATGGTTAATGAACTTAGCTGACAATGATGCTTTCAGTCACTGCAAAAAGCTACTGATTCACACTGATGATTCAATATTGTGATTTCAATTTGAAGATTCTGTGCCACAGCACACATGCTCTGAATGCCTTTAGTTGCAGTATCAACGTGTGTTATTTATGCTTTACTTCCAGTTTAGTGTTTTCACTATCAGACCCATTTGTGTGATTGCCAGACACTTATGAAGAACTGACATTTTTAACATGCGTCTCTTTTGGAACAGCCCTTCTCTTTTTAACACAAGATGCAGTATGTTAGACACATGTTGGAAAACTTAGGAAATATGTTTTCCATTTTCTGACTCGCAAAAAAAAGTTGTGCCAGGAAGAAAAATGTAAAGTGGCCTGTCATAGATAGCGTCACCTACTGACTTATCTGTTTAATTTCTTTGGCTGTACAGGTTGAGATCTGAAACATTTCCACAGATTTGATTGCTTTGAGACTTTTGCTCCCTCAGGTCCAAATTGTTTGAGGTGAGAGAAAAAAGAAGCAATGGAAGAAAAATCTTAAGAAATGCAAAAGCACCTGCAGTGCAGCTGAAAACACCTCTTAAAGCATTTTTCCTATGGGGCTATTTAATCAAAGTATGTCTCTAGTGTACTTATAGCCTGGATTATACTTGACGGCCCAAGGTAAGAAGGAAGAGAACTTAAAGAGTCACAAAAGGGCCAGAGAAGGCTTCAAAGACAGATGAATATTTGTCATTGGAGCTCTGACTGGTGCTGAGGGGGGAATCGCCTCAGGCCAGCCTCAAGGATCCTGCTACTTGTTCATTTAAATTCCTCTGACAGAATCTTTTTTTTAATTGTAGTTGGTGCAATTCTCATGCCCCATGTAAATCCACCCAGTAAAAAAGCCACATGTGCATGAAATCACAAAGCGGTCCATTTAATTAGATATATCTAATTAATGCCTGATTAGTTAGGTGCTACAAAATATTTTAATGACTTCAGCACGTCTCAGCAGAGGGAATACATAAACGGTTTTACATGCCGTTTCCTGGCCAATTTCCCCCATCCCTTGTGTTTGTCATGCAGGTTGTCTGGCATAAATAAAGCAGGATTACACATAAAACCCTTCAGCGTTTCCGGTGTAGAAATGACAAGATGACGTGTGCTTTTTAGTCGATCCAAAACATTTAATACACACCATGGCAGAAGACATGCACTTGCAGCACTTCACACTGTGCACTTTTCCCAACTGTAGCTCTCATTTTAAAACACATACAAACCATAAAATAATTTAAAACAAAACACATATTAAAAAAAAGGGTTACACTTTTTTATACTTGTTCATAATACTGCTTTATAAAATGTATCACAGAAATTAGCTTTTGACACAGAGCAAATCATAGAAACCAACTCAGGTATTACACTGACACTGTGCTTGTTGATAGTTAGCAGAAAAACTGTGAACTGTTGACATCCGAGAGGGAATGTCACAGAGAGGACAAGCGCTGGAAAGAAGAGTCTGTAGAGGGAAGAGGAGGAGGAAGAGGAGGCTGGGTCTATATCGGTCCCTCTCTGATGAAGAAAAAAGTGTGCTGAATGGCACAGAGGTCGATCGCTAGGCGTAGAAGGTTTCTACTTTCACTGACTGACAGAACATTGTCATGGAGAAGACCAGGCCCAGGATCTGCAAAAACACAAGAAACGAATAAGCCATTCATTTATTCAGATGTCCACACGTAAAGTCACAGTGAAATGAAAAGGAACTCTTTTTGTTTGGCTCATTCTCTGTATTATAATATACATATATTGACAATAAATGCCAAAAACATTAATTCTGTCACACCATTATATCCAAATCTCATTACGTTTATTTCTTGGATAACAAAAGGAAGAGCATCCTCACACTCCAATCTGTGCAATATTCATTAAGTAGAGATTTTGCACAGATTGGAGTGTGAGGACGCTCTTCTTTTTTAATACATGCTGTATCTTAGCTCCAGCATCTCCGACAAACCTTTATCTGGTGATTTTACCAAAGAGTAGTTTTAAGTGAAAATGCAAACAAAACACAATTTAAATGCCACTCTGTTGTGATCAATTCCTTCTTTTTACTGCCTTTTATTTAAATGACATTAAGTTAGTCAAGATGTGTTAATGACAATACACTGATATTCAGTTCTTTTTATTCAATACGTGCTGTTTTTACCCCCCTAATCTATACAGATATCTGTATATGAATACATAATCTGTAGACAAGTGACAAGATCCTGGTATCGGAAGCGTTCTGGTTTCCGTTTGTAGTCTGAGTAATATTGACCAGTCACGTTTGAGTGGGCTTTAGTTGCATGCAGGCAAACCATGTGGAGAGCAAGAGGCGGAAGGCATTGGCCAAAATCCAATCTCCGAACCCATCGGCTATCGTCTGATGCCGATTTAGCTTTTCATTAGCTTTTTTTATTTATTTATCTGCATTCATATGCAGAGATCTGTTCATATAGATTAACCAAAATGTTGTCTGGATTGCAGTTTTTATGTTGTTTTGGTGATTCACTGTTTTTTTTTCAAAAATTATGCAGACGCAAACTGTTTTCATACCAAAATAGAATTTAAAAAATGTTGACAGCTTTATGTAGATGTGATTGTGAGTTTGTGTGTAAATTAATTAAATTACAAGGATACAGCTTTGTTGAGTGTAAATTTATATTTGTTTCATTATATTTGTTTCAGCAGAGTCATGTCTAAACCAGTTTACTGTATTACACTTCATAGCTGTTGTTAATAGGATCTGTAACGGATTTTAGCACTTTCCTGTACACCCTCCAGTGTTACTGCCATTAGTGTCACAGCTGGTTCTTGCGGGAAATCATGATAAAACACTCAAAGGCTTCAAACACTTCTTCCCAAAACTTGATCTTAGAGCACAACCAGGATACATTATTTTTACTGCACAGTTTCTTCACCATTTGTTGGGAGATGTTGGTAAAAAGATTTTTGTCAATATGATGTCCTGAGATATAACGACTTTTCATTTCAGTTCCATGCAGTTATGTGAAATTCATATATAGAGACTCTCTCCAGGTGTAACGAGGTATTGCTTGTGTTTATGGAAATGTTAGTATTTATGCATAATAGTTTTCTTATATACACCGATCAGCCGTGACATAATGAGTACTGACAGGTGAAGTGAATAACACGGATTATCTAGTTATCATGGCACCTGCCAGTGGGTGGGATATATTAGGCAGCAAGTGAACATTTTGTCCTCACAGTTGATGTGTTAGAAGCAGGAAAAAGGATTTGAGTGTGAGGATTTAAGCGACTCTGACAAGGGCCAGTACCTTTCAAAAGTGGCCCAAGGAAGGAAAAGCAGTGAACCAGAAACAGGGTCATGGATTGGACCACATGGGCGGGCCATCGCTCCCCATGTGCATCAATGAGCCTTAGCCACCCAATAAACGAGCTACTGTAGCGCAAATTGCTGAAAAGGTTAATGCTGGTACTGCTGCGTATGGGGCTGCATAACATAATGACCAGCTGGGCACCCTGGCTGATCGGTGTAAGTTACAAGTTGCTTTCCTATCACTATTTCCTATTGTCTAATGCTATATGAAAAAAACCTCTACTGGTGTTTATCTAAAAAAAAAAAATTGCCCAAAATCTTTACTGGAGGGGTTTTCTGACACATCTTACTTGATTTGATAAAGCTGTGCAGTACCAATCAAATAGCTACAATTTGGTTGTACAAGCCCTTAACGTAAAACACAATATGTACTGTGGCCACAACTGATAAATGCAAGATTATATATATATATATATATATATATAAAAAAATATAATATTAATTCAACTTCTCAATTGTAAAAAGAATTTATTTCTTCTGTCAAAAGCTACATAAACACACTTTAATTTTTCTTCTTTGCCTGAGCATAATTGTATAATTCTTTGTATTGTATAATGCTGTGAGTCAGCTGGCAAACATCACAGATATTTGAGATAAGTCGGGCAATGATAACATCTTTCTGGTTTTCATTTTGCTGCATGTAGGGTTTTCAAAAAGGGCACAGGGAATCAAATAGGTGACTAAAACTGAGCCTGCAGCATCACAGGAGCGCAGTATGATATTTCTCCTCTCACATTGTGGAAGCATATCACGTAACACTTGGCTGGAAAGGAGATAAAAGAATTTTATGGAAAGTCAAACCCTCCTATGTGGTCTTGAGCGGTAACACAAGAGGCTTATAAAAGCTCCTGCTGTCCTGAGAAATCCTGCGTTCAGCGCTTAATGCAAAGGACACTGGAAGTATTAGGTTTATTTATCACAAAGTAAGCGCCTCCGTATGACGCTGTAGATATAAAGGACTGACTTGCTTAAAAAAAATTATACAACTTAAAAGCCATAATTACCTGAGTGAGTGCTGTGCATAGAGCAAAGATCCAAAGTGCCACCAGGTTCTCATTAAGCCAGTCCTTCACACGCTCGTAGCACGGCTGTGGAGACACACACAAACACATACATAAAGAATGAGCAAACATTGGCTGATGAATGTAAATCTTCATTTAGATGTCTAGTGCTATGTCCAATCATATGATATACCATTTACAGCGAGTCTTCTCATCCTGTATTTAGAAACTGTGATAGAAAATGTTCTTTGGCTAAAAGATCCCCTGTGGCAACATCCTTATCTCTTCCTCCTCCTCCTCTGACCTAATATTCTTTGGGGAAACTTTCCAAAATTCAAGCAAGTTCCTGCTGTCCTTGTCTCCCTTCAGCTGTACAAACAGGAGTAATGTGAATAGCACATACACTGGAAGTATCATTTAGACATGAGAATGGGCTGAATTTTTCATGTCTGACATTGTTCAAATGCATTCTGAAGGCAACTTGACAAAAAAAAAGAATTCTCTACCCTCTCACTGCTTCCCTATTTTTTCACTAAGACATTTCCACAAGACTATGTTTCGAGACTACATTTCCTTTCAAACACTGGAAACATGTAGTGCCCAACATGTAGAAAGAGATGAAAGGTAATTATTATTAATATAAGGAATGTCCTTCTGCGTCAGGGATGTAAGCAAGTATTGAAAAAGACATGAATACTGAAAGTAAAGGCTTTCTAATAACAGACATTAAAAGGTGACAGGATTGGCATTTCCTCAAAGACATTTTAAATGTATGTGTGCCAGACTGCAGTAGTGAGTATATTTAGTCAATAGACCCATCTAAACCTACTACAAGTAGTTTTTAATTAGGTATGAAACAGTCTCAATTTAATACTAATACCTCTATATGACCTCTATAAGCACACAAGATCAGGCAGGTATAATTGCAGATTTAGATTATTTATCAACTAATAAATTGAGAAATGAACGCACATAATTTAATGATCTGTTATGGCCTGTCCGAGGCTGACTTCATTGAGAAAAATAAATTTATCTGGAAAATGTTCCACAATCATATAATGTTTTTGAATCATTTTCCAAGCAAATATTGATATGTGTGATTGTCTCCATGCCACGGTCTTGCCACTCATGAATATTTCTTTAGATATGTCACTGCCAGTGTGTAGGATTCAGTGGTATCTACTGCTGAAGTTGCACATTGCAACCCTTTGAATACAGCTCAGCCTTCCAAGCGTGTAGAAGAAACTATGAAACATGAATGGCCCTGTCTAGAGCCAGTGTTTAGTTGGTGTCTGGTCTAGGGCTACTTTAGAAACATGGCTGCTTCAGACCCACTCCCTCTGTAGATAAAAACAGCTCAGGTTGGATTCTTATTTTCAGCTCATTATAAACTACCTATGAATATTATATTCCATTTCTGCCAATAGATCCTCCTAAATGTTACACAATGGACATTTAAAATTAGCTCCACCTTTACCAACTGCAACATTAAAGTAATCCTGTGATATCATGTATATTCATCTGTAAAATACTTTTGATGCCAATACTTTTGTACTTAGAATATTTCTACACTGTTGTTACTTTTACTTAAGTAAAAGATCTGAGTTCTTCTTCCACTACTGTCAAAGTTTGATTATGTTACAATGGAGAAATGACAGCCTGCTATATTGTAGTGAAAGATAAGGTACTATCATAACAGGCTACGCCGCTGTTCTAATTAAATTATTCATTTCTACAGAAATACCTTCCTGATTGTGCTATTTTTAAAATCTCCTTACATCTGGAAAAGCTGAGCCAGAGGCAGAGAAACCAAACACAATATGCTCTCTACAATCTACTCTGCATTTCTCTACTGCCTGAAACATCAGGGAACCCAAAAATATATTTTCTATAGCACAAGGTGAAATAATTCTGGGCTGGATCAATATGGAAAGTCATGCAGTAAGGCAAAATTTAGAGCCGCTTCAGTGTTATTTATCAAACCCTCCTGGACCACAGAGCTGCATCTGAAAACATATAAATTCATATTTTTATTGTTTGACGTCCACTGCAGACTGCAGACATAAAACCAGGGGAAAAAATATATAAGTGAACCTGAACCTGCTAAGCCAGTCCCAGCACAGGGACTAAATTCACAGCTACAAGGCTAACAAGTCATCCAAGATAAACAACAAAGCAGGTAAGAAAATAATCTAAGTTTAAAGGTCCACTTAATAGCTTTTCTGAGCTTTCAACCACATCTTGCAGCCTGCATCAGTGAATTAAAGTGTCATCATAAGTGGTGATATATAACAGCTGTCAATCAATGTCCTGCTTGATCTCCTTGCAGCCTTCCACTGACTCCTGGTTGATGACTTTGACCTTTCCCAGTCAATGCTGTGACAGGTTTTGGTCTGGTCTTCACAGACAGATGATATTGTCTGTTTCTGGTGTTAAATCAGTGTCTTCCAGAGTCCAGAGTCCTTGCCTATTCAAGAATCTTGAGGTGTTGAAATGGTTTGTGGTAAATGCCAACTACCTGTAACCTAAAAACTCTGTCTTGAATCCCACTGAGATTCTCCTGCTAGTCCGTGCTGATTTAGTTGTGTTTGTCCTAGTCTTATGTGTTGGATTTTCATCATCCACTCCTTGGTCTGGACTTCCCCATGGACCTGCTGTACCACAATCTCTCTATCCTCTTCCACACTGATAAGCTGTCCTGCTCTGTGTATGGGGCTCCAGAAACCTGAGGCTGATCCTTTTGCTGAAAATGCCTCCACTGAAAGCTTAGAAAAGCTGGTGTATAATTGGGCTTACATTATTTTGTGACATGCACTGTTACTAAAGGTCAAGAATGAACTTCCATGCACAAAAACTAAATAGGTCGTTCGTCATTGCCTTTCAAAATAATCTTACTCCAATGAAGCCAACACTGAAATAACAAAAACTGCAGTTTCTCAAACAGTCATTTGGGGCTGGCTACAAAAGTGAGCCAAACTCCATTAGGCCCCAACTTTACAGCAGAAATAAACATGTCTACAGCCTGGTACAAAAAACCGTTTTGGTCTCTATAGCTAAATTCCCCTTTCATGACAAGTGTACAGGGGTTGAATTTGAATAAAACTCACCCATTTAAATTTGATCAAGCTCACAGGTGGCTGTTTTCAACAGCCAGGTTATTCAGCTCACCTCTCCTCCTCCCACGCTTAACGTCGAACACTCTGGGTGAGGTCACAGAGACTACGCCCATATTCAGTTATAAAGTCTATGGCTCCTACTAGCCATTAAGAGTTCCCTCGCTAACATACTTCCAATGGAAGAGATGGGGGACAAAATCCACAACCTTCAATCTGCACAAAAATGTATTCTAAAGTTTATTTAAAGCTAATAAGCTTTAGCAGTCTGTCAATTGGTTAATGTTTAGTTATGTTTTTTTATGTTTCCCCAGATCTAAGCTGTTTCTGTGCTAAGCTGCAGTGGAAGGATGGTAACTGCACGTATAATTTACTCACTCAAAAACAGGTCTTTTAAAATTACAGTCACTTATATTTCAACAGTAGGGGGGATGGGGATGGTGTGTGTGTCTGGGTTTAAATGCACATGATTGGTGTTTAAGCTAAAAAGTTGCTCTTTATACGAAACCAACATACAATTTCAAAGCTTTAGCAAAGAATGCTGTTCCTATTGCATAACAGATGACTTCAGGTAAAAGTCATAGATTATACATGGACTTTGTATATTTGCAGGCATTCAAACTGTGTGTATCAGTGTGTGTATGTGTCATGGCGCCTCCATTCAAGTGTGTTCTTTAGGGTTTTTTTCTGTTTCCCATCAATGAGAGCGTGAAGAGATTTGTTTCATTTAGAGAAAATATTTTTACACAGTTCCCGAGTTCATGAACACTCGGCTGCCAATGACAAGAACCACAAGAATCTAAAGCCGACAACAGGCTTTATTCCAACTCTATTCAACAGTAATCTGTTTACTGAAGAGGAAAAAAGGGCATTTATAACATTTGTATTAGGAAAAAAAACTAAACAAAAAAAGCATTCATTTCTGCCTCGAGACATTTCAACAACATAAAACCGTCAATGGCCCTGAATGGCTTCTTTCTTTTGATGCTCAATAGAGAAATCTCTGGAGAATGACTGAGAAGCAAGGGTTAGAATGTATGGATCCTAGAAAATTAATATAACTTGAAAAGTGTACAGTATATATTTAAATAAAAGAAGGGTATGCACGTATTCTTGGAAGAGAGAACTGCTATGCTTCAGCGTGAACTTCATTACCTGAACTCTTGATATACAGGGTAAATATTAATCAAAACACAAAACTAGCTTGAGTAATTTGTTTTCAAAAGGCGTTTCACACTAGAAGGGTCAGTGGAATTCACAGGTCTACGTGAAGGCCATCAAGCTGTCACCTGAAGGAGGTAAATATGCATAATTTTGAAAAATCTTTCAATGGTTTGTGCAGAACTAGGTTACAGGAAAAGTAATAGAAAGACATTTTAAAAGGTTACGTCTTTCATTTCTAAAATTGAAAACCGCTACCGCTTGACCACAGCTTGGCCTTTCTGCTGAATGGACAAATTAAATTGAGTTGCACACAACCTGAGTAAGAGGTTTATGTGTAAGGAATGAAGGGCTGTCTGCTCCCAAGTCTACACCTGTGACCATGATGGCATCATATTTAAGATCTGCCCTTTGCAAGCCGGAACCAAGGTGTAGTGAAGAAAATACTTTTGGTGTCAAATAGCAATGTTGCCTGCTGTAATCAAATGTGTGAGACAGGGTCTCTGACTCATAAAACTTCAAAATGTTTAATCATAAAGATGCCAAAAATATACACCAGTGTCTTTCTAATATTTATATTCATATTCATGATGAGAAAATTTCATCACAAGGTCCATTTAGTAGCTGTCCAGGAGCTTTCAATCATCACAATGCTTATTGTCGTACCTGCAGGACCAGTATGTACGGTTTAGTGGCACCTAGTGGTGTAGTTGCTCGCTTCACTCTCCCTGCACGTGAAGTGCGCGAAAAACACAAATTACCCTATCTAGAGCCAGTGTTTGGTTTGTCCGTTCTGGGCTACTTTAGAAACATGGCGGTTTGCCATGGCAGCCTCCATATAAGGCGACCTGCTCCCTCTGTAAATATAAAAGACTTATTCTAACGAAAACACAAAAGATTCTCATTTTCAGGTGATTATACACTAATGAAAACATACCTATGAATATCATATTCCATTTCTGTCAATAGATCCTCCTAAATGTTACACACGGCGACTTTACATTCTTGATCATCATCATTATCTCAATAATGTGTATTAAAGTGCAACATCTTTACATCCATCTGCTCATGAAGATCATGTAATATGACTGCAAGCCCTAGAACAGCTACTAAATGGACCTCGTGGTGAGTCTGTGTTGTCAGTTGGTGTGCCCAAGTTCAAGAATAAACTCTGAATGTCATACTGTATGATGTTAAATGTCTTATACTGTTTGAAATCTGGTTTTAAGTACAAAATGGAAGTCCTCCAACACAGTGTGACATTTTTGAAACAGATGTATGACACACTTGATCTGGAACTTTACAAACTGTGACTGTTTCCACAGGCGACATCTGGCACATGTGATATGATTTTTAAAATGTGCCCATTTACCATTTTGTTGCATCAACGTAATAACATCTGAAGCTACACTGAAATTGTTGTCATTATTGTTAATCATATTCACTCATTGTGATGAACAGTGACTGCTTTAGCGCAGTGGGATGACAGAAGTGAACTGTCAATGTGTTAAGTGGCCCTAAATGTTTTGTCCTTATAATGATGACAATATGTTGACTTCAAAAATTAATTTTATGATCCCTGCCATTGCAGCTTTTTGTGAGACTTCATTTTTTTTATCTTTCCTGTTGATGCCTCCAAATAATAAGCTTTTACAGTTGGCAGAGCAGAACAACAGCTGTTGTGTAGGTCTCCTGCTGTTGTGTTTTTCATATTTTCTTTTTGTGAACTGAATAAGTTACATAAGAATGTAAATGTTCAACAAACCAAAAAAAAGTGTTTCTTGCTTTTATAGCAACAAGACTTTTAAAGGGACCCTGGGTGAAATATTTTATTTACTTCTTGTGTTTCCTAGTTTGTAAGTTTCTAAAATGCATTGGTCTTTGAGAGAGTGCAGTGCAGTATGAGCTGCTAAAACAGCAAAGAGCCCCAGAGCATAAGGAAACACACTCGTACAGGCAGTCTGAGTGACATCAAACAGACATCAGCCAACATGATGCTTGTATCTTGGTAGTTTTCAACCTGATGTGGGTAACATAAGATGAAGATATTTTCTTTCAGCTCATTTCTATGGTTCTAAAATCTGCAACTATTCTGTTTTGGTTCACTCACTGCTCCGATCATCTGCATTAGGCAGCTGTTTTTAAAAAAAACGCTCTGATTAACCTATTGTACGCTACCTGCCCGGCACTTGACAGCAGACAGACAAAGATATCAACTAACTGGTGAACACAGCGGAGCATTTAGCAGCTAAAGAGCCAGATATTTCACACAGGGGTTGGTGCAGACCAGATCAAAGCTAAAAAGGAGAAGGAATATTAGACGTACACATGCCAGATGTCCCAAAACATGATTTTCAATGTATGTTGTTCCATATCTGCTGCATGTGTACATAAGCAACACAATATATAATATCAATGTTATGATATTTTGTCGATGTTGTGTTTCCTGTTTGTTCTGGCCAAAAGATTATAATTAATGCAGGTTTAAGCAATTGACTGTCAGATGAAGGTACAGCCAAGTAATATACGTATGTTTGGTAATTGCTAATTTTAGATCATGTGTCTAAAATCTATTCCAAAGTGATTGTAACACACTATGGAACTGATTGAAGATCCCAGATAAGATAAACTATGCTGACTTTGCATCCTGTATTTGATGTTCACAAGATGTGTGACCATAAAATGAGACGAGAACAGCACCTAAAATCGAACCCTGAGGGATCCCACAAGAAACAGTGGACTATGGATTAGAATGTATTTCCAAATTTAGACGAATCTGATGAAAACCAGTCCGAAATGGCTGAGTCAAAGGCACCCACCCCCTGTTTCAAGATAAGAAATAGTGTGGTCTACTATGTCAAAAGCTTATATAAAAGCTAGAAGAATGCAAACGTTGATGCATCAGCTTCCAAGGTGAAATCATTAGTCAAGAGTACTGATTCTGTTCAATGGAGCGAGACCTCTGCAACCAGACTAGAGTTTTCAAAGATGATGTTTTGAAGAAGGGAAAGACACCAGTTGAGTAAAAACTTTTTTTTCTAGGAATTTGGGGAAAAAGGGAATTTTATAAATTAGTGTGGTTGTTCATTAATGACATTTCCTTTTTTTACAGTAGGGGCGGAAGTAAATTCTCTCGCTCTTGCTTCATGTAATGACAGAAGGAATGCTGGGACTAATTGTGTTAATGACAAGTTTATATAAAGAGTGTCAAGAGAACAGGTGGTTGCTTTCATGTGACGCACAATTTGTGTTTCAGAAATGGTAATGATACTGTAGTTAAAGAATTCAGTGCAGCAGACTTTGCCAGGGGTGCTGAACAGGTCACAAGTAGGTGGAGTAATTTTATTTCTGAATGAATGTGTAATTAATACCAGCCATCCTTACTTATTATCTCAACACACTCAATTACCTCCACAGCAACAACTTCCACTCTTGCTAAATTATATTACAAGTGCATATCCATTTGCCTACCAATAGCACTAGAAGCACCCAGTGTTACATATTCATCAAGACAAACCTCCAAAAGTTTTAATAGCTTTATTTCTCTCTTTTGACTGATGCAATCCTCTGCACACACTGTTCAGCTTTTGCACCAGCGCTAACAGTCATGCTCACACTCATGCAACCCCTCTTAGCAGATCAGGCTGTTTTTCCACATGATACTAATAGTTTTAAAGTGACAACCATATTTTCATCTGGTTTTCCAGAAGCAAAGAAGCATACATTGTTGATCTGTGTGGCTTATTAATGATCTGATGGATGTGAAGAAACGTAGAGGTACCACAAGTGTAAGACCTCTAAAACTACAAAATACCAAACAGCTGAGGTTTAAAGTATTTTATGACGTACAACATGATTGCTTTCTAAAGATTATATCACAATTCAAAGGGAAAACAACAACTCTCTGCACAGTGTAGCTGCTAAAAAATATGACACTTATTATACATCAGATGAACATTAGTAGCACCAGCAGTAAAGTCCTTCTGGACAGAAGTAATTAATCCCATCAGTAATTATGAACATAAATCTCTCAAAGTCCTGCTGTTTGCTTGCACAGCTATGGTCCAAAAAAGACAGAAAAATATGCAGGCCTAGTTTTTTAGCTTTGCTGAATTGGAATATTTGTGACCCTAAATTGTTTTTCAATAGATAACTGGTTACTTGAATGTTAGCTGTATTAAGTCACGTAGCCATGTGGGAATTGTCTTTTGACATTACAAATTTGCATTTAAATGAAATATGACCAACACTGTGACGACCTCACCACAGTTGTTTCTTCTCTTCTTTGTTTTTCTTTGACTCTGTACCTGAGATGATATTGGAACTTGGTTCCCCTGTGCAGGTGAGGAAGACCCTCACCAAAACACATAATCAATTTAACGTTTAATTAAATGGTACCTTATATGTACCACATGTATTTGTGCCCTCTGTTCCCCAAATAATTGATTGGCCATTCACTAAGCCCCACCTACCTAGTTACAGCTACTTTATTCAGTACTCGCACAAAAAGACGGTGGTCGTTTTCCTGCTTGTTTTTGAAACAGTGGATCTCTGATTTCAAGTAGATAAAAAAGGCTTCTTATTTCTTACCGGCTGAAGTGGAAACTGTGGATGACAGATTTTGTCACCTGTAGCAAGTAGCTAATTAAGCCTCTGATAAGATTTTATATGAAACTTTTATATTTACGTTAATGACAAAAGATGAGTTAATTAGATAATAATTAGATAATGTGCCATAAAAGGGAAGTGCTGCTTTTTTTAAAATTACTACTAATAAGCTGGTTTGCAGTTTACATTAGAGCAGATAAACACAGTGTATAATGCATTTGTTACACTTACCGCTGTCCACCATGTTCCTGGGTTGTCCAGGCCACAGTTGTCGCTGTACTCCAGGCAGCAGGAGTCTGGCACACGGGTGGCATTATAAACTTCAAACCAGTCTGTGTGGTTGGTTACTCCACAGCAGCGAAACTACACAGGAGAAAAAACTATGAGTCAAGAGAGTCTGACCTTATATTATTATCACACAGAAATCCTAATGCAGGCACAAAAAAACATCCTGCTACGATGGAAGCTAAATTTATTTACCTGCCAAGAATATGATTTACTGAACAAAATAATTCATATGTGCTGAACATAAAAAGCACTTCATCTTCCTGATATTGAGCTGCTGCCCCTTTTGTACAATACACATCTCATTTGTCTCAAAGATCTAAAATCCTTTTTTAACTTGCCTTCTTTTTATCTACATCTTCCACCCTTTGTGATTGGTATAGATTTTTTCATAAGGGATCGTGGCTTTCACCACAATTCAATTCATCAGTGTACTTCATGAAAAGATAAAGTGCCCCTGATGTTTTGTTCTTTCAGTGGACTTTAATTCCACACAAGAACAATGCTACCCAAGCCGCTCCCCATGCCACTTCGTGCACAGAATCGGGGATTGTGTGTTAATTTAAAACTCCCTCACCCGCTTAAACAATGGATCAAGCTTCCAATTTATCATGAACTACAGCAGAATTCAAATAACCAGAAAGCATTTGAAGCATAGTTTTAATGTTCAAGAACAAATCAAAGGCTAGAAACTGCATAGAGTCATAATATTCAAATGTTATCACCTTGAAACGTTAACAACCAGTGTGGCATGTGACCCTTTCTGATTTATTGTACCAGCATTTGGCGCCTCGTGGATGCTTTTACTACTTCTTCTCATGCATGTAGATACTTTTCTATTCCATAAGCGGCTATTAATAATATTCAGGGTGAACTTTGCTCCAGGGACATCTGCTGTATTATCTATTCAGTGACTCAGCATGTGTGAAGGAGTCTTGGGAGGAAGAGCAGTGACAGAGAGCTGCCTTTTAATGGTCTTACTCTCAGCCAGACTTTATGGAGCCCCCATACATACACACAGCAGTGCTGATCTGACAATGAAGAAAGTGCACGTTCATGCTTGCACACCAACATTTTCAAACGCTGGCTCATTCAGGCAGACTCTCCTCATGCCATCATCCTGTATGCAGAAAGAAAAGCCTGCACATTTCCACCCACACATGCAGACACACACACACACACACACACACACATTTGCATACATTATTTGCAATGCATTCGCTGTCATCATTTATGCCTTTTCAGTCACCATGTGCACACACACTGACACACACTTACACAATATGCCTTCCAGCCATCAGACACATGCATGCACACAGACCAGAGCCAAACATTCAGCGTTTACAGCACATTTGCTAATGGAACAAAACTACAAGCCACAACACTGGATCTATGATGTGAAAAAGGTCCCAAGTGCCCTGAAGTCTCCAATCTATCATTTGATGTCTCCTAGAGGCATTCACCGGCAGCAGCATTCGTCCTCTGCAATCCTTAATTTCAAATCTTTGTTTCTCACATTGTGTTTTCTTTGCAGCGGAATTTAAGGCACAGAATTTAATATATATATAAATAATACATATACACATACACACACACACACACACACACACACACACACACACACACACACACACACACACACACACATGTGTATATATATATATATATATATATATATATATAAAATACAACGGAAAAAGCACATCAAAGTGAGAGCTGGAAACAAAGATTACCTCAGAGAGTCTATGATGTTTGCATTAATCTCTGACAACATTTTACCATGGCATTTAAACTAGAAAAAAGTATTTGTAACTGTTGGTAGAAACGTTTTGCAATTTTTTTTCTGATTCCATTTTTTAGATTGCAAGTATTTTTTTCCCAACCAGCCTGCTTGTAAATGTCCACATCCCATTAGCTACAAAAAGGATTGCAGTGTTTTATTCAAATTTTACACAAAATGGAGAAATGTAAAATCAACTGCCCCTTCAACATTTCACTCCCTTTTGATTTAATGGGATCACAGTGGTACAATGAAACCTTGCCAATAGCAAAAGTAAGCACTGTCACAATGAATAATGCAGTAAAAATGTCATGTATCTCAGCTTGTGACAAGGTATTTTGTATGACTTGACTTGCTAAATGGTACTGAAGTTAATATTGAATGGGCTGAGCTGTTCACAACAGAATGTTTAAGTGTGTTAAAGCATCATGACCTTTAAAAACTGTGACTAAGATAAGAAAATTCTTAAAACTTCTGCAGGCTTTGTGTTTTAAATATCTTCCAGCTCGTGTTTTACCCGCCCTCTCAGGTGATCTCACATCTTACATCAGTTTGTACGATCATCCAGGCATTGGTCAAACCCACGTTGCCCTCTGTGCCGAAGAGCTGGAGGCCCTTCTTCAGATCCCTCTGGGCGTAGTGATCAATCTGAGAACACAAGAAAAGAAAAATGGTTGGATCAGAAAAGAAAATAAGATAATTTAATAAATCTAATTTTATCCTGAGTGAGTTTGAGTGAGATGTGATGGAGGACGTGTTCCTTTTAAGCATCAAATGTTTGGAGCAGCTTATTTGCATTTTCATGAGGTGGGAAAATAAAGTAATTTGAACTCAAGTGGCAAAAAATAATAAATAACAACATAGATTCTCTATTGTCTTCTAAGAAAACTGTAGTACAATCTGTAGAAGTCAAACAACTAACACAAGTTGTTGTTTTTAATATCAGTTTTATCAGCATTTTTACCTTTATTTGACAGCAGACAGAACAGAAAGGCAGAAATCATTGCGTTTACATGGTCACATGACTGTGTGTTATATTGCACACTTCTGGTTCACATTGTGGACTGCTAGAAAATATTCTTAGAATATAATAGAAAAGAATAAAATATAACTTTCTTACGAAGGTAATATCTATAATGCACTATAAGCCCATTCATAAGACATGATAATGCTTTAGTCTTTAGAAATGTTGTTTATAATCATGAATGACATTATGTCCACCACTTTTTTAAACTTTCATAATGCTTTATATGTCCATGCCAAAGCTCGGTAACTACTGGCAAACTTATACAGTACTGTCACTTTACTTACAGTGCTGTCACTCTACTTAAAGCTCACAAAGTCACGTATAAGACGTCATTCAATTTCAGGAACTTCTCTATGTGTCTTTATAACTAGTTGAAGTTATGGCATTAATCATTTGCAGTGTTACCCAGGACCCAGATTCTTCTTTCAAACACTGTTGTCCCATTGACATGGAGGTATAGAGCATTAATTCAATTTAATTTGTATAGCACCAAATCATAACATGGGTTATCTCAGGACAGTTTTCAAATAGAGCAGGTCTAGACTGTACTCCTTATTATGAGTGTGCTTATAATGCATTATAGACTTGACCTTCATTGAAAGTGTTTAAAATTTCCTGCCCTGACAGGGAAAAAATGCAGTCTTTTTCTCTCCAAAATAACGACAGTAAAAAGAACATACATAAGATCAATAAACATAATAAACAATACACAACACAAATCATTTGTGATGCAGCAATATATGTGCCAAAGTTGATGCAGCTTATTTACATCTCTTCGGCATGGGGATATTTTAGTGCAGTTTGTTCATTATATTGATTACACATAGTCGTACAAATAATCCCTTATGTATGTCTTTTTATGTTTAGGAAGATGTGGTTACATGTTTTTCATGGCAGACCACCACACGGTACTGGTCTACACTTAAGACTCCCTAAACACAAGGTTTTATAGGTAGAAGAAAGTGAACATTTATATCTGACTGTCTGCAGTTTCTCCTGAGCACAGCTAAATGGACTGAGAGAGACTGCAGTCTGTACTGATGCTCATACTCAGCTCATATTTCCTCAAGTGTTCTCACATGACATCAAGACTAATAAACTGTTGTCAACAGTGGAAACAAGTCCACTTTGCTGAACTTAAAGGGGACTGAACCAACACACTGCAGCTGTTCAATAAACAAACTAAATGCAGATCCATGTGGGTTTAGTTTAGAAGCTCCGGTTCAGCAATGTGAACCTAAACAAACAAGATAAAAACATTTACCAAAATCAGCTTTTCCAGTAAGCTTTGAATCAAAGAGAACAAACTGTATGTGTGAACACAGTCACTGAGATAAACATGCTTAAATACACTGAAGCTTTTCAGCTACTGAATCTAAAAAACATTCATTTAAAATCAACAATACAATCAGGCTATCGGCGAGCTTGGGCACTAACAGCAAACACAAACTCCAGACACACACACACACACACACACACACACACACTGAAGCCGCTCAGTCTTGTTTAAACATTTGGATGGTCAATCCCATCAGACATCAATCGCATTGATCTCCACTGACCTTGCGCTCTCCTACACTGCAGCCTTTTAGCCTGTGAGGTGCTGCAGACACCAAACGCCTTGTTAAATCTCTCTCTTCAAACACTCAAACAATGGCCTTTAATTTGCCAAACAACATTAGTTGTTGAATACTGCATGCTGCATGTAATCTCTGACATTACGTTAAACATATTAAAGGGATGAACAGGGTAGGCTATTACTTGGAAAAGCCTTCCTTTGAATTTCGCTCACTGTAATCTGACATTTCCACGAGAAAAGGTTATTTTTAGGACAATAGCGGACTAAACAAGTTCTCTACTTCACTCAGACGTTAACACACTCTCTTCCTACACCAAATTCAATAAACACTCCACTTGCTGGGGTGTAACTGGTCTTTGCTTTCAATTTTTAATCTGCAAAGATATCAGATATTCTGGATTTGTCCTTAATTACCCATCAAAATGAGTTTCTGAATAAAGTTGAGTTAGGAAATGCAGAATCCTGCTTAAATGTATCATGTAGGTGTTTTTGGCCACTAAGAGAGCTATAGAGCGATGTTATTGTATAGTGGGTGCCCTGTTTTGTTGGAATTTGTATGCACGCATAAAGACACCTTAAAGGACCAGTGTAAAGGATTTAGTGGCCTCTAGCAGTGTAATTACAGATTGCAAGTCACTCATTTCACCCTCCCCTTCCAAGTACCAAGGTGAAACTACGAAAAACATGAAAGCACCTATCTAGAGCCAGTGTTTGGTTTGTCCCATCTGGGCTACTGTAGAAACATGGCGGTCAAACGTGGCGGACTCCATGGGAGGCAACCTGTGGCATCCGTAGATATGATTGTAAGGTACAGAAAACATAACGATTCCTATATTCAGGTGATTATACACTAATGAAAACATACCTATGAATATTATATTCCATTTCTGCCAATATATCCTCTAAATGTTACACACTGGGCCTTTAACCCATTTCTGCCAAACATTTCACACCATTTCACTAACCAACAACTGCAGAGTGTGCCATAAAAAAAGTGAGAAAGAAGAAGACTTTCTTTCTTATTTTTTATCTGTTCACAAGAAAACTCCATGGGATACATAATAATTAGTTCTTTTTACATCTACATTGACTAGCTTTTGTAGCTCGTTATGAGTTAATTTGGAAATGTGAGTCACTTTCGCATAAAAACAAAAAAATCACAGATTTTTCATGATTTATGAGTGATGCTGGTGTGTCTCTGCAATGTTAAGTGAGTTGAGCCATGTCTGGATTCCCTTATAAGGCAACAGTTCATAAAATTAAAGTCACAGATTTAAGAGGACGCGTTCTTTCCCTGAAATCTGTGAGAAGAAAATGGTAATAGATCGATGTTGAGAAATGTTTTTTCTTTCAACAGGTGATTTTAGCACAGTAAACCATACTATCTATGTGCAAGTATTGGTATTTAAGGGTGTTTTACATATTTATTAAAGGTCATTAACATGCCTGCAGGTCTGTTGTGTGAAGCTTTTTGTTAAACTAGTGGCTGTGGGGTAAAATGCTTCCTAGGCCCTGGGGCAAGATGAACCAGGTCTTCAGCTTATATTTCATTCACTATAATTTGCACATGCGCTGTATTCTAATACTAGAACAGATATCACCATGTCAGACTGCTAAATGTAAAACAAAAAACGGATCATCACCTAACCAACAAATAAAGCAGATGAAACAAGACAAAAAGACAAAGTTACTCCGAAAAGAAAAAAAAAGACTGAATTAATATGAACGGGTTAGGATCTAACTTTCACTTGTCTCATCTAAAAACAGTCTGTTTTTTTATGTTTTTGTTTTCATAAATGTGATTTAACAGCAGAACATGTTTAATGCAACAAACCATGGTGACAGTTTCATATTTTCACTCAAAACAACACTGTGAAAATTTGCTCAATAAAACTGCCAGGCGCAATTTTGTGGGGGTGTGGTGACTGTATATCAAATCCCAGAATGCCAACATGACACTTGTATCCTTGCAGAGATTCTTTTCTAAAAAAAACAAAAAGTAAAGAAGCAATCTTATAGTTTGAAATGGACTTTGTACTTGACAAGCAAACATCCCAGATGCTTATCAGTTCTATGCTTTGCCATTTACTAAACAATAACACGCCATTATGAACTTCTGAACCCTTGTCAATACTTGGTCTGTCGTGGGTTGCCATGGGAGACAACATAAAAATATCAAAGAGACAGAGTTTTAGCCTCCAGAAATTGTGAGGTACTTGATCAATGAAAACATCCAATGCATCCGCACAAGACAAGTGAGACTTCTTGTTTTTCCTCTTATATCAGTGAAACACTGACTAAAATAGCAAAAGTAAAGCTTTTTAGTTGGCAAGTATTATATAAAAAAAATCAGTATAAGCTACTGTAATATTTTTATAGCAATAAAAACACCCAAGAACCTCAACCTGGCAAATGAAGCCAACATGGGAGTAACAAAAAGTTGCAGTTCCTCAAACAGCCACTTGAGGCTAGGTACAGAAGTGAGTCAATGTCCATACAGTCCTATAATAAAATGCCCAACTTTAAAGCAGAAATAAACCTGGTACAAAAAACAGTTTTGGTCACTGTAGCTTCAAAAAAAAATAAATAAAAAAATTCTCATGTGAAGGTATTTACAATTATCCTGATTCAGCACGCTAAACTTATCCGCAATACAATTGTATATCATTCGATTATCTCATTATCATGGCACCTGGTCAGTGGGTGGGATGTATTAGGTGGCAAGTGAACATTTTGTCCTCAAGTGGATGTGTTGATGAAAAATGGGAAGCCTGAGGATTTGAGCGACTTTGACAAGGGACAAATTATGATGGCTAGACGACTGGGTCAGAGCATCTCCAAAACTGCAGCTCTTGTGGGGTGTTCCCGGTCTGCAGAGGTCAGTATCTATCAAAAGTGGTCCAAGGTAGGAAGAGCAGTGAACAAGCAATAGGGTCATGGATTGGATCACATGGGCGGACCATCGCTCCCAATGTGCATCAATGAGCCATGGTCACCCAACAGACGAGCCACTGTAGCTTAAATTCCTGAAAAAGTCAATGCTGGTCCTGATAGAAAGATGTCAGAACACACAGTGCATCGCAGTTTGTTGCATATGGGGCTACATACCATTATGACCCTGGTGGTCATAATGGTATGTAGCCCCATATTATGGCCGATCGGTGTATATTGTGCACAGCAATTTTCAGCCACATACACATTTTTATTACACTTACTGCACATCCAACTTTTTACTGCATAATATCATAGGTGGGATCCCTCGAAGCCAATCACACCGCTCAGTCAAAATTAGATGTTGCAATAGGATCTTTAAAACATTATAATATATTACATCATCATTTTTGATGCCTCAAAGAGAAAGAGATGAAAGAGAATTCTTGACAAGACAACAAAGAATGTAATTTCTTGCAACAATAAAGAAACTGTTGATCTGATTTCTAAATCGTACTATAAGCTACTGCATGACATCACTACTCTGGCACAAGGCAACATGCAAGCTATCTCCAAACTGATGTAAGAATCTAGCAGGCAGCCCTTATGTCCCATTTGAGTGGACTGGATAAAGACATAAGTCTTCTGAAGTTGTGCAAATAAAAAAATAAAAATACTTTTTATTCAAATCTAAGCAGGTCATTAGTAAAGAGTGTCTCCTGTGAAAGAACAGCAAGCAGACTGTGCATAAGCCACAGCCGTACTTTTAGTTCAGTATTGATGTTGTCCTCGGGACTTTGGTCGCCCTTTAACTACACCAGGCGAGTCAAAGATGGGCCATCAATTATTTATATGGCAGGGATACAAGGAGAGATAAGAGATGTATATGGTGAGGGGAGAAGAGGAGAGGGTAGACAAGAAGAGATGAGACAGAGATGTGGATTTAAAAAGGAGATGAGAGATGGAGGTGGGGAAGAGAGTGGGCGCAGAAAAAACGTAGACAGGGGAAAAGAGGGAGGGGATGAGCCAGAAGACAATGAAGGGCGGAAAATGTAAAAGCAGATATACTGTGGGGCAAATGAAGAGGTTATGACTCTGGTACTGACAGTATAGCAGGCAAAGAAAGGGAGCTTTCCATCTGTGACAACCCAGGAGAAAGGATATTAAGTCTGAAAGAAACACAAGAAAGGGATTTCAGGGAAGAGGAAATAATGAGAGGAAATAGCTCAATTTACTCTCTTTTTCTAAACAGTGGATATCCATTACCTGTGTCATAAATGTAGGAGGAAGACTGAAGCAGAGATACAGAAAAGTTGATAAAGGCTTTAAAAAAAAAACGGGAAAGACCTGTGATCATAATCCCTGCGGTTTTCCGGTGGACACATTATTTCACTACAAGACACCAAACTGCATAAAAAATGTCGTACTTCATCTCCAACAATGTTACAGATTCTAAAAAAGGAGGATTTTTACATTATTGATTCAATTTCTGCCTTGAAGTTTGCATACATCACTGTGACACTGGTGGCTGTATACTGCAGGAAAGTCCCAAATCAAGGTTGTATTAAATGTTTAAGATTTAGAAAAGTCATGTTTAAGTCATTTCAACTTGAGTGATTTGTCACCGAGTCGTGTCTGTATTTTCTGAATGTCCCAATGGGTTTCTGCATTCCTCAACTATTGAGTGCCCACGCTCATTGGCAAGGGCTGGTTTCCTGCAAATACTTTCATTTTATCCTTCTTCTGAGGGAGCCCAGATTACGTTCCCTGGACTCTGACCCAATTTAGACCAAAGTCAAGGTTTTTCAAGGGCATTTATTTTGACTGCAGACATGACTTGCTATGCTGTATTTCCGCTGCCTTGGGATATGAGCTTAAATCTTTGGAAGTGTTGCACTGCATTTCGAAAAGGAGTTATACAGAACGCCACCCTTCTGAAGAATCCACATATGTTATTCCTGTGCCTCAGGACAGATCAGTCAATACTTGTGAATTTAGACAACTCTTCTCTAAAGCTATAAACTCAAGAACAAACCCTTAAATTTGTAAAGTGAGATGTGAATTCTGGCAGAGCTCCTCAGATAATGAATGGGGCAACCGAGTCACAAATTCAAGGCTTCTGTCTGACTTGTAATTCTGTCCTAGGGCACAGCAATAACATGCCTAAATAATTTAAATTGTGTGGCATTCCCCTTTAAGTGACTAATCTCAATCCTTAGCTGGGGCAAATCAATTACAATTTCCATCCTCTGCTTCTAATCAGTTCCTGATTAACACTTGGCAAACCATGTGAGTAGGCAATCAATGCCACTAACGGGGAAAGCAGTGAACTAGCAGAATCTTGGCTAGAAAGGATGAGACTTGAAGAGCCTTAATCAAGGTAGTACTAAGCTGAAGGATTTTAGACAAGATGTTGGGCAGTAACACGCGGTCAAGGCTCATTATCTCAGAGGTTCAACAGGAACTTTCATTGTGATTAGAGGTTTTCCTTGTTTATTGAAACCTGAAATTCAACAGAGAGATCCTGTTGTTTTCATGGCTTGATGTCCATGTTGATGCACCAAAAATGTTCTGAAGTGATGTATGAAGCTGTTTTTACACATAACCGAAATACTTTTGAAAGCTTTCGTCTCAGCTATTGACAACAATGCATGTATTTTTCTAAAACTGATATCTGATGCCTTCAGTCTGTCTTTTACACATTATGGTAGATTTTTTATTTTGATTCGTTTTCTGAAGTTTCATCACTTCTTTTTTTATCTACCACTTTTCCATCATTGTTATGTAGAAATCCAACTGGATTAATATGTAAATTTAGTATATGCACAGCATTGATACTAGGTGTTTAGTCTTTGAACTTGTCACTCCACACAAGGAAGCTGCAAGCAGGGAGTGGGGAGTTATGATAAAAAGATAATGACTTCCTTCCTGGGGGAACATTGACTCAGAGCCTTCAGGTGGACACTTGAGTAAAGGTAAGACTTTTGAAAGGCTGTATGCACAGCAGCATAGTTTTCAGGTGAGCGGTGTGGCAGCAGGCATGGAAGCGAAAGAGTGAGCAGTGTATGGTGAATTAAGCACGTCCACATAAACTGCCTCCAGCACCTCCTGGAAATTACCTGGTGTGAGTGTGTGTGTGTGTCTCACTGAAAGACTTGTAAAGACCAACTGCAGAAGCATTGTGGTCATGATCACCCAGTGCCAGCTGCAGTGGCTGGGGCATGTAATAAGGATGCCCCCGTGTTGGCTATCCCGCAGAGTGTTATATGGCCAGTTACATCATGGTCGACGCTCAGCTGGAGGGCTGAAGAAGCACTCCAATGATCGGATGAAAACGCTTTGAGGAATTGCAAGATCAGACATGAGGACCTGGAGGATGCTGCTGCTGCTGACAACTGCAACAGCTGTGTAGGGATGGGGCCTGTATCCTGGAGATGGGGAGGACAACCAGAAGACAGCAGAAGAGAGCCGGGCGAAATACAGTAATGGTTGCCACCACCACCACCGCTTGTGGGTCCAAGACAGCATTGTTCAGCGGACAAAGGTCTTACTGTTAAGGGAGTGGATGTTGTCTCGAGTTTATATGCTGTAGTGCAAGGAATAATCCATCTGAGTGTAGTGGCTGACTAGAGTTGACGCCACTCGCAGGCTTTGATTTGTTGTTTCTTGAAGTAAACATTGTTAAAATAAAATATAAGTTGTAAAGAAGGGAGCAATTTTAGATGTAAATATCTAAAACCAAACTATTTTACTTCAATTTTAACAACTACAGTTAGCAGTTGGTCTCTCTCTTGCTCGTCAGCTGGCTTGACTGGATTGTGATTAACAGAAGGCTCCTGACAACAAGGCAGTTTATTTGCTGAATTATTTATTTAGAAGAGAAACAAACAAAGGCTACTACAGCCAGGATGGAATAGATGCTGAGGTCATGTTTTTAATTCCACAACTAGAGGTTTTTGATTAGCCACCAAAAAGTCAATAAAATGTCCCATTTTTCTAGTTTTTATATTTTAATTTAACTGTTGAATAGATTTTCTGGATAGATTTGATCTCTCTACACAATACTCTATTTCAAAGCCTCTTAGAATATAAATGATACAAAATGTATTTATTACCCCCCCGTCCAATATAAGAAGTTATTTATATTAAAATATCAGAATCACCATGTGAAATGTATTTGTAATTGTAGAATATCAACACCCTCTCTTGTCACTAAAACTCTCAAACACAGTATCGTCCCTGAAATTACCCTGGTGTTCTGTGGTAGCTACAATCTTGAACAGACCCCCGAAAACATTAGCTTATCTTGTTTTAAAGCTGAACTCCAAAAGTTAGGAGCTAATGGGAAACTGAACAGAACTCATGATTGTCAGCTTTTCATTCACAGTGATGTATTTCTTTTTCCAACATAATTAAAAGTCTTGAAAGAGAATTGTTTTGTGTGACTTCTGGAACTGATTGAGTGGCATAAGCTGTACAAATTTGCCAAAACTAATTTACATCTGGCAAAATGTATTTAGCAGTATTTTCAACCTCAGCACATCTAACTGGTCAGATTGAACAATTTAAATTTTTCCAAACACAGACCAAATGGTGAACTAATTTTATCCAAAGCTAAAAATATAAACTTTATATCTATTGTGATTTTTCCAGCAGGAGTCGAACTCCCAAACTGTCAGTATTAGTGCCCTCCTCTGTCTATTGTCGTGAAGACTTGACAGATGCTGCAACACAGTGAACGTTCACCTGTGGCTAATGTTTGACAGTGCTGTGAGTGGGTTTTCAGCCTTTGCAAGGAGCCCTCTTTGGATTTCAACCCCTCAAATAGTGCTGTTTTATTATTCATGCACCAGACAAACCAAGACAGCGTGCAATATGTTATTCTCTTCAGCTAAATAACCACATAAAATCTTTTCCAATCTGTAACCCAAACGCCACTTGTAAAGAAATTGCACAAACCAAGAACATAAAGTTTAGATCTAACAAACGTCTTGAAAGCGACCAAATACTCAAGGAGGAGCAGGACAAGCAAAGGGAAATAAAAGGCACCAGAATATCCAACTCGACCTGGACAAAAGCTTGTCTCGTTCACAGGAAAAATGTATTCGCTTCCACTGAAAGGTGGAATTTATGAATTCCAGACACATAGTTTTAGGTAAAAACCCTGTGCAATAAACTTGTGGCACAAACTTTCACTGTTTGTGTTAATTATTTTATTATTACTGTTTAAGTGGGCAGTTTTGACATGTAAACTTAGACACAACTCCAAAAATGATTATATCAAGTTTGAGATGGGAAATGAGCAGAAAAATATCGAATGCTGGACACTTGGGCAGAATGATGATAGCCTTATCAGAAGGAGAGATATTCAGTCTGATATTTTCGACCTTATCTAAAAAGAATTTTTAAAAGTCCTCACAGCCAACTGGTGAGGGTCCAGGCTACTCTAAATATGAGTCAGGGGTTATGGCAGATATTCTTTATAATCCTAGAAAAGTATTTTTCTCTCACACTACAAGGGGTTTTTAGTCAGGAAAAAGTCTGAATTTATCACCGATGCCACCATATGACCTACATAAGACCATAAACAAGAATATTTGCCATTTCTGTATAGTTTTTACTTAATGCCTGCCACTGGTTCAGATTCAGTTGGATTCCCTTTGAAATCAAACAAATGTTGTGGAGGTACTACTGCTTTTGTCCACAGGGGACACCACAATCAACAAAACGAAAGTTTGATGTAACTGCTTTAAATGCCATTGTAATTTCCCAAGGAATGTATATCATGATTTGATAAATAAATGATACCAAAACTAATTTCATAGCAATATCAACATTGTCCTACTATAGGGGTGAAATTCAATTTAAATCTACTGAGTCACGTAGAACGCTTTGACTCATATCCAATATTCAGCAATATTCTGGTTCTGTGAATAATTTATGGCACCAATGGGCGGAGATTTGACCATCTGGTATTGACAGTTTATTAACTTCCATATCCATTCAAGTTTTACATTTCAATCCACAAGGGAAACCCCACTGAGCAAAAAAGGGAACATTTGATAATAACAACCTGTCTTTGCAGTTCTTTGATGCTGTATACAACATGGTGTACGTTCCCCGGGGATGTAGAAACATGAAACCTTTTTGTTGACACATGACCTATTATTTAAACATCAAATCCTAATGTAATAAACAATACTATAATTTGCATGCTGTAATAAAGCATAACTAATTTGAGTTCAGTTTCTCCCTGTATCGGGTTGACGTAATGTTTTATGTTTATTAAAATGTATTTCTAGGAGTGGTTTCACATTCCAGTTTACTTCCTCCTGCAAAAGCTTCGCTGTGTTCCTTCATAATATTGGGATCTTAGCCAGATTGCAATTTAAATTATTTATAATTACCGTCTCTGCAATTCCTCAACATTAGCTGCAGCACTAACTGCACATTCCCATGTCACTTATATGCCAAGTCTCCACCAACAAATATGTTGTCTGTTTGCTGATCATCTCAATTTGTCTCTCATATTAACATTGGCCTGACGTGGGTGTATTTTAGCAATGTGATTAGCCAGGGGTGTTTATATAATTGCATTTCTTCAGTCTACATGAAATGAAAGTTTCTCAGGCTTGAAATATATTCAGACAGGGGTGCTGCATTTTGATATCTTGACAAGCTAAAATGTTTTGACGGCTGATGCTGGAACAGTAATGATGTGGAAAAATGGAGCCATCAAGCTTAAAATGGGATTTCCGTGGGTCTCACGTGTCGTATGTCTAAAGCTTTAGATATGATACTTGTAGTTTGCTTTACTGCATGAGTGGTTGCAGTTATAGTGTGTTCACAAGTGGATACTTTTTCTATTTCTCTCTACTATTTCTACTCTACTAAGCTATTTCACAATTTAACATGTTTAGTCAGTGCAACAAGGCAAAGAGTTGATGTGTGAGTGGGACTGACAGCAGAAACAGACCCTGGTTCTCAGGAGAAATGATGCATGTCAATAGAATTTACCATGAGACATCTTCTCACTGCAAAAACTGGATTTTAGTTTCAAACACATCCAACAGGATAAAACAAGGTTTACACAGCAGAACAGACTGTTCTTATGAGAGCAGGTCCCTGTTCAGATAAGCATGAAAGATCACTTAAGATTATTCAGTAACACTTTACTTTAACTAAGAAATATATAAACACTTTATTTATTTATTTATTTATAACACACTGTTGTAAGCAGATATAAAAGGACATTTTAAGTGTTTAACAGTTAAAACGTATATGAACCATATTTGGGTGTCTGCACAGTTCATGAATAAATTATAACACAGTAGAAGAGAAAAACAGAACAAATCTTTATAGTCGATTATAAAACAAGCTAGCTGCTCTGCAAGGCTTTGAGTTAAATGCCATTATCAGCATGCTAACATGCTCACATTGACAATGCATGCAATGCATGTGCATAACATGCTGATGTTTAGCAGGTAAAATGTTTACATGTGTACTCTGTTAGCTGAACATCTAGGGTTGGCTGGATGATGGGCGTTTCATTAGCTTTGCTTTGGACCTGATGACAGTGCTAGAGGAAAAGTTAAGGGATCACCAAGGGATTACAATTAATCCTGTGAGACATGAATGTGTGAACCAAATTCCATGGGAATCAGTCTAATACTTGAGACATTTTAATAAAAATCACAATTGCCCCTTGAGGCAAATTTGTGATATTGGACCATATTAATAAAACTGACTTGAGGATTCATGCTGGAGTGCCTTGGCAGCTGAATGGTTACATCTAGCGACCTTTGTTGCATCACTCTTTCTCTCCCTGTTTTCTGTCTGACTCTTCACCTGTCACTATCCAATAAAAGCAACAAATCCTCCATTTGTATGCCACACATTTATAGACGGTTACAGACTGTTTATAAATGTGGCGTGTGAAGACACATTGACCTTGAACGTTAAGTTCTGACCACAGAAATATTAGTTTGACAAAACATTCTTAATTCGAGGTCCACCTACTATACATTTCCCACAACCTTCAGCCACATCAACGGATGGAGTTTTCTCAGTTGTCAGAGAGAGTGAAGAAATATTTATAATTTTGTACATTATACATTTATAATAGTTGATGAATATAATAAATAAATCATGTATATTTCATATTCAAATAATACATAAAGATGTGTATACATCACTTAGAGAGGCTTCACAGAAAAAGTTGACAACTACTTTCATTAACACTTGAAGATGTGCCCTTACAAAGGCGGTCAATAAAGTATTACTGATTTTTAATAGCAGGCATATTTCTAAGTTTTATAAATGACACCATCAGAAAAAAAATACGTGGCCACTATGTCTGCTGTTGTAGATGTAGTAATAGTCATGATTCATTTTAACAGCTGCAGTGCCCTTTGGGTTTGTGGATGAGGTCTTTTGGGGATCCAACCTGACCATAGCTCTTCATGACTTCCTTTTTACAGCAGCATTACCTCACCTTGACTCGTCCCAAAGCACACAAGCAAATAGGAAATCACCTTCACAGCTGCCCCGTGACAGGCACCTCGTTTAACCATCAACCACTGAGCAGCAGAGGAAATAGCTCATGCTGCATTGACCCAATAACTAACAACATGTCCTGTAGTGGTGAGAACGCAAATGATCCTAGCGGTCACACTGTAGTTACACACTGAAATTAGGTTATGTTAATCCACGTGCACCACTTAAAAACAGAAACAACCATGGGGGTTGCATTTCTGGGCCCATTTTGTTGTTTAGTATTTTACGTTCTCATTATTGGATTATCTCATTTATATATTATATTTTCAATAGAGCCTTAAATGATTCATTCGGTTTAACAACATCATGAAGTTTAACTTCAAAGTCGATTTTGACAGAAGTTTGTGGTTAAATAAACAATCTCACACCAGCTTTGGTAGCCTTTCTATCCTTTTGCATGATAACACATGGCGTTTTCCAGTTTGTCATGAAGATGGGATTGTAGTTCTAGAAAATATTCCTATTAGGAAAGTGCCAATGCCTCAGATTTCAAGACAAGGATCTTCTTTTCAGACTTGCCCTATTCTAACAGTGTTCAAACCAAAAAAGAGAAATGTATCGTAACAAAGACAGACACCAATTTTCCCGCTCAGAGTACCCTGAATAGATTATATTACAACACAACTATAAGACGTGTTGCTTTTTATGTAAAGGTCACAGCTCTCAACTATAAACGCTCACTCATATGGTAATTTGTCTTTTCATTCCTCAGTCTAAATGTAAAATTCACTTTTCACACCTAGAGCCAGACGGTTGTCAAACGCCTTTCCTGTGAGTGCAGGAAATCACTAACTTTAGCAGAAGCAAGTTGAGGTGAATTCAGTACAATAAAAAATGTGTATGACAACTGCAGTGAACATCACTGACTGATGACATGGAGCAGTTTAAGAGTGTCTGAGGGCAGCCTTTTTTCCTTTAATTTTAACCCATCAATGTCAAAATGAAACCTTTTAGCTACAGGGTCTTTATTGCAAACAGTGTTTGAAGTCAAAGATCCTAGTAGATGCAGAAGTCTGCTGTATATCACTGCTGTTGTCAAACGAGTATTGGATTTGAATCTTAAATCAAAGTGTTCAGAGATATATCTGATTGATGTCTTCTCAACTGCTCACACAGCACAGTCTGAACTGAGTGTGTGTCTATGTCTGAGCACCCAACACAAATATTGATAATTGGTTTCATTTCAACTGGGGATGGATAAAACTATTGCAATTATACTGTACAAAGAAGGCACTGTTTATACATCTGTTACAATATAAAGGATTCTGATGTAATAAGCCTTCTAAATCAGTGTATGCAAGCACAGTTTTTCAGCTATTGATCTGGTTTTGGATCATTTATATAAACAGACTCCAAGTCCTATTAATATAGTTGCATAACAGCTTTATATGTACCTCAGGGGCAACGTATCAAGGAGCTAGAGCAAGGATGGCTTATAATTTCTATCACTTGCTTTGTATCTATTGAATGTCAGCATTTTCATTTGGTTGGTTTCATTCAAGTGTTCACTCCATTACTTGTGCTGAGACCTTTCAATATCCCTGCAGGCTGTTTGAAGAGTAACTTAATTTACTTGTCTACTACTCTAAGTACTTCCATAAGTACTAGTAGTGGAAGGGTATTCAAATCCTAAAAAAAAAAAAAAGTACTACAAGGAGTTTTTTACTGGTCTCAATGTATGACTCTTTATGACCTATATAAGCAAACAAGACCATCACAGACACAGCAAAAAAAACTATAAAAAGACTATATTATAATATATTAATGTTATGTTAGCCAGTTAAAAAAGGAAGCAGGAAGAGTTTTTGATGATGTAGTATTATACACTGGCCTTGCTACCGAGCTATATCTTCTGTTGGCTTGCTTTAATGAAGACGTAACATTACTCGGAATAGTTGATAGTTAGTTGTAGGCTTACACGTAAGCTAGGTGTATGAACGGTACCAAAACAAAGTTTCTTCTTTCACTATCGTCACATTACAGTTATTAATCTTACATACCTCATCACTATGCACCCTGCAAAGAGCTGTGTTTGAAAAAAAAAAAAAAAAAATATGGTACAGGGCTAACAAAATGAAAGTTTCTTGTAACTGCTTCAAGCAAAAATAGCAATACACTATATAAAAAACATTTGATTCCAAGTAAAAAAAAAAAAAAAAAAAAATTACCTGACAAATGTACTGTCAAAAATGTTAGTATTCAGTACATACAATCCTAAACCAAAACATTGCTGATGGTGTGCTATTGTTAGTGCTCTGTTTATTTTTGTCTGGGGATATTTTCCCTTGAGGGGATAAATAAAGCCATGCAGACTAGATTGTAAACTACAGCGGGGATGGTATAAAACAGCCATACATCAATTTTCAATATCACCCCGCTTAGTCAAACTCATTTTATTCACTTTGACACAGTGGCTCCACTGAAGTTAACCTCATAGGACCTTTTCATCATCCTTAGGAATCAACAAAGTGAAACAAACGGCGCCCGTTTCAGCTGCATGGAAGATCTGTGAGCTGTTTGAAGTAGCTTCCAGCTGCGTAACAGAGCTTTTTATCACGTCTAAAGCAGGTGTAATAAACTGGACCACTGAGCGTGACCATCCCTGAAGCCTTGGATGGAGTTCATCAACATGCAGCCACTGCTTCACTCTGTTTAAGTTGTGGCATCTGGAAGGCTTTGCACACTGGAGGAATGGCACCGACTTGTACTCCAACTGCAGGACTGCTTCCAGGGAGTTACCATGGTGATGGAGGATGTGAAAAGCAGCAGGTCCTAATAATCAGAAATAAACTAGAGCTCTAAAAACTGTGGGACACTCTAGAGGATAAAATCAAAGTAATACTGACAAGGATCTCATGAAATGTGGGTCCAAAAATATTTGTGTACAGAAAGAAGCACTGGCCAGTTTTCGCTGGTCTGAATGTTTTTTCCCCACAGAGGAAGTTTATATATGCCATATTAAGACTACATTTTCGCAAATAATAAATAACCCCAGGTATTTATTTGAAAAAAAAAAAAAACAACTGTTTAAACTATATTTTAACCACTTTAATAATGGAGCCAAAGCAACACTAAAATACAGTTTGACTCATGTTTAAAGGGTTTTAAATATTTTGTGTTTGCTTTAAATTGCATTTCATGTCATAATAACCTCTACACCTGGAGTTAGAAGTAATAGTGGGGTTGGTCCGATAATACCAGAGCCACAATCACTGTCAGTCATAGCGATGTGTCATTCGTGAACCAGTCACCTCTATGACACAGCTCCTTCAAGTGAACGTTGGGAGATGGGGTTTTTTATATGAATATAAGACAGAATTATTATTATTATTTCTTTTGTTTGAACAGGGACAGTGCACAATAAAACATTAACCCTGTATATAACAAGGAGAGATGCATTGCACCGGGTTTTTAGCAAGTTGCTATTTTCCACCCGTAGACCCTGGTCAGGTATGGCAGAATGAGGATGGCCTTTGTTCAATGCAATCAAAAAAGGTCACTTTGGTAATAACATAAACTTGCACCAATGGCACTAAAATCTGCCCCGATGCAGGTAACTAAGTGGAAAGGGGTTCTTTTACATTCACTCAGATTTCAGTTTCAGAATCCTCATCATCACTTTTAGTCAGAAAACAAGAGACTAAAGGGAGATATGCACTAAGTTGAGGAAGGATCAGAATGTCCTAGGTGTGCAGTTCTCCATCTCTGTTATGCCCTACAGAATGGGTTCTGTCACCGCCTGATTGGCCAAGAGGGGAATGCACCAAGCTGCTCTCAATCATTGTTTAGGAGTCAGTCCCCACACGCTGTGAAACAGGTGATCCAAATGATCCTCCAGTCAACCCAGAGGAATTCTGATATTCAGTTAAAATGAATTGGGGGAAAAAAGGAAATTAAAAGACAAGTACAAAAGAATGAGAGACTGCTACAGACCCAAGCATTGTGACACGTTACATTATTTTAGGTTTTTATACCAAGCATAATGTAAAATTATGGTATTCTTATGGTTTAGCGTAATTATATTGACAAATTTAAGTGATAATATGAGTACACATACCAATCATAGTTCAAAACATTACTACACATTAGCCTGAATTATAAAAACCAGAAGTGGAACCAAATAAAAAGCCGACTCTTATTGCTGAGCCGAGCCAAATGAACTGACTTACTCAAAAAAGCTGGAATTCCCATCACTATTTTATTATTTAAAGCAGCTAATGTACTATCATCTTCGAGAGAGCAAGGTAGTACCATGGTTTACGTGGTGCATCATTAATAAGACACGTAGAATACATTTTCATCACCATCAAAAGATTGTCAAGCATTAAGCCTTTCTTTTCACTATTCTCAGTTAATTCCTGTATCAAATGCTTGAGAAATAGCTCCAAATGATTTTCCTCAATCATTCCACTTTTGTGTGGCGCAAACATCAGCAGCAGAGCACCAAAGAGTGCATTCACTAAGAGGTGTTTTTAAGCCCACAACATGATCTAACATCACAGGAAACAGTTTTTGTGGAGACAATTCCAGCAATCTTTGATGAAATAATAACAGTACAATGAAACAGATTCTTTTATTGTTTTGTATTGATCCAATTGACGCTAGTGTGGATTTCCAAAACAAGACTTAATATCAGTAGTGTAGTATCCGCCTGTCCATCAATCAGTTTGTTTGCATGGGATGTGGACACTGCTCTCCTAAGAATAATGACAGCAAAGACTTCTTTTTTCAAGCAGCTGAAAATTAGGATATGTCTTTCTTATTCTTATATAAGGATAATGGTCGGATGTGGAAAGCATGATTTAAACATCCGATTAAGGGTTTCAAATCTTGTCTTCACTTATCGCCAATGACAGTGATCTTAGCCGAGTGGTTAAGTTGGTTAAAAAAACCAGACCTTAACCATAGGGGCGTAGTTTATAAAATAATCATGAGTAGTTTTGGGAGTGATTGTTGCTAGTGCACGTTTTAAACAAGTGGATAATTTCATTCAACACAAATAAACTGTAGCCTCAGAATGGTTCCTATTATTTTGATCTACAACACTCTTTGTAGTAAGGGACCATGCACACTACCTAACGAAAACATAATACCTCAGTGAATTTTTAGTTACTGTGCAAAAGCTAAAAAAGTCCCTTTGCTGCCAAATAATTAAGTAACCCATGTTGTTAGATGTGCCTTGTGATATTTATACTGTACAACTTTTCTTCAGTTTTCCAGCAGTGATCACGTTTAGCCATTTACAAAGTAAACAAGTCCCATGCTGTTTTAAAAATATCAATGGCAGTTCTTGCAATGGCTGCCCATTCTTTACTGTGAGTGATTCCCCTTGGTGCAACGGTTCTGCAGAACATCTATACCATCACTAACTTTTTACTCTTTGTCGCTAATCGCCTCCTGGGTAGACAAAACTGAATTATTCAGAGGCTGAATAATGGGGTGCACTGAACATAAGGGAACACAGTTCCTAAGAGAAAGGTGAGGCGTGACAGAAGACAACATTCATTAAGAGCTAAACCAAGCAGTGCTGATTGGCTGAAAGCCCAGAAGAACGTGCCACTACAGAAATACTCATTGGGTTACACCAACAAAGACAAACTGAGATGGAAATACAACACATTAAGCAATCATATAATCATGCCAGAATTACAATAACAAAGAGATAAAAGCCAGTACAAAGTATGTGCAGGTTCAAGGTCTATGGTCGCAAGTATAATTCAGACAGAAACATGGGGAAATATCAAAGTTGGGTGTTATTTACCAAAATGAGCGGCTGGGTTAGCCTTGTCCTAAATCTTTGGGGATAATGCTCTCTGTCCCTGCACATAAATAATGTAACACAAGTGGTTGAGTAATTGCCAATGATTTATGATGGGGCTCTAAAGTGAAGTCCTCTCTCCTCTCCAGCCGTCAGCAGTCGCATTCAGTGCCTTTAGGGGGTGTCCAATATACTGTACACTAAAAAAAATGAGAGCACCTGCAGAATTTGTTCGTAAATCTTATTATTTCATCTAAGATACTCAAGTCCTGTATCGGGATGAAGTCAAGTCAATCAGTCCATCAGGAGAGAAATAATCGCCAACACTTTTGATAATCGATTAATCATTGTAGTAATTATTTAAGCAGAAATGCTCAAATATTCTCAGGCTCCATCTTCTCAAATGTGTGGATTTGCTGTTATGCTCTATTTTATATATTGTATACTAAAAATCTTTGTGTTTTGAGTCTGTTGGTTGAACAAACCAAGCAATTTAAAGATGTCACCTTGTGCTCTATGAAAATGTTATCAGCATTTTATGGTCTGAACAATTCATCAGTCAGTCTACAATGAAAACAAACACTAGTTGCAGCCCTGAATGCTCTACCAAATTTGAAATGGTAATTTAATTGCTAATTGATGAAGGATCAACCATGAAATTATACAAAAGCAGTCATTTGTTCACTGCTGTTCTCATTTTTACTGCTTGCCATGTTGCCTGTAATTTAATTTAACTAGTAATTTGATTAAAACACAGCAAAACATGCTTTGGACTTTTGATTATATTATTACAAAATGTTCAGGCCCTTTTGTTTGTTAAGAATTTAATTGTGCCTTTAAGTGATTATGTGAATAGTCGGAGCAGTCCTCAGACTGTAGTAACAGCTGTTCTACATTACAAGATAACATATATAGAATTTTCAAGACTTTTAAGGCAATGTTTTTAGAAGGCACCCGGACCATATTTTCAAACTTTTGAGTCATTCATAGCATCAACCGAGACATTTTTCCGGATTTAATCCCTCCAGTGGTCAAACTAATCTCACAATAATACCCATTGTCAAGATTAGGTTTGTTATTATGTGTTTGATAGATATTTTGGCAGAATAAAAGACACACTGTCACTGCTTACAAACGAGTCTCCAGGGTTTAGTATTTGCAATGCCACACAACAATAATATGTTGTACATATTGTTAAGATATCCCAACAAATCCAAAATCCAGCCCTTAAACCCTTTATTAAGATTAAGATAAAGGGACTTTAACATGCTCTTTCAATGCATTATTAAAACCTTAGCTGAAAATGTGAAGGGATTACAAATTCATATTAGGAGAGGGATAGCTCATCCGCTTCTTTTCTCCTGGCTGACTTGTTTATTTACTGGGAAAGTCATCCAAAATGGATGAGCTAAGATATATTAAGGTTTATTAACAAGGAAAGGGAATTGTGGACAGTGTGTTTTTTTTCCCAGTCTTGGAGCCCAGAGATAGATGTGAGTGTGTCAACCAAAGAAATATCATTTCAGTTTCATTAATTAAACCATCATTTATGCAGAATGTCAGCTGACATGCTCTTTTCTTAACCAACAAACAAACACAGCTTGTATGAACTTTCTCTGTATGAACAACCTTGCTGCTGAGACTCATCCTTTTACATACCAGCTTCTATCTGAAACATCAGCAATCTGCATGACATATGAAGAGCTTTTCCACAGCCACTTATTATCTTGCTCAGCTGGAGAAAATCACAGGATATACCACAATGAGAGCAATCAGGGTGTCTTACCTCGTCTTGATAGATGAAGAAAAGCATGATGGACAGAATCTCCAGGAAGAAGATGAGCAGGAGGAGGATGAAGAACTGTGGAGACACAATGGGAAGAGAGAGGCCAACTGAGTTATTTAATACACCATTTATCAGTGAGCAGGAAAAGGCCACAGGGGAATAATAGGCACCTGTCTGTGAAGAGAGAATTAAGTGTAAATTAAAGGGAAGGGTAGAGGCAGCAGAAACCAGAGTGTGTGAGGCAGTGAAAGGAAAAAGTAAGAAAAGAACGAAATGGCCACAGACTGTCAAGGAGAAGGAGTTGGCGAAGTAAGGACGATCGAAGAGCTGTAGATCGTTCAGCCTCGATATTTCTAACTGACAGGTCAGGAGAGCAGAGAGAGATGAGGAGGTCGGACAATCATAGCAAGTAGGACAGACTGGGAGAGGTGATATACAGTTTTCCTCTATCCACTTTTAAATTTGTTAAAAGAGCCACATTTTATTCCTCACCAATCCCCACCCACCCCTCCTCTCTATGGCAGCTGGGATGAGCTGCTTGATGGGTGATACATCTTATTCCTGTGGGCCCATGTGAGTGCTTAAAACAGTTACGAGCTCATCCATCAGCTACTCCGCTAGAACATGGCTGACTTTCACACATGGGAGTGACTGTCTGAACCAGGGAGGGGTGACATATTTTGAGAGACAATGGTATAATGTTCAACAGGGTCACAAAAGGATCTCAGTTAAATGGCAATAGATTATCAAATGATGTCTCTAGACAAATCCATCTGCACACACCAACTCTGTGCTGTATTTTGGAGAACAATAGTGGTAAACTTTTTCTCTGTCTTTCTGTCCACCACTTTGGTCTCGACTGTATCCCAGAAACTTCTCTTTGGATCTATTAAATGTGGTACAGATATCCACAGTGCTACTTCTAGATACAAAAAGTGAGTATTATTAGATTTTGTCACTTCTATTATTATTCTTTGTCTTGCTTAAATTTTGAGGATAGTCATGCTCTACAGTTCCCCTAATTTGGGGGATGTAAAGTGGAAGTATAATGTTGCCATGGAGCCAATTACCTTTCTTCTTCATTTTATTTTTAAATTTTTGCAAACTGAAAATGTTAAAAAGTGTTAGCAGCTAATGGCCCAGTGTATTTAGGAGGATCTATAATATTCATAGGTATGTTTTTGTTAACGTATATTCACCTGGAAATAAGACTTGTTACTTAGAATGAGCCTTTTACATCTACAGATGTTGAGGGTCATCTTCCATCGAGTCTGCTATGTTGAACTGCCATGTGTCCACAGTAGCCCAAAAGATACAAACCACACACTGACACTAGGGTCATTCTCATTTTTTGTGCATTTCGTGGCCACCATAGTTTCTCCTTTGCACTTAGAAGGGGAGGGTGGCTCTCACTGAATTGCTGAAGAAAATAAAAACATTTGATGATTGCTAAGTTTTTTTTTAATGGTTTCTAAGCCGATTTATGATTTATGAACAATTCCATATAATGACATCACTGGTAAAATGAAAATTGCAGGATATGGCAGAAGGGTTTGTTTTTTTATCGGGGACATTTTCACCTTTATCAGATATGACGATATAGAGATACAGGAAACAAGCATACTAACATATAAACCTAAAACGGTGAATGTGGTAAACAAGCATTATACCTGCTGCTACATCAGCATGTTTACATTGTGAGCATGCTGGCATGCTGACGTTCGCTTTCAGCTCAAAGCCCCACTGTGTTTAAGTACAGTCTCACAGAGCTGCTGGTGTTGCTCTATTGTTTTTTTGAGAGTGAGAAAGCTTGAGACCATCTCAAAGGGTCAAAACAGATTTTAAAAGTAGAGATGTTGTTTTTCAAAGACATCATGGCTACATGTCCTCTGTGTATTTCAGGTATTTACTTGACAGTGGATGTGAGCGTTGCTAGTTCACAAGACTGGCATCGAACAGAGCTGCCAGTCGCCCCTGAGGTCTTTTTGGCAGCACCTGCATGAATGAATCACTAAGCATGGCAACACTGGAAGGTGAGAGACTGAGTAGGTAACAGCATAAAGCCCACAGTGTCTTTGACTCACTCATGCTCTTTTGAAGAGGTGCTCTTAAACAACCGTCTGAAATCAATTTCTATTGTTCTGTCAGACTTCATTGTCTGAATTTAATGCTCTATGTTGTGTAAAAATTTCAGGTAACTCCAATTTTGGGGGACTTTTGGGTGTTTATTTAAACTGAAGAAATATGTTCCACTGTGGATTGAGGAAGTTTAAGCTTTTAGGGGTGATGAAATCCATTAACAAGCCATTAATGTCAAGTGTACAGTTCAGTCAAGTGAGGAAAGACTTTTAGAAACAAGGTTCTACCCCAGTCACAGTCAAATGTTAATATGCACCACAGTTACAGAAGTAGATTTACCAAAAAAAAAATGGCAAAAGCCAAGTTTTAATACTTAATAAATGTGCCATTTTGTCTTTTAGTGAAATTTCTTGACCTGCTGTTGGTCCTTAAAAGAAAACATTTTCCTTCTACAGTGTTGGGAGTTAAGGGTCAGCTGAGAAACTCTAAAAAATTTAGATTCAGCATCTGGTCAAGAGTTCTACAGCAGATTCATACTGCCACAGGCACTCTAACCTTCTTATTGGATTATGTTTTTCCTACTTAGACCTGCATTAATCGATTCTTGGCCAGTAGAAGGCAGATGAAATCCAAAACAAGCAGGCAGACCATGAATCCATTCTGACAGACCTTAACAAATGATCACTTAGTTGAGCTCTTATGGAAAAGTGCTAGTAAGTGGGTTGCTCACAAATACTTATTATCTGCACATCAAGCAGAGGAGCCAGATAATTAAACTGAACCACCGTCGCATTTGCACCTAATTTTTTAGTTTGACATACATGGTTGCTGATTTCTGTAGGAGGGATTATTTTTCCCTATATACTAGCAACAGCTCATACAGTTGTGTCTACCTATTCCACAATTGTGGCCATTTCAGGCATTTTGGTGTTGCAATTTTTCCGGCTCTGGCACATGAAGATGGCATCCCAATTCTTAATCTTGCTTATACACGCATGGTTGGCTTGCTTATCTTTCCAACTGGGAAAATTATAGGACATTTGATTTGAAGTTGCTATAAAAGGTTTTTGAATGCATTGCTCTGCTATGTATGGATATTTTGTTTGTCAATCTCTGATGGCTAATTAAACTTGCACCATAACATTAAGTGTTTTGACTAAAGAGAATTTGCAAGGATCTATTGGTAGAAATTGAATATAATATGCATGTATAACAACCTAATAATAAGAATTGTTGTGTTACCGTAGAATGAGCCTCTTATATCTACAGATGCCATGGGTTGCCTTCCGTGTTGAACCATCATATTCTTTGCTTTCTCTCCTTTTTATAATTTAACTCCCTGTCTCTAAATGGCCCTTTGCTCTGCTTTGTTCTTCGGTGTTTCTTTGAGACCATGAAATCACACCAGAGAGCAAAGGGACATCGTTAAGAATGAGAAACGGATACTCACCAGCACTTGGAAAACAAACAGATCCATCCCCTGTGGCTCTCTGAATATTTCCCCATTAATCTGTTCTTAATAAGAAATATGACTCCTCTTCTTTAGACCACAGGCAATATCCAGACTCAATGGGATCATTTGATGGTAGAAGACTGCATTTTGGTGTTATAATATACAACATGAAAGCTGTTGAATTAGCTTGAGGAATTTCAAATTGCTGCATTGAATGGCTTACTATTATCAAATGGGTTGCCGAAAATAACTGTAAATGATGACGATCCATTTGTAAACTGTAGAAAGGCTAATGATGATAAAAGCAATAACAGCGTGCCAATTAAGACAAGTGCAGTGGAATCGCTCTGAAGCTGTTGGTTCCTTGATGAAACATAATTCATTTAAAAGGACAGATGCAACTTCCCAGTCGTGTTAATAATAATAATAATAACATCTAAACAGCTGGTTGCCAACAGGTCTTCTGCTCGGCATTAAAAAAAATTGTTTGAGACGTAAAATAGAAAACAGCATAATTTGTTCCAAATTACTTTGAAAGGCTGTTGCCTAACAAGACTGTTTATGTGACAGACAAGCCAGGCAGTGGAAAAACATTTGCATCTGCTCTTCTGTTTAATGGTAGTTTGTCTTTAAACTAAGGTTTGTGTAAATGGCCTTGGATACAGTATATCTCAGCTAGAATCTAAAATTTAAGTTGGGGTCGTTTTGGGCTGGTGTGAGCTCAGTGTCTCACTGTGATAAATTATTATAAACAAAGACTCAGATCCCATTACAAAAGGACCAAAACAGACTCAATATGTTTTTCCTGGATTGTCATTATTCAAACTGAAATACATTATTCTGTTTGCACCAGTGACTTCCAGCAGTATAACTGCAGGAAAGATTTATAGGAGATCAGAATAAAAGGAAACAAAATGGGACTATAAACAGTTTTTTTACAGAGCAAAAAGCTTTACATTTTACTAAACTGCTGTCCAACAACATTCTTATGATTTTCAAACTTATCGCTATTTACTGTCAGTGGTGGACGAAGCACTCAGATCTTCTACTTAGGTAAAAGTACCAATACCACAATAAAAATGTCATTATAACCAAAAGTCCTTTATTTGAAACTCTAATTAAAAGCCCCACTGTGTAGGATTTAGTGGCATATAGCAGTGTAGTTTGAGATTGCAACTCCCTCGCTTTGTTCTCACCTTCCTTCCAATGAAGGAGAAACTACAGTGGTTGCAAACCGTGTGAAAAATGTGTACGGCCCTATCTATCCAAGTGTTTTATTTGCTCATTGTGGACTACTGTTGAAACGGTTTAACATGGCAGCCTCTGTGGAAGGCTTCTTTAGATATAAATGGCTCATTCTAAAGTAACAAAAACAATTGTTATTGTCACTAATGAAAACACAGTTATGCATATTATATTTAATTTCTGCCAAGAGAACCTCTAAAAAAAAAAAAAAAAAAAAGTATTTCCCTCTGAAATTGTTGTGGAGGAGAAGTCGAAAGTAAAATTGTTATACAACCTCAAAATGTAGCACCTCATCATTGCAGTAATTTTCACCACTTTGCATGACATAATGTGACATTCCTATATATAAACGATCAAACGTAATACTCTCTGTATGTTGTAGGCTGCTTTCATCCCTGAAATCCTTACCCTGATCTTGTAGTCACTGGCTGAGCAATAGCAAAAAAGATTCATTTTTGGCCTCAAGACTTCTCATTTCTCATCACCAGATAACACGAAGAATTTGAAGCCAGGAAAGCTGTACAGTATTTTCTCTTGCTACTGCTTTCCCTGTGCAAGCCTATGAGATACAGATAGTACCGACACATGTAATGGTGTATATTATCATGTCCGTCTATCACAAGAGAGATAAACCTCAGTGAAGTGGTCCTTTAAGACCTCTCAATTCTACTCGTGGTGGACGGGTGTCCTGCAGGTTTTAGTTCCATTACAGTTTTTGTACCGTGAGAGTTAATGACCCACAGCTGGTCTGTATCTAACCGACACCTTCAGGGGGGAACAAAAACCTGCAGGATACCGACTTCTCCAGCGACCAGAAGAGACCTCCACAGGGTTATGCTTTTCGTGAAGTATTTTCATGTTTTCAGCTTGTTTTATTGCAGCAGAGCAGTTCCACAGTAATAGCGTTACAATTAGTCGCAAGAGAGCTGAGATTTATGTTGTAATATTTAAGTATGACTTTAATACATCTGAAGAACACTAGCTTTTATTAGCCACTAAAGTCTAAATGCAGATTGCACGCATTATGAAAATTTATATAACCCACTCCAGAGGTCCCCATTGCATATATATGTTATTTATGTTATGTCTTGACATGACCAGTAGTGCTGATATCCCAGTTTAGCAGAGATTGATGCCTTAGCAGGGCTTCAGGATGAGAACTATAATCAAAGTCCAGGCAAAGGGATTGATTCCTTCATGTTCATCCATGCTGTGATTTCCTCGCAGTGTTAAAGCTACAGTGGCTCAGCCATGTCAGGCGCACAGTCCTTCAGCGCCTCCAAAATCAATACCCTTTGGGATCTTGCTGCCTTGAGTGTATATGGAGGAAAGCCTTTGAGGTGATAGCTGTGTTCTTTTTATGTGGTGGGTCCAATCATTTTTACAGACTCTATATCTCGGACCCGTGTAAAGCTGCTCAGTATAAACAATCTGCCTCTATTTACACTACAATGATCTCACCTTTCTGACAAATTTGATGCAGATTAGGTCACATACCTACCACACCTCCTCTGTGCCTTTTGACTTGCACCAGTATTGACTGTCTGAACTTACTGGTGTGAAACATGACTGTAATTACCCATTACCCTGATGAGAATTGACCCTAAATGACTGTTATTTACAATTTCAAAGGACAGGGTATAGATTTTGCTCCAAAATGTCATGACTGGTGCATTGCACTCAAATGACAAAAAGCACCTGAAAGACTTGATTCAACATGACACATGCTTTACTAATTCACAAATGCGAACCAGTCTGGAACCTCTCACTTCATTTTTTATTTCTAAGTGGTTTTATTACCAGGTGCAGACCAAAATGCCTCTGGATGCAATTGGATAGATCTACAACCAATAAGAGTAACAAAACCTATAGCGCTGAGCGGCACATGCAAATTGGGGCAGTGCTTGGTCAGCTTTTGTTTTGAAAACATTAAATTAATACTTGACCAGCACTGCCTAGTTTGACTGTTTGATCTGCAATGGATGCAATCGGATAGACCTACAATCAGAGCAGCCAAATGTGGGACTGTTCAGATCTCAATCAGTGACACTCCTCTGTCAATTGTCGTATAAAACCTGCCCCATAATAATTAAACGATTGGTCTGATCGGATCCAAAGCTGGTGGAAAGGCTGGATATTTGATCAGGTTACTCTAGAAACTCGCTGTTAGCTGCACACAAAACCAAATTCTATGCTCAGTCTCTTACTAATTAAAGTGCACCTTTGGAGTCATGTCTGACTTTTCTCCTTAAGTTGGCAGCCTTAGTCTTTTTGTAAAACAGCCAGATATTTTGTAATCCAATTGCTCATCTGCTATGTTGAGTTTTGTGTCTGTCCGTGCCTTGAAAGAGCTCCAACAGTTACCCAGTATAGTCTAAAAATGAAAAGGACTTTTATTTTCAGAACCGTCAACACATGAAATACCTCTTTATATTCTTTCTAACTAACCATTCTATTGTTCTAACTTCAACTTTATAACTTCATCGCTCATAGTATGCAGCTGATGATAGGAAATATATCTTCAGGGCCTTTTAAAGGCTTCTTTTTTTGAGCGATCTGTTTCCACACTAATATGCAACCCATATTCTATAACTTTGTCCAAAGACTGCTGCAATACCTCTGCTTGAAGCTTACACCAGGAATGTCTGTGAAGTTTTACATTCATATAAAAGCTAAAATGTCTTTGAAGTTATTCAGATCACAGAATTTAGAAAGCATATTTTAAAAACTGTAAACCACTATCTCTGATGTTTGTTGCAACAAATTACAAGACACACAAAAGGCAATAATACGTTTGCCAGCACAGAGCGCAACAGTCATTCCTCATATATCTCACAGCAATGTTGCAATACTCTGTGTCCCTCATCAGTGATCAACATGCTAATTAGCCCTGAAATTTGAAGGGAAAAAAGTCTTTTCTAATCTCTGTGAAGAACTGGCTGCTCTGTCACTCATTAAAGCAGACTTATAATTCGCCCGGTCTCATTATATTGACACAGCGCAGGAATTCGTCTGGTCACTGTGGGGAAAATGTCATGGATCATGCTAATGATCGACACTCACACTGATTCCCACAGAGCTCATAATTGCTTTCTCCTGCTGTGCCATTTTTCTAATGATTAATAAAAAAATTTCCCCACCAAGAATTATTCTTTCTGATAAATGCTGTGCAGTGTCTGTGCTTGATTACATGAGCTTGTTTGTTTATCAAAATACTTATTAATCTTGTAAGGATCTGGAGGTCACACTTTACCAGGGATGCCTGGGTTGAAATTGGAGCTCAGTTCAAAATGTGTTTAAATTAGAGCATAAAAATGTTTGATATTTGATGTCAAACCCTGATTTACATATTAGTAAGTATATATGTCTTTTCCCTTGGCAAGTCAAGTGTTAGACACTCCTGCTGTAAACTCATATCAAAATTCATCATAGCACACAGCGCTTTTTTACATTTACTAAATATCTCTGTCTGCTGTTTTATTGATATCAGTGGTAATATTGACCAAAAGGAGGAAAGTTTGGAACCCCACTTACAGTCCTTACTGTAACTGTAGCTAATATCTGTACTTTTTTAGTGTTCTTGTTGGTAGCCACGTTGCATTTGTAGCTTTTTGATAAATTTGAATGCTGAATAGTGGGAGGTTCCACGTTTCTACTGCTGAGAGTAGATGACCTGAAATGCAATTATTCAAGCAAAACAGGTAATCAGAATTTACTATAAATCATTGTCATGATGGACTGTACTGCATATGCACTTGTTTTGAGTCAATTTAAGCACTTGTGATGAATAATAGGCCTATTGAAGTGTGTTACTGATACTTAATGTGAAATTATTTCATAATACAAGATATACATTATTAGTTGAGAGTGGTTATATTAATGGTAGTGTTTGTAGTCATGATGTGTTGCACTGCTCTTTCCTGTGATTACAACAATGCTGTCAGTACTTCATCATGAATGAGACAGCTGTTTACCCCCCAAACAAACGAGCAGGGGGACTGTTCTACTGAGATTAGCGAAGCTACTAAAAATATCTCCAGACATTAAACTGAAGAGTAAAAGAGCAACCGAGTGCTTCCAAGGGGAGGCCTTGACAACAAGGCTTGACCCCCATATGGCCCATAAACTGCAGTGGAAAATTAAAATGTAATTTTCATTTTAATAGAAAGACTGAAAACATTCTCTTTAATACATAATGGCTGTTATTTGTATTCTGTTGGCTGTGTTTTGCCCATTTTCCTTCAAATTAGTGAAACAGTGTTTCTCTGGATTGCAACATGTGGGAAATGTCAGAGGGTTTGCATTTTTTTATATGTATGAAAACACACTGATACAGCATTCAACTTAACATGCTAGCATCATCATATACTAAGTCACATAACCAACAACAAGTTCACTGGAAAAACGGCAAGAAACTGTTAATGCCCCTTTATTGCCATTAAATAGAGGTTAATTGTCTGCAAAGTAGTAGTTTGCCTGGATTTAGCTGTTTGTGTAATATTAGAGGGCGTACAGTACTAAATTTGTGTCACTGTGAGCTGTGACATTGTTTTTAGTCAAGTCACCAATTGGTTTGTGTCAGTGTGGCATTTACATCATCATCTACATTATTAACAATGTCTCAAAACGCTGTAGGCAGGCCATTATTTATATAATTAACAATGTCTTAACAAGCTGAAGGTGAAAATTTTAGTCGACCATCAATTTCGATGGCAATAAGCTGCAGCTAATTAATATTAATGCAGGGCGTTTGTCACTGAACCACAAAGGTAAACTCTCTGCTGTCGTTAACATGCATGTACGTATATACTATTAAAGCTTGATCGAAGGTTTCTCTCAAAAACTGTATCATTTTGACGTTTGAAGGGATAGAGAGTCTTTTTGCAGTGGTGGGTCTTCCTCTAGATAAATGACTTGGCGTTAACTGATCACATAACGTCATTTGGCAGACGGGCAGTTGGCAGCTAGCTCTGTGGCTGTCAAATGTATAAACGGACAGCTGCTGATAGTCTGACTGTCCCAGTTAAACTTAAACATATCATATAAATGTTTTCAGTTTACATATTCTCAATCCTGACCTTCAGGATTTGGGGCTGGGAGGTTAGCTGTTAGAATTAGCCACTAAAATGTCTGTCGGATATAAAAACTTTTACATTTCCATCTTTTACATAGTTCATCAACGCGTCTAACAACCCAGAACACATTGTGGAAACTAACTACTCAAGGTGCTTCTTCCTTAGATTTTGTGTTGAAGTTTTTAGTTTCTCTCAGCGCTGCTTAATCTTTCCTTTGTCTATAAACCATAGTGATTATTGAGACTCATAATAACACTGCATTTCTGCTTCTATCACACACAAACCTCAAATGAAAGACTTCTTGTGTGTAAGATATTGTCCTCTGTGAAGCTCACCCAAACAGCAGCTGTTCACAACAAAGGTAAAAGCTTTCATGAAATGGATTGATAGGACACACTGGTTGAATTACCAGTGTGTCCTATCAATTGGTGATGGAACGAAAACAGAAACTCGTGCTGTAGGAGAATGTCAAAGATTATTACTTTCTGAAATGTTATTGATGTCATTTATCATGTCAACAACAACAAAATGGAATAAGAGAACGTGGCATCATCACATCAACACAGCTTTTTGTTTAAAGTCAGCAGCAGCATTAAGAAACTACCTTTGCAAATGACTTACCGTCAACAGCAGAGGACGGCTCTCTTTGACAGCTCCCACACAGCCCAAACAGCCAATCACCATGATGATGGTGCCCACCGCGATGAGCAGGTTGGCTGCCGACAGGGAGGGAAGGGATGATGACAGGGTTGCAAAGTTTCCCTGGGTCACTGAGAGCCAGACTCCCACCCCTAGTATGCCACATCCTCCCAACTGCAGGGGAAACACAAAGAGGCGTAAAGCTGTCAGTGTGCTAACAACACAGTCAAACTTGTCATAGTCAAACACAGCGGTGCATAAAAATATGTGCAGACTGGCTGTGGTATTTGGTTTGTTTTTTTAAACTGCATGCCAGTGAGAGCGAACAAAGACTGAGGAGGGGAAACGGCAATTAATGATAAAAGATAAAAGATTAACAGAGGTGGAGAAGAACAACCTGAGCCTCCAAACCCAGTTTAAAGGAACAGTTCTTCATTTGGGAAAATGTGTTTATCATAGCGCCTTGTTAGCTTCATTGCATTAAGATTGGAAACAGGTGGTTAGCCTGGCTGTTTGCCGCGATTACAAAATCCGTCAACTAGCACTTCTGAAGCTCACTAATTAACATGTCATACCGTGTTTACTTAAGCTGTATGAAAACCAAAGCGAAAGTTGTGACTATTTCTTCCCAGCAAGCAATAACTTCCTGAAATCTTCACTGGTTGCCTGGCAACTGGTCTCAGCAAGTCCCTGGAATCAGATTTTTGACATTAACGAGATATAACGTGATTATTAGTGAGCTTTAGTGGTGCTAAGCTTACCCACTGCTGGCTGTAGCTACACATTAACTGTGGTATCATCTAACTCCCAGTAAGAAAGCGAATAAGCTTATTATATCATCAAATTATTCCTTTAAGGTCGTTTTTACACCTGTAGTTCAGTTCCTTACCAAAGAAAAACAATATAATGAATGGACTCTCACATTCAATAAATAATAGATTGTTGCTTTTTAATGTGCTTCATATTCACGCAACAAACAAAGCAAGAGCTGTGTGCATCATCAGCGTTACATGAACCCATGTGGGAAAATCAAATACCGGTGACTCACAGCAAAGTCATGTAGCACATCACTTCATCTTGTGTGTATCTGACTTCTCTGGTGTTACAGCTCACAAAGGCACAACTGTTTATGAGTATTATTAGTCCTTACTGCAACTGGACCTTATATATGATGAATAATGATCAGTGTGTAGAAACAGGATGAAAATGGGGCAACTTGTGCAGTACTATTATAGGAGGGGTAGTTACTGTGTAGTCGATTTCTCTACTCGCTTTTTAATGAGAAACTGTTCTTTCATCTTTCTAATGTATCAGGGAAAATTCCTGTACTCGTCCTGACGTGTTAGCATGTTTACCAAATGATATTGCATAATTATGTAGGTTGCTTGAACAGATTTTGTTGGACATTGTTTGCTTAAAAGTAATATTTTTAGTATTTTGAGTAATAATCTTTAAATTCATGTGAAACCACGTGTTCAGTACAAGCACAATGCACCAGAGTTTGGTTTGGAGATGTTCCTTTTCCAGAGGCCTCACTCCAGTTTACTCCAACTGACAGCTTTCACACTAGGCGAAATGTGATAATCATGTTGTGTTTCATGATTCATGTCACTGCAGACCTTGTATTTATTAAACAAAGACCATGAACCAAGACCAAAGTCCAAGACCAAAACCATAACAAAGTGCTGCCAGTTCCTACATATAACCATGAAGATGTTTAATAATGCTGTAGTTGCTGCCAGCTGATATTGTATTTGAACAAATTAAAGAAAGAACATTTTTCTGATACGTTCATCAATATTTTTTTGACTTGTCGGATACGTTGATGAACGACATTTCTTGTAGTTAACATAATCTGGTTGGTATTAAATTTCCTTCAGAACTTATTTGCTGTTGCAAATTAGTTCAATATTAACTTAATTTCGAGGAGACTGGGTTGGCCCACAGCACTAATGTAATAACTGTTTTGGTTCTCACAGTCTTTAATTCCTTGAACATATTTCAAAGAAAGTGAGTATGAATTTCCCATTAAATATACTGAATTGTGATATTAGACTAATTTTCACCTTCACTAAAGAGGTTAGGTTTTTAATATATGAGGCCAATTACAGTCAGTCAGTGCCACTATTTGAAGAATTCAGCCATTCTGGGAGGAAATATGCACTCTTTGCAGTCAAAAGCCAGCATAGATCCTATTTTTTTCTTCTTTGAATTTTTTGAGCCACAGCATGTTTGCCTTGAGAGACACATAATAACAAAGTACCTATAGGAAACCATCATACACACTCTCACACACACTCTACGGCCACTTGACAAGATACCCAAAAAACAATGAGATTTACATGGCTAGATACACGATTATTGTTTTCCCACCATCTTTTCTTTCTATTTCCAGCTTTAACACAAGACCTTATTTAATGAGCTCTTGAGCTAGAAGTAGGGCAAGGCGGAAATAAAAAAGCACTCATGTTCCACTCACTGAGGCACTATCTAACATGGCTGGGAGATTTCAGCAGCTTGCAAATTAAGGGTCTTTGGGTCACTGTCACTCACAATGGACCCTTATGACGCCCCAGAGTATATTCTCTAATGAAGATTGGCCACAGTAAGAAGGGTGAAGGATAAAAAGGGAACTCCGGGAATTGATGGTGGTGAACATTTTTGAGGTCAAATTTTTAAACTTATTGGAGGGAAGGATAAAACAACATGGGGACAGTTCAGACTCGACAGACATACAAGACACGTTTATCCGCATCAACCCAAGTCCTCCGAAAAATTACAAGGAATTATCAACCGCAGACAGATTCATATTTACTAATTGAATAGCTATACATATATATATATAGAAATATATCACCGTACCAATGGGATCATCCAGCTGTTTTTGTCAAATTAGAAAAATTAACAGATCTGCTAACACTTTATTTAAATGTAACAGGACCGTAATAGAAAGGGCCACATGCTAGCATAATATCTGACATCTGGTGCAGAGGCAGTGGTGGCACGTCTGAGAACAGCAGCAATGAGGAGTTGAAGGAAGATGAGTGTTTTCTGTTCTCTCTGCATCAGTTAAAACTTATGTTGTTGTTGAAGCCTGAAATGACTATTGTGAGTGGAAGGTTGTTTGGAGACTGTTCTCTACTGACTTGTTATTTTTCTCTTCTCAATTTCTACGCACCTTCCGACAAGAGTTGGATTAAATAATCAGCTTGTTTGGCGTGCAAATCCTTGATGAGATGTGGGAGGTGTGTATGATCTACAGTTACCCACCACGGGACAAAAATGACCTGTATCCAGAAAGATCCAATGGTATACAAGTTTATGGATCTGTATCCAGATCTGTATATCATATCCTATAAAAATAAAAATAAATCAAATCTGTCAAAGATCCAGTCAGTAATCTGCATATCTTTGACAAATACAAGTGTATCGCCACCTTGGATAGAACCATATTTGTGCTCATTTAATCCAGTGCACAATACCCTTATCTGCGTGGGTTAACATGTAGAGTGACACATGTACGTGTGTCTTTGCAGAAGTGTAGTCCCAGATTCACTAGTGAATTACCTACTGACATTTCTCATTAGTTTCTCATCATTTATTCGATTTCTGCTGCCTATTTTATGATGTCCTACAGCAGAAAAGCATATACAATACTTCCTTTTGTGACTCTCATTTAATTCCAATTTGCTCATATGCTGTATGTAAAGCACACTGCATTAATGAAAGTTGAAAAATATAAATTTTATATAGGTTTGATTATTATATGATTTATTACATGGTGATACACATGGTAGTACAGTATGAGGGTATTGTTTAACCTCTTATGCCCCGCACGGCGAGGGGAAAATATTTTTATAGGCTGATCTCATATGAGAAGAATCTCCTCAGCAATTTAAAATTGGCCCATTCGTCTTTTTTATGGTTTATGGAACTGATTTTATTTTCTTTGTGCATGATTATTAAGTTATGCATATATTAGTCAAGTCGGGGGAATTTCATTTATATAGCCCAATATCACAAATCAAATATTTTCCTCAAAGGGGCTTTACCATCAGTACAGCATACAAAATCCTCTATAGATCCCCAGATGCAGCCTTGATTGCTCTCTGTGCATATTTGACCTTGTACTGCAGCAGCCTTTCCATTCAGTGTTGTCTTGGAGGTTTTACAGAAACTGCCATCACATTTACATTAGGAGATATATACCATGTATCATAATATATAGTAGTATATTGTAAACATGTAATTTTTATAGATTATTGCCATCATAGTAATCTATCTAAAAATACCCATTGTTATTTCACAGAGATAAAGGTGACATATTTAATATCAATATCATATCATATATTTTTTTCTGACCAGAAGTCCAAAATGTGAAAATAATTCAGAGAAAAGCCAGACATCGTCACATTTGAACAGCCGAAACCAGCAATTGTTGGCCATTTTCACCCTATCAACCGATCAATTAATTGTAAAATCGTTACACTAGAACTCTGACCAAAAGATTTAATATTATAATGAAGCAATCTTCTACCAAAATTTAATCACCCCAGTTTCCAAAGTGTGGTCTTGTTTGTGCAGTTAATTTTGAAGTTTCTCAAAAATCCTTTCATGTAACAGCTTTTACAGGGAGTTTTACTTTCACTCTGATCACAATTAGCACCCTCTCCCAAAAAGCAGCTTAAATCTTTACAGTCACACAGATTTGCAGTGTTTAAATTGATGCAGCCATCTGGAAGCAGCATTTGAAACAAAGCCTCTGATGTGAACATACATTTTTCTTCAATAAATAGCCATTAACTTAACTGTCTTTATTGCATCAGAAACAGTACAAAAGATGCCACTATGGAGCAGAGGTATCTACTATCATTTCTTTTTGATGATACAGTGATGAAAGGACGTCTCTCTGACTGATTTCCCCAATAAAATATACATGCGCAGTAGATGTACTTGACTCCTGGGTTTGCAATGTATAACACAGTTGGATGTTTTAATGAATACATTCACAGTACATGACTGGTGCTCTGGTCTCATTGCAATTATGAGAACTCCATCCAGAGCCCGGGTCAGGAATGCATATTGGTATAATTATATTAGTATGATTACGGTCATAACCTGAATTCTTATACATACATGAATAGAAGTTGAAGCTCTCAGGACCAAAGATTAGCCGAAAAGGGGTTTTCATGGGTACCACAGCAAGGAATGAATTTACATGCTCCATGTATTATTTCTTTCTGCTGCTTTGATGTGTGAATCATGTATTCAGTTTGTCCCAAAAGAGAGAATTCATGGTTCTTAAATCTATTCTAATGGTTGTAGCCTGATGATAAGGTTTAAAGGTTGTTGGTTTTTGATATATTTTATACTTTACATCTGTATTACCTTTGCAATGCATTTGATTTATGGAAGTGGTAGAAAAACCCGGAGGGTAGGATATATTTCTGCACAGTCTTCTTGTTTCAAGAGCAAAATTGATTGGGGTCAAAGTTCTAAATCTGACCACCACTCTTTGGGGTAATGTGTTACAATTACAGATGTCTGTCTGGGTTTTTTTTGGCCCTGATCCTGATCCAAGTCCTCCTTATATTTACAGCAGCAGAATATATGCTGATCACATATGTATCTGACAGACTGAAATAACAGCTGTAGCCCACTAAATTTGGCACAACTAAGCCAAAACACAGTAGGACACTGTAATGAAAGGACTGGATTTTGATTTATTATGACCCATATTATTTATATTAGCCTTTACTGAACATAACAATATTGATTAGGACATCTTTAGTCGTACAGTACAATGTAAAGAACAAAGGTAAAGTATAAAATAATTACTATGATTTGTGATTGGTCTCGTGTTTTCAGTCAACTTATATCAGATCTGGTTGGTGGGGGGCAGGAAGGTGTCTTTTGAAAAGTTGCATTTTTTCACATTTTCCACATCTACTAATAGTTTCTACATATGTTGTACACAGTGACTTTAATATAAGGATAGCATTCTAAAAGTCCAGGTCAGAAACACCTGTACCCAACTAACTCTACAATCTACCAAAGAATACCAACACCAGTGCCTATTTTAAAATTCAGACAATGCTGAACAACACTAAATTGGGTGATTCTGGCCACCTGATCAATGTACGTTAAGTCAATATTTACAACATCATCAGTGCCTTCTAAAGCCTTTACATATGTACTATTATAAAGATTTGCTTGTTGGTTATGTTAGTAGACAAGCGAGTTGGTTAGGGTTAAGAAAAAATTAGGGTATTAGGCTTAGGTTAAGGCTTGTTGATCCATCTGATCTTGTTGTTTTTTGGGCTGAAACAACTGATTCTGTCATTTTTCTTGGTCTAAACCAGCTTTGGAGAAACATATCTGGCTCTTTAACTGGTAGATGTTTGACTTCCTCCACCAGCTACTCGTTTACTTTGGCCTTCTGGCTTTTGGTCCTAGTCAAGTAATGAACGGTTGACTTGTCTAAGCTGCTTTCTTGAAAAGAAAGCCTATAGCTTTATATGGGAGGGATGGTTCCTTAAGGGGCTCAATCATACAATATACATGCTTGAGAACCAAAACAATGAGTTAAAGGTGGCTCAAATCTATCCAGAGCTGGTAATTTTCAGTGGGTTCGGCACTACGAGCAACCATTTCATTTTACACAGAGTTCTTTTTGTAACTGGGTGGAACTTTTAACTGATTAACCTGATGAGGCACAATTAAACTTCAATATTTTAAACTTTGAAAGGCCATAACAGCTACTCACAAGTTTAATTTTAATAAAACTTGGAGAGTTAATAACTTCTGTCAGACTGTATTGGCCCAAGGCGTGTCTGTATCATTTCTGAGGGTCGACATGTTTCATTTGGTTAATGTTTACATCTGACATTTTTATTTATACCTACACCCAGCCCACACACTTCTCGGGTGTCAGTACTGAGCAACTTTTGAGAACAAGGCAGGGCTGCCAACATAAAACTCTCTGCCATGTGGCTGCAGATCGTGGCTGAAGTTAACAGCTTGATAATATATTTGTTCTACATAAAAATCTCCACCATCAGTACATACCACAGTGTGAAAAGCAAAGCCTTGCATAATTCCTACTGAAAACAACAAGTTCTCATTCACAGATTTACAAGACAGGCCATTTAGAAGGTAACAACAAACAATGAATATTTCAAATAAGACTTATATGAGAATATGATCTGCCATCAGGTTTAGGAAATTGCTTGGTTATGATTAAAGAAAGATGAGGGTCATTGTTGAAGTCAATGAGGAAACTGAGGTCATGATAATTTATATAGCTCTGTTTTTTTTTTTTTTAGCAAAGTAGGGATAGTTACATTAAAGACATTATGGATATTTTGCTTCCTGATTCCACTATTGTTCAGCCTAAACGTGTTTAAATTTAACAACTTCACTACCAAAAAAACGATTCAGCATTTTCCCACCATTACTCCTGGAATTGTGGAGAAGATTTTGAAGTTGAATTTAGACCTTGATGTTGGGGGGGGGGGAATGCAGATACAATAGATTCAAATATCTTAAACATTGTTTTTTGCTGCATTGAACTCATGACCTCAGTGTTTTAAAAACCCTATGGTACATTAATTGGGTCAAATTGGGAAACATGCTGTTTTAATACTAATTTGCTGATATAAGTAATCTCAGCCAAATCACAACAATTTCCCACTTGCTAGTAGTATCTAGCCATGCAGATAATGTTTTTGTATTTCCTGAGGTGTTGAAATTTCTGCCACTGAGACTTGTGCTTGTGTTCAGTGGAGACAAATGGGATTTCATTTGTGGCTCACAGCAATGAAAAAGTATATTTGAAAGACTCAAAAGCATCATAAAAAACATAAGCATTGTCCCACAGTGAGGTCTGTGGACAGTTGCTTTTCCAATATATACCTTTAGTATAAAATACTTCAGTTGAAATGTCTATAGCGATATCTGTGGATTATCCTGAGTAACCAGGATGCCATTGAGTCCCCAGGCAAATGTGATAGATAGGAGTTTTTTATTTCTAAGATGTCTCTACTGTAGCAGGAAGACCCTTTAACCCTTCACATGATAATTAATGAAGGCACTTGAAAAAAGAAAATAATGATTTCTCTGGGACAACATTGTGGAGGTGATGAATCTATTACTATTGACTTAAATAGGGGGACAGGCTGGGCGACATTATATTTACACCAGTAATGTAGATGGTCTAAAGACTCATACACGGCTCTTATTATTGAGTTTTTAAATCAGTCTTTAACACAATCACACCACAGTTGTTAGCTGTATAGCTTCAACACTCACAAGCAAAATATGAACTTAACTGGCAGGATAGCAGATTTTCTTACTCACAGGTTATGATGTTTGAAAATAACCTGCAGAGAAGCTCTTCATCAGCTCTGCTGAGGGCTAAGCACTCTCTCCTTTCAAGTTTTATATTCAAATGACTGTCATAGTCAGCAGGAAAACAGTTTTATTACAAAGTGTGCTGTTTATTGTAAAGTTTCATTCATTCGCAGACTTCTATTTGAGGGAGACGATGAACACAGAACTTTTTAGAGTTAATATGTGCTCTGGTGGGACAACCTTTGAATGTCTCAAAAACCAAGGACATGATTATTGATTTTCGAAAATAGTTTGGAACCAGACTATGTTCAATATAAATAGATGGGAGTGATTTTTGAAGGTTGAAGATCACTTGAGTTGGGCTCAGCTGGCTGATATCTTTGAAGGGCATTTGCTCAGCAAGGCAAATGCCATCCTTGAGAGTCGTGGTCACCCCCTAGTAGGAGTTTAAAATGTTGCTCTGTGAGAGCTGTCTCAGATCCTTTACATGCAACAGCAAAAAGAAAAAAAACAGTTTCTTTTATATAATCTGGTTTTAGATTATACCTCCTGTGCACATTAACATGTAACATCTATAGCATTTTATGTATCTGTATCATTAACATGTTATTATATATTGTGCATTATACCATCGAATGATCTAAATTTCAATGTGACTATGTATTGCCATGTCAGTGTTCCTCCTTTTAATGCTGTTATGTCTTTGTGCTCCTTTTTTTTCATGTGACATGGAGCACTCTTTAGTATCAACCTTCAAGCCATGTGAGTGCTCAAAACTTTCAAACCTCTCATTCCAAACAGTACAATAAAATAAAAGTTAATAAGCCCAAATCATGCATGTTTTTGCTAAAATTGTGTTTCTGTTGGTAAGCCATTGTGTAAACAGTAAACCTTAGGCAGTTTGTTGCCTCCAGTTTGGGAATTTAAAGATGATAAACATCCTGCCCCTTGTTGCTAACGCGAGCGCAAACACCAAATTTCCCTCCAGCATCGTCTTCTCTGGTTTTCTCAGAGCTACAGCAGAGAGATGCTTCAACTCAAACTCAAACCTATACAGCTATCAGCGCCTCAGATAGAAGTCACCAGCAGAGTATTTTAATGAGAGCTGATGAAATTATGACAAACTAGCATGTTTAAGCCAATGTGTTTAACATATGTTACCCAAATAAAATTGGTAATTGAAAACATGGCATATTTAGTTCAAGCGTGTAACTTTCCTCCTGAATCAGTGGGACCCTATTAACACCAATCAAGTTTCACACCTGAAGTCTATTGCAAAGACAAATTAATTAATTTGAACTAATTTAAAATTACCTCCTCATTAATTTTTCATTTATTTACAGCTACCCCCATTTTCAACACATCTGTTCATTTTGAGAAACATTTTTGACAAGCAGGAGAAGATGACAAAAACACACTTCTCTGTTTACCACATGAAGGCAATAGCATGTTCTTCATGACTCAGAGTAGCACAGCTCATGTGTGAGCCCTAAATCAAAGAGTCAATAATGGCGCAGTGAAATGCATTCACGTCACACTGATCTGGATTTTAGCAGGAGGTATTATACTCCCATCACAGATGTAAAAGGCATAACAGGCTGTTTTAAATCCACTGAGTATAAGGTTAATTGACGTAGAAAGTGTCAACCCGTTTTACTCATTTGACAAAAATGAAGGAAAAGGTTGAAGTTGCTCTGTAAATCTCAGACACCAAAGACACTCTTGACAGAATTCTACATTCCAGTGGGGCTGTATTAAGATTTACATAAACCTGTTACAATTCATCCATAATCTTGTCACTCTGCAAACATTTTGAAATGCAAAAGCCTGGAAAGTACAACCAACAATAAATCGTTTGTGAATGTTTGCGTTATGAGGACACGAGAGAATGTGACTTAAACTCTTATAAAATAAAAAACAGTGTGTTAGAATTAATTAAAATACACATTTTACTGCAAGTATAGTCCCTCCTACAAAATAAATATGTGTCAGCTTTGGTGTCGTATAAAAAATATATCCAATCCTTATATAAAGAGATTTGTCGAGCAATTTTAGGGACACAGAAATCTCATCCCACAAATCTCTTATCTGATCTTCTTTGATTTATTTGCTTTGCTGGAATTCTGCAATTCATGGCACAAAGCAACACAGATTACAGTCCACATTGCCTGTAGGTTTATGTGCATTGTGACAAAGTCTCCCTCCAACCTTTTGGACTCTGCAATTCCTCACCTGTCCACTAGTTGCCCCCTTTAGTTTTCCCTCCTCTGCTGGTCATCTGACAATTTTCCACATACATCAGTTCATATATGCACATCTTTGTTTAATTATTATACTTTTAAGTAAAGAGAACTCCAAGCTACCATGATGTGATGTAATTCCTGTTGTTGTTGGACAGTTTGGTAATGTAGTGCAGGGTATACTCAGGTATGCAGAGTATACCCACCTATTTTTCAGCTGGCATTGGGTATACCCTTTTCTAAATCCCCTCTGATGCACATCATTCAATAGTATTCTGCAAGCTTAATTGTTTTACCCCCTAGGATGGTCAAGGCACAACATAGTTTAATAATAATTGTCATGAGTGGATGGAGTAAGGAATAATGAATACTTCACTCAAAATGCAAAATTATGTGGTTGTCTCACTCTATTGATTGCAAAATCTGCAACTCTTCTGTGGCAAAATGTGATTTCATAATGATCCTTCGTCCCTGAAGTCAAGCAGCAGTTAAGTGCCGTGCGTACTAACAGCACATTTTTGAGTGAGCTAAATATGCAAGAGTAGTTTTACCTGTAACTATTTATAACACAGCGTGTGTATCCTTTGCTTGTCTGCCTGCTGTAGAAGAAAAATTTGAGGCATAAATTGAGAGTATACCAACTTCTCCAGGCACCACTACACCACTGGGTGGGTCTGTAGAGGGAGGTGGGAGGGGCTATTTCTGGTACCTCTGGTTCTGTCATGGTTTTGTTAACAAATTAAAGACAAGCTGATTCGCACCTCTTCCATTTTTTAAATATGCTGCGAAAGATGGTTCTAGCAGAAATTGAAGGTGGAGCTCTTTAAGTATTAGAAGAAGTTCACTGACCCATTTTTGTTGTCATCTTATGTAGAGGTGTACTCAAAGGTGTGGTCAGTACACCATAACATCAACCGCTTGGTGTATTTATGAATGCAACACACCACACAGCTGTGCAGCGATACACTGATTTTCAACTTGTTGTTCTCCTAATCACTCTTTATAGACTGCTCACCCTCTTTGTTGGCCAAATTGTTGTTTTTGCCACATGGTTTGTCTGCATTTGGCTCCTAATTCCTGTTGCTAGTAACACTGTGCTATGGCATACTGTGAAGGAGTTTGTTGGCAGGTCACATCTCTGGTTAATTTCCAGATGTATCCATTTGAATTCACAGCACACTCATGTGTAAGGGTGGTAACTGGCAGAAGCTTTTTTATACCACAGCCAAAGATGTGTCCCAACAATGCCAGGAGTCCTAAGTGCTGCACTGTCGCTGTGGATTTACCTGGTGTGGGTGTGTTATGATTATTCCTCTGACAGTAGGCAAGTTTGACTAATCCATTCCCGCCTCTGACTGCCTCATCCAACAAACAAACCTTTTCTTCTTTTATTTACAGAACCTCTGCACAGGGAGCACTAATAGAGTTGGTGAGATCAAATTTAATAAAAGCTGGGAGGATATAGTGTTATACAATCGAAGTAATATTACACTGATACACTAAAGGCCCTTTTAAGTAGGTCTACAACAGAAAACCTGACAGAATATGTGATAAAGAAAAAAATGGATAAGGTTTAGTAAAGTCACTACAAATTAATTGTGGACCGACAAAGATACATTAGGAATTATAATCTTAATTGAAAAATAATAAAATAATTGGATAAATTACTTCATAATCTGTGGGTCAGCCTTATAGTTCACATGTATCAAGGCTGAGTCCTTGCTGCAGCGGCCATGGGTTCGAATCTGACTTCTTGCCCTTTGCTCCATGTCATCTTCTCTTTCGCTCTCTCTCCCCCTTTCCTGTCAATCTACAGCCACACAGCTGTGGTTTGATCATTTATTAAACAAGCATCTAGACTGAATATTTGCCCACAGCTATTTCACTGTCAAACAACTGATGTCACATCATCATCACCTACATGCACCAATCAGAGTTGAACCAAAAATAATTAAACATGCCTTTAAACTTATGTTTGCGCAACAATCACCTGAGTAAGATACAACTTCCTTTAACTCCAATACTGGAGTCCTTGAGTATTTGAAATTCAGGTCAGATATGGAGATCCCGAGCTGTTGCCCTACAAGGTCTTCAGAGGGGCAGTCTTGTGCTGACTCTGAGGTAGTCTGTAGTACAGGTTGTCTGACAAGACTCCTCATGAAGTATACCTAACCACTGCTTTAGTGATCAACACCTCAAATAAACTGTCTACTATAAAGCCATAGTTTCTACAGGGCATAAAGTAATGTATTACTTTAATTGTAACAAGTAATCTGTAATAAATTACGACCCTAACAGTGCTCAGTACACACATGGTTGTTGTGGGGCCTGGACACAGGTGAGAGATGTAACCTGTGACCAGATTATCATAGTTTAGAAATTTGACACGTAGTGAGGATACAGCCATAGCCACAGCCTGATAGTCAGCAGGGTAGTTCATACACTACACCAGAAAAATGCAGAGTAACATTTATACAAAAAGACAGCATTGCTCCCACAGCGAACCTCTCATCTCACAAGAAACACTGATCAGACATAGTTCTTGAATTCATTTTTAGTATTTTATTCAGACCCAGTTGCTTGTGTAACTCTTAAGATGTGTTACACCATTTACATTTTTAATCAACAAGCAGTATTTTAAAATGATCCAGCTTAGTCTTGGTTTTTCCTTGTTGACCAAAAGGAAATTGAAGCACTTGAGATTTTAAGTGGAAAAACAATGTTTTAAGTTTGTCAGTTTCTTGACACTTTTTTACTCCGAGCGCTGAGGCGCTTGACGTAAAAATGAAATGAGATGCATCTTACGTTTCAACGAGTATTGTGGTCTCTGAAAGTCAGAGAGAGCTGGTTAAATGAAGCAGGGCTACATTCTGCAGACTTTGAAAGCCACCACTTCATCTGACACTGGAATACTGAACAAAAGCTAACTGATCAAGCTGATTCTCGTCACACAAAGGAGAGAGCGAGTCCTTTTTGCTGTGTGGCATCAAGGATAGCCACAGACAGGTTAACCATGACAACTTATCATTATGAATAATATCACTTATTCTTTAGTCATGACTGTGAGGAAGAAAGGAACCTTTAGGGCTTTACTAACTGCTTAGCAAGTAACAGAGTTTCCACTAAGTGTGTAGAAAATTTTAAAAATGAAAGAAAACCCATCCCCCAAAACACCTGAAGCATTAACTAATCCATCCATAGTATTTATTACATTCCCATACACTTATCTTGCGGTATTCGCTGTGGAAAAGTGTTCAGATCCTTCACTTACATAAAAGTTTAATACATCAGTGTAAAAGTGCTCTATTATAAATTAATGTTCTGCCTTCAAAAAATTATGTGCAAAATGTACTGGAAAAAGGCAACTTTTCAACTACCCTTAGTATTACCAATGTTTAAGCAGCATTTATTTTCGTATTTGTTTGAAGCGGAGATAGATTTAAATACTTTATATACGGTTTGGTAGTTAATCCAGTGGTTCCCAACCTATAGGATAAATCTGAGGGGTCATGGGAAGATTAAAGGATGCATGTGTGTTTGTGTGTGAAATAATGGATCATTTTATCTCTTTAAACAGTTATTTAAATCAAACCATCTGAGAAGTTAAGAGTAGAAATGTCTCATTGTGGTATGGCTAAAAGCTCTGAAAAATGACAAAGAGTTCCAACCAGGCACTATGTTTTTGTAAGTAGTCACAAGGCAAAAAGGTTGGAACCCCTGGTTGAATATAAAATAAAGTGTTGTATTTTATCATTTTATCATATGTTTCTTAATGTCAAATCTTAATCTGAAAAGTTACTAAAAAGAACAACTGTCAGATGAATGTAGTCAAGTAAAAAGTACTATAATATCACCTCTGACATGTAGAACAGATGGAAAATATCAAGTAAAGCACAAGTACATTCAAACTATAACCAAGTAGAGTACTTAAGTTGATGTACTTTTTTCTACCACTAGATACTCAGTTTGTGTTTTGCAGCTATTTTATTTTTATATTTTTTATTTTATCTAGCTCCCTACCATCACACAAACATAAATAAATACACATACACACCAGTGTATGAGAGTGCCTGCCGCCTGCCTCTGACATCCCAACATCCCCATGACTGAGATTTCAGCATCTCGTGAATCCTGGCAAGCTCACAGACAGTCAACAGTGTTACCTCTCACTGCTTGTATTAGCCACTCCATACCTGGATAAAGGGGCACACTTGGCACTTACACGCTGACCTACTTTTCCCCATAAAAGCCTGACAGCTTCTGCTCAGCTTGGAAATCAGTTGCTCTCCCCTCACAGGAGGAAGAAGTCTTAAAAGTCATACAGTCTGGTCTGGTCAGCAGAATGAGGTAGTTAAAGGATGTTTGAGAAGAAGAGCAGAGAGTTACAGTGAGCAGAATTTGTAACTTGTGCAGCAAATGATCTTGTGATCTTGAATCGTGGCAATCTGATTTAAAGTCACTCTAATCCCTCACACCTCCTTCCCAGCTCCCACATCTCTCTTTCCATTTAGTACATTTTACATTTCCATTGCAGCCACTTAGATGATACTCCCATCTAAACTTAGAAAGAGTGCAGCAATGGTAAAAACTTCAGTTTCATAATTTCTTCGAATTTACAAACAGCCAGGACTATTACTGGAGCTCTAACTTACAAGCCTCCTGGAATTTAAAAAAAATCTAGCTAGTCTTGTTCCACTTTCTCTTCCATTTTCCCCCAGTATGTAAATCAAAAAAGGTATTTAACCTAGCGGGTCAAACTGTGCTGCTGGTAGTTTATTCCCAAGGTGCTGTGTGTGTGAGCATGTGTGTATTAGAGGATTACAGTCTGTTTATCATCCAAATGAAATCTCAACTTTAAAACTGCGTTAAGATACCCATTACTGAATACACATGGGAGTGAAGCTCGGTAAATATAACAACACTGCAGATGTCTTTTGCCCATCCAAAATCCATACTAACACATTTGTCCTGGAGAATATATCTGCATCTGACTGTGAAGTATATTCACGTTGCCATTTTCTATTTAATTAACTACATAGATTTTTAACCCCGGCTGCTCTGCTGGGGCTGACAGCATCTTCACTAACTTATCTATCTGTGCTCTACAAAGAATTGCAAAAAGGCATCTGTAGTCAGACACTTAATATCTTCCAATCTATTAGAAAGGTGCAGTGGGATAAAATAAATATACTTTCCCTCAGGTGCTTTGATGTTCTATGATAAAAATCATACTGTAGCAGCTCTCGCACAAGTGAAAGCTGAGAAATATTGCTGTGTATCCTCCATTGTGCTGTGTAGCACCTCGCCGTAATCTTCCCACTCCCACTCTGTAAGTTTGGGACACATTTAAATAATATTTTTGGGCTCCAGGCATTGTCTAAATCTGGCATTTGTTGCCAAGATGGAGAATAGGCAATTTCTAAACCTGCAGGGTGTTTGGATCGAGGCTTGGTGTCTCCCTTGACAGGTACAAGCCCCGACAAACTCATGATCTCCCTTCACTCGCCTATGTTCCTCTGTCTTATTATTGTGTGACTGTGGTAGGGGACTCTTAAAGAAGGAAGTACTAGCCATGTTATCATATTACAGATAAACAATACACTAAAATATGTTTCTAAAAATATTGTAGGTAAGAAATAAGCAATGCAGTAACATAATCTTGAATCATATGCATTTAGCATTGTGTAGTTTGACACAGAGGTTTGTGTGTTTGTGGATGGTGAGAATGACTTGTTAACCACAAAGTAGCCACGCCCTAAAACATACCCTGCTTTATCGTCTTTGTTACTCTAAATTGGACCATCATTTACAAAATCAACATCATACTGCACGGAAGAAGACTTGAAACTAGCAATTGAGACCATAAATTCATTAGGAAACCGTTCTCCATTAGAAATATTGCAGGTTCAAGACACTTCTGTGTTGGTTTAACTGCACAGATGTGGAAGCTCTGTCCACTACTGTCAATGGTACCAAATTTTGAAATATCAAAAACAAATGAACAAATACATGTTTTGTGACGTCAAAGCGCTGTGGTTACGGTTTAGTTAAAGGGCTTTGTGACTCGAACGGCAACATATGTCATTTTTGGGCATTTGCGGAAATGCCTGATGCTGTTGTTTTTCCTGGGAGAACAAGTCTAATATTTTCAGCTCATACTGCTTTTGAGGATAAGATTCAATAGTGAAAGTCTGTATTATACAGCAAGTCTGCCTCTATGGGAAACCACCAGTGCCAACACATGCTTGTGTGAAAAGCCTGAAGCCTCCAGTGAATCTAAACACAAACTGCCAAGTCTGAACCAATACCTGCCCCCGCACCCTTGTCCACCCCTGCCACCCCCTGCACTCCCATTCATTCATATTCTAAACACGTCATTATCAAACAGTGCAAGCACAATCATCTACATGTCTACATTTTGCTGTTTTTTCATGCCCATCAGAGCTGCTAAGGCAGGGTGCTTCTTGAATTTACATTTTAACATTATACAAAGTGCAGCTGTGCGAGACATCGTGGCACATTTATAAAGACTGAAAGAGGAGGGGGCCTGCTTGATATAAGAGCCTATTGCCTTCATGTTCTCCTTCCATTATAATGACGTTGGTGCACTCGATAAACCTCTGGAATGATGTTTTAAGAGGAGGCTAGTCACTAGAAGTCTGTAACACACTGCAGAGCCAAAAACACTGCCCTCTACAACCCTCTATAAATAAACTGAGAGAGAATGGAAGACCCGGGGAAGAAGGAGGAAGGGAGAGACACTGCAAAGGGTAATCAATAAATCTCTAATCTCTTGAGTATTCTCTCCTCCTCTCTCCTCCCCCATCCCTCTGTGCAAGCAAGAACACACACTCACACACACACCTCTAGCTGCCTGCAGGTCTGGTCTCATTATATTGACTGGGATTGGGAGGAGACTGATTTGTTGCAGCGGCGCCTGGTTTGTCAGACATGGTGACAGCAGTCATCCAGTCCCAGGGCAAAGTCAGAGCTAATATGCTTCAGCTTATTTCCCTAACGCCAGGTGCTAAAACTGCACCATAAATCATACATTACTCATGCACATCCTAAAAGTGAATCCAGCTCGGCAACCACTGAATTCAAACCAGCTGTTGTGTAGAAATTATCGTTTTTTATTTAAAGTTGTGCGAGATTATTTTATGTGTAAATAACTGTTGAAGTCTCTCCTCTGAATAAGGGAGAGAAGTCGTGTCATTTGACCTACAGAGATTGCTTTTCTCCTGCCCCAAATTGGTGACTCGGTTTCAAAGCCGGAGACATCATCAAGGCTCTCATTTTAGAAATTTCCTCAATTTCTGAGCAGCCATTTTTGAATTCATTATGGAAGAATCATATTGAAGTAAATTACCCTCAGTCCCCGATCCCCTCAAGTGTTGTCTGATCATAATGTGCCCTCATTTGAGAACAGGTTCTGCGTGCTCGAGTCACTCTGCCATATGCACACAAGCACATAAAACTGCCCCACGACAGAGCTACATCAGATAACTATACTAACAAAGGTAGCAGTCACACAAACATGAAGAATAGTGACTATCTAATGACAAGAAAAAGACTCCCTTTGCCTTTAGGATAATTGCAACGCTCTGAGGTTGCAGTTATCATCAGTGCTAACAATCTATTTTCAGATTTGTAGCACTTCTATTCCTATATGTATTACTTGTAAAATATACTCTAGGTGCGATAAAAGCTGTAGAAAATCTACAAAGGTCTGGTAATATGAAGCAGGATTTGTTATGTTATTTTGTCATTTTAGCTTTAATTTGTATTTCTTATCATTAATTGCAATTTTTTTTCTTGCATGTGCATATGGGAAATTCAGTTCAACACATTTATAGTTCCCGAGATCCAAATACACAGAAAAGCTAAAGAAATATACAGCAAGATGTAAACATAAATCAATACCAAGGCAATCAGATAATCAAACCATCGATGAAATAAAAATATAAAACGTTATCAGGAGAACCATCATAAAGTGAACCTACAGTATACCTCTCAAACACATCAATACACTCCATTTGTAGCCTTACACTCAAGAATCCACATTTAAACCCTGAGGGTGTAAAGAGCCTCATATATGAGAAGGCACTAAACAATATAGCCAAATTAAATGAACAGCTAAACTGCAAAAATTACCTCAGACACCACAGGGTTAACCTCTTCAGCAGATCCTTCATTCTAAATGCGTACTGTGCATCCAAGCATTGTTCAAAGCCAGAGAGCTTCATTTAAAATGGGACTGAAATACCAGGGTACCGCATATGTCATGCTGAATTCCATAAATAAATTGATACACAATATATTTTCCTCAATGTAAACCTTGTAGCTTCAATGCAGCAAGAAGCGGGGTACGTTGATATAAAATGAATATGTGACATTGTAACAAGGGGGGTAAAAAGATGGATAACATTTTTATCTACTCTGAAGGGGAAATTTCACATTTAACCTTTAGATTTAGATGGCTAATCCACTTTGAACTTCTGCAGTGCGGTACTGGACCGTTCTTCATGTAATTAACCATCATTGATGGATGAAGAAAATGAACGTCTATGTCATACAGTATTTAGAGAAGATGTAAGTAATGTAAGAAAGAGGCTCTGAAAACACATGTGCATCCTCCATGTCCGTCTGCTTTCACATCCTACACATGTTACAAACACAACAAAACGTCCTGCAGGAACAGTAAAGACATAGAAAAATAATAATTCACTGATGTTTAGATTGAGCGAGCCATGAAAGGCAATAAGTGTCCACGAAGCCACCCTTGAATTTAATTGTTAACAAATAAATTGGTGGGAGTTAATGTCTTTGGAGTCTAAGAACATCGGGGGGAGCAGTGATTGCACTTTAAGGTGCACCTGGTGCTGTAAAATGCCCTCATATACCTTAGCCTTTATACGACTGTGCAGAGCAATCATGAGACCTAATGACTCCCAAGAGATGGATGCTCACACCAGCCCAGATCCACCCCCATGTTTAACAGCGGCAGCAGACATTCACAGACAGTGTAAACGCTGTTTCCTACAAACATTAACCTGCATGGATGTAAGAAATAATCATCAGACCACAGTAACTGTTTCCACTGTGCTGTGGTCCGTCCAGTTTTGTCAGTTAGCCTTGGACATTTGATTTCCAGTGTTGTGCATGAATGTCACTCTTGTAGGAGTTAACCATGTTCACACACTGTGTTTTACAACACCCAACATGCTGGCACGGCAGCATGGCTAGTCCAGCTGGCAATACAGTTGCAGCTACCTGTACTGCTGAAGCAGTTCTTATCAATATTTGAAGGAGTTTAATAAATGTATCAGTACAGATTTCAGCAGAAGAAATTTTACATTTCTATGCAAACCAAACATCAGGCACATCAATTTGAAATGACACACTGTATTTAAGCAGCCCACCAATCTTGGGAAATATCTGCGAGTGAATGATAATCACAGGAACTCATTAACAGAGGGTAAGACTTTGAGCCAACAGCTGCAAGGTTCCTTCACCCAAGTCAAACTCACAGCATACATTGTGATATCAGTCAGACCCTGATTAAAAGCAGCCAAGTGGGAAAAACATTCACATCAGCCTCCTAGTTGTAATTCCATGTCAGGAGAGATAGGGGGAATTTATGACCACTGCGATACTCAGCACATCTGTAGTAACATGGCTGCAAAGCTACAAAGTAAAAAATAAATCAAAAGGAACATTAAAAGAATCAATTCATCCAATTTTAAAAGGAGCTATACACTGTTTGTATCCGGCTCCGCTTGACTGCTACAACTAACACAGCAAAAGAAGTTAACTTAGAAGCTAATAATATTTTGTAATTTATTTATCTGGTGTGGCTATGTTATCAGTGGGGGTAACCATCTTAATGATGCATGAATTCCAAGTCCAAATAGCGGGAGGTTTTCTGTTCCGGTTTGTCCATTCTGCTGATATTACAGGAACGCAGCATTAGCTCTCTCCCAGCACCACTTGTTTCAAAAGGTGCAAAAATTAATATTGTTTTGTCACTTTTTCTTGTGACCAGACTGACTTTTTTGGAACAATATAACAATGTCACACTATATCTGCATTTGCAACTGGAGTCGTTACTCTCACAACTGCAAGAGATCGTTTGTCAGTGGTGTGAACATAAGTCATTTAAAGTGTTTGAATAAAAACTGGTGCTGTCATTTTTCTGGTGAGGACAGGCTCATTTATGGCACAACAGACAGATCAGTGTCATTTCCTTTCTCAAGTGGAGGTTACCAACTCTACTGAAATCATTTTACAGTTTGTGCAACACTAATTAGTCCCTTAAGAAGTCTTTTAAAACTCACATATTAAAGAGAAGACTGTTGCTCATCTTTTAAAGCTGACACATCCTGCGAATTCAGTGGGAACTGATTTGCCTATGTAGCTGCCAGTATCACTGTGATTTTGTGACTTCAAAGTTAAAGTTCCTTTGTCATGAGCTGGTATTTCCATAAATGAGTCCTCACACTCTTTACTGCCTCTCTCTCTCTCACACACACACACACGCAATCACATATAACGGGAAACAGGAGTACAATATTTCACAGAGCATATGCCTTCTCTGTTTTCCAATAATGGCCCCATATTCCCATTCGCCCTTCTAATATGCCTTCTGGTGCATTCAGGTGATACTAATGACAGTCTGAAATGGCAATATCTACGTTGTGTGTGTAAAACTGACTTAATAATTCCCCCTGAACGGAAATATGGACAAAACTAAAGCTACTGGCCTCATACTCAGCCTCCCGCTGCTGTGCACCCTTTGAGTTCTCTGCTGATAAAGGCGTCCCAGATGAAAAACACCTCAGTAGCATGCTGTAGGGGGAAACAAATCTCTGACAGTGAAAGTATGAGATCAAACAACATGGGGAGGGGGGTAAAGACGGAGGAAGGCAAGAGAGAGGGTAATAGAAAGCTCAGCGGACAGTGACCAATGAGACGTGTACGAGGGAATGGCAGTGGCATAACAAATCAGAACTGGGGGAGAGAGAAATGGAGACCAATGAGAAATGCCCTGCAGAGCAAGAGTGGCATAACAAATTATTAATGGAAAGCGAGAGGTGGGGAGGAAAGACAGCAGCGAAAGGGAGGGAAAGGGGCCACGACTAGAAAGAGTGTCCCATGAGAACTGCATGACAAAACACAGTGGCAGGCAGTGTTACCAACAAGAAGGCAAAAGACGTAAGACAGAGAGAGACAGAGAGGAGAGAGACGGCAGCCAGATGAAAATAATCAGACTGGTTCAACAAAGCGGGAAAGAGAGGTGACAAATAGACCAGTGGGGTTGATCAATCAGAGAGTTGTTAGGAAGCGGCTGGTCCTCGTGAGGTTGCGTTTCCGTGCATTTACAGTAACGAATGATCCCACAATCCCCCAACACAAATCTGCTCTGAGTTATGTTGAAACTCACGGCCACTATCCGAGGAGCTGTGATCATATCAGATGTTTCCGCCAGTAATGATTTACATCCAGTGCCAGTGCAGATACGAGCGTGCCCTTTTGGTAGCGGAGGTCGGGGTGGGGGATGGGCAGGTCTGACCTTCACGCAGCAGCTCATTATTTGACACCTGCAATTAATAGCTATGTTTACATGGAGTCTAGTATTCCAGTATTAATTGGTTTTAAAGCCCAGACTGAATAAAAATGCTCCATATAAACTTGCCCAAACTTTAAATTTCAATGGTTTGCAGTGGGGAGTTGAACATTTCTCACAAACCAACCAAAAGAAAAAATTTTATCATGTATACTATTCAAACGGCTGAGTTCTTTCTGCACTTGCTCTCCGTCTTGAAGTAAATGCGTGGTGATGTATGTTTTTCCACTTCCAAAAAATAGCAGCTTTCAAGCTTACCACCTGTTGACTACCGCTTATGTTTCCTGGCACTTTGAACTTTCTTGTAGCAACGCTGCTTTGTTCCCAGAGCTCTGAAATGACTTTGGTGAGTACAGTGTTGATACTGGTAGAAATGTTGGCCAAACCTATAAAAATAAGACCCAAATAGTTGTTTTTCCAGTATTTCCAGGGGCAGAAGTTCAAGTTCACAGAAAATAACGGACAAAGGACCCAAATGCAATTGACCCAGGGGTGTTGTGGCTTATGCTCCTCATTTTATCTTCAAGGACATCAGGACACACCAGAATTGTCTTTAAAGTAATTTTTCAACTCATTCAAAAATGGCTAGTTCCAGTTTCTCAAATGTGTGCTAATTTCTGTTGGTTTTCACTGTGAACTGAATATCACTTTGAGCTCTGAGAAATTGTTTTGTTACTTTCTTAATTATTTTCTGACATCTTGTAAAACTAAACGAATAATAATTTCATCAGAATCCACAGATTAATTTATAATGACGTTAATTTTCAGTTTCAGTCCCGATTCTGACCCACTAGCTGGATATCAACAGCCTTCTTCTCTCAGCAGTTTATGCGCTCACATGAGTGTTTGTTTTCTTTTGTGTTATTCTGCCTCGCTGCTCCAACCATTGTGTGTGTTTGTGTGTGTGAGTGTGTGTTCACGCTTCAACTGAGCGAGGCCATCTATAAACCCCTAACACTCCTTCACTCTGTCTCTCTGTGTCTCTTGTTGTCCCAGTCGACTTCTCTGACATTTTAATTCATTGTTTCTTAATTGTGCTTCTCTTTCCCTTCTTTCACATACTTACCTCTCCCTCTACCCCGCTCCGATCATTAACACCTCATTCCCCCAAGCTTCCCCCTTAGCTCTGTAACACCTCAGCCTCTCCTCATCATCCCTCTTCCTCTCTTCCCATCATTAGCTCTGTTTTCCCCCACTGACTCACACATCCCTTCCTCTCCGTCACTCCGCGTCTTTCCCATTTTCTTTGCTTCTGCCCCTCTTCTATCCACCTCCCCTTTCATCTCATCCCCACCTGCTTCTCCTTTCCCTCATCTTCCTCCAGCAGTCACCACTTCAAATCACCACCATGTCTACCGACGTCCTCAGTATGACAAATCCACCCAGGGTGAGAGGAGCTTAGACTTGAGCAGGCTCAACCAGCCCAATGCTGCCCCAAAGAGCGGACATAGAAGGCTGTGTTAAGAAAAGGATTAATCAAATAAAAGATGGTGTTTGAGCTTTTTCTGCTCACGTACACACCCACACCACAGCTGCATAGTGGGGAGCCTTCAGCCACTCTATATCCAGTTGGATACGCAGGTAATAAGATGGAAGGGTTAGCACTGAATATTTCAAAAGCTCTGTGCATCAAATAGACTGGGGCGGACCAGGAAACATGGGGGTAAAAAAAAAAAAATGGGGGTTGTGTTGTACTTTGCAGAATCAAACGGCTTTGAATGCGCCAGGGAAGTAAAACTGGTGCACGGAAAGAGAGAGGAGTGATCAAACACAGCCTAGTTCTTGATCAGGCAAGAGGGAGCACTGACACAGCGTACAGTTTTAATAGTGTTGTGTTATAAAACCAATCAGTCCATGCAGTCCAGGTTCAGACAATGTTTGTTTAATGCGTTGATCTGGGCATTAAAACAAAAGCTGATTACATTACATTTGGTTTAATTGCCTCTCAGCTGGGGAGTCCAGTACAGTTATAAGTCATTTGTAAATAACAGCTGATAAATGATAACATGGCGGAATATATATTTTATATATATTTTGAGCTCTGATAAATTAAAAATCCAGACTTAATTGCACACATACTAATACTAATAACACATATTTAGCAGAACTATTCTCAGCATCATCAGTGCAGCTACATGAATGTCAAGGGGCCAATCAACCTCCAAAAAAATGGTAGTCCATGTTGCTTAATGAAAGAGCCCCCTCCTGACTGCCCAATCACTCTGTCTACTTCAGTAATTATCCAGATTAGGAAACCTCTTTAGTCTCAAGTGAGTTTCACAGCTGGGGATAACCCCCTGAATTTTTCTAAAATACATGTTGCATGTGATGTCCCAAGTGTCGGCCAATTCTACTTTTTTGTTACTATTATTCAAAGGTGCACAAAGTGAGTTTTTCACTGCTTTATAGTACAAATTATACCTCTGCAGGGGATTCACAATGTTGCTGATCAATACTCAGAAATGACTTTTTCTTGCTGGCAGCACCTCAGTTTGCAACCTCTTGTATTTTCACTTTTGTAAATGGGAGAGCAGAGAGAAATGGGCACCACAGGTAGAATAAAAGCCTGGTGACAATAGAGATGTAGGAAAATGAAACCAGAGAGGTCTGAAAAGAAATGAGAGAATTTCAGTTTGCAGCCAACAGTGATTTCAATAAGAAGCATTTTGCAGCTCTTCCACCTATGGCAGCTGCAACAAATGAAGACCACTGCTACTTAATTCAGAATTTAGTTTTTTGTTTCCCTCATTTACTTCCCAAATTCCATTTTACATTGCCAATTTCCATTTTCTAACACAATCCCTGTCATTTTCGACCCCCCAGAACGAGTGCAAACTGCAGAGTTCCTCTTCTCATAAACATGGAGTTACCAGCCACATCTTTTCACCTGCCAACGAGGAGTTTCACCACAAAACGTGTGATTATGCAAAAACACTCTCAGTAAGACTCCTGTGATAAACACTGCAGAAATGCTGAGCTATTGACTGTATATATATACATATAAGTATATATAAAACTAAATTCTATAGCTACATATATATGTATATATACGTCTAATTTATAGATAGAAGAACAGGAATATGTACACTGATGTGGTTAAACTTCTTTTACATTTGTATTAGTTTTTCATGTCCTGAACATCCTGAACGTCCTGATCGTCCTAAAGACCCCAAATTATGCTCAAATTAAATAACAAAATACATTCTGATTTCCCTCTAGAATGATACATAAAAGGTTTTTTTGATCTGACATCCCTATCAGTATGACTGCATCATTTGACTGTGCCTTTCCAAATTGTTTCAAATCATTGAAACAAACCCCACAAAGCTATAGCTGTTATTGTAACCCCAACCATGATCTTTCCCTAATCTCAACCAAGTTGTTTTGGTGCCTAAACCTAAACCTTAAAGAATTAGGTCGACATTTTGCGTAACATACTACTTATTTTAGATGATATCTGTGTATAAAATATTCAGAAACCTCACGTACCAGCACCTCAAAAGCTCACTGATTGACACGTTATTTCTTGTTTACTTCATCTGTAAAACTGTAAAAACAACAATTTGCCGTTTAATGGGGAAAGAAATAGTATAATCCCTGTATGGTTTTTATATGGATAAAGAAATGAGTGTTAGAGATGCCAGTAGGAAGTTGTTGTGGAGGAGGTTTACCTTTGGACAGAGCCAGAATAGCCATTTCCATTATGGTTATCTTGAGAGTGGAACTGATCTGCTTATCTTACTCTTGACGAAAAAGCAAATAAGCTCTTTCCCAAAACTATTCCTTTAATGGTCCAGTGTGTAACATTTAGGAGGATATATTGGCAGACATGCAATATACTATTCAAGGGTAGTTTTCTTTAGTGTATAATCACCTGAAAATAAGATTTATTGAGTGTTCGTTACCTTTAGAATGAGACATTTATATCTACAGAGGGAGTGGGTCCTCTTCTACAGAGTCCACCATGTTTCTGCAGTAGTCCAGAATGGACAGGAGGGGTGATGGAAGGATGAGTTGGTTGCAATCTGCAAAGTCATAGATGCCACTAAATCCTACACATAAGGGTTTAGGCACTAGAACAACTTGGTTAGGATTGGGGAAAGGTCATGGTTTGCATTAAAATAACTACTTGGTTAAAGATAGGGAACAATCAATCATGATGGACAAGAGTTCTAATACTTACGGTCACTGGAGGCCTTTGTCACTTTAAAGCAAACATATGTAGTTTAAGAGGAGTCTCCAAATATTTACAAGGAAAATTAAATTTAAAAGAACATCAATTTTCTATCCCCATCTCATCTCCACAGAAAACAATCTATTATTAATCTTTGGCACATATAATTTAACCAGACATTAACTTCATGCAGAATCGTAGGAGATATTTACACACATCAATTAGCAGCAGCACTGTCTTGACTCAAATTAGAAATCTTGTTATGAGGACAGCATCTCATAATTTCTGGTCAGTGAGATATTGCTGAGAAATCACATGCACCAGCATGTATCAGAGCATCAGTGTGACGGGTGTGCACCACACGCCTTAATTGGTTTCCCAGGCATTTGGAAAAAAAAAAAATAGATCTATAATTAAAACTGGTGATCTCCGGCTGCTGTATTTATCAGTTAGCCACATGGGAGCCTCATCAACGTGACAGATGGTATACTAGCTAATGTACTGTTTCTTTTTGCTTTTAGCCTTTAGTTTAATGTATAATTTGGATAATGATTTGAAAAAACATGCAATCAAATATTTTTTTTTTTTTGTACTTTTATTGGAATGCCTATTTTTCTTCTGTTGTCAACGATGGAGAAACTACATGTTTTTTGATCTGTTTAAAGAGCCTGACATCTCAAGGACCCCAAACAGAACATTAGAGTTAAATATCTTTGGATTTTGGACTCTTGGTTAAAAAAACAAGCAATTGTTAATTATTTTCAAAGTCATAATGAATATTATTAGTTAATAATATTAGTTGCAGCCCCTAATTTAATCATGACTGAACACCAAACCGAATAAAGTCAAGATCAAGGTTTTAGTCTCTCATCTGACTTTGTCCTGTTCCTTCAAAGTATCTGCAGGAAATGTACAGAAATAACCATCCCACCGCCAGGAAGCAGTATCAGATGAAACTGCTGAAGCACACAATCAGCTTGCAAAGAACATTTAGTTTTGTCATCATAGCCTCTCCTCGTAATATTGAAAATAAGGACACTGTTGCATTTTCATGTTTTATCACTCACAGCACACAGCCTTTTAGATAAACATGCCCTGTATCCCTTTGGAAAGATGCATATTTCATGAGGACATTTGGGTTTGGGCTCCATGTTTATCTTGTCAACAGTTAACAAAGCTGTCTTAAAGGCAGCTGCGCCCTGCGGTATCACTTCACATCCCATTGTGTGGCCTCGCGACACCTGCCCCAAAGACTCGGACTTGTCTCAATAAAAGGCAACAGAGGGTTTAATAAGAATGGATGTCCTTCATTTTTCTTTAAAAGATGGAAGGAATGGCCTTTGATCAGTACAAGACTCCACTGAGGATTTCATTGTGGCAGCTACAAAGGAGTACAGGGCAGGAGTGCCTCTTGGAAATATTCAGGCGGAACCCTGCTTTGTCGCGAGATTGATTGGACGAGTGTTCATCTCCTTAGAGAAGCAATTTCTCTATCTCGTCTGAGCGAATTATTGTGTCTAAGGCTGAGTTGCTCTGCTTTTTTTGCCAGGCCAGACAAGAGTGCGTGGGAACGATGAGGTTGGCGATAATTCCAGTACCTTGGGATACGCACTTGAATACTAAGTCATCAGTATGTGTCAGGTGCAGCAAGGTCGAGCTGAATCCTTTGGCATGTTTCCATCATGGTGTGGAGAGACAGATGGCATGAACTTGATAAATGTGACAACAATATTGAGCTGTTTTCAATGTAATCAAACCTATTAGGGAGAGAGACAGGTCAGAAGAAGGGGAGATGTATTTTTTTTTTGTTTTTGCTTGTGAGAAAAATCTATATTCCAACCTTCCCTTGTGTCATCAATTTAAAAAGGTTCTTTCTCTTACACAGAATACAACAATAATGTCACTGTTTCACGGCTTATTTTTTCCCATCAGAGTCAACTAATAGGACCAATTTGTCAGTTATAATATGGATATCAGTGATTAAATGGATAGCACTTAATATAGTAATATAGCGCATGATTTACAGATAGCAGATACCAATTAAATACTTGCGGGTTCCTACTGGCACTTAAATGGAGACATAGTGGAAGAACTATGGAGAACAACACAGTAAAATAAGGGCATTTTAGGGAAAAGCAGAAAAAAAAGGGTTTTTGTAAATACTTGATATCTACGGGATATAGAACTGGGAAACAAATCTCAAACGTTTTGGAGAAATGGTGTCAACAACACTGATATTCTGCAGAACCTGCTAAGTAATTATGGTATCACAGTTACAATATGCTACCAAAACTGTTGGGGTACATAAAAGTTAGGAGAGGGGCTTTCTCTCAGAACACTGGTACCTGACTCATACAACGATATTATCCTGTGAAAGGACCAGACGTTGGTGGAACTGACTGGAAGTTGTTAATTTCAGTCTGAAATTGATACGGCTGATCAGAACTTGCTATGTTTATCAGAAAACAATTTACAAAAAAGCCTCAGAATAGAACTTCAGAACAATGTTTTTGAAGAGTAAGAGAACTATTTACAGAAGAGGTTTTTAAAATAAAAGTTCCTTTAATTACGAGTACAGATAAGGATGATGACACCCTAATCTCTACCACAAGTGGTTCCCCCTTCACTTAAATCTGCATCTAACTAGAAAAAAGATAAATTGGTGTGTGGCTGCAGGTCAGGAGGTAGAGCAGATTGTCCACTAATCAGAATGTTGGCGGTTCAATCTCCAGCTCCTCCTGCTGCATGCTGAATTTTCCTTCAGCCAGAACCCAAAAAATTGTGCCAAATGTGCACAAATTAATTATTTTCTGTTTCTGAGCAGTTTGCACTTGCATGACAGCCTCTACCATCAGTGTATGAATGTATGAATGTGACATGTAAAGTGCTTTGAGTGGTGAAAGGCTAAAAAATGCCGTCCCTGATATAAAATTTACTTATATTATGATTCAAGTTACATAATTCATAACACTATTATGTTTGCCATACATGTGGATATTTCTATTTACGCTGGGTTTTTAATTTCATGTATTTTTAGCTCATTTTCCACAAAGAAGCACGTTTGGGTCATTAAAGCATCATCAAGGTGCTTTATGATGCGGCCTGCCTGGGCTGTTACCAGGACTTTTTTTTTTCCTTACCCCCTCACCACCTGCTGTTTCCCCACCTGTTCCTGCAACCTCCACATCTCCCCTGCTCCCTCCATCATCCCTCACTCATCCCCATCCCCCTCCTCCTCCACCACCTCTTCTGGCTCTGCACCACTTCACCTGCATTCAGCACAGGTCCCAAGGTGCACCAGCATCCTCCGGTTTGTACATCCACGCTGTTCGGTCTCTGCTGCACCACACTGCAGTCATTTTTTCCATACTGCTACAACCAAACCTCGATTACACGAACAAGGGCAGTAAAGACAAACCCACCCCCCACCCCCCCTCGCCTCTTTCTATTCTCTCCATCTGTCTTTCTCTCCTTCTCTAACTCTCTGTGGTAGTTAGCGTTCCTACCTCACTCTCCATCTCTCCATGCCCAGTCCTTTCCCCCCCAAACCACCATCTGGTCCTCTCATTGTCCAGACTCATTTTGTTTCTGTTTGGCTTTACTATAATACTCCAATCCCTCCCCCCCTCCGCACCCAAATCATCTCCCTGTCTCTCTCTCTTGGTGTCTCTCTGTCTCTCTCTCTCTGCCCAGCGGCATCCTTATTCTAAGCAGTGCTGCAGCAAAACTCTCCCGCCCTTCTCCGTTTCCCCTGTCGATAAGAAGATGGAATTTTTATCAGTGTTAATAAAAGCCTCTATTTTTACAGCCTGCTGAAAGAGACGGGCCTCATCTATGCAGCCACTCACTGTTGTTAATGTGTGAGGGTGTAAATATTTGTGTATGTGTGTGTTGTACCGAGGAGTCAGAGAATGCGAATGGATGTGTTTGCATGTGAATGGAGGTCTAACAGAGCATGCAGAGGATAGTCAGCAGAGTGATTTTTTTAAAATTGTTTGATTGACAGCTTGCAGACATAAAGCTGAAGATGAAAACCAACAACATGAGCACCTGAAGTTTGCAACACATATGAACTCACAGAGACTGGATTTTTAAAAAGGGGTAACATCTGTGGTCGAGAAAGCAGCAAATTTCTCTGAATATTCAGCATACTTTTTTAAAGGAAAGCCATAACTTGAAGCATAAACAAAAGGAAGAATATGGCATTGAAATGTGTGTCGGCTACTTCATTGAAGAAAGTCACACAAGTTGAGGCACAGTGAAAAGCAGTTTTGGACACCTCAAGGTCTAAAATATCTCCTTTGAAAGAGTTTTATTTTGAAAGGCTTTTATTTGTGCAGATTGAAACCCACATAATAACAACCACTTTATACTCAGGAATAACCAGCCATATCAAGTCACGCAGCTGATTTTGCCCAGGAAATAAAATTTTACATGCATGCAAATGGGCATGTATCACATTTTCTCCACACTGTGATTTTCGGTGGCAAGCAGGTGTTGGGCGTAATTACAAAGTGTTGGCATAATCTAATTAAACTGATCCATGCTCTTGACGGAGGTGAAACTGGTTTCAGACTGCCCTACTGACAGGAAAAAGGTATGGTTATGTGATTAGCCATGACATACCAGATTACAGCGCCATGGACTCCATTAAGGAAGTGATGGGAAGGTCATATGTGTGCGAGTGTAGTGAGAAGAAGCTTCTGATTTGATCATCTAAAAGTGGTGTCGTTGATGTGGGGGCGTGTGCTGTGTCAGTGCCAAACTTACTCTGTATGAGGAAGAAGTTGGTTTACACAGTTTACTGACAACACTGACTCATTGCTAGAAATCACACCACCTCTACATACATATGGTACTTTGTTGTCTTGCTTTTTTTTCTTGTTTGGTGTCTTTTAAGTGGACTCACAGGCTTGTGTAGAACTGTTGATTGCTTCTATACTGGCATTGTTTATTTAAATGGGGCTTTTTTTTACACATAAAGGCCAGTATACTTGACACTGGGAATACAACTCAGTCTGTGAAAAACTGTTGTATAATGTCTTTTGTGGCTCTGGAGCAGTTTTGTCATGCCTAAGAAAATAATCCTAGAAATGTCATCAGGGGTTATTTTGGGGCTTGGAGATCAGAAATATGTGACAGAAAGCCTGTGGAGTTGGAGCTTGAAAGATGTAGGCTTTACCAGTTAGAGACAGTTTAAAGATATTACATTATTGGTTGCGCATATATATCGGCCTTTGCTGCTTCAAAGATTACATTTGTGTTGCCAAATCATTCTGACAGAAACTTAATCACTCAGTAGAGAATTTTTATTGGCAATGGGTTTTTTTTCTAGTGGAGGAAGCACTATAATTGTGTTTGTTTTGTTTTGTAAAGTCGCAGGAAAGTGCAGAACATTGATACCAGAGACTGGGATTTGCATTCTGAATCCTGTGTCTGGTTTGAAGGGGTGGTGCTAACCAGGTTGTTATTTAAACCTAAAATTGATACAGGTTGATCAGAAGTTGCTATATTTATCAAAAACCTATTTGCAGAACAGCCTCAGAATTGACTTCAGAGCATTATTGTTGATCACATGAGTAAGAGAACTATTTACAGAGCAAGTTTTAAAAAATAAATATATGAAAGTTGTTATATTTACTGACACATCTTAAATGTAAATTATCCGGATTCTACTCGCTCAACCCTTGTGTTAACATACTTCAGTACCAACAACAGAGGTTCATTAAATTATGTTATTATTATGTTGTTATTATATAAACATAAATCTTGTGTCATTATGTTTCTTGCAAAACATATTCGCTGTTGCAACTTATAATAAACAACATATTTCTAAGGGACAGGGTTGGCTGCTTTGATCTTGCCCATGTTCTTTATTTGTCTCTTGTGAGTTTCCCAACTTTATGGCTGTGCAGTCCTGAATCACTGGGGTACTCCTTTAATCACTGAATGATTGTCAATCATGATTAGAATAGTAAAACATATTGTGTGTTGTTGTGTGCTGTATTGCATCTTTTTTGCACTCATAACCTCTCATATTGAATCTTTGTACTTGTATAAGCACTGCAGGACAGTGCTGTATAGCATTGTGTACTGGTTATTATAATTGCCTGCCATGTGCGGACCGTGCCTATGATTGTCTATTCATTGTTTTTCCTAGATATGTTTTTTTATTTTGTATGTTGCAAACCAATTTCCAATTTTTCCATTTGATGGAATAGTGCAGGCTTAAGAAACATCATCCTGCAATCCAATAGTTCCCCAAATGTATGTTTGATATGACTTCAATGAAGTACTGGATCAGGTGGATGTAGAATATATATGTGGCAAAAGCAAAAAGTGAAGATTTAGAAGCGACTTACTGTGAAATTGAAAGGAAAAATAATTTTCCTCTTTTATTCTTTTAAGCCTATCTGTGCCCGTTTCTGCTTTTCTTCTTTTCTTCTTTTTAAACCCTTTTCTGCCAATTCGTATGCATTTTAAATGTTTTTTTTGTGAAGCACATTGTGTTTTCTTCATGCATGAAATGTACTGTATAAAAGTTTGACTTGCCCTGCTTTATCTTACACTGAATAAGCCCTTATAACCAGAACCATTTCCTGACAGTAAGGAGAACACAACTTCTTAACACACGTAGCGGAGAACATGGAGAGAAAGGAGGATATCAATAGAAAGGCACTTTTGAAAAGAGAGAGAGAGAGAGAGGGAGAGAGAGAAAGAGAGAGAGAGAGAGAGAGACAACCAAGTGCGTGGGAACATCACAACCACATATCAGAAAGAAACTCTTTCTCCTCAAATTGACATTACTTTTACACCACTGCTTGTTCCTGGGCATAAATGACTTGTTTCTGAAGATTTGTACCCGCCCCCTCCATTTTCATATCTTTTCTGATTCTTCCTGAAAATGTCTCACTGAGAATAGTGTCTTTTGAAATAATCACAGATGAGTTAAACTGTAAAAGGAGCTTCTTTTTTATTGTTCTTCAAGCAAGAAAGGATTCTCGAGGTATCTTTTTTCACCATGCCCTGAGTGCTACTGATAATTAACACTGACTTTGTTTTTATTTGTATGACAGAACAAGAAGTTTTGTTCCTCAGTCGCCACAGCAGGATCCGCTCAGCTCTGATCAGTGTCAGTTTGCTGCTTATGCATTCCACTTGGGACTCCACTGCACCCTAAACTAAAGCTCCTTTCATGAAACCACACTGTCAATTAGGTGTATCGAGCTGCTTTTTTCCTCCCTACGTCAGCTGAGTTGGTGGGGTGTTAGAGCTCGCTGCTTCCATCTGGTCTCCATCTGTAATGAGACAGACCAACAAGAGGTCTCTTGCTCATGTGAGGGTTAATAACCGACTGTACTAACACAGAAAATCTCTCCATATGCACATCTTAGATACATCCTTACACAACACCTTCTGCAGTCTCACTTTTCAAGCTGTTTTCAGCGTTTCAGTGAAACCCTCTCTACCTTTCATAACTGCCCCGAGTGACTACACATGGTCAGCTGAGTAACACACTAAGTGGAATTAGTGGGTTTATACTGGCAGCCACTTGACTCTGAGTAAATCTCACTTAAATGGAAGATTATTCAAATCAGTGTATTTCCCAACTGGCCCGCGTGGGCCGACGCTCATGTACCACGTCTGCCATGTGACATCTTAATCCATTTATAGTGACCTAAAAAAGAGAAACGACCCACCTTTACAGTATAAGAGAAACCTATCACAACACTGCAGCTAGATGCTGTTTTTACATTGTGCTGCACATCGCTTTGACACATCCAGCCCTCAAGTGTCCTTTATGAATATTTTAAAAGGATTCAGACCTGTCAGCTGTGATTACTCAATACTTATTAATTTTAGCAGACATCCTTGCAGAGACCTTTTGAAGTTCAGCAAGTATTTCCTAAAATATTGGCTTGACTTTTCTTATTAAATGCAGAATTATATAATTAAAAAAACAACAACATATATTTATACTAGTTTGAAGTGGTGTCCTTCGTTGAAGACAAGGCCATCTGTGTACAGAGAGCAGTCTCACTGTGGTCATGCCAGACCGATGCAGTGGGGGAAATACTTCAGTGTCAGAATACTGACAAAATAGTGAGCACATCCTTCACTAAGTACTTCCACTCAGTCCCCGGGCTAATCTGGAAAAAGTGTTGCAGGGAAGTGAGAGCTCTTCTCTACTCTTAAATGTGTGATTCAGTGGAAAAAAAACAAAAACATGTTTACTGTTATGGAGCAAATTATGTGAAGAGTGATGGTATTATGGTTCTACAGAGCAGTTGTAAACATGTAGGGCAGCCATAGACGAGGGGTCTCAAACTCAAATTGGCTTGGGGCCACTGGTGGTATTGTCATCTCATAGGAGGGCCAATTTACTGTTCAAGTACCACAGGAAAAGTGCAATATTATGAAAATATTTCCATTACTACATACATTTTATATCATAATTTCATATTACCTTTGTTCTTCACAGCCAAACAACAAATGAACCCTGCTCTCCTCTGTTCTTATCAACCGTTTGCTCACATTTGCCGGCACCTTTGACCTTGAATTGCTATTTTTATTATATATCCCAGATCCCTGATTTAGAGCAATAGTTCAACATTTGGTAAATATGCTTAGCTGCTTTCTTGCTGAGTTAGATGATAAGATTGATAACACTCTCACGGCTATATGGTAAATATGAAGCTACACCCAGCAGCCGGTTAGCTTAGCTTAGCATAAAGACAGGAAACAGAATTAACACGTTATGTGCAATTTGTTAAATCCACCGGGCTAGATACCAATTACCAATACCAATTATTAATGAGACTCAACTGCTGTTTTGTCCCTCTTTAATTTGTTGTTACTGACAAATCCATCCCACTGAATTCAGTAGTGGTTTCTAAGCTGTTAACTTTACGTTTTCCACATAAAACAGTTCATGTAGATTTAAGAGTTGTTATTTCTGAACATGGATTTACAACATCTTGCACATGCGTCTGTCTCATCCAGGTTGGTGGCTATTTTTATATCATTCTTAATCCTGCCTACCAACATCTGATTGGTCTGAAACCAGGCTACACTGCATGGTCCTAACCTCAAATGTGTTTGCCATAAGTTTGAGTACAGGGGGTTTTATTATTATAAAATTGTCTCAGGAAATTTTTAAGCGATTTTCAATAACCTGGGAAAATGGAAATGTATTTAAAAGGAAGCTTTTTGAAAGGGCAATTAGAACGGTTTGTGATGTAAGTTGGCAGCAGACAAAGGGCACAAGTCATCAGTTACATCAATAAAGTCTGCAACGATGTTCAGCTCTTGAAAAGTGAGTCGGCATAAAGTCGAAGTTATGTTGGAGTGTCCAGTGAAAGAGGCAGGAGAAAAACAACATAGCCAAAACCGACCTGAAATCAGCTTTGTATCAGGTTTATAAACGGAGTGGAGTCTGGTTACTGACATACTTTTTTCTATCAAGAGCCTTTCCTGGATGCCTTGACATGAATTTCTCAGTCAACTTTAAAATAATAGAATGAAAACCCTTATTGCCTCTTATAGCAGCTGCAACAAAAGATGAAAACAAAAGCAATTTTATCTGAAATGTCACCTTTTTTCACTGCTTTTAGTCAATTTGTATGTTTTTCTACACGTTTTGCCTTTATATATTTCAGTTCAGTCAAATGTATTATCTGCTATTATTATAACCTTAAGAGATCAAAGGACAAACATGTCTTATTTATGATAGCATTATGATGACTGATCGAGTCTAAAACAGTGCCAATCCTTTAACAACATAAGAAAATAAAACTGTTCACAGCTCACTTATAAATATACTGTAACTGGTGATAACAAATGAAGTCATGACATCATACTGAGAAATTCATGTGGCTGTTGCTTTTCATAACCATGGAAACATGAACAAAATTGGATTTTAAAAAGCTAAAGAATGCCTCAAGTAGGTCAGTGTTATGGCAATGCCAAAATCTGGTGTCTATAAAAGCTGAAGACTGGAATCAAAGGAGTTTGAGTATTAAACTGGCAGCGATGATAAAGCCAGAGCAGCCTCACTGAGGCACCACCTAAGCCTCCGCTTGAGCCAACAAAAACCCAGCAAAGATTATAATAGGGTATTTTCAACTAAATCTGTCAGAAAATAAACTTGTGACTGTATTTAGGATATATTTAATTGCCAATACTATAATTTATTCAGCATTAACTATGTATCCCGCCTCTACCTACTGCACTAACATGACAGATCTGAAAACTGACGTGACAACAACATAAAAATGGTTTATAGAAAAGAAAAGAAAATATGAAATCCCCAGTGTCCCCTCTCTGTTCCCATTTCTTGAAGTTTCCCCACAATTGAATGTGGGTGTGACAGTGTTGCCTGTGAGCTTAGTGCACAAACATGCAAAACTCAGCAAATGCAAACTGCAGGCCTATTATCTGGACCACTCATGCTGTGCACGTCCCCTGGTCCTGCTGCGAATCGATGGACTGTGTGGTGGCAGGGGTTTGGGCGGGGCGGTGCTGACAGATCTCAAATCAGTAGAAAGGCAATTTCTATTGATCTGGCTTAATCAGTGGAGACAGATGCAACCCATTCACAACTCTGGAAATCCATGGATCCTCCGTTGGGCTCTGACCTACATTACGATGACAAGTAAACACAACTTCAGAGGACAAGTCTTCAGTCTCTTCCTTCTGCATGCTGTCTTCCTATCTTCTCCTATCTGTCCCAGCCTCACCCGCTGTTACATTGGTTTCATCCCCCCGCAGTGTGGAAAAGCCACGTTTGTGCTAACAAGATTAATTAAAAAGTGGCTGTAAATGAGAAGTCTTATTTTTGGTATTCTGTAGCTCTGGGGCACTTTTTCCAGCTCTGTGGTGGTTTCCGCTGCAGACGATTAGTGTTGTGCATCGTCGCATATTTTTCAGTTGCCCACTGTTGCAATTTTATGGTGGAGTCATTGCTGCTACATTTAGGGAATAATCAGCATTTGTCCTGGAGCGCACAAATCCGTCTCTCCCTTTTCATTTTATTTCATTTTTTTAACGCTTTGTCTGGGAAGAAGTGATACCCGGGCTGCTCTCACCCACACAGACGTTGATGTATGAGGTCAGAGTGCTGAGCTTATTTCACACACTTACAGTAATGGGAATTAACACACGAGTATCTGACTGTAGCCCAGAGTAAGAGAAGAGTCATTGGATTCTAATTTGAGTGAGACGTGTTAGCTGCTGTTGACTTTATTTGTAACAAATTACTGACATATAGTATGTGAGCACACACACACAAACAAACGCACACCTTGTCATTCATTTTCATGCAGTGCTTTGAAACAGACTCGTTTCCATGACAATCTGCAAGTTGATGCACCTTTTAATGACATGGAAGCATGAAATCAAAATTCAGACTGAGTAATGGCTTTGTGTCACATTTTTGTTCTGACAGAAACTAAAAGACTCAAGAAAACATGTATAATGATAACTGTAATTACACATCTATATCTATTACTTACTACTATACAATAATCTTGTATAAGGCAATGTGTGGTTCATTATTTATTATGTGTGAATCAAATAAAAATACACTGGTCCAGGTGAAAATCTGATTTTAAAAATACTCTTTGCAGCACAAACACAAAGCAGTTTAATTGTTTGTTTTTTTAACTTACTTACAGGGATGCATAATTAAAACTTCAATTTGTGTTTCTTCCCCATTTTCTCTTCCCTTTCTTTTACCAGAAGCATTGTCTGAGCTGTCAAAGCTGCAAGAGGATCTTGTTCAATGTAAACAAAGGTGATAAGTGCCTGCAGGAGGGAACATAACTTGGATGCTTGGGGACATAATCAAGTAAAACTAGGTTTAAATCCAATCTGCTCCTTAAACAAAAAAAACAAAACCCTGGGCGCTCTTAAGGAATTCAGTGCCAGATAGCAGCGACCAACTGAAAATGGCTCAGTCTTCCAGGCATGTAGGAGAAACTACGGTGGCCACAAAACCCCCCAAAAACCAAAGGCTCTATCTAGAGCTAGTGTTTATTACATTTATTCCAATATTAAAAAAACAAGAACAAAAACAACAGTGTTTAAAACAAGTGTTTAACAAGTGTTTAGTTTTCAGGAGTGATTTAAAGCTTAATACAGATTTTGCCAAGTTTAGGAAAGTTTTTCTTAAAGTTTTCATTGAGATTAAACCTGCAGAAAAACATCAGTAAAGCTGCGGAGTCCCTACTGGAGCAAGGACACCAGTAAGTTCGCTCCAGCGGATTCTGTCATCTGCACTTCTTCCCATCATCTCGGCTCCTTCGGTAGCTGCAGACCAGCAGCACTGACCTCAATCATAACACCCGTTCTCACTAACCCGTCACAGTTTGACTTCTTGACCTCTTGCAGTTGCCTTGGGAGCAAATTAGTCACTGACACCAACATGAGCAGTCAGTTTGTCCCAGAAAATCCTGACACGTCTTGCTGCTGTGACAGGAGACTGTTTGCTGACTGAAAGCACAAGTTTCTTCACTCGGTTTTCCCCCAATTTCTAATCATCAACTGAAACAGTGTCATTCACTCTATAGAAATATACATAGATATTTGCCAGATGGTATTTTGTTGTACAGTGATGAACCTAGTTCCACCCAGAAGGGGGTTTATATGCGACACTGAGCAAACGATTAATTGATGGAATCACTCAGTCAGAGTGGGAAAAAATGAAGTAGCCAACAAGAAATGCAAGTAGCATCCCAAAAATAAAACTCTCCCACATGATGGATAATACATGTTTTGTAAAATCCATAAAAACATTCTACTTCAGCAAACATGAAATAAAAAGAATAGAGGAGCCTGTAAATAACTGGCCAAACAAACAAAACAAAACTTTTCATTATGTTTTGGTCTAGTGTTCTTTTTTGCCATTTTTTATGGCATCTTCTGACAAGAACAAAAAATGCATGGTGAAAGATCCATTTTGTTTGTACAGATTTTAATTTCTTCTCTAATTCTTCAGTAAATCTGTTTTATTACTTTGTACCAACTGGTTTGTATTCAACTGCAGGGTTTGGGAGGTAGCAGATAATTGGCACTTCCCCACCCGGGGAGAAAGGTGTTAGCTAAAACAGCTGCTGTCAAACTGATGCTGAAAAGGTAACAAAAATATCACATTCAATTACGAAATCACACCGAAGGAAGGTCAGAGTTTCATATCTTCTTCTGGTCTTATTTTACAAGCCACAATAACAAAAAGCATCCTGACCTCTTCTACCACCATTTGGTTCTCCTCCACCTCCTGCCTCTCTCAGGGCAACACAGCACAGGTGATTGGCAGTTTGCTGCCCACCACGAGGGAGCTGCGTGATGCCAAGCTGAAGGGAAACAGAGCAAGGAGGTCTGTCTTCAAACCTAAACACACCAAGCACTTTTCTGACCTGAAGACATTCCACTGGGAGACAGTTCAACCTCCGCAAGGATTTCATTCAGTTTGGGGTTACTCCGTCGATGACATTGTTCACGATTAGCTTCTATTGATGTTTTCATTTTTTTATTTGCCATGACCCTGGGTTGTAACTGCAATTCACTGTAGCTGCTCCTGAATCCAAACATCAGCTCACTTCAGATACAAACGTTCCAGTGCAAAATATTTTAATATTCAAAACAAGATGTACTGTATATACGCAGACTGGTATATATAGTCTGTCACATGTGTCACAACAGCTTCCCACACAGCATGTGGAGTCAAATTGTCCCTCAACCTGCACAACAAAATTGTGTAGAGGTAAGTTGAGGTTTATATAAATTGACAGACGTATTAACACTATAAGATTTTCTCTGAATGTGTGCAGTCACCTTCTGATCTAGTTGTCAGTGCGTATCTGCAACATGATAACTTCCTGTACACTTAGTGAACATGACAGACAGACTGATTCTGCTTTTGATTATTGTTGTCGTTGATGCTGCTCTCCTGGTGTGGTTGGTATTTACATGTGTTTCAAAAGAAGGTTTCACTGCCAATGGGTTAAGTCACTGGTTATAGTGGTAACAGGTAAAATGTTCCTATTTATGTATTGATATCTTTGGTGCGAACTCGTTGCTATGGCGTATTTATTTTTGCTCTGCAATTCACAGAGATCATCTGTCAGTTAAATAGTCATCCCTGTACTGTGCTGTCTTTATCTTTATATATTCCTGTCAAGGTTTTTTTTGTCATTTCAGCCAAAGCTGTCACTGCACATACTATAACTACCCAGTTCTTCAGTTTTTTTCTGTTGCCGCCTCTGGAGAGACCCTTATCTTCTTGCACGACAGAGGACTTTTTGGTCTTGTGTCAAAAAACTGGACAATCATACTACAGTGCACATCACAGTCCTGGATGGCTATCGAATGGATTCTGGCCTTTAACGCCCATAAAGCTCTGTATCAAGTGAATTTCTAAAATACAAACACAGCAGAGGGAAGTAATATTTCAGGAAATTTCACTCTGTTGACAAGCATCAGTTAACAATGCTGCAATACTCATAACTTTTTGATGTGTTCAACCAAAAGTAAAAAATTTGTTGTAAGACAGTCCTGATCCAAGCTAGGGTTGTGTCATGATCTCCATCTCGTGTAAAATGTGTTTTCCTGCCTGTGTGTCCTCATTTTGTCCTTGTTGCTTGTTGTTTTACCTCTTCTTATGGATATTATCACTGGAGAAATGGGATAAATAAATTTGAAACTTTATAGTCTAGCAAGTAGAGTAGAATCAATGGATCACTGAAGCGTGATCTATGTCCATTAAAAAATAAGCAGAGAATTGATCTTAGTAGACTTAGAAATCCTATGAGATGTTTTCAAAACAGAACATTATTATTTTCATGCACGGTGTACACCCTGAGAACACACACTTTCAGTTTGATGGTAGTACATTTTGTGAGATCAGCAATAATGATACTTAAACAGGTGATTTTCCAACCAGACCAATTTGTCATATACAAGGCCACTATCTGACTCTCAGATTTAGGTTGTCTTTAGCCAGGGCAGTTATTACTGTATACAAAAATAGCAACACTGTCCTAAAAGTTATACCCCTTTATAGCATGCTTCTCCAGCTCACTTAAATTTAAAAAGGTGTTTAAATGTGCCAGAGCCACATGTGACTAATCTGAAGTGTGTGAATGTAAAGAAATTATACAAAATCTGTTTCTGCCAAAGTCCAAGTACAATACTGTCTTGATGAACTCTGACCAACCACTCACTTCACATTTCTAAAAAATCAGCTCATACTAAGTTCAATAATAAAACCTGTTTATCTGCTTAGTGCTGCATAATGCTGAGTCAGTCTACTGAATAATATAATTTAATAATCTAAGTGAGAGTTGTTTTTGATGGGAGCACCGCCTGTGCTCCTCTTTTTCACACAGGACTCTGTCATTTGCAGTGTCACTCTGAAAGTAAAAGTAAAGTTGAAACACATTTCGATTGGGTCAGTGTTCATAATCTGTGTTGACTGGCGGTCCCAAGAGCCGCCATCCCCCCTTCTCTGCTGCAGAATATTGAGGTCACATTCACACACATATGAAGTCTCCCTCTTAAAAGTCTGCATTCTGACTGAAACTGGGTTTTGGATGAACCACTCGACACAGTGTAAATTGTCACTGGAATGGTGGTGACAGTGAGGTCTGACATTAACCATCAGCTGCCACTAAGACTCTGATGTGTTATTTTCAAAGACAGGCTTTATATTGGAAGAGCTCCAACGCTTTTACCTGGAGGATCATAACACGATTGGTTTCTCAGGAGAAGGCTGGTTATGGTCATGTGGTCATTATTTATCCCCAGCGGCAACACACACACATACATACACAGACAGAGTGCGCTAATAACAAACACTGCAACCCCTCTTTGACAGCGGTTTATAGCTGACAGAAAATGTGGAGGTGAAGAGGTCACTCATTCCCCCGAGGGAGATTGCATCTTGGAAGCTAGATTGCATTTCATAGTTCAAGGCTTCATCTGATTCCATTACCAATAAGAACACAAGTGTGACAAATCAAAGTAATCCCAGCAAGGTAACCACGGACACAAGCATCCCTTCAAAACTCTGTGACAAGTTGCAACGGGTTGCACAAACGCAGTCTGTGCCAAAAAACCACAGATAAAGCAGAGATCTAGATCTTTAAATGTGAAGCGCATCTGTGGAGCATGACAGGCTTCACTGTGCAAATGAAAGTGATCTGTTGTGGGGCAATCGGAGTGGGATTGACGGAGGCAGACAGACACTGAAGCTCTAACGTCCCCACGGCGAACAGATACGATCATCCAGATAGAGCAGATTGACAGCAGATGCTTTGATGGGCTGAGAGGCGATGATGTGCAAGGAGGAGGGTGAAGCCGAAGTAGGTGAATTACAGCACAACAGTAACACTGTGATTAACTAGTGTACACACAATGCAAGCTCAAAATATGCCAAAGCATAGCACAGCAAACAATGCAGAGTACACCCACACTTAAGGTACTGTATAGGCAACAGAAAAAGCTCAGCTCACCCACACAGTGGGCTTTGTACACATGATCTAAATGCATGATCTGTCTCTTTCTCACACTCCCCCCTACTCAGTCCTCTCACATCACTCTGGTTGCACAAGCACACATATCAGAGCTCCCTCTAAACAAGATAAGAAAAATATGAGTAACAGAAGTCAAGAAAGCAAGCACTACTTCCTGCTAAACAAACATCCCCCGAAACCCACATACACTCAGAGATAAGAAGATTTAAGATAAAGGACTCACCCAGAAAAGGAGGTTGAAGAAGACCATTCCATATCGCAGGGCCATCATGCAACCCTCGGCCATCCTGCAGCGCCGCAGTTCTAGGAGGAATATGAAGGAGAGGTCCAGGTAAAACACCACATACTTCTTCCCCTGGGCATAGCGCCCCTTGGACGTCTGCGGCCCCTTTGTCGTGTGGAAGCCAAACGCAAATGGCGGCCGCTTGTACTCAAACTCCCCACTGAAGCGGTGAAACCCAGAAGTGAATGGTGGCGTGTCGGGCTTGCTGTCCAGAGATGGACTGCGCCGGTACGGAGTCTCATCTGTGCTCGATCGTCTCATTATGGAAGCTGAATGAGCCTTTAAGAGTCTTTAATAGTCTGTGTACTTCAGGTCTGAACAAAGTCCACAATGAGGGACCAGAAGTTATTCCACTGAGGGCTGAGAGACGGATTGTCAGCAATGTTTAAACCTATCCCCAGTTTAGCTCCAAATAATTATGACCCCAAGCAAACCCTAGAATGGATGAATTAATTATACCCCAAGTGTGATCACACTTGATCTGAGTTAATCTGTAAAAGATAATGTGCTGTCATTCACTTGACTGGAGTTCCTCTCTTTAATCCTATAGTGCCACTATATTCAGCGGGAGACTTTGCATAATCCTGCCACAACACCTGTGTAATTCTGTGTATTTAGGACATAATCCCAACACACACACACACATCTGCACATCCTCTCTGTAATCGCTCAAACGCAGGTGTCATGCTACGAAAGATAAACTGGTCTGCAGTTTCATCTCGTAACAGTTCAATCAGGGAAACGTCTGAAGGGCTTTGACTCAACCTCTCGAGCAGCTTTGGGTTGGCAAAATGATCCAGAAACGTCCTACCTGGTCTCATGAGAAATTCCTGAGCAGGTGCTCTCGGCTCAGAGGTAATGGCAGCCCTGCTTCAGCCAATCAACTTCTTTTACTCAGTAACAGATCACACATCCACTGAGAATGAAGTGCTGCTGTGGTCTAAGTGGTGGCTGAGTGTTCAGCATGTGGTTGTGGCTGTCGATGTGCTTCTGCTGACATGCAAAAAAAACCGAGCTAAGAAGGAAGGATGTGGTTAAGAATGTGATAGGAAGATTAAAAAGAAGCATGAAAGGATGAATAACGCGTGTGAGTGGACCTTCTTTGGTTTCTTGAATTAGTATCCCTTTTGAATTCCCCCCTTGCCCAAACACCCCTTGCTTCTTGCCTCTTCTCTAACTTGTCCCTTTCGTCTCTAAAAAGTGTCCAGGGGTTACTCTGCCTCTTTCCCCATCCTGCTCTTCAAACATCTAGCAATTCGCCCTCTTCAACTCCCTCTTATTCTCTTCCTGCACCTCACTCTGAGCCCCTGTGTGCGCTCCCCCTTCTGTGCTGACGGCGGTTAATTAATTTCCAGACTCTCATCAGTGAGGCAAAGTGTGCGGTGTCCCCTCTTCTCGTCTCCCCCTCCTCCGCTACAGCATTTCTATCCTCTTCTCTAGGTGGGCAAGGAGATCAAGGTGTCCACCAGGGTCATGGCCAAGCAGCAATAGAAGAAGGAGCAATAAGGAGAGATGAGCAGGGAGAAGAGAAAGACAGTTTCCTCAGAGAAGCAAAAGAAAGACTGCAGTGTTTGAGCGGTAGTCCAGCCTCGCTGCCTGAAGCTCCCTCCCTCTCTTCACACGCTCCTGTTCTCTTTCTCTCTCTCTATAACCCCCTCCCCTTTTCTTTCCTCCCTTCTCTCACAAGCTCCGATGCTCTCCCCTCTGCACGCGCAATCTCAAACACCCTATCCCTCCTCAGTAACTGTCCCCAAAACCTGGCAGCGCGAAAGGCAGAGGCAGTCATTCATATTCTGGCCACACCCTACGAGGGAGCACAACCAATCAGTGTCTTGCGGCCCCATCCTCCCTCGTGCACACGCCAATCATGCCCTACCATCTACCAGATAACACTCACACATGCACACACACACACACACACACACACACACACACACACACACACACACACACACACACATACGACGTATGTGCACACACAGACACACACAAAACCTGGTGTGTTGTTAACATACCAGTGCTAAGAAGCCTGCTGCACTTGCGCTAGTGCTTCCTCCTCCTCTCCTCTCTGCCTCCTGCCTGGAACTCATTCCACATGCAGAGGTTGTTCTCGCGCACAACCCAGGCTGCTCTCTGCACGCTTGGCTTCAGTCATGTTCTTCTCTCCCTTTGGACCTGGACTTGGGTCATACAGTATTCGTGTAGCCACACTTGGCACAGATTTCCACACAAAAAACAACTCACCTAAAGTGTGTCTCTGTACGAATGTACTGGGAAGCTCACACTGCTGCTGACATTCACACAAAATAACTGCATGCTCTCCGCAACCTGGTAGCCATCTGGGTCAGTGGCTTGATGAGTCCACAGGGATGTTTCAAAGCTGTAAAGGTACTGACTTCATTCATGACTGCATCAAGTATTTAATGGATTTCTGTTTTGTCTCCTGTGTGTATTTTTGTCAGACCACGGGGGTGGAGGCCTAGGAAAGTGAATGTGACTTACTGACTGAATGACATTATTGTAAAGAGTATACGCAGCTGATGGAAATATTGCATTTATGTTTGTTTCATGTCTTAATTTGAAGGTTACAGTCTCCACATAGCTTCTGATGTTTTTTTTTTATCTGCCACCTTTTTTCATCTCCTCAGTGAAGCCAAGTTTCATTGGATGTTTAAATCACATGCTTTATGTGTACATCAAGGGGTGTTTTCAGAGGGAGGGCCTGAAATCTGATTGGCCACCCCAAGTGCTACCCCATTATTTACTGTCTTTCAGAGGCTGTAGCGGGCTCTGTTTTAAGGATAAAGTGAAGATACTGGTATCATATGAAACTAGATGACCTAATACATCCATCTGTACCTAAATAATGCTCCAAACGTAGGCAAGATTTTGGCGATGGAAAAACTCAAAGGGATCCCTTGACCTCTGACCTCAAGATGAAAATGAGTTTATGGTTACCCACAAGTCTCTCTCTTGCAGACATGCCGACTTTATGCTAATTTTAAATGCTTATGTTTGCCTAGTGTATTAAAATATTTCCTGCATACTGGGGGCCATAAACAGTATTTTAATTGCATGAACTGGGAATGACTGGAAAGTTGAGACACATATTTCATGCCACCTCTGCATACATCTTGTACCACCCCAGTCAAAAAAGTGTGGAAACGCCTGTGTAAGCCATGGTTTATTCGCTAAGTCTGTTTCAATGATACACAGTTCAAATGATACAATCCAGCAAAGTGTCTGTAGTGGATGTTTAATTAATAAAGGTTTTAATAGGAAGAGCTAAATAATTTTCTCTCTACCAATGTAGACAAAGATATCTGTCCCCCATACTGAGCGTGCTTATTCATACATGATCCATATTGTGGAATTACAATACCTAAAGAAAATATGTCTTATCTACACAACGTGCGGTTGATTCCAAGTGTCAGCTATGTCAGCAATTGCCACAATCTGCTGGTACTTTCATGAAATGTACAGACTGGAATGAATCCAAGAAGTTCATTATATGTCTGTAAGTGGTTTTTCATTAACATAGCGTGACACTGCAAAAGTCATTCATGTTGTCCATTAAGTTAATTTAATTAACACATATGCCACCACACAATCACAACTCTAGCCCAAAGTCTTACACACACACACACACACACACACACAACACACACACTCACACACTCAAATCAGCACACAAACAAAGTAAATGTGCAGCGGAACCCCCAGGGTGGAGGCGGCTTTGATGTCCTCAGCATGTACAAACACACAGATGGGGAAAAAAAGGTTCTGGCTGCAGCAAGAAAACATGATGCACAACATGATGAAAGTATTTTCTGTTAAGACTGAAGGTTCATAAATAAGGGCACATATTAAATCTATTTATGAATTGCAGTGATGTGAGAAAAAGAAGGTAAATGGACTGACGTGCTCACTCAGATACACAAAGTGCGTTGTGTTGCACTCTGGTCTCCGTGCAGCCATAAAGGGAGAAGTCTGGCTTGCTTTCCCTTGTTTAAAGCTGGAATATGAGTCTCCTATGAATATCTCCACTAAATGACAAAACAGGCTACAAGGATAACTGCAGTGCGCACACAGCAGCAATATGAGCATATGAAATGAGAATGGCTTTCCACAAGACTGGCAAATTATTTAGAGCTGTTTGCCTGGTAGAGTTTTAGCTTATGCAACCACAAAAAATCATTTCGGTTCACACTTTTAACATGATGCTATTTTGGGAAAGTAACATTTCCAGAATTTATATGGCCCTTTAAAGGAAACCTGTATTCTCTTTTGATTTTATCTGGAGGTTATACATCAAGGTTACAGCGCCACTTTTCAACAAAGCACCCATTTTGTGAATTCATAATAGTAACATTTACAGTGATGCAGAGGTCAAGAGCAGCAGTGATTGCTGTAATTTTCAAAAAATTGTTATAATTATTTCTATATATTAACTATCACGTTATCTTGATCACAATTCAGTTCTGTCATTCTCACAAGGTCTTAGAGAAGAGAAGGTTTCTTAAGGTAATTATATTTATTTTTTAGGCCATTTGCCAAACTATCTGTGATATTTTGGGATCCAAGATATGATTTGACAGCAAGATTATTATTTTTATTTTTATTTTTTTGTCAAATCTGTATCAGCCTCAAAAATCCAGTATTGGTCATCAATAGTGAAACTTACAAAACATCTAACACATGATGTTACTTCTACATGTTACTCTATTGGTAATACAACATTAATGCCAAAGCCAGAAATAAAAGTTTGACATTGTTTAAGTGTTGCTGGAATCATTCCTTGGAATCATGCTTTCTGCTGGCATTAAATAGCTTCATCCTCAGTAAAGTTAAAGCTTCATCATTTATCAGATCACAAGTAGAAAAACTTCAAAGGACCTTAAAGTGGCATCTAGTGGTGAAGTTTCAGGTTGCATCTAATTGAACACCGCTCACGTCTGTGTTTGACAACATGGGAATGAAAACGGGCTGTGAAGAAACTCCAGTGCCCTATAGAAACATGGCAGTACATGGCTCATTCTATGGTAACAAAAATGGTAACAAAATGATTCCTTCAGGTGATTATACACTATGAAAACATACATATGAATATTATATTGAATTTCTGCCAATAGATCCTCCTAAACTTACAAACTGGAACTTTAAGGCCCCTTTAAAACACCTTACAGAATAGTTTATAATGTTGTTTTACTGCAAGCATGCGCAACTGTTCCTGCCATTTTTTGGATATGAATAATGTGCAGACCAGAATATCACATCATGACCAGTGTTTAATCATCAGAACCTGAGAATCTGCCAGGCCCAGGTGCTGTCAAGATGTCACTTTCCAAAAACACAGCTGTGTGTGAGGCAGATGAGCCGACTGAAAGCACATTTTCACACAGAAAAGATCATTGTGGAATCAGAGTCATGAAGATTAATAACAACAGCTCTGATGGGAAATAAACATGTCTTAGTCAACCTCATGAGGCATTTAAGATTCGCTTCACTGACAAAATAGAGATTTAGAGACAATAACACTAAAATAGACGCATTAAGATATGACAAAGACTGAAACAGCATTGCAGAATTACTGAAAAGGAAAACACAAGATCAAATAAAACACAAATTAGGCAAAACCCATCTAATAGAAATGGTCATATAATGTAATAAAAGATATCTATTGTGAGTCTCTTAGTATCAAAACACAATGGAATGATATAACAGAGTTCTAGTAACAATGTTTTTGAACAATTATTTAAATATTTAAAAAATGTAAATATTTACATATGATTTGTGTCTAAATGTGGCCTCACACACTTGACAACAGTCAGGCAGAAATCTAAATTTCTGGGCTTATTTGGTGTCACAGAAAGAAAGTTCCGAGTACTGTTGGCATAGCGATATGGCTGCACAAGCACTATTAATAGAAACAATTATTATGGTCATTACGAAATACCAGATAAAAAAGCTTTAAATCTCTCGAATCGAATTGAATTCCATTTAAAAGGTATGTGTTACCTGCATCTAGTCCTGTCAAGATTACAGATGGCACATCTGAAGTTGATTCATTATTGTAGTTGCGAGACATGAAGAAATGAGAGAAGAGGTGCGAGGTAGTTTTAAAGCTTTGACAGCAGAACCTTACAGAGAAATATCATGAGATTATTATCCCTTCTTGTCAGTGAGGAAAGTGCATTTAACTTTGTAATAGAGAGTAATGCTGGGCATGAAATTTGACATTAGTGATAAAGTGTAATAGACCTACCGATCCACTAGAGCAGTACCTCCCAACCTTCTTTAAGGGACCCCTTTTCTATCAAACTCACAACCCCTGACTAAGTGACATATTTTATGGATATTTCATATTATAATCAATGGATAACAGTACAGAACAACTGATTAACTGTACAATGAACCCAGTGAACACAATAATGGCAGGATATTTGTGTAAAACAAGTCATTTGGATGGATTTTGAGCAACATATTTCCTGTGAATATTGATCAGAGATGGGTTTTCCTTTTCCTTGTTAGGAACCTGTACCTTGTACATTTCTTGGTCTGTATTATGTATTTTTTAAATTTTTAACAGTACAAAACTAATAGGCTTCATTTAGTTTTCCTCACAGAAGTGCACCAAATGCTGAGATATTGGCCTACTGTGTATATTTTCTTGCACCCCCTAAACTCAAGAAGGCCTTGAAATGTAGTATTCTTATACTAAAAGAAAAGTATCTGAATACTTCTTCCACCACTGTACCAAATTTCATGGCAGTTCACATATTGTTGATATTTGGCTTTGGATCAATGGATTGATGGAATGACTGACAGAGCCCTCCCAAGAGTCACACCACTGTTGAGGTTAGACTGCACTGATCCAGATCGCAGGATAACAAAGGGTGGAAAGCTGTGATGCTTAAAAACATCCTGACATGTTACCAAATGGATAACATTGTTAATTAAACATGAATAAAACAATACAACTCACGCATTAACAATTGTGAATGAATAATGAATGTGCTGAATATGAATCCAAAAAGCCAGAGTAAAATATGGATGAATCACACCTTGGTCACCGTTAGTTGAATGTGGTGACTTAATACCTTTGTGCAATATGATTTAGCATTAATTACTGCTGTTAACTAAAAGATTTAATTAATGTATTAATTCAACAAGGGGATTTTACATGAGGGTACATGAAACAATTAAGTAACCATGAAAAGCATGAGAGGCAACCAATTGTTCATCAGGCAAGATGTGTTTGTGGATGAGCCCATTGATGTCTCTAGTTGTGCAACCCGACACGCTAAAATGTCATTACGTTCTACAGCACGCTTAGAGACAAACAGATATACTGCATATGCAAAGAGTTTGGATGTGGGCAGCAGGAGAGAGCGGTTCTATACGCCTACTTGCATTCATTGTGTAAAGAAGAAAACAGAAATGAAGACAAGGGTTTTGTATGCCTGTGCATCATTGCAAATAGATATTAAAAAATCCTGCTGTTAGCTGTTGTCTGCCCTGATTGGCTTGAAGGTGTTTAGGTTTTTTTGGCTTATGTTGAAATTACTCTCTGTGGACCTGCCCACCCACAGCCAGCGCACTGTGTCAGGGAATGCACTGTTTAAGAGATAAGGCTTGTGATATTCTATATAGTTATTAAGCGAGAACATTTGTTCCAGACTGTGGAAAAGGTATTTGGACAAAATAATGTAACATCCAGCTTTTTATGTAGCTTTTAACCAAGACATCCTTCAAGCTTCTTTTATTAAAAGGTTTATAAAAACTGAGTAATTATGATGGCCACTGTAGTTAATCTTTATTCGAAATACACTGTCCGTCTGCTCCTCCTGTATATCACTCCGCAGCTGAAATTAATCAACAATAATGCATCATTTTCTTGTGTTTGAGTTACATTTGTTATACAGAGTGAGGCTGCTTTTGCTCCACACCCATTGTGTTTTCACTCAGGCTGTTTTGACCTTGTCTTTAAACTGTGTAGATAAGTACAGACAGAGACTGACTGACATTTCCTCCCCTCTCCAGGTGCAGGTTTTGGGGCGGTTCAACAGGAAGATGTTTTTTGACCTCATATGATACCATTAAGAGCTCAAACCCATGTCAATTTGAACCGATCTACTCAGCCATAAATCTAATATATATATATATATATATTTGTGAATTTGAAAATGAACTCAAATTTGCGACCTGTTTTTATAGATTTATGTCTTCAGTTGGAACATATTTGCTTGGGGCGGGAGTGTCACAGATCAGCAGTGATGTTTTACTTTAAAACCCCTACAAAGAACTTTCATTTCATGGGGATTCTGGTGTTTCCACCACCTCATTTCATCCAATTTATGGGAAACCTGGTGGCAGACATACCAAAGAAGAAGCCAACCTTGGTATTCTTTGTTAATGTAATGTAAGAGGCATCAGTATTAAACTGTGACTGTTTCATAACCAGTCAAAAACTCTGTGTTCTATGTCTGAAGTCCCCATTCACTCAAGAAATGTTTTTGTTCTTGTTCCTACAGCTGGATGTTTGAGCTTCACTGTGCAGAATGATGTATGTGCAGAGTTTGACACTAGGAGATTGTCTTCACATTAATTTGCTCACTCTGTACTCTCTGTGCTCACTGAAAATCTGATTTTAAGGGGCACACCTATGAGCATGATTTGTGACATCAATACGCCATTACATTAAAAAAAACTAAATTAACATAATTTACTCTAACTACTAAAGTAGTTTTGCATGCACTTAAATGTGTGCAGTCATTTAAGTATTGGCAATTTAATTCCATTTTTTTTCATTGACTCATTTTCTTGAAGTTGACTTTATATCATTACAAATATGAAAGCATTATAATATTGTATAGGATTTTTCAATTCTTATCTTTATTTCAGTTTATTAATCATCATATGTCCAAGTGTCCATCCAAAAAATTATTAATGATCTCCCAAAATGTAAAGATTTGATGTTAGTCACATAAAAAAAGAAAATTAACTGGCTGACTTTCTGTATTAGTGCTGAATGGGATTGGTACAATGAACTGAATTTACCCAAGCTACTATAACAATAAATACTTGAGAGACTTGTACTCAAATCAAATATATTTTTCAAATTGTTTGAGTTAATAAACCTCAATGTTTAAGGCAATCATTTTCCTCAAACAGCTCAAGTTGAAATAACTCATCAGGTTTTACAGTGTAGAAGATTGATTAGTAGAAGTATAACATTTTTAAAAAAATATATAGTCCAAGTACATCACTTAAGTACAATACTTGAGCACTAGAACCCACTACACGCCTTAGTGCTCAATTCTGATTTATTGCTCAGACCAGATTTGTTTGTTTAGCTGTTCACAATATTCTTTAAATGTGGCCTATATGAGATTCCAGTGTGAACAGGTCACGGTGCTGAAGTGACCCGCATGACGATCATAGATCCAGAGAGAGATAAAAGTCACATGAATTCTTATATGACTCATACTGAGGTTGCACTGCTAAAACGCTGTTGACACTGTTATAAAAAAAAACAGATCTGAGTCACATATGAGCAAAGAAAGAGGGATTAATTTGCTAAACAGAACCTGTCTTCTCAATTTTTGGTCCTTTGTGTTGTGTTGTGTTTTTTGTGCTGTTGTTTGAGTGTTCAGTGGCAGCTGGTGGGGAGATCAACCAAACACCCAGTCTGGGTAAGAAAGGATAAACATCTTTTACCATTTGTTTTGGCGCGGGATCAGGCAGCCTTAAGGTAAATTACCTATCATCAGGGAAGTTGAACTCAGGAAATAGAACTTTAATTATTTATACAATGTTTATAGCACAGGCTTCCTCCACAGAAAACAGAAAACTAATTAAGGTTTAAAGTTGTTATCAGCAGGTACGTGTCTCTTTGTGCTCTCAAATGAGACAACAAGAGTAGATAGATCTAGCCTTAATAAGGTACCTAATAATAGATATGAGTATAATTCCCATGTATATTTAAAGAAGGTCTGTCAACTTGTGATTACAGGACAAACGCTAATATAAACAATGTTCGTGGTGAACAGAGTCTTAAAATATTCATACGTTTTAGTCGCTGCATGCAGAGCTGTCCCTTGCTTTTTCTTGCTTTCCAAGCAGCATTATGTGCTTATTTGTGACAGCCATCGATCAATCAATCAGAGTTTATTTGGATAGCTCTTTTCACACAAGCAAATAATAATAATAATAATAATAATAATAATAACAACAATATAAATAGATAGACAAATAAGTCAAATCAATTAAAAGCCAGACTAAAAAGGTAAGTCTTTGTGTCAACACTCTGTACCGCCCTCAGGTCCTCAGGAAGCCTGTTTCAGAGACGAGGACCTAGTGATAAAAAGATGCCTTACGATGGGTTATTGTTCTGACTTTGGGGGTGATTAAAAGACCATTATCCAAATCAGTATAGTAAATAATAAATAATAATACAGGAACCAGACAAATAATATAAAAAGACCTGCAACTTTAAAACTATACTAAAAAATGTCCTAATAGTTAAGTCAAGATTAGACCTAATCAGCAGCATTTATGGGTTATAAGAGGTCTGGTAATCAGAGCGTTGATTTACAAATGAGCTCCAGAGAGGCCGAATCGTCTGTGACCAAACTGAAGCTGCATCAGTCAAAATAAACAGCAAAAATTTAACTTATTAAGGGGAACAGTCTGGAAAGTCAGGATAAAATGTATGAAACACAAATTGCATTGACAAAGAGAAACAGCACTAACGAGTAAAAGTCACAAAAAAAAAGGACATGACGGACCCAGACCTCATATAAAACATCTTTGTTGCTGTGTGTGCACTGGGGATTTAATTACTTCAAATTCAAAAGCCTTTCTCAATAAGTGCTTAGAATATTTTTTCTGCCCCAGTAAACCTCTCTGCACACGGTGTCCCTCCGAGTATAAAATCATTTTTAAACTTGTGCTTACACATCCTCGTTTTTCTATTTGCTTTCTCTTTTGATGGCTGGTGCTGGGTTGTCATTTTCACTGTCATTAATTACTATTAATGTAAGTTTGGCGTTGTTGTGAAACCTGCTTACTGGTATTTACTTTTTTTGCCTAGAATCATATGAGAGATACCACTGTGACACCTTTCCTTTAAAAATAGTACGCTTAGCTCTGCAGGAAGACAGGAAATAAAAAAAACACCTGCCAGCACCTCTAAAGCCCAATAACTGTTGTGTTATATGTAATTTGTTAAATCAGCACAAAAAACCAGAAGTGTAAAAAACACAAACCAAAGTCTCTGTTGGTTGCCTGGCAACCTCACAGTGACGACAAGACTTCAAGAAGTTACTGATTTTGCACAAGAAATAGTGTTAATTTTTACAGTACAGACATTAGTCTTCTCATCTAACTCTTGGTAATGACGCGTAAAAAGCATACATCCCAAAAGGTTGAACAATTCCTCCAACATTATAGTGCGTTTGGGACATCTTTGCCAACCGGTGAAGGTTGAAAATTCTGAATGTACAACCAAAATATCAAACTGCCAAGAAAGTAATGAACAGCAGTAAATGTATAACATACAAGCTGTGACAATGCACTTCAACACAGGTTCTGGCAAACAACATACCAGATTAATTGCTAAGACATCCATTTGTCACTACATTAATGGTAGCAGGCTAGTGATTAACATATCCAAGCTGTTAATAAGATAAAACTGTTGATGACTGGTTTCCATTATTTACACCTTGTGGCTTTCTCATTAGTCCAGTTCATGAGATACAATTACCCATGGCCAATGATCACACAAAAGCAAACAACCACCATCTCTGACTTAATGATGTTATAATTTCTTTCACTTCGCAAACTGACAAGGAAATGACATCCAGATGCAGCATTAGTCAGCTCGTGATAAACACTGAGGAAAACTAATTTACGGCTATAAATACCTCCTTCCATTAATTTTCATAATATCTCCATCGATTCATCAAACATTCCTGTCGTACTGGATGTCAGCATCTTCATGACTGATTCTGATCTCTTCCCAACACCTCTGAACAGCCAGCATGAAATCCTCCGCACCTGCTAACATGATGTATGCATATGTGTCACATCTGCCATTTGCATTCTGCTGCTAATCCCTTCTAGCGGGAAGGTTATTACCCTGCTTGCCAGTCAAACGCTGCCCAAGAACAGACAAATATGCTTTTTGCACGGACATGTATTTATGGACATGAAGGGAAGAAAAATCCCCCCGGGAGGAAAGAAGCAGTGGGGGGTTTGCTGTAAATTCATCCATCTATTTTACAGACACAAACACACATCTCACACATGCAAAAACTCGCTTGCATGAATGACCACCCCCACTGTGTTAACATGAAGACAGGTAGTTGACAGTCTCATACAAAGTAGATGACTCCCACTGCCAGATTAAACCCCTCTATTCATATCATACTGGTTTCGACAAAATCCTCTTCTACTGAAATTATCCAACTAATACGTATTTTCAGCTAAAATTGGGTGAGCTATGTTGCTTTAAAGGTTTCCTTTAAGAGTGTTTTTTTCTTTTTCTTTAGACTGTGTATCCAATGGTGTTGAGTGAAAAGCAAATAAGATTGTCTCATTTCAACACCACACATGCCCACACACACACGACAGTCTTAAATCTGATTTTCGCGGCCAGACTGAGACACACGACACACAAATTTGAGTCGAATATCAAATCAATGGTTAAAATCTGATTTGTGAAAATCAATTTGTGTTTCTTGCTTTCCAGACTGAAAAGCATGAAATGTCTCAAATGCAACTTGGACTGCCAATTGAGTCTCTGATTGTCCCATTGGCATTGCTCATTATACAGAATATATTCACTACAAGTGAATATATAGACTCTCAGGTGCTTAAAACCACAGTGCATGTGGGTAGATGTCCAATCACAGGGTATTCAGAAAGAATTTTACTAATCAGTGTCTTTGATTAGGAGGCATGGCCTTATCCTTTTATGTGTGTTGGACTGTTTAACAAATGGTTTTGGAGTGTACAGTAATGAGATGCAGTGAGTTTCTTTGTGTGGAGATTGAACATATTAATTTTGCTGAATGTGTGCATAATGCACTGAATCTAATAAATTGCATTTACTCCAGTCACTGTTGTATAATTTCCTTGAATTCACTGAATATATAGTAATAAACAGGCATAACATTTCAAATAAATCCACCGTTTCATTCTTACAGTCAGGCCCACATACATAGAAGCACACACAGAAAACACTCAGAGACATCTGTCCTCCCTCAATCGCAGCATTAAGAGAGTATCACATCAAAACACATGCACATAAAAAAAACACACACAGCCGAAATCCCAGTGTGAGTAATCTTATCAGAGGAGTGTTCAGACAGGTGGCTGTGTGTAGGCAAACCTGCTTGATCCAGAAGACAGAGAGCACCAGATAGATAACCAGTGATAAAGTCCCTGGAGCAGATATGAAACAACTCGGATCAAGCCACGTCAATTGATGCACAAGTGTGTCTTTGTGTGTGTATTTGTGTTGGTATGTGTGTGAGAGAGAGCTCCATCCTTCCTGAAGGGCCTTGGACCATTGTGTTCTCCTGAGGCTGTCAGTAGTCTTTAAAACACATGCAATACAACTTGCTGTAGTCTGAGTCTCAAGGGCATCCCATGTTGCCTTATTTAGCCTGACAAGCTGCGAAGAGCAGAGCTGCTAATGTCTGTTAATGTTACAATCACATCATGTATCATGCATGTATTTTTGCTTTAGATTGTAGCAGAAGAGCTTTCAAGCATGACACTCATTCTGGTCTGAACATGGTTCCCCTCTGCAACTTCTGTTATAAAACTGACGGATGAAATCTCTCCAGGATTCAGAAGAGCTACAATTCGATGCCTGCAAAATAATGACACAAAGCCTTTTTTCAGTTAATCCCTCTCATGGTAATGTTTTGTACGACTACTGGAATAAAGGTCAAAAACTGCTAAGCTAAAAACCTGGTCAGATAAACAATATCTGCGTGATACAGTCACTGTAACATGAGGTGTTTGTGGATAGCCATATTTTGATAATCCTTTGGTAATTATTTGCTTGTGTTTCTATGGTGACATGTAATCCTCATACTGAAGTGAAGAGAACAAAAAGAAAATATAAAAGATCAGTTAGCAGAGTAAAGGAGACAAAGTGGGTGTTTTTTGTTTTCTTATTATTCATGTGGATTCAAGAAATGATGACAACAGAGTTTTATATTCAAATTAAGACATTATTAGAGTAGGTAAAGGGTGTATTATGTTGCAAGTATTGAAAATGAATAAGAGCAAAGGCTGGCCAAAAATCTAATTGGTTAAAAGTTTAATAAATAGCTACAGTAGTAAGTAGACCTTGAGTTAATTTTTTGTCCAACCAATATTGATACAGTAGTGGTTTTAAATGTAACACATTGATCCATAGCACAATAACATAATGTATTTTTTATTTTGTGCTTGCTGAGGTGATAGTGTTGTTTCTGCATCTTAGCATTCGAATTCTGAGATGATTATGGATTTGTCTGGCTTTTTTTGCCTTTATTGTTGGTGACTGACAAGTAATGAGGGAGATAAAGAGGGCACGACATGCAGCAAAGGGCCACGGGTTGGAATCGAACTCCGGCCGATGCAGAAGGGACACTGTACCAGATGAGCTACTGGGCACCCCAGATAACAGTTAATGAGCCCTGTGTTTGGCTAACTGGTGTAATCCACCAGCAATACTGTTAGACTAAGGATTTTTGTTTGCAAGGGGACACAATTCAAGCAACATAATGTTTCACTCCTTTTACTCCCAGGAATGCAATATGTGTATATACTGTATATGTGTGATATTTACGCTGTTAGAACAATCTCTCCTCATTGCAGAAAAGGAGCCAACTGCACAAGCTGTTTAAACTAAGCCTAATTACGTCGGAAATGATAGCTGAATGGAGACAAGCTAGATTTTAGTTGTTACCCACTGTCTGCGTAACTGAACCAAATGACAAAGTTAACATTAGCTTGATAAAATAAAACTAATTTACAAATAATTCTACAATTAATATGGAATGATGTCAGAATATCCAACCTGATACTTGATAAAATGTTATTTTAAAATGATGTGAAGTGGAAAATTCTATCACCAAAAATAATTAAATGTACTTCAAATTACAAAACGATATGCTTAGCATTGGTTAGGTAATCCAATTGAATATTATTTATTATTATATATATATATATACAGTGGATTGACAACTAGATTTAATGCACTGTTTGGCCCCTTAACACTGTTATTTTTGGGAGCAATGTTACACTTCATGCTGCAGTGACTTAATGATCATTAGTGTCAATTGCTTTAAATCAATTCTTGGGGATTCATGGCCCTTGGAAGAGCACCTGATTTGCTTTGATCCAACATGGGTCAGCTGGTTAACAGCGCTCAGTGTTGCATATTAAATCATTTGCTCCAGGAGAAAAAAGGGTTTGATCATCAAATGTGTGCAAATGTTTTCTGAATGCAATTACATGTTTCACTGAACTGGATCATTTTCTTTGTTACCAAGTAGCAAGCAGTTTACTGGTCGTGTGCTGTCCTGTGATAGGCGTTCTTTCAACTACGAAGCATGACGTGTGAATGTTTTACAATAAGAGCTAGATATGAAAGTCAGTTAGACTTCCCCAAAAGGTTATTTTTCCCCTTCTGGGGAAGTCTAACTGACTTTCATATCTAGCTCTTATTGTAAAACATTCACACGTCATTTTCCTTTTATAACTTTTAATCAGAAACCATTGTAATAGCTGTTGCCACCACACACGCCATGAAACATAATGGATATTCTAGGCCTCCTTTTTAATCGCACAGGACGCCTCCGTAGCCAATTATCATCACAACTGTTGTGAGACAGAAATGTTTCATTGTTAATCTGAGCTCCGAGGCACTGGGCTCCATTATGAGTGAATGTGTTAAAACAAATTAAAACAAACAAATAAAATTGTGACTGAAACAAAAAATAGACCTGCTTTGTGAAGACCAAGAAACAACAATGGGGCATCCTGGATGTTACTCAAACTCTTTCTTTGCAAAGACCAAAACCAACAGGATGTTAGTCATTCAATCCTTCGCGCAGCCATACCCTGTCTGAGGCACACAAGTCTATTAGGAATGTAAAGATATATCATGAGACAGTTAAATCATGACACTACGGAGCCCCTAAAGTCCCCAAAAGGTAAAGTTTTTATATCTTGTGCGCACAAGATAAGTAACTTGTGCCCATAAGATAAAAACTTGTGTGTAAAAAAACGTTACCTTTTGGGACTTTAGGTATGTGTGTATGATACAAATAGGAATATACAAATTGGTAAGATAAAAAATGAATATCTTTTGATGTGATACTCTTCTTAAAGAGCAAAGGGGGCCATCTTCTTGACTTTGCCTGTTTGAATGTTTGAGTGCAGCATTAAATCCCTAAAGGGGTCGGTCTGCTTCAACCGTGTAGTGCCAAACCAAGCTGTGATGACATGCCGCCACGCCGCTGTGGACCTGCTTTCTAGCGGGGCCGAGCAGGGCCGCAATTGCCCGTCATATAAAAGTGATTATAAAGAGCTGAACTGCAGCCTTCACATTCTCCAGAGGAAGTCAAAGAAACGTTTTCATCATAGATCCGATTACAAGGTCCAGTTTGTAACATTTAGGAGGATCTATTGGCAGAAGTGGAGTATAATATTCATAGATAAGTTTATAATCACCTGAAAATAAGAATCATTTTGTTTTTGTTACCTTAGAATGAGCTGTTTTTATCTACAGAGGGAGCGGGTCCTCTTCTACGAGGTCCGCCATGTTGAACCACCATGTCTCTACAGTCCATAGTTTCTCCTACATGCTTAAACAAGGAGGGTGAGACGACGGTGTTGTAATGTGTAACTACACCGCTAAATAACAATACATTTCACACACTGGTCCTTTAATAAAATGTTTATCTATTCAGCAGGCAGTCTCCAATAATTGTTTTAATTATATTCCTTGGTCTGAGATGGAAACCCTTTCAAATCTACAAAGGTTTCTTTGATGAACGTGACAGCATTTATGGTTTGACATCCATATCAATTATTTCATATAAAACTTGACTCGATGGACTATAATTATCTTTTGTTCTTTCTTTTGTTCCTGAAGAAGTAAAATTATCAAGCAATTTACAAGAAAATGAATATTATAGTAAAGCCCTAAAAAACAACCACAACTTTGAGCAGCAGAAATATTTTTTTCTTCTTTCCTCTTCTGTTAATCATCTCATGACCCCTTAAATGTATTTTGTGACTCCCTGCTGGGGTCCAAATCCTCACCATTGATCTACATTGCAGAGGTGCAGAGGAATAAGCTACAGTATGTCAGGGTTTTGCTATACAGGCAATACTTGTATTTGGATCAGTTCATTATTGGTTTTGATATTTTCATAGGATTTGTTGGCAACGAAGAAAAATATGGCACATTACCAACCTTCTCCTTTAAAGAGAGAACTGAAAACTGATTTTATTTTCTCCCACAACAACTGCGCAGCAAGAAACTCCAACATTTTGACAGTATTTCAGATATATACTTTTAAGACGTTTAATTCAGACTTGTGTTTTCAGTCAGTTCAGATTTTGACTCCAATCTGAGCATGAACATGGGGAACATCCAGCTCTGTCCTTTCACCACAGACTCACTAAATGGTTCATTAAGCCCCCTGTGGCCAACTTCCAAACTGCGAGCTGGCACTCCAGTGACTCCAGTATCACCATCATGAACAGGGAGTGAAGACACGCTGCAGTGTCAACTTTAGTCATCAATCAAAACAAGTTATTTCACTATAAGCTGTCCTCTGTGAATAAAATCTTGATAAAACTCTCTGACAAAAGAAAGAAAAGGTACTCAGAGAACGTGACTATGGACACAGGCTGTGTTTTCATACATACAATACAAAACAGAATGTATTAACTTTGGTTTTGAATATCTGACATAAATTGCAGCAATATTAATTATTCTTTTGAAGCACTAATGAATAAAAGCTGGAGATTACAATCAAAACAATCTGGTGAGTCTCAGTAATGTGCAAACAATTCAAGGTTAAGCATAGTTAAGGCGGGAATAATGCAGCCTGGACAGATAAAGCAAACATACTGTTCATGAACACACTCCTCTTCATGAATAATTGAATGAAGGAATTATCAGGTTATTAATGCAAGGTCTATGATTTTCTAGTCTGTTGTATGCTCTACATTTGGCTTTTGATGAATGAACACCACAAATTAGGTGTAAAAAGTCAAAACATAAAAAGTAAACTTAATAAATAGGTCCAGAGAGCAAGAGCTGGATGTGCAGGAAGAGGAGGAAGAGGAGGAATGCATGTCAAGGTTTTTCCAGCACTCTCAGTCCCTGAGAGCTACTGAGCCTCTGTCAACAACACTCTTCAAACTTTTCTGCATCGTATCCTCCACTGGAGGAAGCAAACACAAGTATCGGGTAACGTATTCCTCCTGACTTCCGACAGCTTTGTTTCCATGGCAACTAATCCGCAGGCTGTGGCAGTAAAGAAGTACCTTGTGAACTTCTCAATGAGAACAAGTCACTGTGGACTATGGAGTGGCATCCTGTGAATGTTAATTATATCACAGACCTAGCTAGGAACACAACAAATAAGAGCAAAATTAGTAATTTTGTCCCCCATCACTTTCCTGTGTGTGTGTGTGTGTGTGTGTGTGTGTGTGTGTGTGTGTGTGTGTGTGTGTGTGTGTGGGGGGGGGTAAGTATTTCAAAAAGATTGATCTATATGCATGGATGGATTAAGAGCCCCTCGGCACAGACATGTAAAAGCCCCCTGCATCTCTTTGTGGTCATTTTGCTTCCCTTTGTAATCATTTTGCATCTTTTTGCAGTCGTTTTGTAGTTGTCTCTTTGTGGTTGTTCTGCTTCTCTTTATGATTGTTTTGTATCCCTATGAGGATGTTGTGCATCTCTTTGTGTTCATTTTGCTTTTCTTTGTACTTTTTTTGTGTCTCTTTATGGTCATTTTGCATCTCTTTGCGGTTGCTTTGTCTGTCTTTGTGGTATTTTTGTGTTTCTTTGTAGCCATTGTGTGTGCCTCTTTATTTTTAGCAACATATTGTGGTCGTATTGAGTCTCTTTGTGGTCATTTTGCATCCTTTTGTGGTCATTTTGTGTCTTTTTGTGGTCATTTGATTGACAATATAGTCAAAACAGTCATATCAAACAGATGCTCTGAATGGGCCTACTCGGCACAGGCCGCAAGTGTTCAGGGCCCCTGTAAACCCATTCTGTAACCCATCAATGATATGTATTATATTTAATGATAGACAAAGCTTGTATGTGTACGAGTAGGTTTGGCCAGTATAGATGAGACCTTACAAAGGGCACAGTAATCAAGGCAACAAAGAACTCTACATGAGGGTTAATTATAATACTGGGGAAATTATTGCTAACAGGGGCTAATGCTGTATGACATTAGCCCCTGTGAGCTGATTGCGGATATAATTAGATGAATCATCCCAAAATGGCATGAAAACAAGATATTCTGTTGGTTAAGTTATAAACGTAGAACTGCTTTAATAAAAAAAGAAAATCAAGAAAATCCAATAATGAGTACTGCTGCAGAGAAAAAGGCTGCTATTGTTCACAGTAGTTGTGATAAGACTAATGGGATAAAAAAGTCTTAATATTGTCAGGGATTGGTCATAATAAGGATCAGGATCTTACTGATCAGGCCAATATAAAATTCAGCTTATGACGCTTGTTTTCTCGACGAACAACTTGTGATGCAACCCCATTTAACTTCATCTAGTAGATTGAATTAGGATGTTTTTGTTTGTGATCTACACACACAAATTCATAAATGTTGAAGTATGTTCTTTTTATTTCATTTATAGTTGTTTACAAATGAATTAAAAATGAAAGGCTGAAATGTTTTGAGGCAATAATTATTCAAAGCCTTGCAACACTTCAAATCAAGTTTGGGTGCATCCAATGTGTCTTGAATGTCTTCCACTTGGATGAGCTTGTCGACTTCAAATGGCTGGATATGGTTTAAAATAAAACACAACATACATGCTCCAATGAATGACAACGTAATAAAGCATAAAGACAGGGCAGAGCCAGGCCACCGTTAAAAAGAGGTAATGTCCTCCCATGACTTTTTACATTTTTTATATTCTATGTCTAATTATTAAAATGTTAAAATGATGAATTGCCCAAACTACGTAGTTGTATGGTGTGTTGTAAACAAATGTTGGCATCGTCTCACCAGCTCTGTTACATACATGTGAGGAGTTGTGCCCGTACGGTCCTCATTCTTTTAATTCCGTGCCAGAAGACGGGGCTCTAACCTAAATACACCCATACAATACAACACGTTACATTGTGTTTGAATACATGTCACACTTTCAAAGCACACATGATTGCTTTACCAATAAGGTACTGGTAATATGGATAATATATATTCTCCTAGATAATTTAAGAACAATATAGAAGGGCTATAATGAGGAGGGGTGTTCTGGTTATATGGTCTTCCTCTGGAAGCAAAATTGGTCAAAGCCCTGATACACCTTCAAAATAAGTAACAACAACAAGAACAGAAGAAGCAACTGCGTTCAAGATCTGAGATCACAAATTATTATATGCTTTTAAAAACATGACATGTTCAAACTTTTGGGCACAGAATAAGTTTTTCTGCTCTGATATTTTTAGTAGCAAAAATATTCACAATAACAGTACTGTTACTGTTTTATTTCTGTTTTGAAGCCTCAAGTTCGGCATTATGGTCGTCGCCATGACATACTGCAGGTTCAGTTGTGCAAATTGGCTGCACTGTTTCAACTCATCCATAGCAGAAAACAATGGTGGCTCGCCTGATCACACACGGGATACATCACAGTACACTAAAATATGTTTCTGTGAAGATTTTATGCGAGAAATAGGCAATGCAGTAACAGAATCTTGATTCATATTTGATCAGCGCTGCCTAGTTTGACAGTTTGATCTGACTTTTGTGCGGTGCACTGGACAGACTCACTGCCTGTTACTCCAAGTGTTTGCCTACTCTGCAATGTCCGTAGTGATAAAGGATCGCATCAGTGCATATCTGTAAAAATAAATAAGTCTGCATGAGAGAAAAAATACTTCTACTTCTACTTCTAGGTAATTGTGCTGCTAAAGATTTTGAAATGACAAGATTTCCTCATTACGTTTACATATACATCTTCTTTGAATGCCTGAATTGGACGTGTTAATATTTTTTTGCAAAGAAATTAATCAGATTGTAATTTTCCAAGTCAAACATTTTTCAGCTCCTCTTTTTTCAATTTTTGGTGGATGTAGCGAACACCTCCCTAGCAAGGCTAGAATTTGTGAATCAGCTACAGCCCTGCAGAGCAGTGAAAATCTTACATATATGGTACAAGGGAGGCAAAAGACTCAGAGGGACCTGAACATTAGAAACCATAGTTTAAAAAGAGCACAGCAGGTGGCATCATTAGGAAACAGAAAACTATAACTTTACAGTTTCTTGTTAGTGCAAGTCCAAACAAACTGAAAGACCAGGGAGAAAGGGCCTGCATAGGTCAGGCGACAGACCAAAAACAGAAGAAGATCCTTTGATGTAGTGGAAAGTCAAAAGGAAAACAAACATTTTATATTTCAAATCTTGGCTGTAAAGTTACCCTGAAGTAACCACTGGAAAAAGGGCCACATGACAGTAGCCTGGAGACTGTAAAGGGCAGATGAAAGAGTCTGAAAGCATGAGGCAAAATTGTTATAATTAACATTATAATAAACAACAATCAGAACTTTTTAGTTGTAATGCATCATAATACAGAGGAGACTGTCTGGGGGCATCATGTGATATCCTCCCTGTGTGTGCTTTTAGTGAAAAACAATAGATTCATTACTCTTCTCTCAGCCTGTGACACTAGATAACTGAAAGGTCAAATGAATGTGGAAATTCCTAAAAATAGCCACTAGATGCTGGCTCCAAAAACTCATTAATTCTTCCAAGTACAACCTCCTAACTTGTCTCCGCAGGACATTAGGATCACTTCCTTGCAGTGAAGTAAGAATAATTCAAATAATTTGATCAAATGCAGTATTGCACCCAAATTTGCATTGTTTGCTCAAAAAATCTATTAAAACCTGCAAGAATCTTTTTAGAGGATTTTCCTCCACTTGGAGGAAGCAGGAACGAGCTGTTAACACAACACAACATATCATTATCTTTTAAAGGTCCAGTGTGTGTGAGTACAATGTTGGCAGAAACTGAATATGATATTCAGAAGTTCAAATTCAGTGCTTTAGGGGCCCCGGGGTGACATGGGCCACACCTGAAACCTGATTGGCCACCGCATTTATAAAATATTTTAGAACTTTATTAAAAAAACACAGGAACAGCTCAATTTAATTGTTTTAAATATCAAGGAAGGCTGACAATCCTTGACTGTGTTGCAAAAGGCAGATAGCTTTTGTGACATTTCACTGTATATTTTCTGTACGAGATTTGTATTGTAGATCTGAAGTTTTGCAGTATTTTGTCAATACAATATTTTGTCCACACAGGCTTAATCATTTTAATTTTGTTGGTTCTGTGGTGGCAATTTGTTTAACAAAGCATACAAAGTATGATCTTGTCTTTCTGTAAGGTTTTATTCAAGTCATCCATGAATGGTCTCAACGCAACCGTCACACGCTCTTGTATGTGAGAGCCCCGATTGGCAGAAGCAGTATGGTTTTATCCCTGTTGGAGCACACAGTTACACATTCCTCAGTTCTGGGACAGTAAACAGACAGATAGTGTGGTGAGATGATCATGTCCTTGGCTTCTTAGTGAAGTCTCAACATCCCGCTGTTTACTGGGACATAGAGTTGTATGCAAATAATAGCCTCTTTAACAGTTGCGTATGGTTTTACAATGACCAGGTCAAAGGGTTGCATATGTTCTTAAAAATTGTATGTAGCCTACTTTTGGGGGGAACATTTCTTTTTGAGTATTTGAAAGAATAAACTATGCAAGCTTTATATTACTGTATTATTATTATTATTATTATTAATAATAATATTAATATTATTATGTCAATATGTCAATTTTACGTTTTGGTAAAAAGTAGGCCTACAGGTTTTCAGATCAACTGAGCTGTTTTATTATCTCTGAGACACAAACACAGAGTTATAGCAGTTTTCATGCTTTGGACCATTTCTTCCTTTCTGCCATGACTATTTCTGGTTTCCAGCAGCATAGACGCATTAGTTTGAGTTTAAAGTTCGGTAGCACACGATTCATGTGCTCAGATCAGACAATGTGGAATCCCTATCCGCGTGTGTTTGTACTTCATGCCACCCCTGTATAAGTTAGTGTCCCACTTGGGCCCCTTTGGACCTGAAGACTTGATACACCACTGTAGTGTTTAATCGCCTAAAAAAGAAATGTTTCATTAGTTCCTGCCACAGCAGCAGTAAAACAATGAACCCAAACTGAGACTTTAAAATGCCTTCTCCGTGTAGTTTACTACAGTCTATGATAGAGTGCCAATTTACTTTTCAACAAAGTTTTCTGTAAGATTTGGTAGATGTGTGTTATCCAGAGCAGTATAAAAATATTCTAATCAGTCATTTATATTGAGACAACTACATCAGATCAAGAGAAGACAGACATAGACAGGAAAGTAACAAGAAACTACAACTAATTGTGTATTATAGCTTTCTTTTTAAAACGTGCATGAGAACTAGTAATAATACAAAATAGAGTAGCTTCAGTACTAGAATGTGTAAGTGCTCGAGTGCTCGAATGAATCCTATTCAAAGTCTCTGCAGTGACTTGAAGATAGCTGTTCACAGAGGCTCCCTATTGAGATGGAGAATAACTGCACATTTTGAACAGCAAAAAAATCCCCAAACCCAGATGGGACAAGCAAACAAAGACACATCTAAAAGGAGCTCAAACTATTATTTCAACCACAAATTGTCACTGTTTAAATGGGCAAATGTTTTTTGTTAAAACTGGGGAAAACAAAAAAATAAAGCTTTGATAAATTATTTATTATATGGTAGCAACAAATTCTAATTTACTTTGTATTCAGAGTGGCACACTTCAGGATGTCATGGGATTTTGAAAGTTTCTTTAGACATTGTTCTTCAAATCTAGTAGACAGATGCTCTCCATTTTAAAGTCATGAAAATTGATTTTCACTCTGAGGCTATAGTATGATCCGTGTCCAGGGAGCCAACCTCTATAAAGTTAGACTAAATCTATTAAGATCAACAAAGACTCGCCACGACTGGCTGCCAGAAATGAATGTAAATGAGAGTCAAGCTCTTACTCTGAGATGTTTCATTCAGTATGAGCTGCTCAGACAAACGTTTGGGAAAATGTGATTATATCAGAGCATGTAGAAAGAAAGCTTTGTGAGACATTCGAGGACAGGAAAACAAAAATAACTTTGACCATACAAACAGAAATGTACAGGAAATATTTTGACTTTGTGGGCTGCCTGCATGATTAAAGAACCCCCCATGCAATTCAAAATGACATGTTATGTAAGGATTAATCTGCCGTTGCACCACCGAGAAGGCTAAAAAAAACAGCTATATACAGAATGTAAATGCTTGCTGCTATTTCTGTCACCCTACAAAGAGAACGAGTCTTAGGAGTCTAAACACAAAAACTAAGTAGAATATATGGCTGGGAATGTCAGCCAGGACGAGTAAATTATGGTGGACAGAGTGAGATATGGGGTGTGAGGAAGGGAGGAAACATCAAGAAATGTAGTGAGGAAAAAAAAAACTCTCCTGTCTTGTACTTTTTTCTGTGTTAAACTGGGCGTGAGACTGGGAGTCAGCAGCAGTGAAAGAGTGTGGTTATGGCTTGTGGTTTTTCACTCGGCACTAACATCTCAGCACAGCTCTCAACAAGGAAGAACGGAGGGGACAGAATAGACCCTTCAAAATGTAAGAGTAGACCATGCCGGTGCCACACATCCGCACAGGACGGACGGAAAAATAAAACAACCACCGTGTGTGACATTAAGTATGTGCAGTTAAGTGCAAATTAATGTCACTGTGACTGTGGGTGTCAAACACACTCTGCCTGCATAACCTTACTTATTGTTAAGACAGCTTTAAACAATGCTGCTCCGTACATGACCCGTGTGGAAAATGAAACATACAATATGTTAACATAGACTTGAAAATATACAAGGTTATTAAAGGAACAGTCCCACAGAACCCCCTGTAAACCAAATAGCTGGGGTTGCACTTTTTGTATGGATTAAAGATACAAGATTTAAGGTGGTAATTATTAGTGAATATAGAGGTGCTGTTGGGCAAAATATTAAGATGGTACTATTGATATGTTGTTAGAACCAGGGCCGGAGCACTGACGTCTATATTTTGGGAGACGTGGGGTATTTTACAATCATACTTTCAACTCTTGGTGAAAAACAGCTGTGGTAATAGTGTGCCAGGATATTCATTATTGATATTCTTGCCCTCCAGGCATGTTTTAAGATATATACAAATACTCTGCCTTAAATACTAATGTGTGTCTTAGTAGTAAAAACTTTTTTGAATGGAGGGAATGACATACTGACTGATTGATTGACTGACTGCTTTCTTTATGTCCCTGCAGGCATTTTGGTAACATTTAAATTAATAAAAAGATCATTAGTAAAAGACGTGTCTGAAAATTATCTTATAGTATGCATGTGTGTATGTATTTTTTCAACAAAAAAACACTATTCGTTTGAAATGCACCTTAACAGCCAAAATATACTCTGGACATACTTGCTAAGATACATGACAAACTGTAAATACCTTTAACAAAAGAACCTTGATGTTGTTCTTACATAAAATGGTCTAATATCCTAACATCTCATGGTGTGTATTTATTACTGTGTCCTATTATTGTGCCCTGCTGCAGTTACCTAGTTTGACCCAGCAGAACCATTGAAGTTTAATCACACTGTATCTTATCTAATGCTGTGCGTATCGGGCCAATAATTAATTAATATTGGCCTTATCGTACATCGTAGTATCTCATATCTGCTGTGGTGTAATTATAATTAATGTTTAGCTGTGTGGTATCACATTGTGTTTTTGCACTCTCTCACTGTGGATGCTGAGCAAAATCTAAAACTGGATCTATCCTGTATCCCCTTATTTCACCTCTGTCCTGATTTCCCTGAAGATACTATATATTTTTCATTCCTATGCTCGCACAATTCCTTCTACTGGGGCAGGAGAGTAAAGATCAGAAAAAGAAGCTAAAGAAACACCTTGCACATACTACTTATTTTCATCGCCACATATTCGTAGGTTTCTCTGCCCTTTCTTCTTCTGGGAGGACTGAAGAAAAGTGGGCTACGAGAACACAAGGATGAAAACTGCAGGCATAAAATATACTGAGGGAACAAAGTGAGAGAGGACCGGCTGAAATCTGGCAAAAAAAAAAAAAAAATGTACTGAAGGAACATAGAACTGAGGGAAAATTGGGTGAGTGAATTTAGAGCAGAGCTGTGCACGTACGCACACACGCACACACACACCTGCAGGGAGCGGTACAATGCAGCCTTGTTACATCCACCTTCAGTAGAGCCAGTGTTCGGGGCAATTATCCAGAGAGTCACCACACCTAGAGAAGCCCACAAGTTAGCCAAAGAGTTATAGCTGGACAAACACCAGCTGTGACGATTAAAGAAAACACTCAACACCTCCTCCCTCAAACATATTTTCACTGCTTCCATCAAAATAGCTAGATGCCATGTGCACTTTAAAGCAGGGAGAGGTAACAGATTCAGGATGAAAACTCTGTGTATCTGCAGCAGTGTTTGGTCTTTGGCCAGTTTTTGCAGGATAAATGTAAACAGTGGGCAGCTGCCAACTGTCCAGAGCCATCAGTCCATCAGTTCAGCAGTGCTTGGACTGATGAAATGTGGGAGGACATGGGAAAGGGAAGCTGCCTCTTTCTATGTACTGTCTCTGTGCACATCCTGGAATGTGTCAAGGCAGTCTGACTGTCACTGTGAGCATGTCAGGAGCAGTAGTCATTAGGTTATATATAGAACGTGAGCTGAGTTTATTTATAAAGTGAAAATGTGCCCTTACGTAGTTTATATCATTTGATTCATCAATCTGTGATGCCTTTAAGTTCAGGAGTTATTCAGTGATGAGTTTAAATATATATAAAATAATGAGAAATGCCCATTACAAGTAGGGATGCTTCAATCCAATCCTCTGGATCGGAATAAGCTCGGTCCTTATATGCAGATAGGGGATCAGACGGATGTAACAGATCAGTTTTATAGTTTAAGGGTCATCAATGATTCTCCGATGCAAAATATTGTCTTGTTTAGTAATAAGCAATGGGGTAGTAATCAGAATTAGTATCAGAATTGGTGTTGTTTACGTATCTGAATTGTTTCAGTAGTAGTAGTAAAAGTTTGATTGGTGCATTCCCAACTACAAGTTACTGCGCCCAAAATACTAACGTAAGTCCTCATATTTAAGAGGCTGTAACCTCATATGTTTTCTGTTTTACCTTATAATTATTTAGTTATTGATTATCATTTTTAATCAACAAATCAAGTAACTGTTTGATTACCCTGGTCTGATAATCTGAGTAGTGTCATTTAGTTTTCTTTACTACTGTTTCTTTATATTATGTTATTTTAATATACACTCTGTTGGCAGTGCATTAGGTACAACTAGCTAAAACTAAAGGTGTATTTAATAAACTTAAAATATAGTTTCTTTCTGTTTGAATTGTATTGAATTGAATTGGAAATGTGGGCAGCAGTTTCAAGGTCTGCAATACCTCCAGCAACTCTTAAGGGAAGGCTAAACTTTTAGTATTCATATCCACTATATGAATATTTAGTATTCATATAATGGAAAGTGCAAAAGCTTCCAGAGTTTCTCTAGCTGAGCGATTGGTGCTTCTCATTCAAATGGCTTTTGGCTGCACTGCATTGTGGTCTATCGTGGTTATTTGTCAGTACACATAAAATGGCATCTCTCGCTCTATGACAATATATTTCTCCATGTATGACTGCTGAGAATCAGGAAAACATTTAGAGTCTATATAAAAAAAACATGCTCTTTCATTCTGAGGGACTGATGCCGACAACTTGTCTCTTAGCGTTGATGTTTTTGGACAGCTGAGACATTTCTACTGCTTTCAAATCCCGCTGACGCAACAAGAAGAAAAAAATCACCACAAAACAAGCACACAGGCCCAAGTATACAAGGTTTTTAGCTGTTTTTAATATAGATTTTCCTTTAATACAGCTGTGCCGTTATGAAAGTTGAGATAAATGTTTAATATGCCACATGTAATATGGAGCAGCTTCATCTGGGAGAATTTAGGATTACCTCTGCTATAGCCCAACATAAGGGCACATTGTATAGCAGTGAATTCCTCTGCACTTTGCCAGCTAGCCATGGCTTTGAGAAGTCAGTGAGGCCTTAAGTTCCTGTAACCCCTCCAGAAAAAAAAAAAAACTGATGGGAGGGAATAGCTTGAGGAATGGTTGGTATTCTGAAATGTTGTTCTTCTCCACAAGTTTATTTCTGTCTTTCATCGAGGTCCAGGGAAACATTCAGCCAATCAGACAGCCTCATTCTCACACATCACCACATTTCCACAATCATAACAACTGATAGTATGGACAAAAAAAGTATTTTATAAGGTTTTATAAGCAGATCATACCACTGGTAAACGGTGAGCTCAAGTATGATTAATGTAATCCCACCCTTAAGTAAACCAAGTGCAACATTCATTAACCAATTCACACAAGATAAATGGAAGCTGGATGTAGTTTATCCCTTCTAATTAGACAAACTCAGCCCACAAAAGCTCCCAATTTATCAAAGTTAAATCTCTAAAACAAGGTCACTGACGTCTTTGTTGGAGCTGGAATATAGAATTAAAGAGTAAAGGTAAAGCAGGGAAGAGGAGAAAGTCAGAAATAAGAGAAATCTCGTCTGAATAGTAAGAGAAATGACTTACCACTCACTTATCTCACACTGTACACTCTCTCCCGACTGTCCTTCTTGTATGGCAAAACTTCCCAAGTTGTTCCTCTCCACTGACTCCCTCTCTCTCCTTCTCTCTCCCTCTCTCTCTCGCTCAACATGGGTGCTCATGTGACTGTCACTCGCCCACCATACAGCAAAATGGCGACATCTAGTGGTGGTTGAAGCCATAGCACAAGAGCTTTAGACTCATTGGCACTTTTTCAAAAGTAATTTATAGGCTAATTTGCTCTGATTCAGTGGCTGATATAAAAGCAGCCTCTGATGAATACAAATAGCTTCTTATAATAAACACAAATAGTTTCAGCTGTCCACAAACACTTTGGTGGTTTGTAAGCAAATTCTTTTTCATTAACCAAAAGTAATATATTCATGATAAATGACAACTTATTTTCACAGCTCATCATATTAAAGAGGCTTGCTTTTGAATCTGCTTTTGTCAGTAAGATTAAACTTAATGTAAATTCTAACAAATCAAATCAGGACTGTGATGTGGCCTGTGGCTTCTGATACATTTTAGCATAATGTCAAGTCAAGTCAATTTAATTCATATAGCCCAATATCACAAATTTTCCTCAAGGTGCTTTACAATCTGCATAGCATATGACACCGTTTGTCCTTATACCATCAATTTCAGATGAGGAAAAACTCTCCCCAAAAAATACATGGGAAAATGGACCCAGAGGACAGATGTCGTACAAGATGGACAGACAGACATGCAACAGATATCAGGTCTCCCTCTGAAAAAAGATTTTAATCTCAAGTCTTGGTTAAATAAAGGTTAAATAAAATTAAATAAAAAAGATGTTGAGTGTAGAGAATAGAAGAAATCTTTCTGTTTTTCAGCAAGTTATTTTTAAAATTGATCTAAATCAATGTGTTCAATTTGACAGCATTTGAGACAAAACTTGGACCCCTGTAGATGCCACCCCTCTAGATAAGCCCCTCCATTGTAAACATGTACTTCACGTATCACCAAACAGATCGGAGACACACGGCTTCCACTCCACCATGAAGACCTGGAAAAGGAGACAGACGGCACAAACACGAGAGGCAAAGCTCAAACACATCACTGACCATTCACACAGAGAGGAGAATAGAAACACACAGGGGATGAAGACAAGGACAACATGCACACAGTGGTATTTGGTAATGGTATTTGAACATATTCCTGTGTTTGGACTGGAACACAGCCATCTCCTTTTGGAACTGGCTTGTGACCATGTTTTATTGGGCATTTGTCAATGTTTTTTTAAGTATTTTTTGGATTTGTGTACTACTGTCAAATACTTGTTTTCCTTGCTTTTTCGTGATTGTTTGTTATATTTAGATATGCAGCACCAAAGGTTAATCCACCATGTTTCACTGCAAAGAGCAGGAAGAACAAGACTAAGTGCCGTGGTACTTAAGTACAGCGGTGCTTTCGTTACTGTGCGGAAGTCAACATGTTCACCATGTTTACCATCTTTGTTTTATCGCTCTTACATTTTATGATTAGCACTACACAAACTACAGCTGAGAGTTAGTTACATTTTGACCTGTGGATTGCACTGAGTGACAAATTAAGGGATGACAAAAGTTACTGAAATAAATCCTGAGGGCCTCGTAAATGTCGGTGCAAAATTTCATAACAATCCATCCAGTCGTGGTCGAGACATTGTGAACTAGAGGAAAAGTCAGAGGAAGTATTTAGGATCCATTATCAGGGAAGCGTGGCTGTATTTTGTGCTAATCTCTCTAGTAGATATTGAGACATTCCACAGAATAAGTGAAAACTTTGACCTGCTGGATACGCCAGAAGAAAAGTCAAAGTTCACACTCTGGGAAGCATGAACGTCTGCACCAATTTTCTACAACAAACTATTCAATAGTTGTTGTTGTTGAGGTATTTCAGTCTGAGTGCTTGTGAGTTTTATTGTGCCCCAAAGTGAAATAACAGCATTTTGGTTCCAGTAACTCGATGTACTTTTTGTTCTTATCAACATTCACTGTATATTCCAAAACCAGGTCAACACTGAGTTTTGTTGAGGAGATATTCAGAATCAGATTATTGGTCCAGTATGTTGACACATATAAGGAAACTTCTCAGAGGTGAATGGGCATCTGAAATATCTGATATGTTAGAAGAGGGTGGAATATTTCCAAAAAGTAAAGGTGTAATGTTTAGATACTAAGTCCAGGCCAAATGCATACATCAATGGTTAGAAGGAATCGGTCAGAAGCCAAAACTGAGAGCTTATTGTTTTATTCAAGAACAATTATAAATGTGAAAAATATGTTGCATATAATTTGCATAAGTCAGAGATCACACTGTGCACTGTTAAGATGTGGTAGATTTCCATTACACATTGAAAATACAGAGGTGTGACCAAAGATGAAAGAACCTGTGAATACTGTGAGTTAAATTAAGTGGAGAACAAAACTTAATTTCATTTTATATTGTCCTTGTCCATTGTCATGAAATACGGCAAATATTGTTTTCATGAAAATCCATGTCCGTGATTTAGATTTGAGGTGTTGAGAATGGAGCTTCATTGGAACACCTTTTCTACAATGTTTTGAATATCTACTATAATTTTCAGAATATCTTTCTAAAGCGTGGGATAGGAGGAGACAAGTAACAGATGAGTTCCTCAGACTCGACATGGATTGTCTACTATTGGTTTATTTATCAAATATACAGGGGATAGAACTAATGGAGGCGGACGTTTTTGTTGTTGTGTTGTTCAGATTTGCGTATTGTGTCTTGTGCTGTGGGGAGCTGTGTTTATATGTTTGTGGATTTATTGTATTTCTATTGTGGGATATCTTTTGGAATGTTATTTATGGAAGGTTTATGTGTATGTTTGGTAGTTGTAATGTATTTTGCTGTTAGATGACAGAGGGTTAACATGCCAGAATGTTTGCTTTGTTGTTAGTTAATGTGTCTGAATAATCCCATGAGGGAGCGGCCATGTAAATGATGGAAATAAGATCTTCATTCATTCATTCTAACTCAGTAACTCTCAATATACTCGCACACAGTGCAGAGGACAACATTTACAATGCAATACAAACACAGATGTACAGCTAAACAAACATAATCAAATGTATACTTAAAGCTAACAAGCAAGAGCAACAAACTATAAGGTCAGATTGTATTGTGTGTACAAGGTTGTGGTACAACTAAGAATGCTGGAATACATTGCCTACTGAATAGATCATTTAGATTGATAAGTTACTCTATATACAGAAGTGGTTTAATTTTGTTATGGACCAGCTCAAATACTCAAAAACACAAAGGTTAACTTTTATTAGCATTAGTCAAAGGTTATAGGTAGTAAGAAACTAATAGTTCTATAGTTATTTAGGAAACTACACCATGAATCTAATTGTGTAATCCATAGCCTCTTTTGTCATATGTCAAAACTTTTATTTATAACTCACTCAACTTTATTTATATTCCACTTTTACTTTAAAGTGCACACAGAGCAGAGAGGAAAGGAAGCACAAAAAGAGAAAGCAAAAGATGAAATAAAAATGAGCATTCAATGCCAATTACTTTGTATATCAATTACCACATGTAGCTAAATCAAAATTAGTTCATAATAAGTATCAGTGGTGGAATGTAATTAATTTACTAATTGACTGTACTTTTGTACAATGTTGATGTCCTGGTACTTTGAGTATTTCCATTTTGTTCCTTTATGCTAATACTCCATTACATTTCAGAGAGTAATGTGTACTTTACTACATTTATTTCATAGCTAGAGTCCCTTGACACCTTGGTTAAACTGCCAAAAAAAGTTGTTAAAAAGCTCCACCTTAACAGCATTAAAATGCTGCTAACATTAATGCATCAGTATTAATTCCAATAACATTGATGTGTGTGATAAAGCTTTGCGACTAATATTTACTTTTACCCAGGTAATAGTTTGATTGCTGGACTTTTACTTTAGGACTTTAGCCTAGTTATGACCTATAAGATCTATATGAGACAATATGTTGTATAATTATGACTTAACATTGCTAAATAATCTGCCATACGTGATAAACTGGATTTGTAAAAGTCCTATTTTTGAGTGTTAACTTCCTCCTTCTTCCTGTTTCTGCATGAGCTTCCTTGAACTCTCATCTCTCCAGTTCCCGGTCACAGCTTCCTTCTTGAGCTTTTATTTAACAGAGGTTAGTTTTGTTCAACAAAAGTAAGAAACGCCGTTGAATTCCAGTATACATATATATTTTAAAATATACATAAAGACTGAAATAACGATGAACAATAAAGAAAATCAAACCAACATTACACAAGATGGTGCCAGAGGAAAGAAAGGATGGGGCAGGTTTCCTGATGGCCTCCAGCTTCCCCCAACCAGGAACCTGAAACACAGCACACACAAGTCCTGACAGAATAAGTATTCTAAGAAAAGTATATGCACACAGTATAGTCTGCTCTGCTGGTTTGACCTCACATGGCTGATTAACTGTTCATGAGTGTGACGTGTAAAAGAAAACCGTTGTTGTGTTTGGCATACAGTATTCTACACAGTGCTAACAGAGGACAGAGCTCAATAAGTGGGATTTTGAAAGCATTGTTTTTTTTCTTAAGTCCTCTTAAGTTCAGCAAACAATGTCATACATGTAAAACACAAACCGTTTGCACAGGCTTACAACCTTAACAAACATTCAGAAATTCTGGCAACATGAACAAGAACTGCAAAAATATGTGTGTCAGACAGAGAAGAGATCTGATAGTTAGTGTTTCCTATAACAGCACCGATGAAGGCTTCTGTTTATTTGTACCTTTGAGGTGGAAATTGTTTGCTGTAGGAAGATTTTCACGCATTGGAATAATGCTCTTTGAAATCATTCACGTGATGATCAATGCCTTCTGTTTTGATACCTGCATGGTGCTGAAACTTGCCTGGCACAGCGTCAACTGAGAAATATTAATATGTCGGTATAGCAGACCTACAAGGTTGGTAATGGAGTAAGTGATAGCTTCATTATGCTGCTACAGCCTGAGGGTTGAAGTATAACTTTTGAATACAGGTACAGCAAGACAATCACACCATATGTAATGGCTTCTTAAATTAAATTGTTCTCATATTATTGCAAGTAAGCATCATGTTCAGGTAGCTGTTACTGCAGGGCAAGAAGATATATCAGGAACAGGTGCCTTAGTACAGTTATTAAGATAATCATGCAATCAAGTCACATACTGCACTGAGTAGACTCTCTTTGTAATTAAATACTCGACATATTACACTTCTTATGTAATATTCTGTCATTCACAGAGTAATTTAAATGTTATTGCAAAGCAGGTAAAAAGTTCTGGATGGCAACTTCAATAAACTTTATTGTTCCAGTGCTTTTCAGAGAGATACCTGGTTATCAGGGCTCTCAGAACATGACTGAACCAAACAGCAACAACAGTTTCATTTGTCATTAGAAAGATATACGTTTTAAAATTAACCAGGGCTATAACTATCATGAATGGCACCTAAGAAGTGTCAGGATTTACCTCAATTATACACAAAATTCAAAGTTTTAAACTCATTATTCTTACACTGGACTGTTTTAGGCCAAAACATGCAATAAAATAAAGGCAGTATTTCTTCACCAGAATTCTATTTCTGGCATCATGGAGAGCGATTTAATCTGACTAATGAGAAGAGACTGACTTTAACAAAGCTGACATGCAGGTCACATTTCTGCAGGTAGCCTACCTGAGGAGATGGTGTCAACAGATAAAAGGAAGAAAAACAAGAAGGTAACAACAAAAAGCTTTAAATGTTACCTCCTACACAGATTGCTGTTAGATTTCCTTTTTTTTCTCACAATGAATAAGACAGCTTTCCCCTGCTCTTCCATTTGCAATATTCACATTTGTTTATCTGAAAGGGAAAATTGCTCTTCATTACAGTTAATCAGCATCTCTCAAACTCAAACACGCTTTCAAACTAAGTTGCTTCAAGCTTTTTTAGGCTGTTTATCAGGTTATTAGGGCAATTGTGCTCAAGAAAACATTTCCTTGAAGAAGACAAAACATCTATTAGCTATATTCAGTCTTTCTGAAAATAATGTTTTATCACTTACTACCTGTTATTTAGTAAATCAAGTATCAGAATCAGAATGACATTTATTGGTCACAACATTTGTAGACAGTAAGATAATAGTGACCCAGAGTGCAAAGGATGTTGGAATAAATCCTTTAAGAAGCAGGTTACTTAATATACACAATGTATATATGACAGTATGCACAGCATGTGTAGACTTGTGTTTGAGTGATAATATTTACATGTTCTTTGTTGTTGTTGTATAACTGTGTATTTAACAATGAGAATAAATAATTGACAGGACAATATAAGTTACAGTGGATGTTTGAGCCACAGAGTCATTGCACAGTTAAGTTAAGTTATCTTTTATTGAGCCCCATAAGGAAATTCATTCTCTGCATTCGACTCATCCTAAGTGTTGGAGCAGTGCGTAGCCATCCAGCGGTGCCTGGGGAATAACTCCAGATCTGAGCCGGTGTCTTGGTCAGGGGCACTGACTGGAGAATTAACCTAATATACATGTTTTTGATGGTTGGGGGAAATCGGAGCACTCGGAAGAAACTCCACTCTCAGTCCAAAACTGAATCCACTGTGATTGTTCCTGACACTGAGTGCCTGGTGTTAACTGTTGGTCACAGCGATGTCTAGTTGTTTTGACGTACAGTGCTCTGTAGCACTTACCAGAGGGGAGAGGTTGGAACAGGTTGTGTCGAGGTGTGATGGACCTCCAGTGATCCTGCCCGTTTCTTGACTCTGGACAAGTATAAGTCCTAAATGAGGGCAGGTTGGCAACAGTGATTTTCTCTGTAGTTCTCACTGTCCATTGTTATCTGTTCCTGTTCTGTTTGGAGGGAGATCCAAACCATGACAAATAAATAAGTCAAACGTTATAGGTAGTATCTAATAGTTATATAGTTATTTAGGAAATATGTCTATGAGCTATACAAAACTACACCATGAATCTAATTGTGTATTCAATAGCCTCTTTTGTCATATGTCAAAAGTTTTATTCAGAACTCACTCAACTTTATTTATATTCCACTTTTACTTTAAAGTGCACACAGAGCAACACAGAAAGGAAAGGAAGCACAAAAAGAGAAAGCAAAAGAGAAAATAAAATAAGCATTCAGAATGAAAGTTGCAGGTTAGACACATTTAAAGACCAGTTGTATTTTATGATTTGATGCCAATTACTTTGTATATAAATTACAACATGTAGCTAAATCAAAATTATTCCTAAGTATCAGTGGTGGAATGTAATTAATTTACTCAATGACTGTACTTTTGTACAATTTTAATGTCCTGGTACTTTGAGTATTTCCATTTTGTACCTTTATACTAATACTCCATTACATTTCAGAGAGCAATGTGTACTACATTTATTTAAGTCACAGTAAATGTAAAAAGCATGATAGCTTGATGCCTAATAAATGCTGCTAACATTAATGCATCAGTATTAATATTAAACTAATAACATGTTTTGATTGCTGGGACTTTTACTTGTAATGGAGTATTTTTAAACCGTGTTACCTCATACTATAGGCCAGTTATGCCTTGGGACAATATGCAATATAAGTATGACAAACAGGATTTGTAAAAGCCCTATTTTTAATGACTTTATTTCCTCCTTCCTCCTCTCTCTCTCTCTCTCTCTCTACATGAGCTTCCTTGAATTCCCCTCTCTCCAGAAGCGCGCTCCCGCTCGCCGCTTCCTCCTCGTCCATTGCGCGCTCCCGCCCGCCTGCTCTCACGTGTTGTGTGTGTGTGTGTATAAAAAGGGTCTCACTCTCCGCTCATCATCATGTCCACTGTGTCCCCGGACAAACGGCGAAAGATGGAGTCAGCGCTCAACCAGCTGAAGAAACACACCGTGGTGGTGGCAGACACGGGAGATTTTAACGGTAAAAACTCAAATAAACTCCCGCTTTTGGCGCAAACTAACCGACCGGGAAGGATCCGGATTTAATGTGACTGACCGCGATGTCAGTGTCCGGGCGGAGCTAGCGTCTCTCTGGTTTCATTTGCACCCACCGGTTAATGTTAGTTAGTTAGCTGACCAACTCCAGTGAGGTTTACTTGACAACTTATAGCTACTACAGTTGACAGTCTGTTAATCCGATTATAGCGACTTGTTCTTAAAGGTTGTCCAATTTTAGCACCCGTAGCTAGGTTAGTGCACGTTAGCCGCATTAGCAAAACAATGCGAGCTGACTAACCTTCTTTGCTTCACTTGCTCGATAGAGAAAAGAAAATTAAGTTGTATATCGCCGAGTTAACGCGAAACAAAGAGGTAAAACGTGTTTTTTTTTTTTTTTTGTTTGCTTCCTCGTTTGTCACTGTGGTGCCACAGAGTAAAAGGGCATGTTTCTCAATGGGTCAGAATGAGGAACTGTGTGTAATGATATTGTTAAACTGTGATGCAAACCCGATAGTTCCTCCATCCAGAGTCTGCAGACTCAGGATGACATGACAGAAATGGTTTGTGACTCTGCAGCCGGGCGTAACACTGGGAGAGCAGACACTGTTTACTCTCATTACACAGCAGGAGCAGTGGATGTTGGCGTAGACTTTTTTTTTTTTTTTTTTTTTTAAATAACTTTGTGTGTCTTTGCACACTTTGTTTAGTGTCCTTGACTAATGAAGGATTGTGTGTTGAGGCATGCATGCAGCGAAGATGGACACAAAAACATGTCATCTGTGTCATTTAGTGCAGTTCGATAGGGTTGTCATTTAATGTGATCAACAAAATAAGAAGTGACCACAATTTTTTTATAAGCAGTCATTGTTTTAATACTAAAAATACTAAACTTTATTTGATTCTGGCTTCCTTTTAAAAGCAAGTATTTGCTGTTTTATTGTAAATATATTAAGGTTTAACCTTAAATCAGACTTTATTTGTATTGTATGTTTTTATTTGAGGTTAGTGCAACTCTTTACAGGTGACAGACAAGCCTATAATAATTATAAAGTACAAATATAAGCTGTAAAAACAATTTGAATCTAATGCACACAAAACAAAACAATATTTGGCTTTACAAAAAAAAACAATCGACAACAAAAATAGTAATTAGTTGCAGCTTGTCTCAATACAACGCTGCCAACCGAGCAGGACGATAGTTTTTCACATAACAAAGCCTTACACGTCAACAGTGTCTGTCACCGATCCCACAGTTTATTCAAAACATCATTGTGGAAACCTGTCAGTACTGTCGTTGGGGAAAAAAACGAGTTTGTGATAGTGATCAGAAAAGACGTTCCTCAAGGTTTACACAGCCATTGGCTTCTCTCTTTTTTTTATTTTTTATTTTTATTAAAAAATCCACACGTCCATCTGATTTATGTAATCTAAGTATTTCTTGAATGTTGTAAGATTCCTCAGGGTTTACTGGCTGCAAGTTTAGACATGTTAAAACCACTTCTGTTCCACATAAGAAATGCAAGAACTTGGTGTAACACCACACTCTTACTTCACTTACATAAGGGGGGGAGATTGAAAGTAAATTAAAGGGGCACTTGGGAAATTCTTTGCACAAGGCTGCTTGGTAACTAATTAGCCTGCATGGTTCTAGATGGTCTAAGGTTCCTCGTGAGATGATGAATTGTTCACTGCTTTGGGAAGATGATAGACTTCTATGCATGCTAATGTCACATTAAGGCAGTAATCTGACTGTGATATTGAGTGCATGTCCGTATTGTTAAGTCATTTGAGGCTATAAGGAATAGTGAAAGACCGGTCAGCCGATTAATCGCGCTGATTATCTGGCTATTTGAGATAATCAGCATCCGTCTGTGCTCAGAGGGCTGATAAACAATAAGACGGACACATCTGCTGGCTGCCTTTCAGTGTGGCGGCTGTGGGATGATGTTAGTGCTCTTTGTTTTGTGAGTTAAATGAAATTAGGGTCTTTAGTGGCTGCTGATAATGCTGATATCAAAACAAACAAGTAATTTATAAAAATTATATTATATTGGGAATTCAGCCATATGTTTACAGTAGGATGAATTAATGTTATAGTAGAGGTTTTGCAACCAGATCATTGTAATGCTACAGGTGCTCTTGTGCCTTTTTTTTCATTTCCTTATTTTGTGGTAACTGTGCTGTAATATGCATGTTAATGTAGTTGGTAAACATTCATGGTCAACTTATAAATGACTACAAAAGTGGAATCAACATTCTCAACTATAAAATATATAACAACTTCAGCTTGCACAGAAAAGGCTGGACTAATGTTATATTATTTACAATCTCTTATTTGCATTCACCCTTTTTATCATAACTTCAAGATATATATTTTCCCAGTTGAGGACATTGTCAGTGGAAATATATTTCGGATGGCTATTAAATTATGGAAAGCATAAACTTTATTTATGCCCCCGGCAGTAGACAGACCAGACTCCATCTTTTGGGAATAGTGCTGTAATCAGCACAACAACTGTGGTGTCTTCTGGAACTGTTGATCATGAGTATCTAGTCCAAACTCAGTGACCTGCATAATGATCCAATTTTTTTGGAAGTGGGTTGAAAAAAAAAAAAAAAACTGGCTTCAGAACAGAGGTAGGCTTTGTTCTTTAGGCAGAAGAGCTGGCAGCGCCGACTGGACTCGGCTGCTACAATCGAGTGCTGACTTAAAACCTTTTGTTTGGTGAAAAGGCCCTGCCACTCACGCATCTCAAATTCAATTCTGGACTTGTCCTGTAACAGGATGCTTTTAATAAACAGTTCTGTAGGTTATGACGTACCTTAATACAGGCCTTGTGACTGTTTTTTATTGCAGCAGTTCATCAAAATGATTTAACTCTTTTGGCCATTTATTATAATAAAAGGTTTTCAGCTCTAATGATTTCATTGGTTACTTTTTAAGGTGGTATTCACTATATCTGTCCGTTGTTTTATTTTGCCCAGTTTTAAGTTGCAGCATCAGCAGCTTTTACTAAGTATAGGAGTCTTAAGAATCCCCATCACATATAAAGAAAAGATAATTAAATGATTAATCGATAACCTACTTAAGATTTTGTCCTCTTAAAAGTGGCCTTAAACAGTATTCTTTGTATCAATGGAAGAAACGATATCCATCTGCCTTTTCTGACTCGGTAGTTTTTTTTGAGAGTACGGTGCAGTAATATTCTTACACAGTAGATGGTGCCATTTCCTTCCTCACAGCACCAGTATATTGTAGGTTTAAAATCACACAGGCTCTTTACTCTTTGACTTTTTATACGTACTCATAGACATATATTTTTGAATGAATGAGATCAGTGAAAATCTTGAATTATGTGAGTGTGTATGTGACTTTTAATGACTGCTCTGTCTTCCCATCATGCAGCCATTGACGAGTACAAGCCTCAAGATGCCACCACTAACCCGTCTCTTATCCTGGCTGCTGCTAAGATGCCAGCCTACCAGCACCTGTTGGATCAGGCCATTAAATATGGCATCGCCAAAGGCGGGTAAGAGGTTGCACACAAATGAGATTGCATTGCACTATAGGCCAAACCTGTCAAGTACAGTAAATGGTTCTGCTGTGCATGGTGTTGACACACTTCCTTAATTTACAACAGGCAGTTCATTGCAGTGTTCTTCCCTTTTCTGCTTAAACCTGAAATCTGTGATGCCATTTAGTGAATGTAATTATTGGACTTATGTAGTGGAGTTTGGTTAAACATTAAACGTAAAAGCATTTACAGTGTGTTAAGCCGATCTCCATACTCAGAGCTGTCAAATAAGTAGTAATTTGAATGTGCAAAATGTGATGAGTGCACTTGTTAGGATAATAACAGCTGCACAATATCCATTTTCATAAATTTTCCTTTTCAGTGTAACTACTTCTAAGTGAAGAAAAGTGACCTTGCGCAGGCTCTTCACAGCCTCTTTCCGTGCGATGTATCTGACCACTTAGTCACATTCAAGCCAGTTTCTCAGGCAGAGGCCTTTTTATCTGTTCCTGAGGCGCAGCTGAAAACCGGAGGTGACAGAGCATTCGCAGTCAGAGCTCTGAAGCTATGAAATAAGCTGCCTGAGGAAATCAGGGCAGCCGAGCTTTTCCAGATTTTAGTTGATTTTCATAGACTGCCCTTGCTGGTTATTTTTTGGGGTGATTTTTACTGACTGTCTTGATTGGCTTGAATTAGTTTTTATGATCTGCCTGTTGAAGATGACCTTTTTGCTTTGCGTGAAGCACTTTGTGACATGGGTTTAGAAAAGTGTTTTCTACAATATTATTATTATTATTATTATTATTATTATTATTATTATTATTATTCTCTGTCCAGAACTGAAGAGGAGCAAGTCGCAAACACCATGGACAAGCTGTTTGTGAGTTTCGGGCTAGAGATCCTCAAGAAGGTCCCAGGCAGAGTCTCTACTGAGGTGGATGCAAGGTAGGCGTGTGTTCTTTTATGTGTCTCAAGGTGCTAGTATGAAGGAAAACTTGTTACCTAATGTTCACTGTCTTTTCAAAACCACACGTCTGCATATAGAATCTTAAATTGCCTGTGTATTACTCATGGGCTATTACGTAGGAAACGCACAACTGGTGTTCAGAGACCAACATAATTGTCATGTCAACACTCTTTTGTTCACTGGAACATCATTGCACTATACGTCACAGCATTGTTTTTCACGTCTTTAAATTGAGGATGGAAATTTAAAGCAGTTTCCTTTATTTTTTTTATTTAATAATTTATTAGTAATTGGCAAAAGCTTTTAAAATACAAAACGCATGTTTTTACTTCAGAAAAAGTTTAAATGCTGGTGTGGCCTATTTGTGTTGTAAAACCAAAGTTAAAGAGGAACCTGAATAATGAATTGAATAAACACAGTAAATTGGACTGCATTTATACACCGCTTTTATCTACCATGCTTTATTTATGATAATTATGTACACAATTTGCCTCTCATTGAGCCATTCACATATACATTCAAACAAAGCTATCATGTAAGACTCCGAAGCAGTTGCAGTTCAGTATCGTGCTCAAGGACATGTGGACCTAACTGAAAGTAGTCTTAAATAAAACAAAATAATTGTGTCTCAACATAGAGTGTGGTTGTCAGATTTGGGCGAATTGCTTAATGGCTGTGTTGTTTCTATTCTCTAAACAGACTATCTTTCGATAAAGATGAGATGCTTGCCAAGGCTCTCAGGCTCATCGCGCTCTACGAAGAGGCAGGCATCAGCAAGGAGCGGGTGCTCATCAAGCTGTCATCAACATGGGAGGGAATCCAGGCTGGCAAGTATGTTCTTTCTGCGTTAGTTATACTCGCCTGACATTTATCATATGCATGTCAGTTAATGTCTTTCTGATGACGCTGAGGTCTCATAATCTTTGAAATATGTGAACCAGCAACTGCAGGGTTTCTATCAGGATCTGACAGTCCCCAGTTCGAGTTCAGCTGGAGACCTTTTGTTTTTGTCATCTGTAATAAAGGAATAAAAACCCCCAAACAATACTTAAAATAAAATAAAATGTAATATATCATTTAGAATAAGAATAGCGTAAGATACTGAATGCATCATTTAAGAGTGAATTTGGCAATTCCAGTCTGTTCAATCTGTAGAAGTTGACACGGATTTTCACTACATGAATTTTTCTATAAACTAAACCTTGTACCATCAGAATAATTTTGAAAGCTGCTTTATTTCAAGCAGCTTTCAAAATTATATATAAATATATAAAATGCAAAAGTCAAACGAGTATCTTACTTGTTACTGCTCCTCTAAAACATCCAGTGACTGAATCCACCATAAATAAAGGCTATTATCACCATCAATAGGATAGAGAGTGAGTATATGAATGACCGTGCCATATGCAAAAACAATTTTGACTTTACTTTTATTTTTGTCTTATTTTTTATTAGCTCCAATCTTGAGCTAACAATTAGTCAATTAAAGGACAGAATAATAATTTGCATCATTGCTCAATCATTTGTCAATGATGAATTATCAAGCAAAACCACCAATATTCTCTGGTTCTAGCTTCTACAATGTGAGCATTTGCTGCTTTTCTCCATTTTCAATCATAGTAGATTGAATATCTTTAGATTTTGGACTGTTGTTGGCCAAAAAACAAGACATTTGGGGACCTCACCATGGACTGGTGTTGCAGCCCCAATACAATCGTATTGTAGTTTTGTGCAAACCCTGTCCAGTATGTCGCAACCAAGAAAGAGTTGTAACTAAAAAGGTTTATTTAACATAACTAAAAGGAAATTGAGATAAAGACAATCGAAATGCAACAAAACCAAGCAGGGTGCAAACCAGGAGAGCAAGAAACTGGCTTTGTTTGTATATCTTGCAGCCAGCAGCATGTCCCCGACGACCCTACTCCGCCCAACAGCCACCTCCATCACATGTACATACTGTCACTGTACTGTAGGTTTTGGGAATGAAGTCATCCTCGTGACAGTCAAAATATTCAAGGCACGGGAACACCACTTCATGAAACAGCTTCATTCAGGCATTTATGGGTCTGGTGGATGGAGTGCAGACAGTACACACGTGCTGTCCCTGTGCATGCACTGTCACGTTTTGTCAATGTGCATGCACTGTCACGTTTTGTCAATGTGCATGCACCGTCACGTTTTGTCAACGTGCATGTACGGTAAACACCTAAAACATCTGGCGTCTGCTGTTGGCTGGTAATAAAACACAGATGATTGAAAGCTGATGGGGCCACCAACCCCACGAGGATGTTTAGAAAGAATGTGAACAAATATGAATGCACGGGCTTCAGGCACAAAACATTCACAAAAACTTCTTCAACGTGACAAGACAAAAACAACAATATTAGAGGGGTTAGCTGTGTAACGTGACCTGTCTAAAACAGATATGAGTGAAACATGTATTTACTCATCTACATGTATTTACCTTTCAATGTCACTGTAATGCCTGATTTTTGGTACCAAAACCCACAAGTCTACATTGATTGCAGCCTGTATCTCTGTTAATTGGACTACCTCAGTTGATTCCACATTTTTAACCAGTAAAAAATAATAAGCCTGAACTTGATGAAACTGTAAGGTGTCATATTTGAATATTCTGTGGCCTGTTTTCCCCTTTTTGAGGAGTTTCTGATTGAAACGGGAAGCAGAGGAAGAACACATTTACATCTAAGCATATTACTGTTTGTTTTTCTTAAATAAAATATTTTTTTTTTTTTTTTTGTACAGGGAGCTCGAAGAGAAGCACGGCATTCACTGCAACATGACCCTGTTGTTCTCCTTTGCTCAGGCTGTTGCCTGTGCAGAAGCAAAGGTAACCCTCATATCACCCTTTGTTGGACGCATCTTCGACTGGTACAAGGAGAATACAGACCGCAAAAGCTACGAGCCACACGAAGACCCAGGTAATAAATGCCATCCTATGTGTTATAAAACCTGCATTATTTTGTTACATTATCAGTAAAGTAGCACTAAAGTCAGATTTGGTCAGGTTGAATGCAAAAAGTGTATCAGTACCTTCATGCAGCCATTTCACGCTTTTTTTCCCCAGCCTTTTGCCAGTTTGTCTGGTGGCTATACGTGGATGTGTTTTAGGCAGATGAAAGGAGTGGCCAATCATATGGACTCCTCGTCAACTTTTCTTTTTAAGAGCGATGTTTTCTCTATCTTTGCATTCTGACAGTTTGATATCAGAGCAGAGGATGTGGACCAGGAACAAATATTCTTATCTGGGAAATGCAGCATTACAGGTGCAGCCCAGATTTGGTAGATGATGTCTGTTCAGGTTGAATTTACTGCCACCATGTTGCCATGCATAATAATTCTCAACTTTAATTTGGAATAACATTAATAATAAAAAAAAATGAATAAATTAAAAAAAAACACATTTGCAGTTATAAGTGGTCTGCTGTTTTTCAGGTCATGTTATCTTTTTATTTCTAAACAGAGTTGTTGTTGCATTTACTTTTTTTTGTTCTTTTACAAACGGGCAACAACAGATGCACAAACTTGAGTTGCTCCAATAATCTGTTTAGTCTGCAAAAAAATCTGTGTTCTCTATCTAATTCTTATTTTCATATTGTGGGCTCTATCTTGTACTCAGCGCAATTGGCTTTGTATACTGGCGCTTGTATAATTCCTATTTTGCACTCGACGCACATTGGAATTTTCCCTCCACTGACGCACGTCCTTAAATAAGGGAATGAACTTGCGTTCCGGGGGGCGGTTCAGCCAAAAGAGGAGGCGTGTTCCGGCGCAAACGTTCCCTGGTGCTATATTGCTGTTTCAGAAAACAATTCCGCCACAGACCAGGAAAAATCTAGTCTAAAGTCAGTGGCGCTTATTCAGATGCTATTTTAAGGGCACAGACTTGAGGGGATGTGCTTGAGAGGCAGCAGCAACGCCACCACCCGGTCAAGACGGGCATTAATACTTTGCCGCGTCCCGGACAGCTCCCGCTCCAGCATGTCAAACCCGGTTTGCTGCAGGAACGGGTGGTCCGGTGTGTAGTGGGTCTGGTCTGATTGGTTTATTGCATGTTACGCTCAAACCACACCTATGACTAATGTAGCTACTTCAAGAGTCATTTAATCCCACCGGCATAATGGAAACAGCGCCCGAGATCCGCCCACAAAGCTACTTGCGTTTTGCGTTTGATACTTGCGTTTCAGATCGGCAAATAGGGCCCATTATATTTTCACTAAGAACATTACCAATAGTTAAATGTGTTTGTATATTGGATGTACTACAGACATGGTGTGTCTCTGCACCAATTTATGAGGCACATTTTCTCCGGGCTCAACAACCTACATACCTAAATGTTACACCACAACCACTAAAACTCGTGTAGCAAAAACAAAGGAGCCATAAAATTAAAATGGTATGTGCTTCAGTCGGATGTGATAATGCCATTGCACAAGAAGAGGACACAATAAGATGAAGTAATTAAATGAACGTCTGTCAAACCTCAGTGCAGTGTAGAAAACACGATGGATGTATGGCATTTCAGCTTTTTCATGTATTAATTTGATTAATAATACTGTTCACACCATAATTCACACCACACAGATCAGACTTTTTTTAGTCTGCTATTTTTCATCTCTTAACGTAACAGAGGCTTCAGTGGATATTCAAGTTACATGCTTCTTGTACATCGTGATTTTTTTTTTCCCATTGCACTTATCAATACTCCAACTTCCGCCTAAACCAAACAAACTTTTTCCGCAAATTGAAAATGCACATTTAAAAAGGAGTGGATGAAAATGCACCTAATCACACCAGAGATGCTGGCATGAGCAGCATTTAAAACATTTCAGCTTTCTCTTCTGCCCCTAGGTGTGCTGAGTGTGACCAAGATTTACAACTACTACAAGAAGTTTGGCTATAGCACTGTGGTAATGGGCGCTTCCTTCAGAAACACCGGTCAAGTGAAAGCCCTGGCTGGCTGTGATCTGCTCACAATCTCCCCTGGGCTGCTCGCAGAGCTCAGCCAGGACCACAGCACCGTCTCAGAGGTGCTCAATGTGGAGAAAGGTACATTGGACTGCTGTCCTCATTAACTTTGCTAGTTTTACTTTAATTGTGCATGGACATTCACTGAACAAGAAACATAAAAAGGGAAGACATTTGATGTAAGCTGAGCAAACCAGATTGGTAGCAGTCTAAAGTGTTTTTGGCACCTCTTTGGACTTAATTTAATATTTTCATTCAATTAGGAACCTTTGATCACAGCTTTCCTGTCATGCACCATGTGTTCATGCAAACAGTCCTATCCAATATCCTGCTATTAAAATGTCTCGTGGTACTTTGTTCTTTTATGAAGAGGAATAACAGTGTTGCTTTTAAAAGCTTGTTCCTAATGAGCAAATGTGTTCATTGTCATCCCCAAACATTGGAGGGTACAGAGAGAGACTTGGGAAAGGATGGTAAATGGCATGAAGATGTTATCAGATGACGTGTGATCAGCTGTACATTAAAACCATAGTGTGGCCCACTCAGTGTCAACAAATTAAGCTTTTGCCGTAGATGTTACCCCATTAATTACAAATGAAAAAAACATTACCATCCTGGCAGAATATTTACAGTTACTATAGAAATGTTTGTTCTTGAGGAAAGAATAAGATTGTATTGTTTGTTAAACTGAACAAAGACTCTGGGCACTCTTGCACATAGATGGCTTATTGTTTAATTTATAGAACCTGAAAACTTAATCATGCACTTATTTCCACCTTGATGGTTTGTTTTTGTAGCCAAGGTCTGTGATCTGGAGAAAGTTCACATGGATGAGAAGGCTTTCCGCTGGGAGCACAATGAAGACCGCATGGCTGTGGAGAAACTTTCTGACGGCATCCGCAAGTTTGCTGCTGACGCCATCAAGCTGGAGACTATGATCAAAGTAAGAGGATTTTTCTTTTCCAAGATCCAGTGTGTAACATTTAGGAAGATCTATTGGCAGAAATGGAATAAAATATTTATAGATATGTTTTCATTAGTGTATAATCCCCTGAATAAGGAATCATTGGGTTTTTGTTACCTTTTTAGAATGAGATGGTTTTTATCTACAGACACTGTAGGTCTCCTTCAGATCCTACACACCCGTCCTTTAAACAAATGTATAGTGTGTATGCACTTTGTCTTGCTGTCAATACAGAGATGTTTTCATTTATGCAATGTGTTTGCCGAGCTTTGTACACTGACTCTTTGGCTCTTTGTTTCTTAATTACAGGAGAAAATGCTCAACGTGAAAAACGGCCAGTAATGGACAGATTTGGCGTCTCCGGACGCATTGACAGGAGGTATCAGAAGTTAGGAGGCTACTTTCTTCGTCCCCAACTACCTGAAGGCCCAAACACCAGATGGCCTTCCCTCTCCTCATCTGACCGAACTCCAGGGACATCTCTCCTGAATGGACACTTGACTCTCTTAGGCTGGGACTGACTGTTTTCTGACCAAATATAAATGGTGATTGATGCTAATGTGGATGTGGAGTTGTTGTATATTAGTCTAATATTTACAAGGAATTTGAACAAAAAGAGAAACTTGAAGAAAAATGTCTTAATGAGGCTTGGTCTTGTGACCAAATGTCATGTGACTACTAGAAAGGACCATGAGCACTTTTTGGCAGGAAAGGACCACAATTTTGCTATTGACACCATTTGAACAGGATTGAGGGCACAACTTGATAAAGACCATTGAAACATCATTCCTATAATGTAACATTTTGCTCTTTCAATAAATGAAAATCTCAGTCATTACAATTGTGTTTTGGTTGTTTTTCAACTGTTTCTGTCATCTGTCTGTCTCAGTCAGTGATTTGCGACATGTATCAGACCCACAAAGACTGCACTGACAGTAAAGTATTCAAAATGGTTGCTACAGTTGAGGTATTATCAGTTCTGTAAAGCCCTCGTCTGGACGTACAGCTTTTGTCATGCCTCTTTTACGATCTCTGGTTGAGCCGGTTTCACTCCATTCCATCTCTGCCCAATTTTAGCTCAACTCCGCCTTAACTTCTTCAGACCTATATAGGAAGCGTAAGTTTCCTTCAAACCCACAATGCTTGTGGTTTGAAGTCGAACACAATCTCAATATTGGGTAGGACTTTGAAGCTTTTGAAAGGCAGTGCGGCAATTGGCTTAAGGTAATGGGATTTATTTGTCTTGTGTATTAGATGTTTGATTTCCCCTTTGTGTTCGCTGTATTTAATTGCATTTATTCCATGGTGGTTGTGGAGAGTTCAGTCGACCAGAGTTTGTAATTTAAGCAACAAAGCTGGCAAAATTGGTCTGTTCTATAATTTTTGAAGTTTTCAGTACCTACTGACTTGGGTAACAAAGTAATATTTTTTTGTATTTTAAGTATATGATTAGTGATCTTGCACAGACTTGCTTACAATGATGAACAGAGCTTAAAGTAAATCAGTCTGTACAGATCAACCAAACATGAGAAAGTAAGATTTAAAGCATTAGAATTATTGTATGCCAGAAACCTCAATAGAACAATAATCTGAACAAATAGTATTTTTCATGGGTTTTCTTTAGAGCGCAAATTTGTAACTGTAAGGAACATGGCGACATGTGGCAGTGATGGCATTCATTTGTTTACAACAATACATAGTGAAATTAAATATATTTAAAAAATGTTAAAAGCGAGGACTGTCAGGAGTTTCAGAACTCTAAGAACTTCAACCAGTGTTTTGTAATTGAGGGTGAATATTTTCCTTCAAATGTTGTTATAAGTTCATCATACAGTCAGCAACAGTCAGCTATGCTCCCAAAATGTGTTGGTTCCAGTTTTGAACCTGTTTTGTGAATCATCTAGTAAGAAAAGACTGTTCAGTTCTGTAACAACAAAAATATTCAAACCATATTCAACCATTTTACACTACCGCATGAAGGATTCAAGGTTATTTTATTTTATATATTATATATATTTATTATATTTTATATTACGACATTAAAATAACTTTTAAGTAGGTTAAAAGTATAACCTTTTGGTGTAGTACATTTCCCAATAGCATACACCCACTACACTGAGATCAGGGCCTGACCAACCTAGAGACCCCCAGGCGAAGATTTACAATGGGTCCTTGTCACAAGTAAATTCCACCATAGCCGCGTCATCTATAATGGACGAGTTGGGTAACTCTCGGATGGTTGATCTATTCACGATCTAAACACCTAGCACAAGTTCCTTCACCTTCAGTAACCGAGTCCTTAGGTGGCGCAGGACAAATTGTAATGTACATTTTTATGCAGATGACACTATTTTATATGCCATTGGCTTTTAATCTGGTCTTTGCAAAACTCCAGTCTGCTTTTGATACATTTCAGATCTCTCCAATCAATATTTAAAATTCTGGCAAAACTAAATGTATGGTATTCTCTAAGTCACATATGCAGTCTACTGCCCACATCCAAAACCTTCAGGGTTCTGAAATTCAAACTGTTGTATGTTATAAATATTTGGGAATTTGACTGAATACCAGACACTGGAACACCTATCAAGCAACAATTTACAATTCTGTCTGCACTTGATTATGGTGATTTTGTATATACCCATGCTTCTCCCTTCACCTTAAAGCCTCTTGACTCACTGTGTCACAGTTTGCTTATTTATGAGACTACAACAAAAACTACCTAGTTACCTCTGCTGTTTGAATACTGAACAGTATACAGTATTTACAATGTCAGGTCACAGGACATTTTAACATTAGCTGTGCCTCTTGTTCACACTGAACTTAAAAGAAAAGAAAAAGTGGGTTCAAATAGTCTGCTGCATACAAATGAAATTACCTCCCAAAAAATAAGTTACATTCACTTGCTAAACTTGAACCTTTTATAGGTTTGTACATATGTATTTACAATCACAATTGTAAATGCTTTTAATGAAAATCTATAGTTGTCCAATAATAGAAGTCAACAATATGAAAGTAAAACTGGGTTTTTACCGGTAAAATTGGCAGAAAAAAATCAAAAAATATTTGTATAAATTGACAACATATGTATTAATGCATGTTCATTCCCTCGTGTCTACCTCTGTTTAATAATTCGTTAAATTATATCTGGCTTCGCCCATTTTACAGTCACATGTTCCCTGTATCATCCAATCACAAATGTCCACGACCAATCTCTTTAACAAGGCAGTCTTCACTTCAGGGTGGCACCTGAACTCAAACTCCTCAGCACTCCTTATTTTCTGCATATACTGTATAGAGCTGAGGGGAAGGAAAAACAGCAAAAATGTCCGATGTGTCTGTGTCTGTCAATCATTCATATCTGAATACTAAAAAGGAAAATACTTGTACTGTGTTTATTTACCGTCCAGTATTTCAACCTTTTGATCTTACATATGTTAGGCATCACAAACCACAAATTGCACATACGTATACATATACGTGCATGCATACGTATAATACCGTAAATTGCTGGGGGTACCAGTTTCTGTCAGCTATAATCATTCAGTCAGCATTCCACTATTATCTCTTTCACAGTGTTCTATCAAGACAATAACTGAGTGCTTCCGTCACAACACAGTTGCTCTCGCAGACATCAAAACAACAGCCTTCTTTCAGAAAGTGTGAACACATATTATGCTGGGTAGGTCTTACATTAATTTATTGGTAATTCATTTGAATTGCAAGAAAAGAAACATTGTACATGTACCTGAATCAAGCTTTGTCTATGATGTCTGCTTATTGATGTTCAGCTTAATATTACAAATTTAACATCATATAATTAACCTTTCTGTCTGTTTCCCAAAGGTTCAGACTGTCTGTCAGACTAAGGAGCTGCGATGCTGAACAGATTCAAACTGAGCATCCTTTTGCAGGGCCTGACTCTGTTCCTGTTAGGCCCGACCTGCAAAGCCTCTTCTCTGGGGCTGACAGTCCATGTTGTGCCCCTGGACAGCGATGAAGGGAGAACGGTGGGCAACGTTTTCTGTCCCCTAAAAACCTTTATGTCACGTTGTCTTCAAGTCCAAACTGTTTAGCACTAACAGATAGCTCTTTTTACGCATTTCTATTCTTACATTTCTATTATTTATTGTAAGGGTTTTTTTTACCATGTGAGCTGACAGTGAACTAATGCAAACCATAATGTAGGTATCCTTTCATAGCTTGCAGCATTATGTTATTTGCATCTAGAGATCCATAGTTTTAGATTATGTTTTGAAACCATCCAAACTAGGAACTTCACAGGTATTTGATCCCTTAAAATAACCTAATTATCTAATCCTTAAGTAAAACAATTAAAAAGGTTTTCAGGGATCCATTATCTAAGGAAGAAAATATTTATTTTACATACATTTTAAAAAGAATCCCTCTATTTTTCTCCACTCATGGAGACAGGGACCACTTACTAAACAACTTGTATCCCCAAACAACCAGCTTAAGTCTATATCAAGAGGCCTTGTGGTCTGAAGGTACCCTTCGTTGTGAAACTGAGCGAGATTTATTGTAATCTGTTAATCCATTATTTAATGGTCATATTAAACCTATTAATCAACTTCAACTTTAACTTTTGTGTCCCCAGAGGAGAGTTTTGTTTTGTAGCCAGGTGAAACATATAACCCACTGAGACTTAGGCACACAGACTAAGTTACATAAAACATGAATGAATACATAAAACATGAATACATCAAGTGACAACAATAAAATATTTAGCCATCGCCAAAAACATCACCATCAGTCCCCAGCAGTCACCCTGATAGACCCTGCCTTTGGTAGTCTAGACAGATCAGACAGCTGAACACCACTTTGTCTATATGCTGTAACCTGTTATTGTCACCTGTTGAGAGATTACCAAACTAATTAATCATCTAGAAGGCGATAACTGGCTTGGTAGTCAGAATAAAAGTATAGCCAAAATCAGTATTCTAGCATCTCATGAGCTACAAGGTAATGACTGCAAATGTCTGTGATTCACCTCAATAATAAAATCAATCACTGCACTTATATGAGAGTTTGTCATTTTGTCTCTTTGCTTCTTGCAGGTGCGGGCTCATTTCATTGCCATCGCTCCCAGTCCTTGTCCAGCTTTGTCTGGGCTGTGCGCTGAAGGCGAGGACTGTCTGGTCCACACTACCTCGTTACCTTTTAACGGCACCAAACCTGGTTCTGGCTGGTGTGTCCGCCAGTGGCAGAAAACTGTCCCCAGTAATTACAATGCCACCATCAATTTAGGGTAAGACCTACGTGCATCTGAAATTCCACACATTTTTCTCACGTAACCTATACACTGAACAAAAATGTTTTTCATCTTTAATTGCTGTTAAAAGTCTATGTTCTTTTGCCATGTTTTTATATGTGAGGCAGTGACTCATTTTGTGTGCTGCTCAGTGCTTTTATTCCTTTAACATTCCTGTCGTAATCCTGCACTGTCTGTGTGCCAAGAGCTGCAAGTCCAAGTCCTGTTTTCTGTTCTACTTAACTCAAATAAGCTCAATGAAAGGACTTTCAGTTACTCTAATACGCTCTTTTTTTCCTCTTAAATCTTTAGGTCGAACACAGAATTTTATGTATCTATGAATGCAGGACCAAAAATTCGGGCAAACAGCGGGAAACTCAACCAACCTGCTTTTGTTGGTCTCCCTCCTCCACTAAGGTAATGAACACATTAAGTCCCTCTCTCTCTCACACACACACACACACACACACACACACACACACACACAACACAGTCCCTATTATCCTTTCTTCTGTTGCAAATAATAGAGTGAAGTTTAAATTGCACATCAAAAACACAAAGGAGGCAGAGCTTGAACACAAATATAAAAGGAAAGGAAAATGAGGGCTTTATAGAACACAGGGTTGAACGAGTCAAAAACTCTTTACATTAAATTGATTTTAAAAGTTTAAGTTTCAAGTCACATGATTTTTTTTTGGTGCCTTAGGAAAACACCACCATGGCAAAAACCATTTCCTTAATTAAATATAATTTGTTTAATTTAAATTAAATGTCACTGAAGAACGTTAACCCCTACCAGCTCTGGACATTTTGGGAAATATACTCATTCACTTTCTTGCCTATAGTCTATAACCTAGATGAGATAATTGATAGTACTCACTAGTACTCTCATGGCTGTGCAGTCAATGTGAAGCTACAGTAGGTTACCATCAGTAGCTGGCTAACGTAGCTTAACATAAAGACTGCAAAGAGGGGGAAACAGCTAGCCTGACATTGTTCAACGGTAACAATATCTGCCTTCCAGCATCTCCAACTCTCACTAATTAATACAGAACATGTTTTTTATTCATGTATAAAGAAGTGTACAAACAACAATTCCGAGTTTTGCGGGTTTATGTGTTGGACTATTTCTTGGGCATGACCAGTTGCCTGGCAACCAGCAGAGTCCAGACCAAGAAATAAGCACCTGATTAATTACTGTAATAATACATTACACCTCTTTTTTCAGTTGTACAGGTTATATCCACTTTCGCTTTTCTCCTTTATCATGAATGTCTTTGTGTTGTGATTTGAGTGCTGATTATCTCTCTGTTTCTGCAATGGGATCAGGGCTCGTGTGAACTGCCCCCACCACTTCCATTTGTCGGTGAAAGACCTCGATGGTGACAGGGTGCGATGTCGCTTTGCCCGCTCCGACCAGGGAGAGTGTCTCAACTGCACTCAGCACTCTTTTATAGAGCTGGATGAGGTGAGTCTAACTTCAGCATTAAGCAGTACACACACTGCCACAACACAGTTTCAGTTTCATTTTTTCTGGGCGGATGAACTAAACTTTATTTTCAACTACAAAAAGGCCTTTACTTTTTTAAAGCTCAATCTTGTTACTGCCTTTCTGTATTTTCTATGTTTGATGAATATAAATCTCAAAAACTCAAAATCCAGCTTCATCTATGAAAAAATCTGATATCATGTGTTTATAGGTATAGGAAGTGCTAAGATCCTTAACTTAAGGAAGTAAAACTTAACTTATAATTGTAACATATATGAGTCTTTGTACTGCAGTACCTTTTACTTAAGTATACTTAGCAAATTTGCTTATACTATTATACTATTTAATATATTGTTATACTGTACTGTTGGTTGAGGAAGAGCTAGTACTGTCATTACAGTACTTGAATAAATGTAGTTACTTTTCAACACTGGATATACGTGAATATTCTGTTATTGAGGTGTGTACGTGTAATTTCTAATGGCAGTGACTGTTTTTAATGTAAATTAAAGTAAACAGTAGTTTTTTGAAAACACTGTGAAGTGTCAGAGCGAGTCAGAAAAGGTAAAGAACAAACTTTACCATCCCTAAAGAGATAGCTATTTATGAAGCTGTCTCAGTAATGCAGGAGAACAAGATTACCAATCACTGTTTACTGACAAGAGCAAGTTAGGAAAGCATGGGTTGGGCCAGTAAGCACTCACCTGCCAGTGTGTTTTACCATCCAAAGAGGTAGTCAGCAGCAGTTTCAGGAAACAAATCTTGATCATTCTCAACAGTGGGTTGACTTCCTTGTAGTTAAGTTACTCTCAACCACCTGGAAGCTTGTTGCAGACCATTATTATTTAAATAGTTTCTTATTTATATATTTATGAATTGGTTCCCTTTATTCCTTTAATTTGCGCAGTAACAACCACCAGTGTGTCCACAAGGGCAGGTAATGCCTCCATCTATTTAAAGTATAAGACTCACATAAAGTGTCTGAACTTTTGACCTCAAACATCTGATATTCTTCATTCTTTTGCAATCCCATATTTTTCTCATAGTAACCTATATACTAGGGATGTGCATTTCCATCACTGAGGCTGATGCAATATGCATCTTGATGCATTTCCAACAATCTGATACATTAAAGATACATATGAAGACACTACCAATGTAATACGATATGAGTAACTCCGATTGTGATGCAGTGCGATTTGATTTAACACAATGTGATGCAATTCAAACTGGTACAGATAGTTTGATTTTATTTCATTGGCTCTTTTTAAGCAGCTTGAGAAGAAAAAATTATGAAATTACTGGTCACAAATTATTGGGCACTTTTCTAAATAATTACATTTAATTTACATTTAAAAACTCATCAACAGCCAGAAACAGTGGCCCAGTTACTTTGAATAACCCACAGACCTCATTGTGGACCCTTTTCATTGAAATTATAGTCACATAGTTACATTCTCATTGGCTTAACTCTTTTCCCAGGAGAAATGCATGCTGTCATTCACTGGAAAAGCACCAGCAGGACAGTATTTCATCTACCTGATGGCAGAGGACCTGATTCCTGTACCCAAAACCATCCACACAACAGACAATAACCCTCTCAGCTCTGTGCCTGTACACCTCTCTCTCACTGGTGAGTCTGTCAGTCAAATAATAGGCACTACCTATATTTGAGCAAACATATAGTCATACAGAATAAGGAGAATTAACTACACTGTTAAAACACAGGGTGGTTAATTTTTTAAGTTGTAGTTGTTTAGTCTTTTATCATTGTTGTTATAATTCGAAGTTATACAAAGGTCTCTTATTCTTCTTCCTTCCAGTGGAGGAGTCTGATTCCAGCTGCAGTGAGGAACCTCTGGCAACAGGTGGGACCCCCAAAGAGGACTCCACACTGTTTGTCCTGCCATACCAGCAGGTGAAATTCGACGTCAACTTTATGTCACAGCTGGAGAGGTACGTCCCTTTATTTGAGATTGATAAATAAAATTCCCTCACTGAAATGAAAAAGCAGCGTACATGGTATGTACAAATGCATTGTGCCACATTTTATAGATGTTAAAATTACTGTTTTGTGACTCTACACCTGTCAGTCATGGCACAAAATGATTATGATTCATGAGTGTCAGAAATCTTAATTTACAGCTCACTACAGAGTGAATGATTTTAGATGCAGCTGAGGTCTAATTGATCACAATAATTAAAATCACCTGTATGGGTTATGAGGGTCTTATAAATATACAGTTAGACAAGCTTTAATTAAATGTTTCACTCGATATTTCCAGTGTTTTAGAAGTAGCAGTGGTTGGTCCCCCTGAACTCTTCAGAGTTGGGTTCAAAACAGTCGGCCCGCTGGCACTGATGACCATTGCCTGGGTCCGCTCCGAAAACAAACTGGCCCGCCTTTTGCCCATCTGCTTTGCTGTGAACACCAAGAGGTAGGTTGTTCTGTGAACTGAATGGCACTGCCAGAGATAGTGGTGTGATCCACACTGTGGTCCCCCCATACTGTTTTGTTAAATCATTATATTATTACTATCTATTAAGTTACCTCATCAAACCTGTAATCAATGTACAAAACTGCAGTAACCTACTCTGATTATGTCCCGTTATTTTGAGTTATACTTATGTGTTTAAGGAATCAAGATACAGAAGAAAACTGAGAAAATGTTCAGAAAATGTATGTTAGGTTTGCATGAAAAGAAAAGACACTTGAATTTCTAAATGAAAATCTAAATCAGAACAGTTTATTAATACATTAATACATATATTTTCATTTGTTTATTAGTGTACTACAATGTCCTTATTAGGTAGAAGTATTCTTATTTAACTGATAACCCTTATTATATTTGTAGCAACTTAAACATTGTTAATTATACATTTGTATAATTTATTTTAAGACTCTAAAAGGAGCAGTGAAAACAAGTTAAAACAATAACCTTGTGTTTGAAAAGAAAAATCACATACAACAAATACAGTGTATATGTGCAGAATTTGAAAACCAACAGTGCACTGAGATAAAAGAGCTGAAATCAGTTTAGTACATTACATTACAGTATATTGTCCACATGCACACCTGCTTAAACTGCCAGTCAAATGTCCATATCTTGAACAGAGTATATTCTGTACATGCCATGGTCTGATTTGCACTTGTTGCCTTTCCAGTTTGCAGTCAGAGCCCAGATGTGTGTGGCTGTACCAAAGTAAGAACTTCTTCAGCTTTCTACAAACATCATAAGAATGCAGTAAATCTTTATTGCAGCAGACAATAAACCGTCCCTAACCTCACTCAGGAAATATTGTTGAAATATGCCTTTCTTGATCTTTTCAGGGGAAATGAGAACACTACCTGCTGGAACAGGTTGGGAGAATATTTAACTTTCAAGCTTCGGCCTTTAAGTGTATAAATGATGTCTGTGTGAAAGAATTTCTTAATAATCTAAGACTCTGCTGCTGCTGTCATTCTACAGAGCTTAAGTGTGAAAAGACAGAGATGACTCTGGTGCTTCCTGTCACCTCCCTGTCCAACATCAACCTGGCCGAACTGCAGCTCAACAGCCCCACCTGTCCTGTCACCTACAACAGCACATACCTGACTGCACGCATCTCTTTGAATGGCTGCGGCACCAAGACTGTGGTAATATGCTCTACTTTTCATTCTTTCATTCTCTCTTTATTATTTCCTTTCCTAGACTCGTTCCTCCCAACACGTATCTAACAATTTTTAAAAGGTTAAAACACTTTTTTTATATATGCTGGACTGCATAAATAGTGGGAGATTTACAGTTTTCACTGTTTTGGCCCTGTAGTCCAGTATACTAGGTTTCAAATAAAACAATGACTATGATGTTAAAGTACTCACTTGTGCAAGTTTTTAAGGATATTTGGTGGTGTTTACATCCATATGAGTTGTTGCCTGTTTTATCTCTGAGGAACTAAGACTAAAAAGTGCTAAAATTTCTAGACGGTGCATCAGATCTCGGGCTCCAACTGAAGATCATTTTTAATTATCAATTAAAGATAATGTTTCTGGAGAAACATAGCTGATTGTTGAGTCTCATTCCCAGGTCTTCAAATACTGACACTTTGGGTCACCATGAACACCACCTGTTGTTTTGTGTGGCACGCTCTGAGCCCCTTTGTTTCCCATTTACCATAATTCAAATTGTCTGTATTTAATGACCCGGGAATGAAACACAACAATCAACTGTCAGAACAACTACAGAATGATTGACCTACCTTTTAATCTACAGAACATTTTTAATTAATTAATTAATTGTTTAGTCTATGAAATGTGAGAAACATTTTTAAAATAAAACAATTTCTCAGAGGCCACAATAATGTCTTCAGTTCGCTTGTTTTGTATAACTAACTGAAACCTGAAGATATTCAATTTACTGTCATACGTGGGAAATGTCTAATCAATTATCAAAATACTTGCAGATTAATTAATCGATAAACTAATTGCTGAAGCTTTATTAGATGTGGATGTAAACACACATTAAAAATCCTGTTTCTAGTGCACTCACAAAGAGAGAACAGGGAACAAGTTTGTTGCAGTCACATATTTATATACTACAATAAAAAGGCAAAAAAAACACAAAAAAAAACTTCTAATAATTGGCTAATTTTTTCCTTTACTTTCATGCTGTGTATATCTTCCTGTCTCCATTTGTCTATGACTAAGAAAAGAATCACAGCAGTAACTTAACACCCTCTGAAAATCTTGTATTTGCTGACATCAAGTGGTTTAACTTCTACTTGTACAGGTGTGGTAATAGGTGCAACAGAGCACACTTGTGACCACACCCAAGGTGACACAGTCTGGACAATTTCAATCGTAAAAGACAGTAAAACGTTGCTTTTCAGTCTGGTGTTAAGTTATTCATTAAATTCAAAAATAGTGCTGAATGTGAATTACGACTATGCCCTTCCTCATTCTCTCCTTTTTTCCAGCACTCTGGTTCCGAGCTGGTTTACACCAACACCTTGCAAAGTGTGCGTCCCTACACTATGGTCAGCCGCAAGCCCTCCCTCGTCCTCCCCCTGGCCTGCCGTATCCCTGGTGTCCAGGCCAAAGGGCCGCAGTACAAGATCGGCATGCCCACAGAGACTGAGACCTTCGGTAATGTCCGGTATTGGATAGAACTTCACTTTCCAGGAGAGGGGCCCCTGTCAAATTTCACGCGCATCCCCAGGTTACGCAGCCTCCGAATGTCACCAATCCGAGTGCGCCGAGAAGCAGAATCTTCAACGATAGGCACTAACAGCACCTCCACCAGCACTTCTACCGGCAATGCCATCGGGTCCAAGGTCACCCAGCTGGATCTCCATGTGTTGTCCAACTGCAGCATTGATCGAGCCGAGATGATAGTGAGCAACTGTCTTGAGTCAGAGACAGAGGACTTTGCAGAATCCAAACCTATTCTGGAGCAAGGGTCAGTGACAATCGACTTGTTTCCTGTAATATTTGTAATATAAATATTGACTTTTTTCACCCCTAAATTTGAGGCATATCATACAAATTACAATACTTCTCTCGCTATTTTTCTTTCAGGTGTACAAGCTCCAACAGCACATTAGAAGTTATAACATCAAAAAGCAATTCCAAGGTTTACCGCCTTGATTTAAGCAACGTGGAGAGCAAAGGATCAACGGTCTGTACTCTCATGCAAACACACACATAAAATAAATTTGTGCAGTTCTCTTCTTCTGGGTATTGTTATAAATCTTCCATGACCAATCTGAGGAGAATTTTTGATTTTACATTAGTATTTAGCTGAGTACAACCACACTTGGACAGTGACAAAATGTATTGTTACAGTATTCTATCAATTATATCTTGCAGTTATGAAATGCTTTTTGAGCTGTCTCTTCACACCACTCACTTGCATCTATTTTTGTTGTGTTTTACAGATGTATATCCGGTGCACAGTCAATCTGTGCATCTCCACCTTGCCCTCTCTGAAGTGCCCAGATGTGTGTACCCGCTCCATTAATCAGAGAGCGGTGATAGGCAGTGTGTTTACCAAAACCTACACTATCACCTCAGGACCTGTTAGCCTTGTGGTCACAACTGCTGCACCAACCACAACAACAGTCGCCACTACTACTACACCTACTACAACAACAACAACAACAACAACAACTACTACTACCACTACCACAGCTGCACACACCACCACCCCCTCACATGGTAAGAGACTATCTTCTAAGCAAGCCTGCATCTCTTTGTTTTTTAATTTGTGATAATTGATTAAATTAAATATCCGTCTACTGACCTGTGAATTACATTGTTATTTGCAAGGGTGAACTCAAGTTTGTAAAGTAGGCTATATCTGCAGGCAAAACAGGTCTTCTAAGTTTTCTGCAAAGGTTGTTTTATTTTGAGCACTGGCTCATATTAAACTGTTTGATATTAATCACCAACTGCTTAGCTGGCTAGAGGCACAAACAAACTAAATATAGCTGCCACCAGGAGGCTTAAAGATGAGCAAATTAAAAATGTGCACTTCAGGGTCAACTTTTGCTGTTCCTGTTATCGATAATAAGGATCTATTTTTTGTATTTTTCCACTTTTTGAAATTTAAAATGTACACACACACAACTGTCTCTCCTCTCATCTGTTGCAGCTCCACAACAGGCCTCAGCCATTGCAGGAGTGATTTTGACAACTATCTGCATATTTCTTCAAAAGATCTTCCTTTACTGAACATGCTACTGGACGATGATCCGTCGGACCAGGGAGCATTACATTTGCCAGTTTGCGACGTTTGAAGATCTTCCCCCTCACTTTCTTTCATCTCTCTATGTATTTGCTGTTTTAGCAAATAAATGTAAATGTGTGTTTGAAAATACTTATATAATATAATATAATATACTATGAGAATATTTTTACTTATACAAAAAATAAATCTTGATGAGAGCACCAGACATTTTTTTTTTATTTTGCACTATTTTGTGTACTAGGTAGATTAAATTGTTGGGCACATACAAGCAGCATTTTGTCTGCATAATATATTGGGGGGAAATAAAAAAGGCTAAATAATTAAATCCAGTCAAAGATAACCAGAGAATATATTGTTGGATGTTCAAAACTATTGAGCAGAGGATACACTCACCTAAGGTGTGGATATGTGTATTTGAAAATCTACCAACATTTAAGATAATTCAAATATTTAATCACACAAAAGTCTAATTTATGCATTTTGTCTTAGACCTAAAATCCTGTTTGAGACAGTGACAGTTTGAGACTGTGCCCACGGTTGTGTGATGTATAAATATAAAAATAAATGTCTGTAATAAATTGTTGGTATAACCTGAATATATTATTAAACAATTATGCAATCTGAGTTTTATTGATTTGTTTTGTTACAAAGCTGGTGGTCAGACAGCCATCTCATCTCAAGAATTGAACAAATAGCACATAAGAAGGAGCAAAACCAAGACTTGTAGTGTCACTGGAGGAAAGACACAGGAGAGTACATATTTAACATATTAGTCACTGACATGCTCATAATGCAGAGGTAATACTTACACACACTAATACTGCTACTAATAATAATGTTTACTGTAGAGCACTTTAAAAACCAAGTTATAAAGTACTTCACATAAGATAACAAATTATAACCAACAATATTAAAATTCACATTGAACAGTTCTGCAACCCTCTTAAGGATAAGTGAGTACACTTAGGTTTATTGACACGTCTGTATGCAGTTCAGACAAAATGTTAATAACTATCTGTATGTTTTGGCCTCTAAACAAAGCAGAGCACTGACCTCTCCTGATCCTATTGGACAAAGTCATGTCCCTTTTCTACAGCTCTCAGTTTTGATGATTATGTAAATATCGTGGCTATAAACAGTTCTGTGTCAGCGTCTGTGTAGAAACTATAAATGTCACAGGCTTTAAGACCTGGTGAACCCTTTAGTTCAGTGGTTCCTAACCTGGGGGTCGCGAGGCCTACTTGATTTTAAGAGGTGTAAGAAAACTTTTAAATATACACAGTAGGCCTGTATCTCAGCATTTTGTTCTTTTATGTTAATAAAACTAAATAAAAACAGTTGTTTTTACTGTTAAGATGTAAAGAGCTGAACACAAGCTATATCCACAGAGTCTTCACCCTCTAATAAACAGCCTCGTCCTGCATTAGAAAAGTTCAAACTATCAAAGAGCAAATAGAACAATGAGAAGAAAACACTGAATCTGTCAAAATAGAAGCCTATTAAGTATGTATGATTGTTAAAAAATATATTAAAAACAATTTAAATGTGTACACAAACGTCCTGCAGTCATTGTGTTCACTATGTGGGTTCCTTGTACAGTTCATCTCTTGTTCTCTACAGTTATTATTATGCATTAATTACAGATAGAAATGTATATAAAATGTAGTCAGGGGGGTCGTCAGTTCAGGTTGGGAACCACTGCTTTTTAGTTAACAATGCAAAACTTTTATAAAGTTATCTTTTAAGTGGCATGGGTGGAAGATCGGCAATCAGTCCAGATTATTATAAATAGATTAAATTGTTGGGCACATACAAGCAGCATTTTGTCTGCATAATATATTGGGTGGAAATAAAAAAGGCTAAATAATTAAATCCAGTCAAAGATAACCAGAGAATATATTGTTGGATGTTCAAAACTATTGAGCAGAGGATACACTCACCTAAGGTGTGGATATGTGTATTTGAAAATCTACCAACATTTAAGATAATTCAAATATTTAATCACACAAAAGTCTAATTTATGCATTTTGTCTTAGACCTAAAATCCTGTCTGAGACAGTGACAGTTTGAGACTGTGCCCACGGTTGTGTGATGTATAAATATAAAAATAAATGTCTGTAATAAATTGTTGGTATAACCTGAATATATTATTAAACAATTATGCAATCTGCTTTTTAGTTAACAATGCAAAACTTTTATAAAGTTATCTTTTAAGTGGCATGGGTGGAAGATCGCCAATCAGTCCAGATTATTATAAACTATAACAAAGCTGGATTTGGTATGACAGTAAAACAACCAGACGCCTTTAACCAAAGATCCTGGCTCACTGCCCTTACTGTATTTGTTTTCATTCTGGAGAGTGGTCCAATCCCAGTTTAGACTGGGAGGAGACAAGCCCGCCTTCATGTTAGACACGCCTCTATGTTCAAGGAACACCGCTTCATACATACACTGTTGTTAGCGACGTAGCCACTACGGCCAATTTCATTTTTTGACATTTTCATTTGCGACCACTTATCAGAACTTCACTTTTTCGTCCCGGCCAGGTGAATACACGAGTATCGGTTCGCTGGCTGTGTCCCGTTAACACCGGCGTGTCAATTTGTTGCTGGTGGCAGTCCTGCGAGGTAAGTTGAAGTAGCTCGTTAGCCCGGATACCCTGCACTGATGGGGGGTTGGTTGTTGTGCTAACGTAGCATGTGGCTACCTGCTATATAACCTTGCCGAACAGACCAGGTAGAGCGAGGTAACACCGGGCTGCTTCTTTCTGCGATGAGTTAGTGTTTTTTTTTTTTTTTGTGCTGCTTTGTCGCCTTCCGACAATAATACCGAGCGGGGTTTCAGCCGCGGCTCTGTTCGCTCGCACTGCCGATAAGTTGGTCAAGCTAGCCTAAAGTAAAGCTAGCAGAGCAAAGAGCGGCGACCATGAATTAGCTGACATGCTAACACCGAGCAAACGGACCTGACAACACACATATATATATATATATTTTTTGCTGCTTTTTGCTATATAAAATTTAACTATGTGTGTCTTGTTTTTTTGGGGGGTGGTGGGACAAACGTTGCTGGCAGACGAGCTGTTCGTTTGACAACAAAATCTTCTGCTGGCGAACTTCTCGCAACAACTTGACGTTAATGCGACGTTATGTAGCGGCTAGCGTTAGCTCGTTAGCTCGGCAGCTAGCGCTCTTCCTGACCTGACCAGCTAACTTAGCACGGGCAGAATTAATCATCGATCATGTAAAGTTTTTATATTTAAGTACCCCGGTGGAGCTGTTGCCCCATATGTTACAGACTAAGCAGCCGGGTTTGTGTTCGCGTTGTCAGCCTTCAACCTAACGAGCGACGGTTAACGTCAGTTAGCCGACACGTTCAGCTCATCATTTTTATTTTTTTTAATTTCTTTATTTTCGCAAGCGAAGTCCTGTTTTTTTTGTTTTTGTTTTTTTAAACTGAGGACGATAAGCAGATGATTTAACCCCCCCCGAGAGTGACCCACAGATACATATATATATATATACAATCCTCTGCTTGCCACATAGCTTCGAGCTAAAAGCCAACGTCAGCCATCAGACGAGCGAAAGCGGTCAGCTCACCGAAGAACGGATGGCGTTAAGCTCGGTGTTTGGCAGAGAGGGGGAGGGGATGAGGCAGCGAGAGAGAGAGAGAGAGACAGCGCCTACATGCCTTAAATGTTGGCTTGCCGCTCTCTAAACGTTTTTGTTTTTCTTTCACTGTCGTATTTGGCTTCGCGTTGCGGTAAAGACGTATTTTGGAGCTGGGTATGCGACAGGCGGCTGAAGACTGTGCGGCTCAGCCACCGTGTTTTCCGAAATTGGTGGTGCAGGGCAGCGAGGTACAATGTCTGCTCTCCGCTGATCAACTGCAGTGACGTCTGCTTAGGGGTTATCAATAAATTACTTTTCCATACACGTTTTTTTTTTTTTTGTAGTCAGAAAGGCTACACGTCCTTTTGGTTATGCAATCCTCAATTATGTTTGCCGATTTTGTGTTATTTTCTTTTAAAATGCGAATATATATATATATACGCTCTGATTTTTCTTTTGCTGACAGTGGACCATGTGTGTATGAAGCCACATGGATAATAAATATATAGATTGGTTTACAGCTAAACATTTTATTAATTAACTTGAAAAAAGATTGTATGCACTGCCAATGATTTAAAAAAAAAAAAGGTGTTATGCACTCAAATTGGGATGTTATATTGTCAGTAAATGTATTTATATACTGTGTAATTACCTACCCTGTATCTCAGATTTTACCCTGTTGTGAGTTCCTTGTCTTAATTTATATATATTAACTCTGGAAACTTGATTGCACCTGGTTGACGGAGCTAGGAAGCCCATAGCAGCTGTGCCTATTACTTGAAAGACGGTCCCTAACCGGCTGTCACAGCCATTCTGCTGAACAATGATAGTAGTCTTTTTTTAAGGACAGTAATGGACAATAATTTCCTTACATGCTTTTCTTTTGATTAAGTTTCTGACTTTTAGGGTTTCTCCCTTTTGTGTGTGTTTATGATTTCATTTCGTCGTTCGCTTTTTAACGTGGTACACGTTTATATAGGGCTCTTGTTCATCAGTGTGCCTTTTCCAAGTGTAAAGACAGTGCACAAATAAAGGATGGGATTTCTTTTTAGTACTTACATGTATTAAATATATCAAACTGTCACTGTGTTGGTTTTACAGTTATAGCTTAGTTATGCAAAAAATCTATTTACTTTTACGACACAAAGTTTTATTTTATTTTTTATTATACTGAAATTTTAAGATGCTTTACTCTACAAAATCTGACCTTGCATTAAAGTTTTTATTTAGAGTAGACTGCACATTCTGATACTTGAAATAGTTTGTTAAAGTTCACAGATGAAAACCCAACAGCCCGTTTATTGTCCGTCTGTTTTTTTCCCTCCACTTTAGCTTTGAGTATGCATATACAATGAAGAGGCGTGTGGAGGACCAGGAACTAATATTTGCGCCCCAGCAACAGCAATCACGTCGCCCCCCTGTTCAAGGTATAGCAGACAGCTTCCAGCACCGGGCCCTCGCCCCAGCCCCTACTGTGATAGAGGCAGCTGCAGACAACATGCAGCCATCTACCGGCATCCAATACTCTCTCCCCCAAGGCTACCAGGTATGAATCAGTATCAATGTATTCGCTTTGGACAGCAGCTTCCAGAGCAGGAGTTGCTGTTATATCCTGTTAAATAGCTCTTTAGCCACCTCTGAATTAAATGTGTATTAAAAAAGTTGGTAAATCTTGCATTATAAATGTTTCACAGTGTAAGCTTAAAAATTAAAAAAACCTTTATTCAGTGTAATTATAATAATATGTACACAACTTCTAACCCCACTGAGGACATGGTAATCTTTTATGGTTTATGGATCCTAAAATTTTAGTGTTTTCTTCCTTTAAAGGTGCCTACAATGCCTCAGAGCACAAGTGGACATGGACACGGACATAACAATACAGCACCTCATGTTGGTCCCCACGCACACAGCCTAGCGGTTCAGTCCCAGGGCCCAACAGTGGTCCAGGGTCACGTTCATCCAGCTGCACCCATGACTTCAACTCAAGGACAGCAGCAGTTTCAGCGACTGAAGGTACCCCTACATGGACAAATATACCAAATATACAAGACAAAGTCACAGCCATGTGAGCCAAGTGTGATAACGTATGATTAAATCTCAAAAAGGTTTATTTCACATAGTACAAAGCAGCATTTGTACTATGTGAGGTGATTGGCATGCTTGAACTTTTTGTTGACTTTTCCCATTATACGTTTTTATTCTGCGTTTACTGGTTACAGAATGTTTGATTCAGGGGAAATCAGAACTTTGAAATTTTGTACTTTTTGCTTTTTAGGTTGAAGATGCCTTGTCCTATCTGGATCAAGTGAAGCTGCAGTTTGGGAATCAGCCACAAGTTTATAATGATTTCCTTGATATAATGAAAGAGTTCAAGTCTCAGAGGTGAGTTCTAATTGCATTGCCATTTTCCTTAACATCTGGAGAAAATCCATATGTAGTATTTCTACAAGTTCTACAACATGTAACACGTGGGACAATATCTGTGGACCCAGTTAATATTGAAACAGATGCTAAATAACTATCATTTATTCTGTTACTACAGCATAGACACTCCTGGAGTCATCAACCGTGTATCCCAGCTCTTCAAGGGCCATCCAGACCTCATTATGGGTTTTAACACGTTCTTGCCACCCGGATATAAGATTGAGGTTCAAACCAACGATCTAGTCAATGTGACCACGCCAGGTCAGATCCACTACATCACTCCCCATGGTATCTCTGTTCAGAACATCCCTGTAAGTGGAGCATCCAGCCAACCTGTGAGCCATCCCCAGCACCAGAGTCTGCCACAGGCTGGCCCACATACTACCACCACCACTGCCGCTGCCGCCGCCACCACCACCACCACCACCCCACCCACCCCAACTCAACCTGCTCCAAATAAAACCAGCAAGGTAGAGGCTGCTATATTGATCATTGAACTGCGTATCATAGACTAAAACATATTCTGGGCTTCTTTTTGCTCTTTTGTCACAAACTGAAATCTTTTTTAGATTTGTCAAAGAGAATCTTGATGATTGTAATGACATGCTTGTGCTTTTCTGTCAATCCCATAAGCCAATTCAGTCTCCAGCCCATACACCAACCAGCCAGCCGAACCCTTCCATCCCATCCTATGCCTCACCGCGTTCACCATCAGTTCAGTCCCACACTCCTGTGAGCAGCACACCGTCTGGTGGGCCACCTCTCCAAAACAACCAGCCTGTGGAGTTCAACCACGCTATAAATTATGTCAATAAGATCAAGAACCGCTTCCAGGGTCAGCCAGACATCTACAAAGCCTTCCTGGAAATCCTGCACACATACCAGGTAAGAAAATACACGTCAATAAAAAAGTATTCAATGTATAATATAAAGAGCTGTTGGCTCTGTGTGTGCTACATAAGTGTGTGATCTGCCTGCAAAGAGAAAAGAAAATGAGATACACCCATTGGTAATCTCACCACCTCTTTTTTATGATACATTTATCAGAAGGAACAACGAAATGCTAAAGAGGCAGGAGGTAACTACACCCCAGCACTGACTGAGCAGGAAGTCTACACTCAGGTGGCAAGACTCTTCAAGAACCAGGAGGACCTGCTGTCAGAGTTTGGACAGTTCCTGCCTGATGCAAACAGCTCAATGGTGAGTCTCTTTGAACATACTCCTAAAGCATGGCCTCCTTTAACTGGCATTTATAAACTAATATGGTTGGTGTGATTTCCTGGCTGTTGAAACTGTCTTATACTAGTGTTAAATGTTGATGAAATATCATCAGGGGTTTAAGAAGCATTGTAAAAAATGCCCTCCTGGACACAAATTGTCATGGTCAATAAAGGATCACTTAACCTAACTTGGATTTTATGGAAAGTAGTCCATGAATATATAAAATCAGCTGTTTTTCCATGTATTGGAAATATAGCAAATAACGACACATTTGAAACAGTTGCTTAAACACTTGAGTCACTTGTTCCCTACATTCATTAAGTACCCTCACTGCTTCTTATTCTGCCTGGACAGGCTGTTGTTTTTATATTGAACTTCTGCAAAAGGCAAACATATTTACACACATTTCCTTTGATACTTCCTGTTAATTTATGTGACATGTCTTTGGTGAGATTATAATGTGTTCTTCTCTTCCCAGTTACTGGGCAAGACTACACCAGACAGGGCAGAGTCGGTGCGTAATGATCATGGTGGCACAGTAAAAAGACCCTTACTGAACAACAAACAGAGGCTGAGCCAGAACGGCCTGCCAATGAGGAGACCTACTGGAGTGGGAGCCACACTGCCTGTCAAGGTACATGCCACTCTAAATGCTGACTCTGTATATATTCAGCTGATTGTACTGTTGGACCATTTTTGAGATCCTGCAACAATCATAATTTTGTCATGTCTTTATACCCTTGCAGAAGAAACCCAAAATAATGGGGAAAGACCATGGCATGACGGAAGTCAGCAAACATAGCACCAGCACTGAAACAATGTTCTTTGAGAAGGTCAGTATTGTTATATTCAGTCCTGGTATTGTTTATATAATTCATACATACAAGGTGAAGGTGATTACTAAAATGTTACTGATATGATGAAATCAACTCGTGGGAAAGTTTGTTCATTTTGTTTTTGTCATCACTGGAAATGCTCTAACAGGTAAAGAAAGCTCTTCGGAGCTCTGAGGCGTATGACAACTTCCTGCGGTGTCTTCACATTTTCAACCAGGAAGTAATCTCACGTGCAGAGCTGGTGCAGTTAGTCATCCCATTTCTTGGGTGAGTTCAGTAATGTTTTATTGCCTCTATAACCGCATTGCTGTGTATTGTAGCTAAGTCATCAACTCCATATTAGAACACTTACTCAGTCAGTAATTCTGTTACTCCTCAGTAAGAATTTTAATATTTAATGAGCAATATATTTTTATGGTTGTTCAGATATGACATTGTTGCACTTGTCAGTTTAGTTTTTAATTAAATATTGTATTGATCTGTTTCAATATCCATGTACATCATTTAAGACTTGTATATTTACTACCAATATCAACGTTACACAGTATCAGCCAACCGCAGGCCGTAGCCTCACTGTTAGATTGTTTAATTCACATACATTGTGGTATGATTGACAGAAAATTCCCAGAGCTTTTTACATGGTTTAAAAACTTCCTGGGCTACCGAGAGTCAAGTCACGGGGAGTCAAGCCATGCAGAGAGTTTACCCAAGGAACGTGCAACAGAGGGCATCGCCATGGAGATTGACTATGCTTCCTGCAAGAGGCTGGGGTCCAGCTATAGAGCACTGCCGAAGAGCTACCAGCAGCCCAAGTGTACAGGAAGGACGCCGCTGTGTAGAGAGGTGAGTCACTGGAGGAAGTCTGCTTATTAACAGTAGTTCTGTCTTGATAACCCATTTATTATCTCCAACAGAGCTACCAGGTACAATGGGATCAGTGTATTTGGACAGTAGCCTAAGGAATAGGACTTGGTGTTCAGTTGGTGTTTGTAATGTACCATTCACCAGGCGCCAAATGCCAACAAAATTTGCTTTTAGTGGATAAAGTGACGGTAGTCAATATTAAGTATCCTATTTGGCAGTTCAACAAAGCAGCTAAAGATTGTTTTCATTTTGTGATGATTTTTTTTGTGGCTTGATTGAACATTTAATCCAAACCTCATATTTCCATTAGTGTTTCATCACAAAAACAAGGCAAACCTCGGACTAGATTACACTGTTCATTACATCGATTTTTTTCAAATTAATCTTATATTCAGAATAAACTATGAAACATTTTCAAGTTTGGATGACTGCTATCAGTGGGGCTTGAATATCAAACTCTTTTTATATGATTTTATTATTTATTTTCCTGCTTTTTTGTGTCTTGTGATGTTTGTATCTGCTCTGACTTTGACAACATTGCAAGAGTCTTCGTACTATTGTTTTGCTTAAAACGGAAATTTTAATTAAACTGCTTGTCATATTGCAGGTTCTGAATGACACATGGGTCTCATTTCCATCATGGTCAGAAGATTCTACATTTGTGAGCTCCAAGAAGACTCAATATGAGGAGCACATTTACAGATGTGAGGATGAGCGCTTTGAGGTAAGGAATACGCAGTCCATTCACACTGTAAAGTAAAAACTACAGGGTTATAAGAATGTGTGCAGGACTTTCTCCCCATGATGCACTTTGCTTAGGAGGCAAAAGACCATAGAAAAGCCTTTTTGATTTAGATTTCCAGTAAAAACTGGACCACAATCAGACAACTCGCATTTCAATAATTTCACTGTGCGCCCCCTTTAGCTGGATGTTGTGTTGGAAGCCAACCTTGCCACGATACGAGCCCTGGAGTCAGTGCAGCGGAGGCTTTCTCGTATGTCTGCTGAGGAGCAGCTGCGCTTCAAGCTGGACAACACAATGGGTGGCTCCTCAGAGGTCATTCACCGCAAAGCTATCCAGAGGATATATGGGGACAAGGCCCACGACATCATTGATGGGCTCAAGAGGAACCCAGCTGTGTCTGTCCCCATAGTGCTGAAAAGGTTCATAGTCTGATTATAGTTTCTTGTCTGCATCTGGTCAGATTTTTGCAGTTGTTTGTATTTCACAAGATTTGATTTACCAATTAAGGTTTTGCATCACTTTTTCTGTGACTGTTTCAGATTGAAAATAAAGGAGGAGGAGTGGAGAGAAGCCCAGAGAGGCTTCAACAAAATCTGGCGGGAGCAGAATGAAAAGTATTACCTGAAGTCACTCGACCATCAAGGCATCAACTTCAAGCAGAATGACACCAAAGTGCTGCGCTCAAAGACCTTGCTCAATGAAATTGAGATGCTATATGATGACGTAAGGAAACTCTTCCCTTGACAATAGTTTCATAAGTTTAAAAGAAGGAAAACATTTATAAATATATATAAACATATGGCTCACTGTGATTGCTTTTGAAACTGTAAGTTTGAAACAGTAAATTTTTGAAGTTGTAAATGAGACATGGATCATCAGCTATTAGATTGTTTTGCTCTCTCTACAGAATGCCACTGTCTAATGAGAAAAATGCCTTTTAAAAAAAAAGTCAAGTCTAATCCTTTCTGTGTCCTGTAGCGCCAGGAGCGAGCATCAGAGGAAACTGCCACACCGCCACCGAGCGGCCCACACATGACCCTGACCTATGACGACAGCCAAATCCTGGAGGATGCTGCTGCCCTCATCATCCACCACGTCAAAAGACAGGTGGGAATCCAGAAAGAAGACAAGTACAAGATCAAACAGATCATTCACCACTTCATCCCTGACCTGCTGTTTGCACGGCGAGGTGAGCTCTCTGATGTGGAGGAGGAGGAAGAAGAAGACGACGACGAAGACATGGAGATGGATCAAGACGGCCCCAAGAAGCACAATGGCCTGCCAGGCAGCAGTCCATCAAAGTCCAAGCTCCTCTTCAGCAACACGGCCGCTCAGAAGCTGCGGGGCACAGATGATGCCTATAACCTGTACTTCGTGAACAACTATTGGTATATCTTCCTTCGTCTTCATCACATCCTCTGTTCTCGTTTGCTGAAAATTTACGGGCAAGCTGAGAAACAGATTGAGGAGGATTCCCGTGAGAGAGAGTGGGAAAGAGAAGTGTTGGGGCTCAAGAGGGAGAAAAATGAAAATCCAGCAATCCAACTGAAGATGAAGGAGCCAAGTAAGTTAGAAATGAAAGACCAGTGGTTTTAGTTTTGTTAATCTTCAGGTTGTAATATTTATGCACAATCCCTCCCCTCATTGATTTGGATTCCACAACAGAACCATGGTGCATCATATTATGTAATTTATCACCATATAACTTAACACAAATACTATTTTCTACCTGCAGTGGATGTTGATGTAGAGGAGTACTACTCAGTGTTTCTGGAAATGGTGCGTAATCTTTTGGATGGAAACATGGAGCCGGCTCAATACGAGGACTCCCTGAGGGAAATGTTTACTATCCATGCCTACATTGCCTTCACCATGGACAAACTCATCCAGAGCATTGTCCGGCAGGTCAGCATATTCATGATTATACAACTTGATTTTGATTTATGTTGCACAAAAATGCTCTAGAGTGTTTAACTTCTGTACTGTATTTAGTTCAATTCAAACATTAATTCACTTATTAATTACAAAACTTGGAGATGAGTGAATCTGTAACCCTTCACCCTCCACACTGATAGCGCTTGATCATTAAAACCCTCAATTATTGCATTTCTGTTGACATAACCGTTGCATATTAAACCCATTGCTTTCACAGCTCCAGCACCTTGTCACTGATGATGTATGTGCACGAGTAACGGACATGTACCTGAGCGAATGTGCCAATAAAGCCACAGGGGGCACACTGTCCACGCAGACGTCCAGGGCTACAGCAGAGGGGGCCTACCAGCGCAAAGCAGAGCAGCTTATGTCAGATGAGAACTGCTTCAAGGTACGACAAGCCCAGAAAGTAATGATAATGGTGTCCATCTGTCCAAACTACTTTGTTTATTTGCAACTTCCTCTGATTGCTTGTGTTTCGTCTAGTTGATGTTTACAAAGAGCAGAGGATCTGTCAGTCTGGCTATGGAGCTGCTGGACACGGAAGAGGACAACTCTGATGAGCCAGCAGAGGCAGAGGTAAGACTCATTAAGAGTCACATACACTAAGCCATTAGTTTATTATCTACACCTACGTAGCTACATACTGTGTTATCCAGCACAACAGCTCTGCACTCAATATGACTGTTATTAATATTTTTTTTGTCCTCACAAACGTTGAGGTTATTGTTGCAGCAACAATTAGTGGTTAATCAATAACGTAATAAGCAGATAATTTGATAATTAATTAAAATGTAAGTCTTTGTGAAGCAATTCCTGATCACCTGGTTAACTGCAACCTTATTGGGTAAGGTAATTAAAAAGATTAGTTATGATACCTGTGTTTTCAGGACATATTGCAACAGGACTTGAGTATAAACAATACTGGATGTGGTTTTTTTTTTGGTTTTCTTTGGTTTTTTTAACATGGATACACTTTTGATAATGATCCATATAAAAGTTGTTTTTTTTAAAAGTGCTTTTTACTGTTGTGGTTTCTGTTTTTAACCAGCAATAATTATATCTTTGGTGTTCCTCTACTGCAATTTCATGTTACCTACTGGCTGACACAAATGTCTGAAATCTGTGATATGCTCATGTTGGGCAATTATATGCTCTAAACAGTATTATATTGTGATGTAACCTACAATTTCTAACCCTACTAACACTAATGGGGGCTGGTAATAAAGATCACAAATTCCAAATTTCAAAGGCCATCATCACTAGTCTCTAGATATTTGGGTTGAAATGAAAATAGACCTTTTCTATGTGAATTGTGCACCAATATGACTATAAATGTACTCAGAAGACTGCTTTAATAACTTGATTAAAGAATATTTAAGTTAAATATTCTTTCATGTTAAGTCATTTAACATAAACATTGTCAACTAATTCTAGACATTGCTAAGAGCTGCTTCTTCTCTTACTCTCTGTTGCTTGCCCCAATATTGTAAATTGCAGCGCACTCTGCTGGATAAAGTTTACTGTGACACTAATGTATCACCACAAGCAGTTTGACAGTTTTCATATCCAATATACACCGATGTAATACCAATTTGTCTGCGATGGGTCATTATCGGTCAGGCTGTACTAGTCAGGTCCAAGTGTATGCCTGTATGCTATTGTATTGTGCAACATGTGCTTATGTTTTTTTTCTTTCTGCTCTGTCCTCCGCAGAGGTGGTCAGACTACGTGGGCAGATACCTGAACTCAGATTCTGCATCCCCCGAGCTGCGTGAGCATCTTGCCCAGAAGCCGGTGTTCCTCCCCAGGTGAGGCCCCAGCCATGTCTCCCTCTTGTCTGCACACTTTAAGCTTCTGTCCTGAGGCTCTAGTCAGCCGAGCAGCCACTCCACTGTTGACAAGCCAAACCAGCGGCCAAATACAACTCCTTTTCAGAGATAGAAACAGTGGCACTTCTGCACAAGCCTGACTTAGGAAGCTCTCACTAATCACAAATTTTGGTCATAAGAGCTCTTCCTTTTTAGTAATGGAAAAACAAAGATGATTTGAGAAGGTTAATTTAAAAAGAGTAACTCCACAGTTACAGTGAAGTGCTTGCAGTGCCTGAATGCCCTCCTGTTAAGAATCTCATCGGCCGTGAACCAACTTTTTCAGTTTCTGACCTCTGCCTCACATGGGAAGATTGCACTTTACATGGCCATCTTTTTAAAAATGGAATTTATTTATTAACTGATTCAGTTCCTTTTTAATGGGAATTTTATTTATTAACAGTAAGGTTTTTTAAAATGGTTTTGGCTTGATCATGGGTTTAGTAAACAGCTAAAAGTAATTATTTGGTTTGATTATTCACATTGTATTGAATTTAAATGATGATTTCCATTGTGTAACACAAGAACAAAAGTCACTGAATGCACAAACTGAAAGCAAAACAAATGGGTTCCACCTTTTTCATTTTAATTTAATTTTTCTACTATGTCTTTGACCTGAGTTTGAGAGACTGAAGCTCTTGTGTTGGACCTGAGAGACTTTGTTAAGTGAGAACAGTGAAGTCATGGTTTCCTTTTCTACCTTATCATGCCCTTTGTTTGTGATTGTATTCAGATCAAAGGTCCTGTATGTGACTTAATCACTGTTTGCAAATGTAAATGTTCAAATGTCCATTTGTTTAAGTCTGTTATACTCAGTGTTATGTTTGTAATAATTTTCGGTGGAAACAGTGCACTCCCGTTGCAACTTTTTGTTGTGGGTGAGGTTTTTCCACTGGTTTGACAGAGATTAGTGCTCATAAGTTTTTAAAAACTCTGGTCAAGCACATTATCTGCAACACTTGTACAGAGGAGTAGGGTTTGTAAATAAAATGATTGTCTAAATTGTATGTTCATGTTGGTGTATTTCTTTCCTGACACCCCAGAGCTGTGCATGGAGGCGTGGTTGTTTTCGCTCTATCTTAAAGCCCCAGTTGAGTGTCACATAAAGCCTGTCTTTTCATTGCTTTTTGATTTTTATTTATATTTTGTTTCTTTGAGATGGCTGTCCATTCCCATAAACATTTCAAAAGGAATTTTAGAACGCAAATAAAATCCTGTTCTTAGTTTCCTCTTATTTAACCCATTGCATAAATCTGGCACTTGACTATGATTTATCAGTGGGCTCACCCACATCTTGTCCTTTTTCTTTTTTTTTTCATTAAATCTATGAGAGATCAGCAGCACAAGAGGTCAAAAGACTTCACAAATCTTCAATGGCAGTAAAAAAAAAAAAAAAATCCAGCAGTTTCTTTTCCAGTTGTGTTGGGTCTTCATCTCATGATCATAACACTCTGTACATTGTTGGTGAAAGTATGTGCACATCAAAGTATTCTCAGCTCATATTTTGGATTGGTAACCGATCAGGCAGCAATTTTCTAGTGTTTGTTTCTAACAGTTTTTACTTGAAATTGGCCTCACTGTCATGTCTTTTATGTGGAGCCCTGAATGCAAAAATATGCTTCATGGTTTCAGTCCCCGCTCACCTGTACCCTCAGTGGTAAGTACACATTTAAAACTTTCATTCAGGTGGGGTGAATATTTGTATTTTTCTTACCTGCACAAAATCAGGATCAATTTCCAATTAAGATAAATATTTGTTTGCCAAGCATATTTAGATTCGAACTATGTGGCTGACTGTGCAACGGAAGTGCACTGTACAGAAATATTACGACTGCTGCCTCTGCTGCTCTTATAGATCCACATTTCCCACGAATGATTTGACTCCCTATCTAATTCTATTACTCGGTGAGTTGCAATGCATGGGTTTAAAAAATAATTGTTTAAAGGGACAGTCCTCTCAAATTTGACTATATTGTTCTCAAATTTGCTTAAAGTCATGTGTATTGTGCCTGACCACAGCCCCTTAAATCATACAGCGCATGCTGTCAGACACAAAATTGTACCATATGTAACATGCTCAAATGAAAATATTACTGTTCATAGATTTTAGAAATTTGTGCGAACTTTCCCTGTAAACGTGATGTACCCCTTTTGATGTGTGGAGTAATCAGAAGAATTTCTCAGGTATCAGTCCGTATTATTCATGGTTGTCAATCTGTTTTGGCTTTCAGGAATTTGAGACGGATAAGGAAGTGCCAGAGGGGTTGGGAGCAACTGCAACAGGAGAGGATGACCAAGGTCCCTTTGGACAAATCGCAGGACGGCAACAGTGAGCTTAAGATGGAGTGCATGTTCAAACTCAACTCCTACAAGATGGTCTATGTCTGCAAGTCAGAAGATTATATGTACAGGCACACAGCGCTCACAAGGGCTCATCAGGTAAGCACAGAATATAATAACGATTTCACACTGCTATCAACAAGTAGCAATTAGCAATGCGTAAATAAAAGTGAACACTATCCAGTGGTGATCTGTTTTTCTTATCAGATTTCCCTTAAATCTGCTCGACAGACAGATCATATTATTGGATTTTGGCATAGATATCTGCAGTTACATGATTTTCATTTTTCAGCATAATTACAAAAGTAAAGTAATTGAGACTTTCATTCCAAAACCCAAGGTAATGCTCATAGAAGTCATTCAAGTGTAATCTTAAGTTTACACCATTTGTGTTTATTTTTTTCTAATAATAACTCTTCTTTACAAATTATTAGAAGTTGTCAGTAGTGGGTTGTTTGTTTCCACTTCATCATTCTTGACTAATTTCTGTTACGTTTAAAATTATATGTTTTAACAGACTGGAGAAACCATGTCACAGGTCATACTTTATACGATTGGTTAACTGTTTATTTTTAGCTTGAACTGCTTACAAGAACCCTTCATCATTTATCCTGTGGTCATGCAAGGCCCCTAGTCAATGTGGATGATCGGATGTCACCTACAGTAGATTCAAAACTCAAAAGAGACATCACTTTTGGTGTCAGAACAGCTACAGCCACATTCACTTTTCAACAGTCCAGTGCATGGATACATTTTGTCACCTTGATATTATACTACCTGAATAAATGAGCTGTATTATGAACTGGTCCCAAAAGCTGAGCTGGGTTCCTCTGGTTGACGTCTCTTTCAGTCCCACCAGCGAGTCAACACACGCCTGCACAGACGCTTCCACGCCTGGCTGGACACCTGGGCCAAAGAGCACGTGACGAGCGACATGGCTGTCATCAGCCGCAAGTGGCTGATGGGAGATGCACGAGAAGGCCTGTTGTCCTGCACCACCACCTGCTGCCCTGAGGTTCTCCATTATCTCAACATTAACAAGTACCGGGTGAAGTACAGAACACTGTAATCTCTCTTATAGAAAGATAAACTGTGAACGTCTTCACACAACAAACTGCCAGTGATGACTTCATATATACATAAAAAAATAAAATAAAAAAATAATAAATATATATATATATATATATATATATATATATATATATATATATATATATACACACAGTACACACACAGTAGCTCCATGTGGATTCTTCCAACCTGCTGTTACTGGTTTCAGTTGCCAAAATCGTTTGGGGTTGTGAAATCCACAATTTAAATGAGATGTAAGTTTTCCACAGATGTGTCGGAACTGATTCAGGAAATTTATCCTAACTTTCAAGGTTTTACTGCAAATTCTGCAAGACATGTAAAATTGAGGTTTTGTCACTATATTGGAAAAAACCAATCTGTGTCAGGAATCCCATTATTAGAATAAATGCAGATTTTTATATGAGATTAATATACAAAGAAAACACTCCTCACTAAATCTTCTGTTTGTCGCAATTCACAGTTTAAATAAAATAACCTGGTTAAGCAGTTCATAACTAAAACTCAGCATCTTAACAGTGAAATAAGTGGGGGGGGTTTTTGAGGACCACCTCCTTATTTTACAGGAAATAAAAACAGACCTCAGTTTTAGTAAGAACAACCACCTGTTCTGCTAAATTCTCTTTTGTCGGACTTCCAGCTGTAAACTGTATAGCCTGTGAATGTTTTCCTCTTGGTGATAAAGGTGCAATAAGGCACTATATATATGTGTGTGTTATCTTCAGCATCTCTGGCGACTGCTGGGTAGATGCTTGGCATCAGTACAATGCCAGCAGTGTGTATCGAGTAATAATTTATGACCGCCCAAACACATGTAAATATGTTGTTTATATGTATTTTTTTTTTTTTTTTTAATCTGATGTCATTGATGTGTAGCCTAAATTAACACACTCATAGCATCAATCTTTTGGTAGAGACTGCAGAGAAGTTTATAAAAAAAATGCAAAGTTTTAACTGTTTTTTACCAAAGGATGTTAGTTAGAGATCTTTCTTTTGTGGTCTGTTGAATGTGTTGTCCCTAAAGTCTTTGTTTAGTAGAAAAACTACCCTTTTATGTGTTTCTGCGCATTTCTACCTTCGGTCTTTGGCATCGTTGTCACTTGTGGTTTTAAGATGATTGAATGTAGCTGAGCAGCAATTTCTCCTTTTTGAAAGTACAGTATATGTCTGTTTTTCAAAGTACTGGAGTCCTACCAGTACTGTCAACTTTTTCTTGTATTTAAATTTTACCAAATGGTTAGAATCTGTTTGACAGGTTCAGTGAGCTCACAGTGTGTCACCTATGAAAAATGTACATAAGTTGTTTATTTTTTATACCCTGTGTTGAAAGCGAACACTGACGTATAGTAAGTCTGTACGTGAATGTCAGCCATGTGACTTGTGTACAGTATAAGGATTAAGAAAACAAGCAAGCAATAATTCCTTCAGCTGCAGTTTATCGAAGCTATCAGTTTGTATTTCTTGATGAAATGCAAATATGAATGTTGTATTCCCTTAAAAGAGGGATGTAAACTAAGGATTTGTGTTGCCTTTTCCCCTCTGTAATTAATAAAACTGGAATTGGCTCTGTACATAGTGTAGGTGGGAAGGTATCCATCACACTGAAAGCGGTGGATATTGACATACAAGCAGCATACTTCTTAACATTAATTTTAGGGAAACAGCCAGATCCTTATAATCTGGATCTGTCATGAGCAGGATAGAAAATAAAAGAAGCTGCCTGACAAAACTTCATCCATCAACATTTTCCTGATCTCCATTTAAGGCAATGGTCAGTAACCTAACCAGCTACAGACAATCTCGGAACAGTTTATTACTTGGGTTTTTATTTTTATATTTGCTGTTTATTATGGAATACCACAGGAAGTCCCGCAGAGCTGATTGTACATAAAGACATGGTTTGTACCTCGTTTAATGTGTTTCTTCTCTTGACTTTTATGATGTTGTACATGAGTGTTAGTATGGTGTTTGGCATTAAACTATCCTTTAAATAGACAGAAGCTCAGTTGACCACTTCTTTTTTCATTTGTATGCGAATTGTCTGCAATATTTAGCGCTTTTTTTCCCACCATTTCTTTGTCATTTTTTCAAGATTGAAAGCATAAATTGAACTATATGTAACAGAAAGAAATAACGCCTTTGATCATTTAATTTCCAATTTTAGAAAAATTATATACAAAAAGGAATAAAGCAGTAATATCGAGCAGAAATTGTGATTTTCACTAAAATGCAAAACACTGAATGTCAAAACAAATCATTTAACATGTTGATTTTTATGTGAAATTTTTCACACTGACAGTTCAGACACTGCAATTATTTGCTGGAGGAAATTTGACTTCTGCAGGACTTCTGCTATGCTCGTACATAGATCCTTGTGCACACCACATCATCGGCTCCAAAGATCTGAAAGGAGATCAAGCGGAAAATCAGATTATCACTTCACCAGCAGTAGTATCTTGCCGACATGCTTCGCTGATGTTTGACTCGCATTTTCTAACTTTGGGAACATGCACAGCAAGATTTAGTCCAGTCTGAGCTTCAGTGCACAAAACACGCCTTTTAACTCACAACCATTATCTTGCCTTCAAACAGGATAGTGTCAGAGGATGTTTCCAGTTTCCTTATTTACAGGCAAATCAGTTGTGTAATAACATTACATAAATTACCATAAAAAAAACTATAGAAACAATGAAAATTAGAGGTTTCTATAATGCTGTATATTCCTGTAACATATGTACAAAATTACAGTTGAAGTAATTGTCACTATACATGTTAGTAGTTTCCACTTGGTTAGGATAGTCCACCTACAGATAGTTTATATAGTATTTGTAACAATGTAACTGCTTATTAGTTGGAGATTCAACAATTTAACTGTTTTACAAATAAAGGTTTGGTTAGGTTTTGGCACAAAAACATCTTGGTACAGGTATGTTCATGTTACATTTAAAGCTACTGTAGGGCCGGAACACTTAAGTATTACCCTCATCAGATTTTCACTGACACATGTTTTATTAGTTTGTTTCTTCTAATAATACCATGCTAAAGTCCTCATATTTTCTGCTGCTCGTTACATTTGGGCTGTTAATTACCTAAATGCTGGCTAACATGATCTTAATTTGACACAGCTGCCTGCTAAGGAAACAGACGTGACCAAAACTGATATGAAAATGGGGAAGAAACATTGGATGCCCCGGGATATGGGTGGGTGCGTCCGAGCCCAAAGATTTATGGGAGTCCCAGGGGCGAAGCATTATGGCCAACTGCAGCGCCACACATCATCATTATCTCGGGCCGTGCAGTGTGGCGGGACGGGGAAGCGGGCCCACGCCATGAAAAATTGAGCTGAGACGACTCCATCTGGCACGTGGAGCGATGCCGAGGGAGACATTAACTGGAGGTAACACCAGGGTCCATTGGCATTTCTCAGCAAAATGATCAATGAGACCAATTAAAGCCCACAGGAGGACACACACAGATTTGGACCCCCACCTCCCACGTCCCATCTCCCCCCTCCCTCCCGACACCATCACAGCCACACGATTTCATCTGGCTCCAGTCCCATCATAAAGTAGCCAATGCAGGAAGGCATTTGTCTTTAAAAATCAATACTTATTGGCTTGAAATGTAAAGGAAGTATATGAAGTTCCTCGAGTGGACAAGTAAAAGAGTAGTTTGGCATTCTCAAGCATTTCTCCTCTTCCCCTTTTTACTGTAGACTCTCTAAATGGTCATTACAGTCCACCCATCTTAGATCACAATAACTCCAGTAAGCCACCACATGCTGTCTTCATTAAGCACCACATCCATCCATCTCCCCCCCGAGACCCTAATTTCCTCATCGGCTGGCCAGGGCTTTTATTTATGTGCAAGTTTATGTGCATATTTTCTGTTTATACTGAAGGATCGATCTCATTCGTCAGTGAACAAAAAGGGAGAGTGAACTCGAGTTAGAAGAAGATGTGATTGAGTTCCTTGTAGATGAATGAGCTGGGTGTTTCTCAACAGAATACTGAACTGATACTACTACACACCAGCAGCAGCTAACAAAGGAGGGTTTACACCTTGTCGCAGGTTTATAAAGCTATCAGTGGTGACCTATTCTACTATATGAACTGGAAACTGTTAAAGGTCCAGTGTGTTGGATTCAGTGGCATCTAGCAGTGTAGTTGCAGATTGCAAATCACTTGTTTCACCCTCCCTGTCCATCCGCGAAGGAGAAACTTTGATGGCTGAGAAACGTGCAAATGGCCCTGTCTACAGCCAATGTTTGGTTTGTCAGTTCTGGGCTACTGTAGAGGGCCTGGATGGCAGCATCCATGGAAGGCAACCAGTGGCGTCTGTAGATAAAAATGTCTCTTTCGAAGGTAACAAAAACACAGCAATTCTTATTTCCAGGTGATTATACACTAATGAAAACATACCTGTGAACATTAATTCCATTTCTGGAAAAGGATTTTAAAATCACCTCATTATATAGACACTGCAGTGCACACATGGAGTTGCTACTTATAACTGGGGGGGGAAACATTTTACTTGCTCTGAGGGTTTCTAGAATTTGGTGGTGCATTGTCAATATTCTTTATAGTATTATTGTATGTCAGAGTCTCCCAACCTCCACAGTCGTTTCTGGCCCTTGAAATAATGGGACTCAGCAAAGAAAAGGCTTAATAATTATTATTTTATAGGCGTTTAAAGACTATTTTTGCATTATATTTGGTGCAGTTTGCAGTTCCTCATTCCCAGCAACAATATCCTGATTTTTAACTAAAGTATCTGGTACGTCTGTCATCACCACCTTCATGCGTTCAGCAGTACATGAAATCTGAGTGTATTATTTTTTACAGTGATATACAGACCATAGTACGGGTCAGTATTGTGTATCTTTAGTGACGATTTCACAGTCTGTTTCATCTCGGAACCATCCTGAATATATCTGACATCTCCTTCCTCACTCGTTTCAGGTTAAAACTCATGAGCTTTGAGAAGTCACGTTTTCTTTCCAGTGATTCAGCCCCAAATGCCTATCAGATTACAGCCTATCACTCCGACATGGACAGACGTACACACCCTTATCTTGAATAAAAACAGATTTGGTCCTGTTCAAAGCTTTATTCCCAGTTAGAAAACCTGCATTCAGTCCAAATTGCAGCCCCTCTCAAATGTTTTCCTGATTGCCTCTTTTCAGAGGCGAGTCACAGTCAGTAAAGAGGAGATCTTCATCACAGCCAAACTGGGCTCTGCTTTGTTGTCCATCTGGCTCATAAATCCAAGCAGGCCCAGATGTTTACAGGAAAAAAAAAACAGCCTTGTCTTAGCCATCTTGAATTGCCAGGAACTGGAGGCAGTAGTGTTTCTGATGGATGCAAGATCACGAAGGGCTGTCTAACAACAAACGTATGGCAGTGAAATGTTAATTTACTCCCTGAAATCCCTGTGGAGCCCCTGAATAGGTGCTGCTTCAAACTGTAACAAATAATTCACTTGCTTTCAGCCTTTTGTTCCCTTTGTGTGTTTTTCCTTTTATTGATGTGGATCATGCAGCCAAAAGCGAAATCAGACCCACATCAAATGACTAAGGAAAACAAAATTCGGCTTTAGACTGACTTCTGGTCTACATTTCAGACCTTTATGAAAACATGAATATGAGTTTCTATAAACATCTTTCTTTTGTTCCTTGATGGGGGAGAAAATTATGATAATCAGAAATAATGCATCATGATAATGTGCTTTCACAGATAGACATGTTTGTCCACACCCTCGTTTGGCAAAAGACAGAAACATAAGAAATGGATGGTGTCCCCCTGGGAGAACATTTCCTTGGAACTACGTAGTATTTTGGAAAAATATTGACCAGATCATTTAACATTTTCACATCTGGTGTCACCACCCAGTTATGGTCTCTCTTGACCATTTGTCTAGTTAGTTTCTGCTGGCATGGTTATCACCTTTGAGAAATAAGGAATTTCTTGCTGTTAGATGCGATGATTGATTCTTGTGTCAGTACGGTAAATATGAAGCTATCGTGCTTCAAGTGTAAAAACTATGGCTGCAATTATGTACTGATTTTATCAATTAATCTTTTGCTCTGTAAGATGTCAGCAAATGGTAAAAAGAAAATACGTTTCAAGTCCCCAAAGTCCAAGCCGATGTCTTCAATAGTCTTCATTAATGCAATCAAAAGACAAAAAGCCAAATATATTCAGTTTACTCTTATAGAGGCCTAAGAAAACCAGAAAATATTTATATTTGTAAAGCTGGAACACACATTTTTTTTTTTTTTACTTCTAGGTGCTGGTATATCTATAGGTGGATGTTGTTCCCTTTGCACACAGCCAGGTTGGCCCCCCGTTTCCAGTCTTTATGCTATGCTAAGCTAACCAGCTGTTGGCTCTTGCTTCATATTTACCATGCAGATATGAGAGATAACTTAAACACTTCCTTTAAGGATGGGCTACACCGCACTGCCAGAACAACTGCGCTTTTGAAAATGTGTCCCTTTAGCCAATATCTTGTTGTCTTATTGGCAGAAAAAGAGAAGAAAAAACAGAAAACCGCACATGTGGTTAAAGACGATGACCTCCAAGTTTGACACCTCATCTCACTTTTCATAACATCCAGACATCTGTTCATTGATATGCTGTGAGATTTTATATGGAAATGGGAGTCTTTGTGTTGATATCCTTCAGGATGATGGGAATAGAGCATTGGGGAGCCACAATTGAATAAAAGAAAACAGAGAGAGAACTCTCTTCAAACAAAAGCAAAATCCTGAAGAGACCCCAAAAGTGAAAAACTTGCCAAAAATACTATCTATCTCTGGTTCATACACACATTATTCTTTATACGCTTCATTAATTTGTGTCTACAGCTGTATGTAGAACCCTCTTTCTCATGTCACCTTAGTTCTAGCTACAGTAAACTGAATCTACTCACCAGTACAAGTTCATCGCCTTTGAGTTCACGGCTCCAGAAGGTCTTCGGGCCGTTCCCACTCAGTAGAGTCTGTTTGCAGTAAATCTTGTTTTCTGTTTCCCAAGTGGCCAAGCTCTGTAGAAAAGCAGCACTTTAATGAGGTTTCCTGTATTTATCACCTCAGTTTCACCTGGTTAACAGGATGGCCGCAGTAAAGCAAAGTGATGGATGAGAGATCGGTGGGGACTGTGTGTTTATCTCGTGTCTCTAGCCTGCCTTTTTTTTTTTTGATTGCATTTTTAACTAGTACCTTGCAGCCCAACACCTAAATTCAGCAAAATATGAGACCTTTAAAGGTCCAGTGTGTAGGATTTAGTGCCGTCTAGCGGTGTAGTTGCAGATTGCAACTCTGATGCTTCACCCTTCCCTTCCGCGCGAAGGAGATGGTGGTCGCGAAATGTGCAAAAAACATGAACACCCCTATTAGTACTACTGTAGGGACATGGCTGCCTCCATTTAAAGTGACTTCCATTTCTACCAATAGAGCCTCCTAAATGTTACACAATGGACCTTTTAAAGGGGCACTCAATTTTACACTTTAAGTTAAGTTTACTTGTTGCAAACAGTACTACACCGCCTGTGTTATATAATGTGATCTGTGAGAAACTTTTCAAATTCTGAGAAAATAACCCTGATGATGTCACCAGGGAAAGAAAGACAGACACTGCTGGCTTGCATTGTGGGAAATGTAGGCTCTAGTGTCTTTGGCGTGTGGCCCCCTAACTTAATGAAACTTGTTTAACTTGCAGAGAGTTGGATCTTGTTAGTTTATCCAGTTTTTTTTTCTTCTTTTTGTTAAGCTTACAGTATCCCTGCATGATAACAATTGGACCGTTGTTCAGAAGTCTTCCAGAGTGATGTGTTCAGGTGCTAGTGAGAATCCATAAGACATTATTTTAATACCAGAAGCTAAAAAAAGTAAATTCATCCCTCCTATAGTGTTCATTTTTACTTACTCATACAGGTCAGAAAGATGAATTGATTAAAAGTCAAACTTTTCTCGGGCACATCATGTGCTGTTCTCACTGTTGATTTAATTACCTTACACTTTCTCCCGTCAACCGTCTCCTCATTAAACTCCTCTCCAATGACGAAGTTGATCTCCGTGGTGCGGACGGTGGTCGAAGTCTTGATGTAGAAGTGCTCGCCATTCTGCTTTATCTCCACGTGGGGCTTGGACGCAGCGGCCACTGCTACCTTCCTCAGCATGGCATTCACACCTGAGAGCACGGATAAAGCTTCCTGTGAGCCTGTAAATACTAAGTGTGCCTGACAAGTCTGTAAGGCAGGAAATGGATAAAATTCACTATGACAATGGTGAACAAAACAGCCTTTGTTTTTTTGTATTGCCACTAAGTATGACCTTCTTTCTCCATATTTTATCATCTGACATTGAGTTGTGCCACCTCACATTTTTTCTGTCTGCCTCTGGCGCCAGAACGAGGTGGTTAGAAAAAAAATCTGAGTTCCTGTTTCAGAGATGAAACTTGACTTATTTACCAGAGGAATGCATAAATGTGGGGGACTCTATCTCAGACAGAGCCACTGAAAATAAATGACTCTTTAGTCATCATATTACAGTGTAAAGCAGTTGGCTTTCATATTAAGAAAGGATCTTCCACCAGGTGCAACTGAGATTGTTATCAGCAGATGTTGCAAATATGGAAGGTGACTGACAAGGTGATGAGAGGGAGGAATGCTGGTGCCGTTTGCTTTGTTTAACTCAGCTTTACATCGTGATAGAGTCTGTCCTCCAAATGAGTGGAAAAACTATTAACCCTCTCTGTCACACAGTTACAGTGCAAACAATTAGATAAGAGACTGCTTCAGTCTGTTTCCACCCTCCTCGGAGTCCATCACTCAAACGCAGCAACCGTGCATGAGTTGTCTTGTAATTAAAACCAGTTGTGCAAAAACCTGTGCTCTTGTGGAGATAAAATTAGACACATAAATGGAAAAGATCACATTTAACTAGCTTTTTTTGTGTGTGTGAATTAAATCAGATGTTAGTCTGTTGCCACCATCTAAGATGCTTGCAATCTTATATGTATAGTCTTCAATTTGTTCCTCAAGTCTGATTTTTTTTTTCATCTGAAAATTTAAAAAATGAATCACTTAACACCAGTTACATTTCAGAACAAGCCTTGAGCGCAGTCTTTTGTCTGTGGTGTCTACAGTGCAGATAATAGACCTCTGTTCATTTCATGGTCAGTCACTGAATCATTTTGAAAACCCCTCTCAATAAAACACATTCAAACCTTCATAGAAAAAGAGTATAATATCCTCACCCAGGGCTTTGAGCAACTCTTCGAAATTCTCGCTGTTTTTCATTTTCCAGGTGCCTTCGAAATTGGGCATTTTTCTTGTGGGGTTTTGATTGTGTGTCAGCCTTCGCCTCCTGTCTTCTGTCTCCTCCACTCCCTTTCTCCAGGCTCTTTCTCTCCTTCTGTCCGTCCCTGTGCTCCCTCCTTCTCTCCTCCCTGTGTGCAGTGATCCCACACAGCAGACCAAACCCCCTCTACCTCCGCCTCCTCTCCCGCACATTAATTACACACACACACGCACACACTCACTCAACTCCACACACACATTCTTAATGGTTTATTGTCATTAGAGATTTCTTTTAATGACCGTACTAAATTATGTCTCCTCATCTGTAATCTCGGTCATCTGATCTGATCTGAGGTTTAGTGGAACTTAATGGTGCATTTATGCAAATATTTAGTCTTAGAGGCCTTTTAAAGTCTTTTCTTCCACAGATTTCTTATTGGCACCCACAGCTTGAATAGAGGATCATCTTCTTTTCCTTTCTTATGAAAGGTTTAGGACCTTGTTTTTACAGGGTCAGTTTACCCAAATTCCAAAAAAGCAATTACTCAATTGTATGTAGTAGTAATATAGTTTTATTTGTCCAGGTTTTGAGATCCATTTCCGAAATTTCTGCTTCCACCCCAATACAGTGGAGGTGAGTGGGATTTTGCCTGTAGTCAAATGTAGTGAAAATCAACAGCAACTTCTCCTAAACCTAAATTATCTGCCTGGCTAGATACAACGAAAGCTATTTTGTTTGTTTTTATTGATTTACACAACAAGGTGTAAAAACTTCAAAACACCAGTTTGACACCAGTCTGTGCAATGCTTTTCTATTTCATTATTTATCTTTTATAAGCTACTCTTTGTGCTCTTGTTATTTTTTATTCTGCCCTTTCTGTATGCTGCTGCAAACTGCAATTTCCCCATTGCGGGACAAATAAAGGTTTTCTTATTTTTGTAATCTCAGTGAATAGACCCTTAATGTAAGGCATTAGACAATTCTGAAAGATCATCTGTGGTCACCACAGACTGATAGTGAAAGGATAGGTTCACATTTTTTGAAGTCTATCTTTAAACAGTACTCAAGAGATCAACGTGTAGTCTGTCATGTCTCTTGGCCGAGTCACAGGAAGAATTTATGACTATGAAAATAATCTGACTGTGAACATCTTCCAAAGTTAGCCTTTGTTGTGTTTACCGAGACACAGTTTCCTTGCTGAAGTACAGTGGAGGGATAGTAACCCAAAGAGGGTTCAAAAAAGACTTTGGAAAGACCACTTGATTTGTGTAACTTGGACTACTAACTTTAAAATACATTGTTTTTAGACGGACTTGAAAAAATGTGAAGCTATCCTTTAAAGATTTAATATTAGTACAAATGTACAAATGAATTTCCTGTAAACCAAAGTCTCTCATTTCACTAATACTGAAGATGAAACATTGATCATTAAAGCTCCTCTCTTATAGTTCTTTCTGCTTTGCTGCTGCTGATTATCATCCCAACCTCTTAGTGCTTTGACTATCCCACCTTTTATCCCACCCACACACGCACACACACACACACAGCTACCACCATTACATCCCATGAGAATGAGAGGCCCTTCCTCTAACCCCGGCCAAGTCAGATTTGTTCCCTCTCCGACAGCCCCTCATCAGTCTTTTTGACAAAGTGCCTTCCAGACACCACTTGATAATTAATGTATAGAGCAGAACAGGGAGCACTCCGTCATCCCACCGTGAACTGTCAGCTAAAAGGAGCCCTCCACTGTCTTCACCAGGCCTCCTTGTTTGTTTCATTCATCAGTAGATTTGTCTGTTGGTCTCTGGTTGGGTTTATTCGTTCCAAAGGGGAGAGTGAACGTGTGAGTGCAGCACAGAGGGAAACTTTAAGCATTTCTGAGAAGCAAGGATGGGAAATGTGTGGATGTGAAGGAACTGTCTGCTGCCATCTATTGCCCTGTTTAGGAAAAATAGGACTTTTAACATTAACTTTAATAACTTCAATGGCTCTAAAAGGTTTAATCTGACTTCAAATATAACATTTTTCACTCATGGAGTTCATTCTCCACTAATGTTTTGTAAATTGAGTTCACTTCTGTCTTTAAAAAAATTGAGAAAGTGTTGTACATCAGTTTTTTGGATATATTTCATTAAAAAAACAAGCACCATACATTTGCAGTGCATCATGAACCTTTTATTTAACTTTTAATTGCCTGGAGAATCATACTAAATGTCGAAATCAGCCAACCTATTAGGGAAAACACTGGTTGAGTTTTCCTCACTAGATCATCTCATTACCTAACTACTGTAATGAGGTATGACCTTTAGTGTCAAGAGTGTCACCTTCAACAAGATGTATGGACGCCCCACAGTTATGAGAACATCATCTCTTCCCAGACCTTCTGAACTGCACACTGCCTGAGGACAACAAGAGCAAACAATATTGACATATTGCTGTTACAGTTCACACAAAGCCTTTTCCTACACACCTGCTACTTCAATATAATGTTCTTGTGTAATATTTGTACATTGAGTACACTTTTTAACTTTTTGGTCTAATACTTATATATTTTTTTATTATTGTCTAATCAAAGAAATATCCTAATAAATGGGCAGATGGGCTTTGTCTGCAGTGATTTCATGCATTGTTTAAGCTCTGTTTTCTAAAGACTCCTTATTTTGTCTTCTCTTAATTTTTTTAAAATTTCTTATTCTATGTCTAATAAGTATTTAGAGGAGGGCTGACGGTAAAACAGATGTAAAACTACCATTAAACATCTTATCACAGCACACTTGACAAGTATATTTTTTTCTGCAGCTGTTAGATTATCACAGACATGTAAATATCAGTATATACTGTAAATTAGTTGTCTCAAATATGTTTATCTATGTTGTGTATTCATGTTAGATACAACAACTATTGCCCAACAAATAATTCTTTTAACACTGAAATAGTGATATTGGTATCAGCTTTAAAAATGTATTGGTCAGGCTCCAATTGGGCTGATTTTATGCAATATTCTCATGTAAACTGCAGGTTGAAGACATTCTGAAATGACCAAAGATGGACAGGAAAACCAAACAGTGAAATATGAAACTGAGAAAAACCAGCATAGAGTCAACAGTTGATTCCGTTTGGAGCAAAGTTAAAACACAAACAGACTTTGTTAAGCAGCCGTGATGTTTTATTGAACCAAGACACAGAGACGACACATGATGTGAAACCACATGTACAGAAAATATGACAGTCGGGTTCTGATCAGACCAATCTCTGCTGCTCACTGACAACATAATCACACCTTAGAGTTACTGAAAGTTGTGCAAAGAAAGATGAAGATGATTGCCCTAAAAAAGGTGCAAATGTGTCAATGTGCTTAAGGAAACTTACTCCAAGTGAATCTACAAGGTATTCCAGAGTTCATCAGGTATTAAATGTTTTAACACATCTTGGCATGGCCTGAGCACATTTATATATAACTCAGATTTAGGAATTTATATTCAATCAAACTAAAACGACCCATTTGCATTCTCTCCATGATGAAAATACCCGCAGTGACAACATCTAATGTCACATATCTAATATTTATATTCATGATCAGTTCTACAAACTTAACACCTCTGATGTTCTACATGTTTACATTTATTTTGAAAACAATCACCTTTCCTAGAAAGCAATTTGAAAAACAAAAGTTACAAAAGCAACAACACCCACACACAAGTTATTCATCTTACACAAATGAAGAACAAACTTAACATAGTGTGAAGTTTTGAAGTTCAGACACTTCTGTGGTCATAATCCCAAAAAGAAAACTTGAAAGAAGAAAATAAATTAGGTACAATGCATTCCAAGTTATTCACACAATTTACAAGAAATATACAATCACATTTTGTGCTAAAAAGGATAAAACATGTATATTATTGCACTCAAACATTTACTGTATCAATAGGGGAACAGCATTATGTCATCTTACTGTCCTTCGATCCCCCTCGTCTTACAGGTTTTAACTGGCAGCTCAGCACAGAAATACTTCAGTTATGCTCAACTTCCTGATTATCATTACACCACGTCAACCAACCATCTTGATCACCGAAATATTTCCTACAATGCCAGACAGAAAGCATAGTATGTTACGAAAATGCTGATAAAATATTGTACTGCATGTATACTGTTCTACAAGGAATTTATTTATTTTGACTGTTTTTTTTTTTAAAGTGTACAAAACAACCGTAAATGAAATATACCCACAACACAGAGGCTGCCATAGCACACAGTTCTAATAACCTACTGTTCTTCTTACGCATGTTCAGCAATTTAAAAACAAAAAGCAGATGGTTTGTACTGATTGCACTATGAAGGCAGCAATTTAAAAAGGCCATGAGAACTGCAGAATGGACAGAGAAGCCAGCTTGGCGAGCGTAAGGAAACAAACACTTGGGAAAAGATCGGTTTACTGCTGATGTGAATGCGTCATCATGAGTTATACTACCTTCCTCTGAACTGATCAAAACCAGGTTTTTATGCGAGACAGACATTGCTTGGCTTTGGGAAAGCACAACTACAGTAACCCTCCGGCCAGTTGAACAAATTATCAAAGATAATAACGGTCTGTCAGCAATCAATTCCACTTTTTCTCCGCTGCAAAGATGCTTTAACATGATTGTAAAGCATGCACCGATACATTAGCTTTTTGTTTGTTAACCGAATGTAGACAATTAATCCAATATGGTTGCATTAATTTGTCTGCATCCTCCAGTGTTAAAACTTCATCACATTCACCACTTTCCATTGCACTAAAAAGCAACAACCCTGTTAAGCAGCGACACAAACTAACTGTGAACCTGGGCCTAGTTGTTGTCTGTTTAAAGTGGCCCGATACATTTTGTTCCCCAGGCTGTTATTTTAAAACAAGTATTTCTTTCATCCAGTGTTCTCAGGAGGGCTAAAATGGCACATAAGTCCATATGTTGTCTGTCCAGGTAGCCCCTACCAGTGTCTCGAGTCCACCAGCTCCGGTCGCAAACTCAGTCTTTTTAGCGTCTCGTATCCAACCACCATGACGATGGCGGTGGGTGTGGATGAAATGATGCGTGCCGACAGTCCTTTCGTCAATCCCCAACAGCCTTCCTCCTTGATCAGCTGCCTGAACGTCTCGATGACCGAATTCCTCCCTTCAACCTAAACACAACATACAGTACATTTTATATTATTATTACAAACCAGTGTAACAGCTTAGACTGGAGCTGGGTGATATAATGAATTATTTTGTTCTGGCAATATATAAAAAATGTCAACGCAGAGAGTAAATTTAATTATTACAACATGCACAATATTGGTTAATTTTCAGTCAAACAACAGTCTGACAGACAGGAAGTTGTTGGTATACGCCTGCCATTATTATTACCCCCCCCTCCCGCTATCTGTGTGTTACTGTTTTGCAAGGACACCATCACTGTGTTCTTGGCTTAGCGTCGCCAAAGATCGTTGTGAGTGGTTTAAGGAAATCTTCTATATAATAATAATAATTCCTATACCAGAAGAATTATGGTTCAGCTAGTCCTTTCTCTATCATCGGCATACTGCTAAAACAAAGTGTCGATCTGGCAATGCAACGTACATTACAGCCGTCTTGAATCACACATATTGTTTTAGTCTACGTAGGAGCCAATTATATGTACTTTCTGATTTAACCACTAGGGGAAGTATTGTTTTTCTTAGTGTGTATTGATTACAGATGAGTACCAGGTGTATGAATTAGTTCAGGTAAGAGCAGTCTCAGTTTAGTAGGTGGTGGGGAGCACACGGTTCTTACCTAAAGCCAGCAACTGCAAGTCAACTCATGTAAATGTAAGTTTATCTTTTTCATTTTTACAGTAAATTGGAACATCACCCAAAAGGAACATTTATATTTGATTTGATTACTACTTCGTGTCCAATGAGTACGTGTCAGGAACGTCACATACCACCTGCTGAAGTGAATGAAGTTAAAGTCAAAGTTCATTAAATCCTGAATCTTCCCAAAGCTTGATCATGTCACCAATCCTTAGCTTGGCTTAATCTTGAAATGAATATGCAACGGTTAGACATTACATTGGAAGCTGCGTGAACGGTTAATTCAGTCAATTATAAATATATACTTAGTAATATTTGAGATTAATGAGGCAGAAATGTTTTTATGTTGAACCTTCAGGGCATAACTTTTCTAATATCAGTGAATACCTTCCTACACTCAACGTGTATTCATCTTGGTGCTTGACTTGCTTCAAGGCATAACTTGGCTTGTGAACTGTTGTTTTTATACAGACATTGTCACAAGAGCACAACTTTTGGCTTCTTGCACTGGACAGAAAAAGCTTGAGCTCAAAATATGCAAATTACAGAAGAGTGATACGGTAGCTTGTGCACAAAGGTGACTAATTATTAAAATTTATTGGAGCAGCTATTGAAAAATATCTAACAGCAAAAACTTTAAATCTGTTTGTATTGTACTCTTCCTGATGGTTGTACAGTAAATGATGGTCACCTGTACTCTGGCTCTGACCACATCCATTGGGTTGGTGACAGTTGAGGCGGTGGCAGCAGCTAGAGGTCCAGCCATGGCTTGTAGAATCAGATGAGGGCAGTCGCTGGGAGCCATTTTAGAGAGTTGCTCTGTAGAACATTACACATACAGATACCAGATTAACCACACAGCAATGACTGGTGAAATTCAATACTACAGATTTACAAATGCACTGAGAAACAGAGCAGGACACAGAGAAAAGACAAGAGGAAAAACACAAGCTCAAGGTCTTGTATAAGATTTTATAACTAAAGTTTCAGCCACTTACCAGCATAAAAGTGATAGAAAGGCCACCAGACAGCACTGTTTGGGATATAAGTGAGCAAAGAAGCCACATATCCCCTGTAGAATCCCCGGAAACCATCAGCAGCAAAAATCTGAGCCATAATGGTCCTAGTTTGGCCAAACACTTTTTTCTTTCCAGTCTCAGTGTTGAGATTGAGTCGAAAGCGTGTGAGGTGCTCCCCTTGGCCCTGCATCATCAGCTGCTGAGAGACAACATCTATAGGAACAGTGATGCTCTGAGCGACCAGGGAGGCCGAGCCACCCGCCACCAGCGACTTCACCGTATTGTCATCAGTATACTGGGACACATACTTCCTCACCAGCTCGTAGGTGGTGATGTAAGCCTGGCCTGAGATGAGAGTGAAGGTGTTGACCAGAAAGCCGCGATAAAGGCCTTGAACGCCCTCCGACCGCAGGATCTTGAAGAAGGCGTCGAAGGTGCCGCTGTAGAGGGATTTGCCCCTCTGCACCTGCAGCCGAGTGCGAATGAGTGTGGCTGGGTAGACGGTGGCCCGGATGGTCATCGTCATGAACACCCCGAAAGAGTAGAACTTCCTTTTGTCGAGGTCCTCCCACTCGATGATCTGGATGTTCCTTTTCTGCTGCATCCTGCCAGTCGTAGGTGCCCCCTCATCAGACTGATTCCTGCCTGACAGCATAAACAACAACAACAACAGTACAATCAGTAAACTAGTTTTTATAAAGAGCGGGAGTTCATTGTTGACCTTGGAAATTGCATTTTGATATACATAGACCTACTATATAGATCGACATCTGAATGAAAACAGAGCAATCCACTAATGGACCTTGAGAGAAGCTAATCTACACCAGAGGCAGAAAGAGTACAAACGATCCTTATCAAGTGTTGTTACGTTGACCTACATACTGCAGAAAAAAAGGGTAATCAATAACGTAAAACCCACAAAAAATGTATAAAAGTAGCTGAAACAGTTAATGTGAAAGCAACAGTGGCAAATCTGTATCTATCAGTATAGATAAAATCATCTCTGAGAGACGGTGTGCAGTCAAGCTTTTATATCATATCGATAAAGATTTAACGTATAAATATAAAAGGTATAGAGGGTTTGTAGATAAAATAACCAGACAGTCTGTCTCAGGCTGATCCAGCACATTAGATCTTGTCATTGCTCACTGATTTGCAGCACTGCCCACAATGGCTTAACACAGAGATAATAAAAGGATAATAATTATAGTATAAAAGGTATAAAAGAACATTTAACAGATGACTAATGTCAACCAAACAACCCGTCTGAGGCAGAACTTCATTAAAAACCCACATTGTAACCATTGGTTACTAACAATAACATAACTGTAGGTTGTTACTATCATAATAATAATGTGAATAAAACCCTCTAATGTGCTGCTCCTCCTCTGATCTGACTACAACAATCCTCCTCCACTCAAGACTCACTTCACTGTATTTGACCCCCAGAGGACACCGTGTTCCCGAGGCCGGTGTGGAGCCGACTGAGAGCCCTCACAACACATTAATAAAACCCAAACACAGCACACCAAACAACACCCGCTCAGGGAGTTGTGATAAAATGTCCCTGTCGTCGCCTGCTGGCTGTTTCCGTGTGGTTTGTTTTAAAGCTAACACCGGACGAGCTAACGCTCACCTCTTCGGACAGATGTTTATCACAGAGTCATATCCGTGACGTCGGTCGGACGTGAAGCCTCGTGTCATCAGCCGATTAATCGATATGTAACTGTTGAGTTTTGCTCGTTAAAACATTTGTTATCAGAGCTACGGGAGAGTTAGCTGCCTGCTAGCTAGAGTTGGAGCTTCCTGTTACCATTCAAACGTTGGTGATACACGGCGGAGCTGCTTCTTCTTCTACGGGCTTCACTGCGGTTGGGGGAAACCAGCTTGTGGCTGCGTTACCGCCACCTGCTGGACTGACCGCAGACCGCAGCAGTGGCCAGACAGGGAAACAAACATTTAAAAAAAAAAAACAGAAAACATCCATTATTTTATTATTCCTGTTGTTTTTTTTTTTATAATTAATTGTGTTTTCAATTTTCTTGTGTCTGTCATCAAATGTTGATATTAATTCCCTCCTTTTAATGCATGTTTGACAGATTCCAGTTCATTATAATGAGTGCATAGTCCCCAGAGGAGCTGCTGCTTTTTCTTCTTGAGGGTGCAAATTCAACATATTCTTGTAATTTATAGAGCTGAATGTCCGATCTAATGACTCTATATGCTATAGGTCTGCAACTGATCTTGATTAAGTACAGCATTGATCACAGGGGACTGTATACGTACTTATTGCCTTGTATGAGTTCAATTGCTCTTCTGTTTTTATTTTTACTCTTATTTTTCTTTTACATACTTCTAATTTTTTTTACTTTTCTCTATTTAATAAAGTAATATCTGAGGTATCATCAAATCATCACCATCAAATTGCAAATGCTTGAGTTTTACAAAGAGCATGAAGAGCTCCTCCTCCTCCTCCTCCTCATCTGTCAATGAACTGGGCAACCAGACCGAGGTTTGACCACACAGCCTTAAATAAAACATTGTTTTTGAGTCAATCAGATCAATGTTTGGGATGAAAAGTGTGGAATATATACTGTTAGATTGTGGACACTATCGGGAAGAGAGGATATAAGTGAGTCAGGCAGGAAGAAAATAAACCTTGAGGGCGCATTGGGAACAACAGGAGAGGAGGGAATATCTGAGGGATAAAAGGTTATACATTATAGGATTTAATTAGTGTTTATTTATTAATTTATTTATGAATTTATGAAGTAGTCTCATATAAAGAATAACTCACGCTGCACACTCCGGTACACTAGGTGGCGCTGCTGAGCTGCGCCTGCGCAGTAAGCGAGGAAACCCCAAACCGAAAGTAGTGAACCTCTCAGCCTGTGGGAAGAAAAAACACCAACTTACACCAAAATACCACGTAAGGTAACACAAAAGGAACACTATTTGACGCTTTACCGCGGCGTTGTTTTAATTCCGCCTCAGTTTTTGTGACCGCGGAGGACTTTAATTCATTACGCGCTGCCTAGCAACGTGCTAACGGAGCTAGCGTGCTCGGATAGTGCAGATTCATTCCGTTAGCTTAGCATAGCCGCCGTGTATCTTGAGGCGCAGATAAAAGTGGATTGTAAACAACGCAGACTTGTTGTTGTTGTTGTTGTTGAGTAAACAAGTGTGTAAATGACTTATGAGAGACTTGCTCGACAGTTTGTGTTTGTGGAGTCGTTGGGAAGGTGATATTTGTTTCCGTGTGTGTGTGAAATGAAGCTCCGGTATCGACACAAACAGGAGGAAAACATTTGTTTCCTCTCTGTTCCTGCTTGTTTCTCCGTCTTATAACTACTGTTGTTTATGTTTCAGGTTTCAGTGACAACAAGAAATGGTAGGTGGCTGTTGTGCTCGTCACAGATGTGTGAGTTAGTTTTGTTTTTTGTTAAATAATACCTGTATTTTCTTTGTGGTTCAGTCTCGTAGATATGATTCCCGAACAACCATATTTTCCCCTGAGGGTAAGTCTCCTTTTTTTCTTTTTAACAGCTTGATAATCAAAATGATATTCACTGAAATTATGAAATACAAGAAGCCTGTTAGTGTGTCTACACCATTACATTATATTGAACCACTCGCCCTCCATTATATTCCTCAGTTAACCCCATACATTTTATATTTAATACAGTAAATACTGTGGTTTTAGGCAAGTTTTTGTGTAAAAGATACAAAGTTTTAAGGCTTTCCCGTTAATTTGAGGCTCTGTGAAGTTAAATAGATGAATTCCAGTGTAAGATTTTAGTTGTTTCTTGCAAAGTATGCTCAATATAACCTCTGTGACTGTGTTTAACAGGACGCCTGTATCAGGTGGAGTATGCGATGGAGGCGATCGGTCACGCGGGAACATGTCTGGGGATATTGGCCAATGATGGAGTGCTGTTAGCAGCAGAGAGACGCAACATCCACAAACTTCTCGACGAGGTTTTCTTCTCTGAAAAGATCTACAAGCTCAACGAGTGAGTGAACTGAACTACAGATGGACTCTTCAGCACCCAGCACCTGACCCGTTCTTACCATTAAAAACCTCAGGCGTCCCTTTTTTTTTGTCTGGCTAACATTGTACTGTGGGTTTGTGTGTGTCCTTTTTTTTTCAGTGACTTGGCTTGCAGTGTTGCTGGGATCACATCAGATGCAAATGTACTGACAAATGAGCTGCGGCTAATTGCACAGAGGTGAGTTTTCAGAGAAAAACCCCCCAAACATTAAAGTTTTAGTCCCAAAAACTTCTTCTAGACTGTGGAAGCTCAGAATATTTTACACACAGATGCTTTTGTTTTAGTTTAACGTGATGGATAATGAATACACTAATTTCTTTCCTTAATGTATTTAATAGCACCTGAAAGCAAAGTGAAAATAATGTAGTTTCATTTCTAAACTTTTTATTAATCACATTTTTGTTGGAACTGTAATCTGAATCAGAATTTGAAGATATTTGACAACTTTTTTTTAAATGTTTGTGCTTCAGTTTCCGCCCACTAATCACATTCATCACAAACCACTGACCAGTTTAATTTCTGTTCAGATATTTATTGCAGTACCAGGAGCCAATACCCTGTGAGCAGCTGGTGACAGCCCTGTGTGACATCAAGCAGGCGTACACACAGTTTGGAGGTAAGACGCACTGTAGTGTCCTCCTCTAGTTTGTTGCTCCTCTCCTTTGGGATCAACAGATTGTGGGCTTTAACATTTGCAGTGTGCATGGTCCTATTGGTAAACAACCTAGTAGAATATATATATTATATTAATTCATCATCATTGTGTAAAAACACAGATGGATCTTCTTTCTGTAACAGCTGTGTGGTTTGTTTTGACAGGTAAGAGGCCGTTTGGTGTTTCTCTGCTGTACATGGGCTGGGACAAACACTATGGCTTCCAGCTGTACCAGAGTGACCCCAGCGGCAACTACGGAGGCTGGAAGGCAACCTGTATTGGCAACAACAGCGCTGTAAGTGTGAAATGACACAGATAATAACAATCAGTGAGATGATCTCAACGGATACACCAGGCAGTGTCATATAGATCCTGAATGTGAACATTTTCTTTTCTTAAGAGTTGCCTGATGTTTGTCTGATGTTTTTTGGGTGGGATGTTTATGCTGGCCGTTACTGTTGGTCTAATAAGTATATTCTGCAACTTTTGGTGACAATTTAGAGGTCAAATTAATAAATGTATCTATATATGATGGTTCATTTTTACTTTTCTCTTCCCCCTGTATGGTGTTTGATGTGTGATTTGTTGTCCTCAGGCTGCCGTGTCCATGTTGAAGCAGGACTTCAAAGAGGGAGAGATGACTCTGTCCTCTGCTTTGGCTTTGGCTGTTAAAGTCCTCAACAAAACAATGGATGTCAGCAAGCTCTCAGCAGAGAAAGGTGAGGTTCAGAAGGACTTTCTCAACATTTTCCTTGCATATTATGATTTGATTTGTGTGAAATGAAAGTATCAGTGACTCTCACATTGGAGCAGCTTTGTGTTACTGTGGTAAGTGCAGTACAACAGGAGTAAACTGTATGAAAAAAACAGTTTGTAAGGACTCTCAACTCTTAGAACTTCTAGACGTACTATAACAGAATTTGTTTACTGCCTTGATGCAAGATATTTTTTTAAGTCCATCCGATTTTATACAATTTCGCATTGATGGTTTCAGTGGAAATTGCCACTCTGACACGGGAAGGCGGGAAGACAAAAATCAAGGTGCTGAAACAGAAAGAAGTGGAGGAGCTCATCAAGAGGCACGAAGCTGAGGAGGCCAAGACTGAGAAGGACAAAAAGGAAAAGGAGCAGAAGGAGAAAGACAAATGAGCAAAATCATTCTTTTTTTCCCCTCATGTCACCAAATCCTGTGTTGTTTTTGTCTTTTACATTAAACATTTGTAAACTGAAGGATGTGTTTTTGTTTTTATTCTTCAAACTAAATTTCAGTTCACACATCTTATAACTAACTTTATGTAACTTTAACTTTATTTATGTGTCTATATGTATATGGCATAAATGGAGTGGGCAAATATTACATTTAATGCAATTCATCTGCATTGTAAACTACAGTTTCCCAAAATAAAATGTTATTTACTGATTCTCCGAGTTTAATATTAAAAGCAGGGACAGATAATTTATCCTCAGTTGGTCTTAAACCGTGTTATAGAAAAGCTCCTGGACATATTTTGTCTTTTTTGCCAGGTGTATAGTATGTGCACCGGCTGTTATCACCACATGGTGGCGCTATCAGTCCTGTGGATGCACCTTTCACAGAGGTGTATATTTTCTGCATGTTGTTACTAAATGTATCTTAAAAGCTCCAATTCAAGACTTGTTTCCTGATAAATGTCACATTCAGCCTTCAGTTTTATTAGAATAAGTTCATTGTGATGATGTACTTTCAAAATTATAACAGCACTACAAATGTAAATTTTACAAAGTAAGTGAACTGAGTGATTATTATTACAGCAAAGCAAGTTCAAAGATTCACATTTATAATAAATGACAAGGTGAAACTTTACCTTCAAACATTAAAATCTCGAACAAAAACATAAGGTGAGTTGTCTGCTGTCGTACTAGAGCTTGGTCATAGTTTTACAAATGCTGTACTATGGTTTTATGTCTGTATCCAGTAGGAGAAGAGTTGTTTTACAACTGAAAATTAAACATCAAAAAGAATAATACCAATATCCAGGTTACAAATATGTTCCCAGACAAAGCAAACAAAATACTGCAACAGCTTAAACATTTAGTTTTGGTATAAATTACAATATAAAGCCTTTCCCAAAAGGAAAAAACAAATAATTTACTGTATAATGATGAGCTTTATATGTAACCAGATGAAACCAGTTTCCATGTCTGGCTGTTAATAAAAAGCTTCTTGTGTTGACAGACACAGTTAGCATCACATCCTTCAGTCTCCCATCTCTGTTTGATTCCCCTTCAAGTGTTAGTTGTTTTACTTACCACTTGATGGCGATAGTGTTCACTCATGAAATTCCCTGAGGTTGATAGAATAACAACATTGATCCATAATTGTTCACAGCTAGGACCATAAATTATGAACAGTAGAAACTGTATTTTGGTAGATAAACTGGGTCAAATCAATGAGCAAATACTGAACACTACAGCCGGTCAATGCAGATGTAAAGACAAAGACACAACGACTCTTACCATCTTCTGCCAAATACATCAAAGTCCATGTCTAGATCACCAAAGTGGTTCTTATGTCATAGGATGATCAAAATTGTACATATTTAAACATTCAGCTGTGTCGGAGATAGTGATTTAAATGTAATTTGGTTCGTCTTGTTGGGTCAAACAGCAGGTGGTGAATGTGACAGAAATTGAAAGACTGTTTAATTGGTGTTTGATCAGTTATGGTTACACTCTCTGTAGGTGGTCACGACTGGATTGAAACCAGCTGTTGTTAATGCCGTAGTACTGAAATGACACGGCCACTATAACATTGACGCCTGCAAAATTTTATGTTGTTTTAGGTTTTATGTCAGAACTCACCAGGCCAAATTTATTGTACTGGACAAAAAAAACAATGTATTCACATTTTTTGCATGTTTTGCTGCCACCATTGTTTCTGTTTCACAATTGGACGGGGAGATTGAAACACGGAGTTTTGATGTGCAACTTCACTGCTAGATGCCACCAAATTCTACACACTGGACCTTTAAAGCCTTTAACATCCAGGAAAATAATTCAGATGGATAAATAGTAAATCCCTTGTGTGATTTGTAATTGTGTGTAATTGCTCAAACATTCCCAGAGATGATGCTGTGGACATTTCCTCCATGTCCTCAATGATGGCTTCTGCCCTGCATTAAGGCACTCTTTCCTGAATTGTTCACATTCTGTAATACGGAAACGCATTGCTGTCACTGGATAAAAAAAAAGTTAGACAACTTGTCTCGTAATTACGAGATCTGAGGAAAAGGTGCCACATGGCCACTGCTTCACTCAGAACCACTAACTGCACATCCACAAAGAGGCAGTGTTGACATACTAATATTAATCCTCATTTTTAAGAAACATCAGTATTTCCCAGTGTCTCAAACCGAGAAGGTAGTTATAGCAGATTAACTGCGATAGCGCCATCACTGCCACTGAGAGAGGATTTACAGACGTTTCCTTTTTCTTTATCTTTTCTCATAATTACGAGATATGGTGTAATTTTTTTTTTTATCCAGTGAATGCAATGTGCTTCCGTACTGTAAGGACCAGTGAGTAGAGTTGAGTGGAATCTAGTGGTGTAGTTACAGATCACAACACCCTCACCTCATCCTCCCGTTCAAAGTGTGTAGGAGAAACTACGGTGACCATGAAAAACACAAAAGGCCCCTAGATGGCCCCCCCATCTACCACCAGTGTTTGGTTTGTCTGTTCTGGGCTACTGTAGAAACATGGTGGTTCAACATGGCTGACTCTGTAAAAGAGGACCTGCTTCCTCTGTAGATAAAAACTGCTCATTTCAGGGTAACGAAAACACAACAATTCTTATTTTTAGGTGATTATACACAAATTTAAAAAAAACCTATAAATATGTCAATAGAAGCCCCTAAATGTTACACACTGGACCTTTAACAGGACTGTTGTAATATCAACACATAAGCCTCACACAGCTCGTGTAACAGATAGCATGGTTAGCAGTAAATTGGCTGCAGGAAAACTAAATTGACAAATCAACTATCTCACTACCTACAGATAATTGTCCAAGAGGAGCATTTGGTGAAGTCTTATGTAAAATCAGGTATTTGCTTGGTCACAGATTTGACAAAAACTCAGACATAACAATAATAGTTAATGCAAGCATGTTCAGCTGTAGCCAACAGTGGCACAATAACATGTCTGCCTTTATACAAACTAAGAATGATTAAAAAAACACAAAAATTCAAAAGGAAAGCACTTTTCCTCGCCAAGTTTTTATTCAAGTGACGTTGCCCCATTAAACATTGAGATATTTGAGCCACATCCAAGATAAAGACTTGGCCAGCCTCCTGAAATGAAAAAACTTCTTTTCATTTGACGTCAATCTTTCGCTTAGGATCTTACATGGACTTAAACTGTAAATCAACAGCTCTAATTCATTTAAAGGGCAGACGCAGTGAGGTCATGGTGTTCACATGAGCTCTCACAGTGTTGAGTGGGAGGATCTTGGCACTTGAATGACTGGAGCTGCTCGCGGGCCTCCCCTCCTGAGCCTGAGCCTGAAACAGAGATGTCCAGTCCACCAACCCCCCCCCCCGTCCAGTTACTCTGAATCTGGCAGTAAGAATTGAATTTATGCGTCCAAAACCTCATATTGACACTCTTGAACATCTTCTTGACTTCTCTCTTTTCATGCTCCTTCAGAACAACAAGCGTATTGGGATGACTCTGGAGTAAGGCGTAGAGGCCCACCACTGTCCACTCTATGATGAAGCAGATAGGGAGAGCAGGGCAATCTGTTGCAGTGTAAACACAGCCCCAGAAAAGCACTGGAATGTCTCTGCAGTGGGAGCTGGAGTACGAGGTCAGCTGGAGGCCAAGGCAGGTGGTATACATCAGAATCGAGGCTGACATCTCAGCATTAACTTATCCAAACAAGAGGCAGGCGGTATGTTATCCTGCTAGCACTGGAGGAGGAGGAGGAGGAGATAGAGGAGGAAGGAAGAGTGAAAAGAGAGAGAAAGGGGGAGTACGAGGGGCTGAAGCAGACTGGAACAAGGGGGAGTGTCCCTAAAAAAAAAAAAAAAAAAGCAATCATCTTCCCATCTCTCCCTCAGTCCCACAGGGGAAAAACACCAGTTAGCATACGAGGCTAAACATGACATGAGACTTGCTGCCATTTCGAAGCCTTTGATCTCGTTCCCGTAACGGATCGAGAGAGTTGTAGGCCCGTATCACTGACAAAAAGTCCAGGATGGTTGAGAGCAAAGGAGACATGCTTTACGGCATGTTTCACTAATACTGTTGCTTTATTTGTTTATTTATGGTGTACTTGCTGTTGTATTGACGCAGTACTGGGCGTCTATTTGATCTCGGACTACCAGCTGTCTTTTATAATGTGCTTTTAAAACCAAATAAATAAAAAAAAAACATAATAAACACACTGTTTTATTAACTTACTGTTTTATTAATATTTAAAGGTGGAGACACAGTACTTTATAGTGGAGGTAGATTGAGAATGACATGCATTGGAGATGTTCCCATTCATGTTCAGCACCTTAACCCTTTGGCCACCAAGTCTGCAGGTCTTTAACTTTTTAAATAGTGTTGTGACTAATTGCTCATTTTCTTAAGGATGTGGTAAGAATTTTAACATATAAATTAGTATCAAAAGTAGAGGTATTTATATAGCAGTGTTATGAATGGAGATGTAGCCTTAAACATGTACATGTAGTGAAGAATAAGAATAAGTGTTGCGTAAACATATGACGTAATAGAATCCAATAAAAACAGCAATTATTACACTACATTTCTGCTATTAATGCAACACTAAATAAGTTTCATGCTTCATTACAAGAAACAAACATAAAGTGAAAGCAGCTGTGTCGAAGCCTTTAGAAACTCATTCAGCTACTGAACTGGACCTATAAATGTCTCTGGATCAGATGAATCAACTTTGTGGGTTTTTGGCTTTATTATCCTTAAAGTAGGACCATAACAATCCAGTATTCTGATCCACCAACTGCACAGCATCCACATTGAGCTTTTATGGATAATGACCATAATAACAGACCTGCGAGATACTGGATCGTTGATATTATCAAAAGTTACACAGTGGTGCCAAGTGTAAATTCTTTTTTGACGCTGAAACCCCCAAATCCCTAAGAAAAGAAAAGAAAAGAAAAGAGAAAATGTGACCTTGATATTCTGAACAGCAACACCTGCGATCCGACAGCAGTACATGTCGACAGAGGGAGAGAGTGTCTTGATTCAACATTACTTCTCTCACTGACTGTAACACTTACCATCAAGCTCCTATTTAAAGCCAAGGCTACTCACTGGTGTGTGAAATCCCGACCTTACTAGGAATCAGGAATTAAATAATCTTCTCATCCATGACAGTAATTTTGCGTGCAGCCTGCAAATCCTTGAGATTACAGACTCGCCGCTCACCACCAGATCAAGACAGTTCACCATAAATGGAGCCGAGTTGCAGTAAACAGTAATTACAAGCCATGCTGCTGATATGACCTATTATGGAGAGGTATATGAAGCTATTGTTGCTGCTGGCATATAATAGCAGGGTTTTGTGGTACAGTGCAGTATGGTCAGGTTTAATATAACATGGTTGTTGTCAAAATACCTGCAACTCCAACTTTGTTCATTTTCCTGTTTTAACTTCAGTTAAAAGACAGTGCTCGTATCAGGAAACCTCTCAGGCTTGTAAAGCCTCCTGCTGACTCTATTGGACAAACTCAATATAAAAACACGAGGTCAAGCTAATATCAGGTTGATATAAGGTGTAAAAAAATAAATCTATGTTATGTTGACAAGGTTTTCATCCTACAGCGTTGAAAAGTCGTACGTCTCAAACAAACACCATAGAGGCAGTTTGTTATGATTGTCGGTGGATATTTATTTGAAACTGTAGACTGTTTAGATGGGCCGTTCTCATCATTTTCACTTGTTGTTTTCATCAGGGGTTCTTGCAGACATGTTGGTCTGTTTCTGCTTTGGAACAATGGCCACTGCTTACCTAATAAGGCTGTGTGGATGGACTCTTTAGTGTGGAGAGGAGATGAAGAAGTGAAAACGGGCATGGAAAGTTCACACTCAGGCTCTTAATACACTAACAGAACGAAACAGTACGCCACATTCACACCTGGAGTAAACTACTTTTACTTTTTGTAATTGTTGTGAGGTATCGACAACACATTCTGTATAATACATCACAAACCTGAATTTAGCTTCTATTTGATTCTTACCTGTGTGCCAGACACAATATCTACAGCAAAGATCCGATTTTAAATGAGTGTGTTTACATGCACACTTGTATCCTGGGTTTTGAAGTGTAGTGGTTATGTGTTATGAACATAAACAGAAACCTGAATAAGTGATTTTAGAAAAACCAGGATGTGCCAGCTGGAGTATTCCAATGGAAACCCAAATAATGGCTTTCAAACGCCTTATCCAGGTTTATGATCACTGTCTGCCATGTGCACAGGTGCACTGACAGGTCAGGCAACATAGTAGTCAGTAAAACACAAAATATGGTGAAAAACCACAGAATGATACTCTTCACACTGAAATTACAGTGAAAGTCTCAACTCCAGATGAAATGAATTTTCCATTGTTGATCAAACAGAGAGGCTAAATCCAGCTGTGTCCTAAATGCAGCAGTGTCCAAACAGCCAGAAACCAAGTGGCTAAATGTGGACACAACTGCACACAGATGATCAGAAACCGGATTTTCCATGTAAATCCTGAATATAATCAAAACCAGGATTAGACACAAAACCAGGTAACTAGTGTGCGTGTAAACATGTTTGATGCCCGGCTGTTTTTGCCCAAATTAGTGAAGCTACAGCTCAAAAAGAAAGTAATTCACCGTTTGGCTCAGATGGAACTTAAAAGCTGTGTTATCTGCTGCCGTGATTGGTTCAATTATGTAAAAAGCACTCTCCATGAAACAAATATAGCTCACATGCTATATGGGCTGTAGCATGCTAAGCGAGAGCCACAGCCGAGCTTGTGTGCTAAGAGTGAATCAGATCAGTAAGGAGCACTACAGCAGCACCTCGATCAGCATTAAATCTTTGCTGTGTCTACAGGAAACAAGCCAAGCATGATGTGAAACTGTGCCTGCTGTACTGCATGTTCTTCCACATCACTAGTTGAACACAATGTGAGCCAGAAAACAGTGCGACAAATATCACTAATGTACCAGAAATATATTTTCCATGAAAGAACTACAATGTATTGTGGGATGTATCTAACGGCATTTATTTCCAGTATGTTGTTGATACTTTTTATCATCCAACTGGATAAGCTGACTCATATACACGCACTGAGTTTTGCAGTTGGCCCTCATCTGCCTTTGTTTTCATGTGTCCATCCTCTAAGAAGTTACTGTAACACATGGTCTCAAGCTAGAAGAATGAAAAAAAACTGCATTCTCCTCATTTTTCTCAAGAGTCATGGACATTACAATATGTCGAGTCAGATTTAGAGCCTAAGTCTCACAAGATGCTTTTTATTAGTTATTATTATATATCAGTAAGAAGGAAATATGTTTTAGTTAGGCTTATATGAGACTGAGATACGCTTTATGATCACATAGAGTTCATTTTTGGACACAGGTCAACAACACAGATATAAAAAGGTTTTGTTGCATGCTGTATTCTCCAGCAAGGGAAATGTGTGGCACCTACAATTTTTCAACTAAAGACACATCAGCAAATACAATGTCACCCATGTCTTTTCTTTAATAGAGAGAAGTTAGATATTTTCAGCAGGTGTTTGTACTTCTCTCTTAAATATCTTTCTTCTCTTTGTGACCTCAGTCACCTTGACCTGCCCGACTGCAGCTGGCTACACCGGCTGCACGAATTACCTTCAATGGGCCTTTTGTTTCCCTTTAGCAACTCCACTGAAACAATACTCTGTTTTATTAAATATGTTATACTTTGATCTTCCCCATATACACACATGTGCTCAGACGCATAATTTCATATTTAGACATCTTAGGGAGAATGTTTAGTCTGACAAAGTAATGACTTTGAATTTGACTTTAATAGCAGAAAACAACTGAGAGGAGCAACTAAATAAGCAAATTTTTCAATCAGGAAATTTTTTTTTTGTTTAATTAGTGCCAGCTTGAATTAAAATTAGATTCTCTCTTTAGTCTTCTTAAATTAATCTGAACATCTTTGGTTTTAAATATGCAGTACATGTCTCTGTTCCTCATCTCGTCGAGGTTTGTGTCATGTATACATGGTGGGCAGTCAGCCATACACTGACATCACCATGTTTCAGAAAAGTTTAAGAGAAAGTTGGAGAAGTTCTGGCCCATGCCTCCATCCATTGTCTCAACTGGAACATCTTCCACTGCCCCCTTTAGATAAAACTCCCCCAGAAACTCAGTCTGTTACATTTTTGATAAGAGATGAGCCCTGAAAACAGCGGGCGGCATCTAAATTATGCAACCGTTTGCATCCTCTTAAGGGAAAAAGTAGAGTTGGGCTGAGTTGTCGAAGGGAACAAGCCATGACAGGCCTGTGCATGAGGGGGGTGGTGACCATGCATTATGAATGGTGCTAAGTACGCCTCAGCTGGAGGAGCTGAGTGGAGGCGATGGAGGGCGATGGGATAGTGCCAACCTATTGGCCGCCCGCGGGTAAGGCACTTCACTTTACCCCCCTAAAAAATCTTCTCTCCTCTCCTTCAGCTCCCCCATCGCTGCACCCGCCTTTCAACACAGCACCTGCCACGGCCCTAAAATGTCCACCTGAAGTACAGAACCTCCACTTTCCTAAATAAAATGCATTCAGTCGCTTTGCAGCAAGAAGAGTGCAGAGGATGACTAATAGATTGTAATAGACTGCACTCTTCAGGAGTGAGGTGGATTTTCAAAACGACTCCGATGGGCTCTTTAGATAGCTTTCACTGAAGATGTTCTTTGCAACAATGAAGCAAGTCTGTTTCTGTCTAAACGCTTGAAACTTTTATCATATCCATATATTTTAGGCATTTAGGCATTCTTGAAACTCATCAAAAATGTTTTATGAAAAACAGTAAAACTTCAGACACTCAGCACAAAGTGTCTCTTTTTCATCAGCCAGGAGACATAAAGAACAAGACCAAAAACTCTCTGGCAATGATGCAAAGAAGTACTGGGTTTTACCATTTAGTCATGTCACATAACAGGACTCAAAACACTTCTTTTTAATTAATAAATAATGGCCAAAGTAATAAATGCATTTAAAGGTCCAGTGTGTAACATTTAAATATTCAGTTTTTCTATTTGATTATTCCAGTAAGCTGAAAATGATACAGCGCTGTTTTGACAAAGTTTGTAAAATATATATATCTATATATGTGTGTGTGTAAGCTGACACATGTGTGGGGAACAATGAGCAATACATCTATGTATGTATCTATGTATATTTACATTTAATAATATCAATATACATGAAAACTAACTGACTCACATGGGAAACGTGTTAGCAGCACATTACCTCTAACAGCCCTGATAAACAATCTTTCTTTTTCCACCATCAGCCCAATGGCCAAGTATCACCTGAAGTATATCACTGAGAAGGTTTCAAAAGGCTACAAAAAAATTAATTAATCTAATAAGGTTTCCTCACAGATGATGATGAATATCAGTTCATACTTTATCAGGGCGACAAAAGCTTTGAAAATGTGATTTGTAGTAGTGCAGTGTAGTAAAGTAAAAGACCAAATCAGATATTTTGTCACATTACTTTGTATTAATTATCTTTCAAAATGGCTACCACCTAGGACCGTTTCCTGTAGGAAATCTCCCATGATCCTCCAGCTCTCCCCATGCAGCCAGACTGAAGGAAAATCCCACTGGAATCCTGCACCGCTCAGCTGAGTCTCCTAAACCAAGTTTAATATTTGATGAAATTAGTTCTGCTCACTGCTTCTGCACTCTTACTTCTGCTGAATGCTTCCCAGCCCTAAATTGCAACCTGAATTTTCCTTTTCACTTAATGGTTGGGTTGTCTCACTTGTAATGAGTAACAATTTAAAGCTATTTGCAAAGAAGATTCTACCTTTAGAAAAATATTGATTTAAACAACAGCCTCATTGTTGTGTGAATTCTTAGCAGTTATTGTGAAACATGTTTAATATGCAACTTTCACAAGGGGCATATAGCCTCAACCTGTGCAAATATGAGACTGTGATTTCTGTAAGAGTTAATGTGTGTTTGTGTTCACGTTATGGATGTGCAGACTCTCACATGCCAACGAAGGTAAACCTGAAGAAAAGGGCCTGATTCTCCAAACCTGTTAAAGGGATAGTTCAGATATATTCTGGAGTTTGTTAGGCAGCTTGTTAGAGTAACAAAATCATTTTAAACAACAACACTAAAAATTAGTTTTAACCACCTACAACAAAATACAGAATCTAATGATGCTTAACCCTCCTTTCAAATCTCTTTGAGTGTTTATACAAACCAAATAATTCAGTAAATCTGTGTCCACGGCCTCCAGTATAAACTTCTTAAGTGGTTTGCAGATTGAGAATGTGCATGAAAATAGCATGTGAGCAATACACGGAGTAGACGTGCTTCCAGATACTCCTCTTTCCCAAGATTTTCACATTTTGACAGTCTCATATCTGGAGTTGTTAGCCCGGACACTTCATGATAACATGCCTAAGAAGTCCAAAAACGCAGAGTTGCCCCAACCAGTTTACCAGGCTAATGCTAGAGGTATCCCTTGTAGCCTTGCTACAGGTGATGTGGAAGACTTGCTGCTGACCTGGGAGAAGACCTCTGACAAGATCCTCAACCACACATTGATAAGTAGGAACAGACCCTCCAGGTGGTACAGTACTCTCAGAGAGAACCGCTCGAAAAGGTGGAATGATTGAGGAGCAGGTGCTGGAGACCGGATTTATACCAGGTAGACTTTCATTCAGTAATGTTCGTCTGCTTTTACATACAGTCAGCTCATGTAGAAGACATGCAAGCTGCCATTTTATCTCTTGATGAAGCATTGAAATGATTTGGGTTTGGGGTAAATTTCATAGAGTGGGGCAAAATCCTGTATCTTCTATTCTCACTAATATAGAAATAAAAAAGTGGTGTAAGGCAGGGTGATTCCCCTTTCTCCTCCTTTTTGATTACTATTGTTTTAGAACTTCTTGCAATAGGAATCAGAGGTCATCCAATTATTCATGGTGTAAAATTTGGTGTGATTGAAAACCTTGTGAATTTGTATGCTGATGATTTATTGATTTGTTTAGCTGATCCAGTAGTTTCTGTTCCCAACCTCCTGAACTACATCAAGTAAGTAAGTAAACTGTCAGGTTAAACAATTAATTAGGATAAAAGCAGTGGAATTCATGCCTCTGAGGAATAATCTGATCTGTCCTGATTTCTTAACATTTCTGCCATTTAAATGAGTTACTTCTTGTACTTAACCTTAAACATTTACTGAAATTGAATTTATTGGACATGGCAGATCAATTATATAGATCTAATTATAAAGTTAATATAAGGAACTGAAAGTTACTCACTCTCTCAATGATTGGCCGCATTAATTCCTATAAAAAAAGGTTGCACTTGGAAGGTTCCTGTACCTTTTTCCAGAGCCTTCCTATCTATTTACCACTGTCCTTCTTTAAACAACTGGATCCAGCTATCCATTCATTTGTCTGTGTAAGTGGGAATCTCTAAAGCCCACTTACAGAAGAATGTAAACAAGGGTGGCCTTGGTCTCCCTCTGTTCAGGCATTATTATTGGGCTGCAAATGCGAGAGCTCTTACTTTCTGGCAATGGGGCTCCCCTTGTGATGACTGGCCTGATGTCTCCTCATTTTGGTTAAAAATTGTATCCATGGCCATGTCATAGTCCTCTCTCTCAGCACTGGAGCACAGCCTCCATACACTTGGTCATAACTTTAACCTTAATAAAAAAATATAAAAGTTCCTTGGTTTGCCAAATGTTTCAGTACACACCCCTATAGCACACAATCACTTGTTCAAACCAGTGATGATGTGTGGCAGTGGAGGAAGAGGGGACTGTGCTGTATTGGAGATCTTTACATAGACAATATATTTGCCTAATTTCTCCAGCTCCAAACTAAATACCACCTTTCTCAATCACTTTTTTACCACTACCTTTTAGTCAGTCATTTCATAAGGGAGTGTATCCCAGAATACACAATTATACCAAAGAGACACTTTTTTTTATGATTTACTTTTCTTACAGCCACACTACCACTTTGTCACAGCTCTTATGGCACCAGTAAATAATACCAGTCATCTCAAGTAAGCCTGGGCTGAGTAACAGGGCGTTCCAGTGTCAAGTGAATTATGGGAGGAGGGCTTGTCTAGTATATGGAGCTGTTCTATCAATACTAGATATAGATTAATTCAATTTAATTAAATCGAAACAATTTGGAATAAACATTCAGCCAGACTGTAATTTGGCAATATTTGTTGCTCTAAAAGGAGCCCTTCTCTCCCATCAAAAGCAGGCTCTCAAAGCAAATTAATATTATTAAACTGAAAGTCTTCATTGCCCCCATGCTTTAGGGGGTGGCTCCATGAAATGGTTTATATTGCTAAGATGGAACAGATTCGCTTTGGCAGAGGGAATTGACAATGACAATGCTGGATGAGACCTAACTGTTTGAGGTCTGTTGCTGTTACTGTGCGGTCTGTATCTGTGTAAACTGCACACTGACAGACTGTTAGTACTGGACGGTGATGTACATGAATGTATCTACACTAAAGACATCACATGTTTTAAACCATATCAGTCTTTATGATTTACAACCAGTGTTGGATTAACCCACTGTCAAACCCTTATTGACCCTCTTCAAACTCCCCACCCCACAGTCTCTCCCACTCTCTGTGTCTTGTGTATCCATCAGTTAGCAATTAGTTTGTGGCAACTTCATTAAGCACACATTTATCTAGTAAAATGCACCACATAAGACAAATATACTTAACTAAAGGGGGTAAATGCTCCAGAGGCAGAGATTCTTCTTACTTGTTTTCTACAATGGATCAAGCTTGGATGCTACAATTCCCATGATGCAACTCATGTAAACCTGCCACATAAACTCTCACCTCCTTAAAAAAAATCTATGTTCTGAGTTTGTAACACAGGTTTCCTGTTATAAATTTATAGTGTCCGAGCCTACGCTGGAATAAAATTGATTTACCTCCTCTAAAGCTCCTCTTAGCTCAGAGTTAAGGAGTGTGTCTAGATGTCAATGCAAAATTAGGTAATAATGCAGGTGTTGCCTTTAGGCCCCTATCATTTGAGTTTATATTGTTCTTAATGCAGTAATGACACACTTTCCATTGATTAAACTGCCATAAACTAATTGCCACATAGTGAACTTGGAGCCTGGAAGGTCTGGGGCAGTAGGTAACAGGCTTCTCTGTCTCATGAACCATGTATATCTCTCATTACTTTATCTTTTTAGATCAACACATTCCTTTACAAACTCTCTAAGTCACCTTGTTTTGGAGTTTTCTAATTTTATACCTATTTTCAGATTATTGCAGTATCTCTAGAGTCAGCCCTGTCTAACATTTAAATACCAATCTGTCTTTCCAAATAGTTTTAAAGGAAACGTAATCGCTTGCTGGATTGTTTTTATTGGCAATAATATTTAGAGAGTAGGAGGTGCTGCATTTTTCTAACACATACAACTTATTGGGAGGACTTTGGAGTGGATGGTGGGTATTTACAATGCCACAGGTTTGCATCCTGAATCCTGAGCGTGGTTAGGTTTAACCAACAAAAACAATGGAAAGATTGTGGTATTGGTTAAATGTTAAGTAAACACGTCATGTTTCCAATTAGTTTTTCTGTTTTGAATCAAACCTCAATCTTTTCCAAACCTTATCAAAGTGCTGTGAGTCCCTAAACATTATCATAAAAAATATTTAATAAGTTGTTGGTGATTGTCAGCTGGAAAATAGTTATTAAACTACCTTTAAAAAAGCAATATCTTGTACAAAATAAGATTTTGACAGTGTCCGCACTGAAAGTCTCTGTATATACAAAGAGAACCATCTGAATTCCTAAAATAGCTGCTCTTAAATGCAGGAAGGAATATTTATCTTTCACGCCGATAAATTGTAAACAGCAGAAATATGAGGAAGAGTGACGCTGAATAAACTGTATTATATCCAGGTAAAAAACATCTTCATTTTTCTCACCAGATTGTAATAAATTAGAAACGTCACAGTCCAAACTCAGGTTTCAGGATGAGCAAGTGGCGTAAAAGCCTGATGTTTATTTGGAACTGATTGATTTAGTGTCTGTGAGTGGGACTGAACTACGTCCTGCTGCTATTAACTGCCTTGTTATTGTCCATTAGATGAGAGCCATGCCTCGGATCTGTGAAGCAGAGAGGGAACAATGTGCGTTTAACATGTGTTTGGATTGGAGTCCAGTGATTGATGCTCTGTGAGATTTACATACCAACACTTACAAAGGTCGTACAGAGCTGAAGACTGCACTGCAGGACATGGTTAATGTTACTTAAAGACATAAAGTGAGTAAAAAAGCCAGGTTAAGAAGATGTGGTGTGGCACGGGGATGAAGTGATAGTTGTATGTGATAAATATAGATAGTATAGATAAATGTGATAGTGATGGCATTAGTTTTGCAGGTATTTGGTCATAAACAAAGGTGTGAGATATTGGTAAATTTTACCTGATGATAGAGCTAAGAGGAAAAAATATATTATAATGAATCCTGGGTAACATCAATGTCTGTCAGGGGCGGATCTAGAGAATGATTCATGGGGTGGCATGGAGACTTAAAGGGGTGGCAGAAATATACTGTATGCTGATTTAATTGCAAACCATCACAAAAATGAATACTTGCTTGGAAAAGCCTCAAATCAATAAATTGCTTTATTTCCGAATCTTCATTCGTTTTCCAAATATATGTCTTTCTTCTTTGAACTTAAGCCTACGACTCAGTCTGAATTATTGAAGGAATCTCCGTTTTTTTAAATTTGACACCAAACCTGGGAGGCAGCTGGAGTGGCCAGGCATTTTTTGGGGCACATGCCACCTCATGCCACCCTTCTAGATCAGCCCCTGATTTCTGTACCAGATTTCATGGTAATCTATCCAATAGTAGTCATGAATTTCACCCTGAAACACAAATGTCAACCTCATGGTGCTGTTAAAGGAAATGTCAGGGGATCAAGTCAGTAGGATTTAACATCTGGGCGTAACATCTGTAAAAAATGTATTGTCAATCCATCTGATGGTTGTTGGGATATTTCAGTTTGGACCAAAGTGGTTGACTTTGCACCCTGGAGGAGGTTAGTCAATATGAGCGGTAATAATAGTAAATGGAGCTACAGGTTAATATTTAATAAACTTACACACTCATGGGAAAAATGTGTGTTTGATTTTCTCTTTTTTCCGCTCACATTTGAAATATGGTGTTAAATTATTTCAACTCCACAAAGGTACCAAGTCATGCTCTATTTCTCGCGTTTTCTATTCGAGATTAACCATCACATCACAGGTCACAGTCCACAATGATAATATGAAACTTTAACATCCCCTCCACTGTCGCCTTATCCCTCACACCACAGAAATAGCCCGTTGGCACTGGTGGTAGATGGTTGGTTGTCACAGTGCTCTGAAAGCCTCTTACAGTCAGTCTACATACAATCTCTGTAAAGAACTGAAAATTCACAAGAATGATGTACTTGTGGTATAAAGTGGTATTCTAAGTCTTTTCACAAACAATCTGCAATGTGATTTATAAATTCAGTTCACTTCTGTTGATCTTCTAATCTGCATCAAATGGGCTGTTTCTAATCTCCACTGAAAGTTGAAATTGAACTCAGTTGTGTTTTGAGGTTTGTTTGGTTTTAATCACGGTGAGGTGTCTACAGAAATATGCAAAACATTTGTTGTGTGTGAATTTGTCTGACAAAAAGAAACAAAAAAACATGCAGATGAAGAACAGAAGGAAAAGTATGCTGAGAAAAGATGAACTAGATCAGTCCAGCGGCTTCAGTCTACACACGACACACATCATCTTCATATAAACATAATAAATGCACATGTGCCTCGAAGTGATGACCTCAAACGCAATGTTTGTGTTGATAGAACACAAATACACACACACTGCTTATTTAATAAGTGGAAGTGACCACAGTTCATTGAAAGAATTCCCCATGAGAAATAATATCCAGCAGCAATAATGATTGTTATTGTTGAGTTTAATCCAGATCATTTTAAATTCAATGTGATGATGTGGAATTTTACATGTGAAAGTTGAGCTTCACTGTATTTCATTAGGCCTCACACCATCACGCAGTTGTTATGAAGTCTTGTGTGTTTATGAGTGGGTAGTGGGCAGTTTACATTCCAGAGACGCTTCCCAAAAGCAGAACATGACCGAGTCTCACAGCTAAGCAAAAAGTGTCCAAACACTATTTAAATTTGCTGGAGAAGATCGTCCGCTCTGTGCCGCAGAGAGTGCCTGCAGGGGGAGGGTGTTACAGGCCTGATTGTTATCAAAAGGGCCTTCCTGTCTTTGAAATCCCTGCACTGGTTGAATATCTACAGGCTTCTACACACTGTGCTCTTAATGGGCTTAGAAATTACAGCTACATGCAAACACAATAACATAGAAAGCTAACATTAAAGCAGAGACATCAGGCAGTTTTTCTTCTTTACATCCTCCATCTTTTTCATTAGGTCTCTGGAGAGACTTTAGTTTTATCTGCTGCAGTTGCATCTACTTTATTTACAGATCAGGAATCTTGGATTGAGGAAGCAATGAAGTGGTTAAATTAAACATGTTTTTCCTCAGTTTGTTCAGCATTGACGTCTACTTTTCAAGTAATTTTTACCATTCATCCACCAAGGAGGTTTGGTTTTGCTCCCATTTGTTTATCGGTTTGTTATTTAGCAGAATATCTCAAAACGTGTTTACAGATTTCAGTAAGAGTTAGGCAACAGACCAAGAGACAAGTGATCTTAGTCTTTTGGAACATATCTGGATTCAGGTGCAAATCCAAGAATTTTTATAGGAGAACATTTTCTCCTCTTTGAAAAATGTTGCTATTTTCCCATTGCATTTACTTGCCTACAATCACATGTATTTTTGAAAAGATTTTTAAAATAACCCATTTAGAGGATTGCTCAGACTTGGCAGAATACTCTTTAAATGATTTAAACCCTCTAATGTTTTTAAATATTTAAACATTTTGGGAAATAACACTTGGCTTACTTTCTGAGAGTGAGACGATCAATACCAATCGTATGTCTTTGTGTGGAGCAGGAGTCAGGACGTGGTGAGCCTGCAGACTGGAGGACTGAACAAACGTCATAAAATAAAAAATACACTTACCAACACCTCTTAAGCACACAAATTAACATGTTGTGCATTCATTGTTTAATCTGTTCTAGAAAATGAAATTTAAAAATGTGCGGGGGAAGTTTGTGATTGCAGTTATTTGTCCATGCAGTATTTCTGTGCAACAGGTTGCCAGATACAGTTAGTGAGCACAGGTTTTGGGTTTTCTCTCTACAGGAGCACCATGGTACCAGACCTGGAAACCTCACTGTGACGACAAACCTTCAAACAACTGTGCACAGTCACGGTTCCCAGCTGATGATTGCAACAAAATAATTACACTATAATTCACCTAAAAAACGCACAAATTGTAGTTTTTACATTTCTGTTTGTTTGTGGATTAAACAAACAAGACACAACATGTTAATTAGCTTTACAGGTGTTGGTAGGTGCTTTTTTCTTTCGCTTTTATTTTTGCCTAAGCAGAGCCAGGCTAGGTGTTTCCTTCTGCTTCAAGTCTTCATGCTAAGCTAGGCTAACCACATCCTGACTCCATATCAATATTAATATTTAAAGGTGTCCGACGGATGTTTCTTCATTCAGTGTCACTCACCAGAATGAACTGTGTGTCCCTTTTGTGCTCTAACAAACATGTTTAATGCATTTCTTTCCTCCGACCTTTTAGGAAACTTTGAAACCTGCATTGTTCACATCCACATTTACTACCTTTCAGTCTTCTTCTTTACCGCCTTTGTTCACACATTACTGTGTTTCTTTGTGCTTTATCGCCACCTGTTGAACAGTGCAATAATGTGAAACCGTGTGTGCTCATGAGTCATACAAAATGGGGACCCACTCATTAAAAAAACACTCTACAGCTAAACTGGAGGTCAAAAACACCCCAGCCCAGACACGAGGTTGATATCAATCTTTTAACAGATTGAACTATTTAAGTGGCCTTTTATCAAAGAGGAATTTGGTCTGTTAGATTTTTATTTCTTGTACTTGGCAGCAGCAAAACTGCAGCACAAGACAGAAATATACTCTAAAAGCCATATTCTCAAATGTTCTTATTACAACAGGAATATATCATGTAAAATAATAATAACATTGGCTTGTGCTGTGACGATGATCTGACTCTCATATAGTCAAATAATAATATATTCTAATTATAGAGAGCTATTACTCAAAATATACTTTATAATATTATTTTATAGTATATAATATATTTATAATTTTACTTGACAGTCTCTTTTTAGGATTCAATACTAACCCCTGCAGATACACTGTGGTCATGTAGAGCAGAAACTTCTTTAACATTAAGTTGTAGAGATCTGATATCATGTCGTGTCTTCTGCCTCGCAGTTGCATGACCAACTACCATCCAACCCTCCCCCTCTGGTTAATTATCCTCTTTTCCATCCTCTTCTCCATGATTATCTTGTTTTCCTTCTTTTCCTGCGTTCTGCCTTTTCCCACCCATTTTACGTCCCCTTGAGAAGCTGGCAGCAGAGTTTCAGATCCCACCAGCCTCTGGTAGCTGGGAATCTGCTGCCCTTTGGTTTAAATAGCATAACCCTCTGTGTCCCATATTCCATACACAAACAGGAAGTGAAGACCTTATTGCTGAGGGAGGATGTTGTGAAAGTGTTTATTTTTCAACCAAGAGCACGTTACTTTGCCTTTCAAATACCCCACCTCTGAACTATGGACAAATGTTCTGGTTTGCTGTGTTTATTTAGTTCTTAGCAACTTAAAATGTCTTTAAATAATTACTTTTTATTTTATTTTATATGACTATGTGCTTTAGGAATGTGGTTCAGAAAGCTTTTTTCTGCATGTTTTTCCCATGTTCAGGAAAATCTCAGTGGAGTTTCTTTTTTATCTGCTAGTTTTTACTTCATGAGAAAATTACTATTTAAATGGTCCCAGTGGGTCGTTTCTACAGCATTTCCTCTTGTTAGGAATGCTCAGAGTGGGAGTGCTGCAAACTTTGATTTAAGTCAGTTTCAACAAGTTACAAGATCAAGAACAAGATCATCTCCATCTTGTCGTTTTTCCAAGATTCCCCCAAAAAAATGTACGTGTGAGAAAGAGAGAGAAACCGACAGACTGCCAGAAAAAAAATGATTTGTTTTTATATCTGAGTTGCAAACAATATGTAACACACAATCTCACAGTAGTCCCCCGATCTGGCAAATGTTTCAGAACATTTTTTAGCTCATAGTTTTGTTTTCTGCTTTGTATGAAACAATAAACACAGTCACTGCTGGCACCGAC